>NC_137077.1:105176983-105776983 GCF_951640355.1 Cnephaeus nilssonii
CATATTTTCTTATCCATTCAGTCACCCTATGCCTTTTGACTGGGGCATTTAAACCATTTACATTTAAGGTTATTATTGATGGGTATTTATTTATTGCCATTTTATTTTCTTTGTGCCTATAATCATCTCTCTCTCCTTTTCTTCTTCTTCTTCAAGCAGTCCCTTTAACATTTATTGCATTGTTAGTTTGACAGTAATGTATTCCTTTAACCTTTTTTTCTAGAATGCTTTTTATTTCACGTTCAATTTTAAATGAGATCATTGTTGGATACAGTAGTCTTGAATTTAGCCCCTTACTTTTCATTACTTCAAGTACCTCATGCCACTCCTCTCTGTCCTGAAGTATTTCTATTGACAAGTCAGTTGTCATTTAATGGGAACTCCTTTGTAGATAATTTTCTGTCTCTCTCTTTCTGCTACTAAGATTCTTTCTTTGTCTTTAACATTTGCCATTTTAATTATGATGTATCTAGGTGTGGGTCTCTTTGAGTTCCACTTGATTAGGACTCTGTGCCTCCTGAACCTGTGCAACATTTTCCTTTATTTGGTTGGGGAAGTTTTCTGTCATTATTTATTTAAACAGGTGCTCTGTTCCTTGTTCTCCCTCTTCCCCTTCTGGTATTCCTATAATGCAGATGTTGTTACATTTCTCATTGTCTCAGAGCTCCCTTAAGCTATCCTCTTGCTTTTTAATTCTTTTTTCCATTTGCTGCTGTAATTGGGTAGTTATTTCTACTTTGTCTTCCAAATCACTGATTCAATCCTCTGCTTTATCCAATCTACTTTTAATACCTTCCAGTGTGTTCTTGATGTCAGATATATTGTTCTTCATTTCTGTCTGGTTCTTATTCATGGTCTCTTATTTCCCTTTTCATGATCTTGTAATTTGCACTAAGTTCCTTAATCATCTTTATAACCATTGCTTTGAACTCTATGTCTGCTGGGTTGCTTGCCTCCATCTCATTTAGTTCTTTTTCTGGAGATTCCTTCTTTTCTTGCATTTGGGGGTTGCTTCTTTCTCTCCCCATTTTAGCTGTCTCTTTGTATTTGCTTCCAGGTATTAGATAGAACTGCTGTGCCTCCAAGTCTTTGTGGGCTGGCTTAATGTACAAAGCGTTTTGAGCGGTCCAGTGGTGCAGTCTCTTTGTTCATCTGAGCTGGATGCTCTATGAGTGTCCCATTATTTGGGCTCTCCTGTTGTAATTCGGACTTGATTGTTGATGTCCTGTTAATAGGAAGGATCTCCCCTCCAACTTTCTTCCAGTGAGGTTGGGGCTCACTGTATTTTGCTCTGATGTTATTGAATCTGGTCCCTTGGTGTATCTTTCCTGGGTCTCCTGGAAGCTGCTCTAGTGCAGATGAATGTGTGTCACTGCCCCTTTATGGCCCTGGGCAACCTAATTGAGGTCTGAGAGGCTGAAGTGCCTAGTAATTCAGTGGTCAGGGACTCCTTAACCCAGAGGCTGGGTCTGCCTTGAGTCTCATGCCTTGATTGTCTCTGTTCTGAGTTGTACTCCCTTCCTCCATGGATCTTGTCCTGCATGTGTCAGATGCAGGCACTTGGGGTTGGCAGGGTGTTCACACAGTCCCTCTGCCCTGCAACAACTTGTGAGGTCCCAGAGCCCATTGGCATTCACCTTACTGTGTGGTCCTGGAGCCAAGGGCTGTAGGGTAGTGTGTGACTCACTGAGGGGGCCCTGGTGCCTGTGAAGGAGGTCTTTTGCAAAGTCCTGCTGGTGTGTGGCTCACTGCATGGATTCGGGGTTGTGTCCAAGGCTGGTCTGGGTGGTCCAGTGGTGTAGTCTTTTGCAGAAAGGGCAAAAAATCTGGTGAGGCTGTGCTCATAGCCACTGCTACTCCCTAAACTCTTTTAACAGTGCTTGTATGAAAAATGATAGAGAGTTCCCTATATCTGACTTATTTAGAGCTTTTGAAAGTAAGCCACAGGGAGTTGTAGTATTTCTCCACTTACGGTACAGAGGGCTGAACAGCACAGCTTTGCTTATTTTATCTGGTGGCTAGGAGGATGTGACCATCATAACAACTCACTTCCAATGTTGAAAAACTATTCATTGTTACTTACAATTATCTTATGCTTTCTGGAGCTGATATACTTTTACTGGAGTTTTTGTTTTGTTTTTTCAAGCTAGAGTTTTGGAGACATTTTTGTTTGTTATAGATATATGAGTTGTAGATTGCACAGAAACTATATGTCTCATAAACAATTGATGAGAAACATTCAATTATTTTAAAAACATCATTATATGTTATTGTAATTTATAGTTTCACTTGTCATACTGGCACCTGCAATGGATAAGATCATTAAAATCTTTTTTTCAAGTTTTTATTTATTAGAGCCATGGAAAAACTACATTCTCATTAGCTTAGTTAGAAAAGTTGGGAAAACATGTCATAACTCATTCCAGGTATTATTTTGTGTGTGTAGCTATTACTCAGACCTATCTAAAGAAAGAGTTGAGCATGAATTATTTCAAAATCAAAATAGTCTCCATAAAATTTCAAATGCATTCTGCACCTGAGGTGCTGACAGCAAAGTCCATGCCAAGCATTTGATCCATGAATACCCATTTCCCAAATGCTCCAGATCCTTAGATCTACATCTCTTCCATATTTTGCTGTGGGCAATTTTCAAAAAAAAAAAAAGGACCGGGAAACTGTTCAGTGATCATAAATCACACTGATGGTTGGGTAATAAAAAGGGTTCTTTTACTTCTTCAGATGTGGTTCCACACATTCTTGTATATCTTTAATCTAAATCAGAAATCCAGATGCAAAATTAACGTCTTACGTATATCATGTCTATATGTGACATTCCAAGGAAGAATATAGGACTGGAAGACCTGATCTGGTTATTCTGGCACAAAAAAAGACAAGTCAATACTGTAGAAAACAATGGACAAGAATATGCTTAAAAGTGAATGTGGTTTTCCCAGCTGTGTATACATCTAAGTGATTAATTCAACCAAATAAAAGCACTCACTGCACTTGATCATATTAAGGCAATATTTGTGACTAACTAATTAAATGAACTTAGAATCAGTTTCATTTTAAATTTTTAAAATATCAGCATTTTTATAGGACTATTGACTAGTTTCCCTTTATTTTTACTTGTCTTTATTCTCCCAATGTTTTTTAAATAATAAAAATGTCTTTTGCACTGACCCATGTGGCTCAATTGATTAAGCTTCATCCCATGCAACAAAAGGTCACTGGTTCAATCCCCATCAGGCACATGCCTAGGTTGCCATCTCAATCACCAGTAGAGGGTGTGCAGGAGGTAGCCAATCACTGTTTCACCATATCTCTCTCACATTGATTTCTCTCTCTTTCTCTCTCTCTCTCTCTCTCTCTCTCTCTCTCTATATATATATATATATATATATATATATATATATATATATATATAAATAATACCACAGCACACGAGCAGGCCTCCCACCAACACAGGGGAGTTGTGCAACCTGGCCTCCCAAGCAGACTAGGAACCCTGATTCTCCACGAGATAAGTGGCACTGAGCACCAGTGATTTCATTCACAGCACACACAGGCAGGGACTCTGTTTCTCATCACATGCGCATGGGAACCCTAATTCTCAGTGCACCCACAATGAGCACCAGTGACTCCAATTCTCAGAAATGTATGCACAGGGACCCTGATTCTTGATGCGAGGCTGCACCAAGCAAAAGAAACTCCAATACTTGATTCTCAGCGAGCGCACATGGAGGCTCTGATTCCTGGTGCACACTAGGGGACTCTGATTTTTGGCGCATGCCTGTGGGGACTCATTCTTAGTGTGGTGCATGTGGGGACACTGATTCTAGGTGGATGCACAAGGCCGCACTGCATGCCAGTGATTCTGATTCTCAGTGAGTGTGGCTCCCACCGACCCATGGCAGCCACACATCTCGGTGTCAGAGCTCTTCAGTGACACTCAGGTGGTGTGAAGCTCCCACTGCATATGGCTCAGGCCCCTGCAACTGAGTGCTTGGACCTTCTGGTGATAGCAAGAATGGGGAGACAAAGAAATAATCCCCAGAGGAAAGAAAAAGAGGAATCAACAAGAAAGGAAATAAGTGAAAATGGAGGAATGCAATATGATAGAAAAACAAATCAGAACAATGGTCATACACTTCATAAACCAGAAGGATGAGAACACCAACAACCTATCCAAAAATCAGGAATAAATCAAAAGTGATATAGCTATAATAAAAAATGCTATGAAAAGCTTCAACAATAGACTAGAGGAAGCGGAGGACCAAATTAGTGAATTAGAAGACAAGGTAGAGAAACAAGCCCAATTTGAACAGCAACTAGAGAAAAAAATTAAAGAGCAGAAGGAGAGACTAAAAGAGCTTTGGAACAACATGAAATGAATTACATACATGTAACAGGGGTGCCAGAAGGATAAGAAGAGCAGCAAGGATTAGAGAATCTATTTGAAGAAATAATGATAGAAAACTTCCCTGATATGGGGAAGAAAAAAGTCACACAGTACAGAGTCCCAAGGAAGATGAATCCCAAAATACCCACACCAAGACACGTCATAATTACAATGGCAAATGTTCATGACAAAGAGAGAATCTTAAGGGCTGCAAGAGAGACACAGAGAGTTACCTACAAAGGATCCCCCATCAGATTATCAAATGATTTCTCAACAGAAATACATCAAGCCAGAAGGCAATAGAATAAAGCATAGAAAGTGATGCAAAGCAAAGGACTGAATCCAAAAATACTCTATCTAGCAGGGCTACCAATAAAAATTGAAGGAGAAATCCAGAGTTTCTCAGACAAAAAATGGCTAAGGGAAATTCAACAATATGTGTTTTAAAAAAGGGAGGAAATAAGGAAGAATCAAGAAGAAATGAAAAATGACATTTCTGCTATAAATAACTCAATAAAAAGCATCAACAGTAGACTAGAAGAAGCAGAGGACCACATCAATGAGCTAGAAGACAAGTTAGTAAAAAATACCCAAGCAGAGCAGCATCTAGTAAAAAAACTTAAAAAAAAGGAGGAGAGCCTAAGGCAGTGGTTCTCAACTTTTCTAATGCCGTGACCCACAGGTTGAGAACCGCTAGCAGGGTTGCCTAAGACCATCAGAAAACACAGATATTTACATTACGATTCATTAACAGTAGCAAAATTAGAGTTATGAAGTAGCAACGAAAATAATTTTATGGTTGGGGTCACCACAACATGAGGAACTGTATTAAAGGGTCACAGCATTAGAAAGGTTGAGAAACACTGGCCTAAGGGAACTTTGGGACAACACGAAATGAAACAACATCCATATAATAGGGGTTCCAAAAGGAGAGGAAACTGAGCAAGGAATAGAAGACCCATTTGAAGAAATAATGACAGAAAACTTCCCTGATATAGGGAACAAAAAAACTCACACAAATTCAAGAAGCTCACAGAGTCCCAAACAAAATGAACCCCAAAAGACCAACGCCAAGGCACATTATAATTATTTTATTTTATTTTAAATTTCTTTATTGATTAAGGTGTCACATATTTGTCCTCATCCCCCCATTCCCATCCCTCACCCCTCCCCATGGATGCCCCAACCCCCTGTTGAACTTAACCATTGGTTAGGCTCATATGCATGCACACAAGACCTTTGGTTGATCTCTCCCCCCTACCCCCACCCTCCCCTATCCTCCCTCTGAGGCCCGATAGTCCGATCGATGCCTCCTTGTTTCTGGTTCTGTTCTTGTTCATCAGTCTATGTTGTTCATCATTTCCCCTAGATGAGCGAAATCATGTGTCACTACAGATATACCTATAAGAATTAAATGTGCGAGGAGCAATAATAGTTATGCTGACAGGCAAATGAATCAGTCTGTAGTGAGTTTCTTTCTGGACCAACAGTTCTTTTGAGACCCAATATCAATGTCCACCAGTTCCTTATGAGTACATGTCGGTACTGACGCCTCAGCTCTGGATGGTGGACAAATGGTGGTAATGCAGGTCCGACTCCCTCTGGTTTGGTCTCAGCCGGACCCAGGGGCACGGCTTCACCCAGATCCAGGGGCCCACGGCCTCACCCAGACCCGGGACCCAGCCTCACCCGGATCCAGGGGCACAGGGCCTCGCCCAGACCCAGGATTCAGCTTTACCCGGACCCAGGAGCGCATGGCCTCACCCGGACCCAGGGGCGCGTGGCCTCTCCCGGGCCCGGGATCCAGTCTCACCCGGATCCAGGGGCACACGGCCTTGCCCGGACCCGGGATCTAGCTTCCCCCGGACCCAGGGGCACGTGGCCTCACCCGGACCCAGGGGCGCGTGGCCTCTCCCAGACCCAGGGTCGCGTGGCCTCACCCAGATCCAGGGGCCTACGGCCTCACCCGGACCCGGGACCCAGGCTCACCCGGATCCAGGGGCCCACGGCCTCACCCGGACCCGGGACCCAGGCTCACCCGGATCCAGGGGCCCACGGCCTCACCCGGACCCGGGGCCCAGCCTCATGGCACATTATAATTAAATTGGCAAACATCAATGACAAAGTAAGAATATTAATAGTGGCCAGAGAGAGACAGAAAGTTACCTACAAAGGATCCCCCATCAGACTAGCGACTAATTTCTCAACAGAAACACATCAGGCTAGAAGGGAATGGAATGAAATATACAAAGTCATGCAAAGGAAGGGTCTGAATCCAAGAATACTGTACCCAGCAAGGCTATCAATCAAAATTGAGGGTGAAATCAGGAGCTTCACAAACAAAAAAAGGACTAAGGGAGTTTATTACCACCATATGAGCAATGCAAGAAATACTAAAGGGTCTGCTGTAAAAAGAAGAAATAGGAAGCGAAGAAGGAACACACATGTAAAGAATAAAAATGTCAACAAACAAGTCCCTATCAATAATAACTTTAAATGTAAATGGATTAAATGCCCCAATCAAAAGACATAGGGTAGCTGAATGGATAAGAGAATATGACCCTTATATCTGCTGTTTACAGGAAACCCACCTCAGAAAAAAAGGACTCACACAGACTGATGGTGAAGGGATGGAAAAAGGTTTTTCAGGAGAATGGAAATGAAAAAAAAAACAAAACACAGTGGTAGCAATACTTATATCTGACAAATTAGATCTCAAAATTAAGGACACAACAAGAGATAAGGAAGGCCACTTCATAATACTAAAGGGAGCAATCCAACAAGAAGAAATAACTCTGGTAGACATATACGCACCCAATACAGGAGTACCCAAATACATAAAAAAAAAAAACTTCTAGAGGCTATAAAGGGAGAGATTGATAGCAATACAGTCATAGTAGGGGTCTTTAATACACGACTATCACCATTGGACAAATCCTCTAAACAAAAAATCAGCAAACATCAATCCTAATGACTCATTAGATCAGATGGAATTAATTGACATCTTCAGAACATTTCACCCCAAAGCCACAGAATATACATTCTTCTCAAGTGCACACAGGTCATTTTCAAAGATAGACCATATATTGGGTCACAAGCAAAGTGTCTTCAAATTCAACAAGATAGAAATCATATCAAGCATCTTCTCAGATTACAATGGCATAACACTAGAAGTCAACTACAATAAAAACAATTAAAAAATCAAACACCTGGAGGCTAAATAGCATGCTATTAAACAATGACTAGGTTACCAGAGAGATCAAAGAAGAAATAAAAAGCATCCTGGAAATAAACAACATTGAAAACACAAAAATCCAAAATCTTTTGGACACAGTGAAAGCAGTACTGAGATGGAAGTTCATAGCAATAGAGGCCTACCTCAAAAAAAAAAAAAAAAAGAAAGAAAGAAAAACTGGTAATAAACCATCTAACTCTGCAACTTGAAGAATTAGTAAGAAAGTAATAAGAAAAGCCTAGAGTGAACAGAAGAAAGGAAATAATAAAGAGCAGAGAGTAAATAAATAACATAGAGAATAAAAAAAGAATACAAAAATCAATGAAACCAAGAACTGATTCTTTGCAAGGATAAACAAGATTGATGAACCTTTTGGCCAGGATCACCAAGAAGTAAAGAGAGAGAACCCAAATAAACAAAATCAGTAATGAAAGAGGCAAAATAACAACTAACCCCACAAAAATACAAATGATTATAAAAAGAAAAAACAATATTATGAGCAACTCTATTCCAACAAACTGGTCAACCTAGAAGAAATGGACATATTCCTAGAAAAATACAACCTTCCAAAACTCAACCAGAAAGATAAAAAATCTGATTAGGCCAATAACTCTGGAAGAAATTGAAGCAGTAATCAATAACCTTCCAACAAACAAAAGCCCTGGACCAGACGGCTTTATAGGGGAGTTTTATCAAGTATTCAAAGAAAAAATGAAACCTATCTTCCTCAGACTATTCCAAAAAATTCCAGAGGAAGGAACACTTCCAAGCTCTGTCTACAAAGCCAGGATTACCCTATCACAAAACCAGATAAAGACAATACAAAGAAAGAGAATTACAGGCCAATATCTCTCATGAACAAGAACACCAAAATTCTAGCAATACCAGCATTACATTAGAAAGATCATACACCATCACCAAGTGGGATTTATTCCAGGGATTCAAGAATGGTACAATACCCACAAATCAATAAATGTCATATAACACATTAACAAAATGAGAGATGAGAAACATATAATCATATCCATTGATGCAGAAAATGTATTTGGCAAAATCCAACACCCTTTCTTGAAAAAAAAACTCTCAGAAAGGTGGGAATAGAAGGATCATATCTGAACATAATAAAAGCCATATCTGACAAACCACAGCCAACATCATACTCAATGGGCAAAAACTAAAACTATTTACCCTAAGAACAGGAATAAGACAGGGATTCCCACTCTGACCATTTATGTTTGACATAGTACTAGAAGTGCTAGCCATAGCAATTAGACAAGAAGAAGAAATAAAAGGCATCCAAATTGGAACAGAAGACGTAAAACTGTCATTATTCGCAGAAGACATGATATTGTACATTGAAAACCCTAAAGACTCCATCAAAAAACTATTAGACTTAATAAATGAATTCAGCAATGTAGCAGGATACAAAATTAACACCCAGAAATCTATGGCTTTTCTATAAATCATTAATGAACACTCAGAAAGAGAAACTAGAAAAACAATACCATTTATCATTGCAACAACAACAAAAAATTAGATACCTAGGAATAAATTTAACCAACGAGATAAAGGACATATACTCAGAAAATTTCAGGATGCTGAAATAAAGAGATAGAGGAAGACATAAACAAATGGAAAAACATACCATGTTCATGGTTTCGTAGAATCAACATCATTAAAATGTCCATATACCCAAAGCAATCTATAAATTCAATGCAACCCCCATTAAAATACCAACGGCATACCTCAAAGACCTAGAACAAATTCTAAAAAATTCATCTAGAATAAAAAGACCCCGAATAGCCGCTACAATCTTAAGAAAGAAGAACAATGTTGGAGGGATCATAATTCTAGATATCAAGCAATACTACAAAGCCATTGTTCTCAAAACTGCCTGGTATTGGCACAAGAACAGACATATAGACCAGTGAAACAGAAAGGAGAACCCAGAAATCAACTCAAGCCAGTATGCTCAACTAATATTTGACAAAGAAAGCAAAAACATACAATGAAGTCAAGACAGTCTCTTCAATACATGGTGTTGGGAAAATTGGACAGATACATGCAAAAAAAAAAAAAATGAAACTAGACCACAAACTTACACCATACACAAAAATAAACTCAAAATGGATAAAGGACTTAAATGTAAGATGAAAATCCATAAAAATCTTAGAAAATGCCATAAGGAGCAAAATAGCAGTCATTTGTCATAGCAATATCTTTACTGCTACATCTCCTAGGGCAGTGGTCGGCAAACTCAGTCAACAGAGCCAAATATCAACAGTAAAACGATTGAAATTTCTTTTGAGAGCCTAAAACTGACTTCTGCGCATGGGCCACGAAGTTTAAATCGCATTGTACTTGCGCGCCCGCACATGGTATTTTGTGGAAGAGCCACTGTCCTAGGGCCGTGGTCAGCAAACTGCAGCTCGCGAGCCACATGTGGCTCTTTGGCCCCTTGAGTGTGGCTCTTCAACAAAATATCACGGCCTGGGCGAGTCTATTTTGAAAAAGTGGTGTTAGAAGAAGTTTAAATTTAAAAAATTTGGCTCTCAAAAGAAATTTAAATCGTTGTACTATTGATATTTGGCTCTGTTGACTAATGAGTTTGCTGACCACTGTCCTAGGGCAATGGAAACTAAGGAGAAAATAAACAAATGGGACTACGTAAAACCAAAAGCTTCTGTACAGCAAAAGAAACCATCAACAAAACCACAAGAAAGCCCACTGCATAGGAGAATATATTTGCCAATGTTATCTCCAATAAGATTTTAATCTCCAAAATTTACAGGGAACTCATACTACATAACAATAGGATGATATAACAATTCAATTAAAAAATGGGCAATGGACCTAAATAGACACGTTTCAAAAGATGATATATAGAAGGCCAAGAGACACATGAAAACATAATCAAACTCACTAATCATCCGAGACATGCAATTCAAAACAACAAGGTACCATCTTACACCTGCCAGAATGGCTATCATCAACAAATCAACAAATAATAAGTGCTGGAAGGATGCAGAGAAAAAGGAACCCTCCTTCACTGCTGATGGGAATGCAGACTGGTGTAGCCACTGTGGAAAATAATATGGCATTTCCTCAAAAAGTTAAAAATGGAACTTCCATTTGACCCAGTAATCCCACTTCTAGGATTATATCTTAAGAAAACAGAAACACCAATCAGAAAGGATATATGCACCCCTATGTTCATAGTAGCATAATTTATAATAGCTAAGATTTGGAAACAGCCTAAATGCTCATCAGCAGATGAGTGGATTCAAAAAGTGTGGTACATCACAAGTAAGTTGCTATAAAAAGAAGTAATTCTTACCATTTGCAACCGCATGGATGGAACTGGAGAGCATTATGCTAAGTGAAATAAGCCAGTCAGTGAAAGACAAATACCATATGATCTCACTCATTTATGGATAATAAAGAACATTGTAAACTGATTAACAAAAATAGATGCAGAGACAAAGAAGCATCGAACAGACTGTCAAATTACACTGGGACTGCAGGGGAGGGTTGTCCGGGGGTAAGAGATCAACCAAAGGACTTGTATGCATGCATATAAGCATAACCAATGGACATAAGACACTGGGGGGTGGGGTTGAGGGCATGTGCCGGGGGGTAGGGCAGAAGGGGAGACCAGGGGGGAGGTCAATAGGGGAAAAAGGAGACATATGTGCTACTATATGTAATACTTCAAACAATAAAATTAAATTAAAACAAAAAAATAAACAATTAAAATTCTTTTTTCTTTTAATTTATCTTTATTGTTGAAAGTATTACAAATGTCCCTCTTTTCTCTACCATTGACACTCCTCCTCACACCCTTACCCTCCTAGGTCTTCACCCCATTATTGTCTGTGTACATGGGTTATTTTTATATGTATATAAGTTCTTCCCTCCCCCAACCATTTCCTTTGAGGATCCTCAGTCTGTTGCATGCTATCATGTCTCAGAATATACATTCTTTGTCAGTTTATTTTGTTCATTGTATTCCACATATAAGGGAGATCAGGTAATACTTGTCTTTCTCTGACTAACTTAATTCACTTAGCATAATACTCTGCAGGTCCCTCCGTACTGTCTCAAAGGGTAGGCGATCCTTCTTTTTTATAGCAGTAAAGTATTCCATTGTATGAATGTTCCACTATTGTTTTTATTGTTTAAAGTATTACAAATAGTAGTACATATGTCTCCTTTTTTTCCCCTTTGACCATCCCCCGACCTCCTCTACCCACTGGCATATGCCCTCACCCCACCCCCCAAGTGTCTTGTGTCCATTGGTTGTGCTTATATGCATGCATTACAAGTCCCTCCGTTGATCTCTTACCGCCCCCCCCAACACTCCCCAGCCTTCCCGCTGTAATTTGACAGTCTGTTTGATACTTCTCTGCCTCTGTATCTATCTTTTTGTTCATCAGGTTATAATGTTATTTATTATCCATAAATGAGTGAGATCATGTGGTATTTTTCTTTCACTGCCTGACTTATTTCACTTAGCATAATGCTCTCCAGTTCCATCCATGCTGCTGCAAATGGTAAGAATTCCTTCTTTTTTATAGCAGCATAGTATTCCATTGTGTAGATGTACCATAGTTTTATAATCCGCTCATCTGCTGATGAGCATTTAGGCTGTTTCCAAATCTTAGCTATTATAAATTATGCTGCTATGAACATAGGGGTGCATATATTCTTTCTGATTGGTATTTCTGTTTTCTTGGGATATAGTCCTAGAAGTGGGATTACGAGGTCAAATGGAAGTTCCGTTTTTAAATCTTTGAGGAAACGCCATATTATTTTCCACAATGGCTGCACCAGTCTGCATTCCCACCAGCAGTGAAGGAGGGTTCCTTTTTCTCCGCATCCTCTCCAGCACTTGTCATTTGTTGAGTTGTTGATGATAGCCATTCTGGCAGGTATGAGGTGGTACCTCATTGTTGTTTTGATTTGCATCTCTCCGATGATTAGTGACTTTGAGCATGTTTTCATATGTCTCTTGGCTTTCTGAATGTCCTCTTTCGAAAAGTGTCTATATAGGTCCTTTGCCCATTTTTTGATTGGGTTGTTTATCTTCCTTTTGTTAAGTTGTATGAGTTCCCTGTAAATTTTGGAGATTAAACCCTTATCGGAGATAACATTGGCAAATATGTTCTTCCATGCAGTGGGCTTTCTTGTTGTTTTGTTGATGGTTTCTCTTGCTGTGCAGAAGCATTTTATTTTGATGTAGTCCCATTTGTTTATTTTATCCTTAGTCTCTCATGCCCTAGGATCTGTGTCTGTAAAGATGTTTCTACAACTTATGCCTGCAATTTTGCTGCCTATGTAGTCTTGTAGGATTTTTATGGTTTCCCGTCTTACAGTCAAGTCCCTTAGCCATTTTGAGTTTGTTTTTGTGTATGGTGTAAGTTGGTGATCTAGTTTCATTTTTTTTTTTTTTTTTTTTTGCATGTATCTGACCAGATTTCCCAGCACCATTTATTAAAGAGGCTGTTTTGACTTCATTGTATGCTCTTGCCTCCTTTCTCAAATATTAATTGAGTAAAATGGCTTAGGTCAATTTCTGGGTCCTCTATTCTGTTCCATTGGTCTATATGTCTATTCTTGTGCCAGTACCAGGCAGTTTTGAGAACCATAGCTTGGTAATATAGTTTGATGTCTGGTATTGTGATCCCTCCTACTTTGTTCTTCTTTCTCAGGATAGCTGTGGTTATTTGGGGTCTTCTTTTTTTTTCCAGATGAATTTTTGAAGAGTTTGTTCTAAATTTTTGAAATATGCCATTGGTATTTTAATAGGTATTGCATTGAATCTATAGATTGCTTTAGGTATTATGGAAATTTTAATGATGTTGATTCTACCAATCCATGAACATGGTATGTTCTTTCATTTGTTTATGTCTTTCTCTATCTCTTTTTTTGATGTCTTGTAGTGTTCCAAGTACAGATCTTATACGTCCTTGGTTAAGTTTATTCCTAAGTACCTTAATTTTTTGGTGCAGTGGTAAATGGGATTGTGTGGGGTTTTTTCCCCATTTCTCTTTCTGTGAGTTCATTATTGGTGTATAAAAAGGCCATAGATTCCAGGGTGTTAATTTTGGATCATGCTACATTGCCACATTCATTTATTAGGTGTAGTTGTGTTTTGATGGAGTCTTTGGGGTTTTCATGTATAGTATCATGTCATCTGTGAATAAGGACAGTTTTACTTCTTTTCCAATTTGGATGCCTTTATTTCTTCTTATTGTCTGATCACTATTGCTAGTGCTTCTAATGCTATGTCAAACAGGAGTGGTGAAAGTGGGCATCCCTGTCTTGTTCCTGTTTTTAGGAGAAAGGTGTTTAGTTTTTGCCCATTGAGTATGATGTTGGCTGTAGGTTTGTCATATATGGCTTTTATTATGTTGAGGTATGATCCCTCTATTCCCACTTTGCTGAGAGTTTTTATCAAGAAGGAGTGTTGGATTTTGTCAAATGCTTTGCTGCATCAATTGACCTGATTATGTGATTTTTTTCTCTCAGTTTGTTTATGTGATGTATCACATTTATTGATTTGCAGATATTGTACCATCCTTGCATCTCAGGTATAAATCCCACTTGGTCATGGTGTATGAACATTCTAATGTATTGCTGAATCTGATTTGCTAGAATTTTGTTGAGGATTTTAGCATCTATGTTCATCAAGGATATTGGCCTGTGGTTCTCTTTTTTGTGGTGTCTTTATCTGGTTTTGGGATTAGAATAATATTGGCTTCATAAAAAGAGCTTGGAAGTGTACCTTCCTCTTGAATTTTTTGGAATAGTCTGAGGAGGATAGGTTTTAGTTCTTCTTTGAATGCTTGGTAGAACTCCCCTGTAAAGCCATCTGGACCAGGGCTTTTGTTTGCTGGAAGATTTTGATCACTGTTTCAATTTCTTCTGTAGTTATTGGTCTATTCAGGTTTTTTGATTCTTCTTGGTTGAGTTTTGGTAGCTTGTATTTTTTTAGGAATATGTCCATTTCATCTAGGTTGTCCATTTTTTTGGAACAGTGTTGTTCATAGGTAAATTTCTTCACAATTACATCTTTATAATCTAAGTGAAAAAAAAAATGTTAGGAATGGAGCGAATGGGTGGGCAGGCAAAATCCCCTTCTAAATTTAAAGCATAATCAAACCACTTCCACATCCATCCTAATCACCATCACCAGGACCACCACCACCACAACCATCATGATCACCACCACTACCACCAATGTATACATGCATACTATTTCCAACACTTAATTTTTTTATTTTTAATTTATTTATTTTTATTTCAGAGAGAAACATCAATGATGAGAGAGAATCATTGATTGGCTGCCTCCTGAACACCACTGGAGATTGAGCCAGCAACCCAGGCATATGCCCTTTTCCAGAATCAAACCAATACTCTATCCATTGAGCCAAACCAGCCATGGCCTAACACTTAATTTTTAAGAGCGAAAGAAGTTAAAGTGCCAGAATATGATACAATAAGAAATACTAATCCATGAGTCCATTAACTTACTTGATACAATTCACAGTTATATCTGCACTAGGACAAAATAGATGTTTTTAAGACAATTACTAAAAAGCTAGTGATGAGCAATAATTTATATTGAAACCTTTCACTGGAGGTAGATTGTGCCTCAGTCAGAATGCCCTTGCTTTCATTGTTACCAGAGTGCATCAAGAAGGGAAGGTAAAATATGGCCTGTGACAATAAACTATTTTAGGGGCTATTCAATTAAATTATTTTTTAAAATACAAATATTGTATATATACGATAGGGTTGGAGCAGATAACAAATGTTAAAGTAATTCACAGAAAAAAATAAACTAAAAAATAAGGCTAAGAATGTTTCATAAAAACATAAAGTAAGCTTTGAAAAAAATTAAATTTAGATGAGCTGAATGGAGAGAGTATTATGGAGAAAATATATTTTTCAAGATCAATTGGGACCTATTTATAGAGCCCAAGACAAGAATTTCAATGGAGGTCCGCATGATAGATCCCTAAAACTTTGAGCTATAAATTAAGCTTAAAAACTATTTAACATCATATTATCTATCCTTCTAGCTTTATAACAACATAAAAGGTTGGGTTTAAATTTAGCATCATCAGTCCTCTCAAAAGTCTGAGCTAGAACATGGCATCAGTTATCACTCCTCTATAACCTCCTCATCCTGCTGGAGATTTCACACATGTACCTTTGGACACCAGTCTAAACATATAAGATCAATCCACACTCTACCCCAGCAAAGTCTACCTTTTGGTCATCTCTTAGGCCTAAGGGTTTACATACCAGCTTCACAGTCTGCCCTTGAGGGAATGGATGTAGGGAGAGGCCACACAGGGGTTGGAAACCTTGGGGTAGTAGCTAAACTTGGTCTAAAAAGAGTGTGCAAGTTTCAATGGGCATGTTCTCTGGCCCATGACCTCCTTGACCTGTGGAGTGGTGGTTGGCAAGAGGAAGGCCAGAGAAGGTGTTACCATAAAATTAGCTAGTTACTAATATTAATAGGAAAGGAGTAAAAGGGAAGCCAACTTTATAAGCCTGGCCATCTGGAAAGATTCACCAGGAAGCTTCAATTTCACACACCCTAGGCAACCATCAGTCCATTTCCTGCAGATCACTAGGGGAAGGAGCCCAAAAACAAGGAGATGGACACATATGCAGTAAACTCTGGGATATGTATAAACAATACTTGCCTGTCAGTCTAACCTGGAAACCATGGATGGCTAGAGGGGGTGGAGCCATTGAAAGTGTACCTGAAACCTTAGAGGTTTAAAATCCACAGACAAAGGAATTCTTCTCTCTTGTTCCTCTTGCTTTGCTCCTGCTTCCTTGCACTTGCCCATGCTCCTTTCATAGCCATGTGGCCCTAGAAGACACACGGTCTATGGCCATGTGGACCCCACACACAATGGACTACAGATGGGAACACAACTAAGCTAGCCTGATGCTGAACTGGACTGTGCAAATAAGGAATGGAAACTCTGGGCACCAGCTTTAATTCTAGCTCTGCTAAAGATACAGCTGGACTTCTTCCACAAGGGATAGAAGGAGATGGAACCTTGGAAACTCAGGGATTTAATTCCATGCTAATAAATGCCATTCTCTCATACGAGTCTCAGAAAATTTCTTTTCTTGTGACATTGCAAGAAACCAACTTCCACCAGCAGCAGATAGGGAAATAGAGGACACCCACAAATAACATAAAGAGCTCTCTGAAACTCAGTGCCTCTACTTAACAATCAATGAACCAAATAAGAAATTAAATGGGAAATACATTTCTTAAAACAATTAAAATGGAAAGACAACATACCAGAACTTGTGGGATGTAGCAAAAACAGTTCATAGCAATAAACACCTACATTAAAAGAAAGATCCCAATTAAACAACCTATCTATACACCTTAAGGAATGAGAAAAAGAAGAACAAACTGATCTCAAAGTTAACAGAAGGAAGGAAATGAAAATTAGAGCAGAAATAAATGAACAGAAAAACAAAAGATTAACCAAACTAATAGTTGGTATTTTTAACCTTTTGCACTCAGATGTCGAGTGTGACAGTTATTGAATGTATCAATAATTTGAAATATAAAAAAATCCAAATAAATAAGTTTGTATGAAAAGAAACTCCAATTTTTTATTCTTCTGCCACGCTTTGTAAAATCTGGGGTATTTAAAAAATTAAATCCTGAGTAGAATAAAGGAATCGAGAAAAAATCAAGTGAGTGCAAAGGGTTAAAAGATAAAGTTGACAAATCCTTAGCTAGACTAACTCAAAAAGAAAGATAATAAAAGCCTAGGTGGCCCTCGCCCGCAACGACATCACAAGATGGCCGTCACAAGATGACTGCTACAAGATGGCCACCACAAGATGGCCGCACACACAGTGGAGATGGCAGTTCTTCACAATGAGGCCTGTGGGTCCCGCGGCTCCACACGGCGTGGAGGAGGCCAGTCCTAGTGGCTCCGCAGCCTCACGCAGAGGAGGCGGGTCCAGGTGGATAAGGCGGGTCGCAGCAGGGGAGGGCAGTTGGAGGCAATCAGACCAGCAGGGGAGCAGTTAGGCATCAATAAGGCCGTCAGGGGAGTGGTTAGAGGGTGATCAGGCTGGCAGACAGAAGTGGTTAGGGGCAATCAGGCAGGCAGGCAGGTGAGTGGAGCCAGCAGCCCTGGATTGTAAGAGGGATTTCTGCCTGCTGGTTTAGGCCCAATCCCACAGGGGTTCATTGATCCTGGTGAAAGCCATTTTAGTACAACTGCAGATGCAGATTCCTTGGATCTTAAGTTCTGAAATAATGGAATGGAGCGAGTGAAAGAATGTGACTGATTTAAAAAGATCAATGATTAAACTTGAAAAATTAGAAAACAGAGGACTAAAGATCTATAATGAACAAAAAGCAAACTGTTTGAACAAATAAGGGTGCTGATCTGGTATATGAACTAAAAATAGAGTTCACTGAACATCCAACTGCACAGCAGTCCAACTGAGGGAGAGGGGATTGGGAGGGATGCAAGGGGATGACTAATGTTCTTACAACAGGCTTACTTCTCGACTCCAGCCCAGCAATTTCAATGTATCTTACATCTTTTTATAGTGAACTCTGGAGGTTTGCTAAACTCTTGAAACACTCTAGTAATAAAAAATCCCTTACATTTTATGGCATTTCAAGGACACACACAGGTATTATGAAACTATAACTTTTAAAGCATATGTAAAGGTACATATAAAAATACATTGTATAACATATAAGAATCAGCACAATTCTCACGTGACTGTCTAGTGAGTTTGTGGCTGCATTTCGTCTTCTCTTGTGTAATTGAGAAAATCTCTAGGAAATTAATAAGAGAACAGAGAATATTATTTTAAAAGCGGGGGGTGGGGGGGATGGGGGAAGTTCTCTGAGAATAATTTAGAAAATTACCCAGCATTCTGAAAAGGGAGTCATTATAAAAGCTGCTTTCTATTGGAGTACAAAAAAATATTCTGCACAATAAATCAAAACACTCAGAAAATCTGTTTAACCTCTCATGGAACTCTGGGTAGAAACTACATCTTAGAAAAGATGCAGAAAACATCCTATCAAATAAAAGAGTGATATGCAAATTGACCGTACCTCCGCTACACCAAAAGCCATGCCCACCAGCCAATCAGGAGTGAGTATGCAAATTAACTCAACCAAGATGGCTGCAGCCACAGAGAGAGCAAGAGGCTTGGGTTTCCCCGGCAATGGAGGAAGCCAAGCTTTCCGCCTGCCCTGGCCTGCCTTGGCCTCCACTACAGGCTACAAAGTTTCAATTATAGAAGATAAATAAATCCCAACAAAAATGGCTGTGGCCACGGAGCAAGCAGGAGGCTTGGCTCTGCTCAAGGCAACAAAGTTTCAAATATAGAAGATAAATAAATCCCAGATACCAGGGCCTCTGCTTGGGTCGCCGGGGGGCATGGTCGGTCTGCAAACCACCACAGGCCCCTCTCCCAGGCTGCTCCATGCCCCAAGGGAACCGCCACCTTGATTCTGGACACGCTTCAGGGCAAAGCAGCCTGCCTCCACCCGTGAACCAGGCCTCTATCCTATCTAATTCTATCTAATAAAAGAATAATATGCAAATTTACCATCACTCCAACACACAAGATGGCTGTCCCCATGTGGTCAAAGATGACTGCCCCCATGTGGACACAAGATGGCCACCACAAGATGGCCAGCAGGAGAGGACAGTTGGGAGGGACCAGGTCTGCAAGGGAGAGCAGTTGTGGGTGATCAGGCCAGCAGGGGAGGGCAGTTGGGAGGGACCAGGTCTGCAAGGGAGGGCAGTTGGGGGCGATCAAGCCTGCAGAGGAGGGCAGTTAGGGTTGACCAGGCCTGCAGGGAAGGGCAGTTAAGGGTGACCAGGCCTGCAGGGGAGGGTAGTTAGGGTCAAACAGGCTGAAAGGGGAGTAGTTAGGCATCAATCAGGCTGTCAGGGGAGTGGTTAGGGGGTGATCAGGCTGGCAGGCAGAAGCGGTAAGGGCAATCAGGAAGGTAGGCAGGCAAGCAGTTGGGAGCCAGCAGTCCTGGATTGTGAGATGGATGTCCGACTGCCCGTTTAGGCCCGATCCTACTGGGATCGGGCCTAAACGGGCAGTCGGACATCACTCGAAGGGTCCCAGATTGGAGAGGGTGCAGGCTGGGCTGAGGGACACACACCCCCATGCATGAATTTTGTGCACCGGGCCTCTAGTTGAACATAAAAGGAAAAAAGAAATAGGATCTTTTTTTTCAATAGTATTATCTCAAAACTGAAAGGTGGATAAGATCTCCTTTTATTTTTATTTATTTTTTTAAATATATTTTATTGATTTTTTAGAGAGGGATAGAGAGTTAGAAACATCGATGAGAGAGAAACATCGATCAGCTGCCTCTTGCACACCCGCTACTGGGGATGTGCCCACAACCAAGGTACATGCCCTTGACCGGAATCGAACCTGGGACCCTTGAGTCCACAGGCCGACACTCTATCCACTGAGCCAAACCGGTTTCGGCAAGATCTCCTTTTAAAATCCCTTCTAATCACACAATTTTATTAAACATTTTGCTCCCAACTCAAGAGATCAACATCACTAATTCATCTGCAGTGGTAAGAATTTAAATAAATATATATTGTTGGGCTTGGAGAAAGGACATTAGATTACTTATTAAGGGAGCTAAAGCCAATATAAAGGAACATTTATGTCTCTGTGGCATGGGGTTTTGATTCCAAAGTACACCCAAACTTAAGTTATTTATTTAAGTAATATCCCAATATCGACTGATTAATGCATTCTATGTATCTGTGACTCTTTCACTATTTAATACATAAGTATTTTAAGTGTTTGCAAGCTAAATCTGATGCATTTGAATAACTAAGTTACTCAAATGCCTGACGGTTAGTTATCTCTTTATCTCCACCTCTATCTCTATCTCAAAATAGACATAGAAATTCAAGGGAGGGAGAGAAGGAGGGAAGGAGAGAGAGAGAGAGAGAGAGAGAGAGAGAGAGAGAGAGAGAGAGAGAGATATCTCCAACAAAGAATGGGTAGTCTCATTAGATCATGAAATCAGGAAATGATTTTTGTTGTAGGCATTGATTTTAAGTGTGAATATCAGTTCTAATATATGAAGTAGAAGTTCTAAATGGAGAACAGAGAAATTGCTGAGTCAAATATTTCTATGAGACTAATGGATTTAATTATTTCTTAAATTCCACGACCATTACTCTGAACTCCTTTTCGGTCATGTTGCAAGCTTCAGTTTCACTAATTTCCTTTCTTGGCGACTCCTCATTTTCCTTCTTCTGTGAATTGTTTCGTCTCCCCATTCTGACTATCACCAGAAAGCTCAAGCTTCAGTTTGTGTGGACCTGGGCCGTGTGCTGTGGGGACTTCGCTCCACCCGAGTTTCACTGAAGTGCTCTGACACTAGAACGTGTGGCTGCCTTTGGTTGGTGGGAACCAGACTTGCCAGGGTCAGTGTCCCTGGTGTTCCATGTGGTCTTGTGTGCACACTTAGAATCAGGGGCCCTGTCTGCACCACACTGTTGGTATGTGCCGAAAATGAGATCCTTAGCATGTGCCAGGAGTCAGAGTGTCCCTGTGTGGAAATCTGCTGCCAGGAAGTCTGGATTCTTGTTGTCTGTTGGTCTGAAGCTGTGATAGCAGTTCTCTGTCCCCAGTGGCTGCAGGGTCCTGGTTTGTGTCTGAAGCCAGGATCCTAGTTTCAGGCAGCGATGTTTCTCAAGATGGCGTGGTCTCCACGTGCACCAGCCGCTGAGAAGTGTCCGTTTTGTCTGAATTATTTCTTGATTCTTTCTGAATCTGCCATTCTTATTTTAGATAAAATTGTTTTGTCTTGAGTGGAACTGAGCTGAAGAAGCTTAACATATTATCTGGCACCACAATTTGAAATTCATTGATATTTTTATTGTATTTTCTTAAACTTGTTGCCCAAAATAATTTTGGAGATCATTAAGTAAAATCAAAATATTCAACAAATAAAAAAATGCCAGTGCCAAAAGCCCAAATTTTTTATACCAAGGTGAGGGGATTTTTTACACACACACACACACACACACACACACCCTGCATATTTGAAAATGCTTCAATCATTGGTCATTGCTATCAAATAACAAAAAAACAACAACAACAACAACAAAAACAGTTGTATTTAGTAAAGTAACAACTAGACTGCAATTGTAACCTTAGCTCTTCATTTGATACTAAGTGAGAGGGCGAGAAACCTTCCACTACATATGATAGAAAAATACAACCTGCACCATGATGAGTGCATAGTGGAACATAAAAATCAAATAAGCACATATTAACTTATTTTCTCACAATCACTTCCCTTTTAGTCACATACAGGTTTCTCAAGGTAAAATTGTCTATCTCCACTGAGCAAGTGGCCTATTACAGAGTAGGCACTCACATTTGTTTAAGAAAACACATAAATGAACTTTTATAATTCTTATCATTAAACACTTCTGGGAAGCTTAGCAATTTTAAAGTTAAAATTAAGCCAGCTATAGAGAAGCTCATATTGATAGAACTACCGCAAGCTGACTCTTTTCATTTTATATATATTCTGAGGTTGATTTATTTGGCTGAATCCAAGTGCTAAAATTATGTTTTCAGAGCTATACCTGTCTCTCTTCCCCTACTGCCTCAGCTTTTATTATCTGGATCTACTTCAGCCAGCTTTTATATGCTCCTTTTATCTCATAGTACTGAAAAACACAACACTTAGCCCAATGGTTTGAACACAATTTCCAGTAAGGATTCCATCTTTTCTATCATGTGTAAAACACCAGTCCCTAAATTGAGCAATTTTGCTCTGGAATGGAAGAAACAGTTGCTGTCTCCATCAATTGTTGTACTACTAAGATGCACTTACTTGCAAGTGACAGAAAATTATCTTAAAGCAATTTAATAAAATTTGACACCTGATTGGATAACAGATCTAAGGAAATATTAAATGCCTACCCATAAAAAGGGCAAAGGTATTTCAAGGCTGCAAGAGTCCTGGAACCAAGGACTTAAATGTTGCCAAAACACTCTTTCCATCATTTGCTACATTTTTGTTTTCATAATAGCCTAATACTCTGTTATGGTAAACTGTCCTTTCTCTTGTAGTGGGAGGCCTGCAAACATAGAGAGATGTCCAGTCACTACAGTGTTAGTACTTTTATTTTCTGTTTAAGAATATTTGGGGACAAATTCAAGATGGCTGCAGAGTAGTTGGAAACTACCCATACCAACTACTAGTGCCAAACTAGATTAAATGATATATTATAGAGTAATACATCTGAATGAAGGATAGCTGAACAGAAATATTATATACACGGATTTATAGAGGAAGCTACACAGAAACTGGTAAGAAGGATGGGGATAGCAAGAAGGCTGGCCCCTGCACCCAAGTGTGGTAGCTGAGAAGCTGGAGGGATATTCTATTTTTTATTGTTATTTTATTTTACCTTATATTTTTCTTTTTTTAACCTTTTCCTTCCTCACTTCTCCCTTTTACATACTGTTTTCTCCTGTCACTGCCCTAATTTTTCTGTTTCCTTTCTTTTTATCTCTTGTTAAAAATTGATCTTCGTACAATATCCACAAATCAATAAGCGTGATACATCATATAAACAAATTGAGAGATAAAAATTATATAATCAATCACATAATCATATCAATTGATGCAGAAAAAGCATTTGAGAAAATCCATACCCTTTCTTGATAAAAACCCTCAGCAAAGTGGGAATATCTCAACAAAATCATACCTCAACAAAATAAAAGCCTCATATGACAAACCTACAGTCAACATAATACTCAATAGGCAAAAACTAAAACCACTTCCACTAAGAACAGGAACAAGATATATTTCCACTTTAACCACTCCTGTTCGACATAAAAGTATTAGCCATTGCGATTAGACAAGAAGACTTAAAAGACTACACCACTGGGTCCCACAAAACATCTCCTATATTAGACAAACTTAAAAATCTGGGTGGCATAGCAGTTTGATATAATACATAAAAACAATCACAAAGAAAGGCAAAAATGGAGAGACAAAGAAACAACCCCTATACAAAAGAAAAGGAGGAATCACCATAAAAGGAAATAAATGAAATGGAAGCAAGGAATTTGTCAGAGAAAGAATTCAGAGCCATGGTTATAAGGATCCCAAAAAGGATGGTAGACAAGTTCACCAACATATGTAAGAATCTAGGGGAAATGAAGAATGACATGGAGGCAATAAAGAATACAATGGAAGGATTCAACAGTAGACTAGAAGCTGAGGACTGCATCAGTGAAGTTAGAAGACAACGTAGAAAATGCATCCAACCATAGCAGCAACAGGAAAATAAAATTAAAAAGCAGGAAAAGAACATAGGGGAGTTGAGCAAAAAATAGAAAAGAAATAGAAGCTGAGCAAGAAATAGAAAACCTGTTTGAAGAAATAATGACAGAAAACTTGCCTGATTTAAGATAGAAAGAAAAAAAGTCACACAAGTCCAAGTAGCACAGAGGCCCAAACAAGATGAACCCAAAAAAGGCCTAAACAATACACATCGTAATTAAATTGGCACATGTCACTGACATAGTAAGACTCTTAAAGGCTTCTGAGGGAGACAGAAAGTTACCTACAAGGGATCTCCCATAAGACTCTCAAATGATTTCTCAACAAAAACACATTAGGCCAGAGGGAATGGAATGAAATATACAAAGTGATGAAAACCAAGGGACTGAATCCAAGCATACTATACCCAGCAAGGCTTTCATTCCTAAGTGAAAGTGAAATCAGGAGCTCTGCAGAAAAAAAAAGGCTAAGGGAGTTTATTACCACCAAGCCAGCAACATAAGAAATGCTAAAGGGACTGCTGTAAAAAGAAGAAATACAAAGGGAAGAAAAAACACAGGCATAAAAAAATAAAAATGGCAACAAATAAGTTTCTATCAATAATAACCATAAACATAAATGGATTAAATGCTCCAATAAAAATATAGAGAGTAGCTGAATGGGTCAGAAAACATGACCCAGACATTTTCTGTCTACAGGAGACCCACCTCAAAACAAAGGGCTCACACAGAATGATAGTGAAGAGATAAAAAAAAAAATATTTTTCAAGTAAATGGCAATTTCTAAAAAGCTGGGATAACAATACTTACTAGTATATGGTATATGATGAAATAGACCTCAAATTGAAGGCCATACAAGAGATAAGGAGGGAAAGTTCTTAATAATAAAGGGAGCAATTCAACTAGAAGATATAATTTTGGTAAACATATATGCACCCAATGCTGGAGCACCCAAATTCATAAAAAATAAAAATAAAAACTTCTGGAAGATATCAAGGGAGAGATTGACAGCAATATAATCATAGAAGAGGGTTTTAATACCCCAATGACAACACGGGATAATCCTCTAAACAAAAAATCAGCAAAGTAACAGCAATCCTAAATGACTCATTAAATCATATGGAACTAATTGACATCTTCAGAACATTTCACCCCAAAGCTGCAGAATACATATTCTTACCAGGTGCACATGGGACATTCTCAATGATAGATCACATATTGGGACATAGGCAAAGTCTCTTCAAATTCAAGAAGATTGAAATCATATCAAGCATCTTCTAAGATAATAATTGCATAATATTAGAAATAAGTTACAATAAAACAATAAAAAAATCAAGCAATTGGAGGGAAAATAGCATTCTATTAAATAATGAGTGGGTTACCAAAGAGATCAAAGAAGAAATACAAAACATCCTGGAAACAAATGACAATGAAAACACAACAATCCAAAATCTACAGGACACAGTGAAAGCACTCTCTGCCCCCCCCCACCCAAAAAAAACCCACTGGTAATAAAATATTTAACCCTTTAACGTAAAGAATTAGAAAGACAGCAAAAAGAAAAGCCCAGAGTGAGCAGATGGAAGGAAATAATAAAAATCAGATCAGAAATAAATGACATAGGGACCAAAAAATCAAGACATAAGATCAATAACACTAAGAGCTGGTTCTTTGTAAGGATAAACAATATTAATGAACCCCTAGCCAGGCACACCAAGAAGCAAAGAGAGAGGGCCCAAATAAACAAAATCAAAAATGTAGCAGTGAAGTAACAACTGACGCCACAGACATACAAAGGATTATTAAAAAATACTAAGAACAACTCTACTCCAACAAACTGGAAAACCTAAATAAAATGGACATATTCCTAGAAAAATACAATTTTCCAAAACTCAATCAGGAAGAATAAAAAAACCTGAATGAGCTGATAAGTAATGATGAAATTGAAGCAGTAATTTTAAAAAACCTTCAGCAAACAAAAGCCTTGGGCCAGATGGCTTCACAGGGGAGTTTTTCCAAACATTTAAAGAACTAAAAACCTATCCTCCTCAGACTATTCCCAAAAAATTCAAGAGGAAGGCACACTTCTAAGCTTTATCTATGAAGCCAGCATTAGACTAATCCCAAAACTAGATAAAGACACTACAAAGAAAGAGAATTACAGGCCAGTATCTCTGATGAGAATAGATGCTAAAATCATCAACAATATCCTAGAAAATTGAATCCAGCATTACATGAGAAAGATCATACAACATTACCAAGTGGGATTTATTCCGGGGATGCAAAGCTGGTATAATATCTGTAAGTCAATAAACGTGATACATCACATAAACAAATTGCGAGACAAAAAATACATAATCATACCAAATGATGCATAAAAAGCATTTGACAAAATCCAACACCCTTTCTTGATAAAAACTCTCAGCAAAGTGGGAAAAGAGGGATCATACTCAACATAATAAAAGCCTTATATGACAAACCTACAGCCAACATCATACTCAATGGGCAAAAACCAAAGCCATTCCCCTCAGAACAGGAACAAGACAGGGATGCCCATTCTCAACATTCCTGTTCGACATGATATTAGAAGTGCTAGCTATTGCGATAAGAAAAGACGAAGAAATAAAAGGCATCCAAATTGGAAAAGAAGAAGCAAAAGTTATTATTTGCACATTACATGATATTATACATTGAAAACCCTAAAGACTCCATCAATAAACTACTAGACTTAATAAATGAATTCAGCAATGTAGCAGGATACAAAATTTAACACCCCAGAAACCTATGGCTTTTTATACACCAATAATAATCAACTCACAGAAAGAGAAACTAAAAAACAATCACATTCAGCACTGCAACGAAAAAAATTAAGATACTTAGGAATAAAATTAACTATGGCGGTAAAAGTCCTGTCTTCAGAAAACTAGAGGACATTAAAAAAAGAGAGAGAGAGAGGGAGGGAGATAAAGAAAGACATAAACAAATGGAAGAATATACCGTGTTCATGGATTGGTAGAATCAACATCATCAAAATGTCTATAGCAAAATGTCTAAAGCAATATATAGAATCAATGCAATCCTTGTTAAAAAACCAATGGCATATTTCACAGACCTAGAACAAACTCTCCAAAAATTCATTTGGAATAAAATAAGACCCTGAATAGCTGCAACAATCCTGAGAAACAATAACAAAGTTGGCGGTATCACAATACCAGATGTCAAGCTATATTACAAAGCCACAGTTCTCAAAACTGTCTGATACTGGCACAACAACAGAAATGTAGACCAATGGGACAGAACAAAGAATGCAGAAATCAGCCCAAGCCATTATACTCAATTAATATTTGACAAAGGAGGCAAGAGCATACAATGGAGTCAAGACACTCTCTTCAATAAATAATGTTGGGGAAATTGGACAGATACATGCAAAAAAGAAAATTAAACTAGACCACCAACTTACACCGTACCCAAAAATAAACTAAAAATGGATAAAGGACTTAAATGTGGGATGGGAAACCATAAAAATCTTATAAGATTCCACAGGTAAAAAAAATATATCAGACATATGTTTGTAACAACATCTTTAACAATGTAGCTCCTAAAACAAAGGAAACTTAGGGGAAAATAAACAAATGGGACTACATCAAAATAAAAAGATCTGCACAGCAAAAGAAGCCATCATCAAAACAACAAGAGAAAATATTTTCCAGGCAAATGGAAATGAAAAGAAAGCTGGGGTAGCAGTACTTATATGTGACAAAATAGATCTCAAAATGAAGGCCATAACAAGAGATAAGGAAGGCCACTTCATAATACTACAGGGACTGATAAAACAAGAGAATATAACTCCGTTAAACATATATGAACCCAATGCAGGAGCACCCAAATACATTAAAAAAAAAAAAAAACTTCTGGAAGATATAAAGAGAGAGATCAACAAAAATACAATCATAGTATGGGACTTCAATACCTAATTGACATCCCTGGATAAATCATCTAGAAAAAAAATCAGCAAAAAAAAAAAAAGCAATCCTAAATGACTCACTAGATCAGATGAACTTAATCTACATCTTCAGAACATTTCACCCCAAAGCTACAGAATATACATTCTTCTCAAGTGCACATGGGACATTCTCAAAGATAGATCACATATTAGGACACAGGCAAAGTCTCTTCAAATTCAAGAAGATTGAAATCATATCAAACATCTTTTCAGATCTCAATGACATAAAATTAGAAAACAACTGCCTTAAAAAACAATTTAAAAAATCAAGCAGTTTTAGGGGTAAATAACATGCTATTACACAATGATTTGGTTACCAAAGAGATCAAAGAAGAAATACAAAACATCCTGGAAACAAATGACAATGAAAACACAACAATCCAAAATCTACGGGACACAGTGGAAGCAGTCATGAGAAGGAAATTCATAGCACTACAAGCCTACCTAAAAAATAAAAATAAAAATACAATAAAAATAATTTTTTTAAAAAACCAGAAAAATGGGTAATAAATTATCAAACTCTACAATGTAAAGAATTAGAAAGAGAGCAACAAGAAAAGCCCAGAGTGAGCTGAAGGAAGGAAATAATAAAGATCAGAGTAGAAATAATTTACATAGAAACCAAAAAAAAAAAAAAGATACCAAAGATCAATGAAACCAAGAGCTGGTTCTTTGAAAAAATAAACAAGATTGATGAACTTCTAGTGAGGCTCACCAAGAAGCAAAGAGAGAGAGCCTAAATAAACAAAATCAGAAATGAAAGAAGCAAAATAGTAAAAGTCCCCACAGAAATACAAAGGATTTTTTTTTTAAATGCTATGAACAACTCTATTCCAACAAACTGGTAAACCTAGAAGAAATGGACATATTCCTAGAAAAATACAATCTTCCAAAACTCAATCAGGAAGATTCAAAAAACCTGAATGGGCTGATGAAATTAAAGCAATAATAAAATAAATTAAAATTTTAAAAAACCTTAAGCAAACAAAAGCCCAGGGCAGATGCCTTCACAGGGGAGTTTTAACAAATATTCAAAGAAGGACTAAAACCTACCCTCCTCAGACTATTCCAAAAAATTCAAGAGGAAGGCACACTTCTAAGCTCTTTCTATGAAGCCAGCATTACCCTAATTCCAACACCATATAAAGACACTACAAAGAAAGAGGATTACAGGCCAATAACTCTGATGAACATAGATGCTAAAATCATCAACAAAATTCTAACACATGGATCCAGCATTCCATTAGAAAGATCATAAACCATGACCAAGTGGGATTTATTCCAGGAATGCAAGGAGGGTACAATGTCCACAAATCAATAAACATGATACATCACATAAACGCATTAAGAGACAAAAATAACATAATCATATCAATTGCTGCAGAAAAAGCATTTGAGAAAATCCAACACCCTTTCTTGATAAAAATTCTCAGCAAAGTGGGAATAGAGGGATCATATCTCAACATAATAAAAGCCTTATACTAGGTGTGCCAGTTAATAATAATGGATTTGATAATCAAAGAGAGCATGATCATTTCAAGAGAAATATCAAAAGTGCTTTATTCAAAGTAATGTCCAGGGAGAAGATGGCTGCTGACAGGAAGGCAAACTGCAAGATAGCATGTGAGTGAGAGGACAAAAGGAGAGTGTATGGATGGTCGGGGAGTGTATATTTGTGGGTGAGGGACAGCTATACTCCAAGGGACTGTTGGGGATTGCCTGACTGTGCACCCCTGACGGGCAGCCTCCACTGCTGCTGAAATCTCTTCCATAACAACTGGCTCTGCCACAGAGACCATGCCATCTTGAAGGGGAGTGTGGCTGTTATCTGAAGCCTATACATCCCGGGACACTACAACCACAAAAACTAAGGAACAGCTGCGAACCCAGGAACACCAGATCTCAAGCAGCATGAATACGTGGACTTGGATGAGCGATGCACCTTCTCACGGAAAGGTCATATTTCACCTAGGAAAAGGTGAGGTCTGCGATCCAGGCTGGAGAGAGAAATGTGCATAATGGGATCTAGAGGTTCGGGGGAAGTCTGCGCCTCACAAAATCCACGGCCTTTGGGGCCAGCGTGATTCTCGAATGTGGAAGGGGATCCACAGGGCTGCTAGCAGAAGGGAACTCTAAAAATCAACCCATAGCTGGACTGGGCACAAAAAGGCAGCCTAAAATTTTACCAGTGTGCCAACTGCTTAGTGCCAGGGGAAAAAAAAAGTCACACACAGAGACATTCAGAGAGTTGCGTGCAGTGCAGTAGAGTAAAAGTAGCGAGTTCACGCATTTATTCTGGCTCTTTTTTTCTCTTCAAATCCCTGCTTTTGATTACTAAGCCCAGTAATTAGGATCACCCAATTGGGGACACTCTCACAGACTGCAGGGGAAAGTTGTTTTTGTGGAACCTGGGGATCAGAGCAGGGAGTAACGATCAGCGAACCAACTCTGGGACAGTCCATTCTCCCAAACCAGTATTAAATGCGACAGGGAAAACAAAATCTAAATACTGGCTAGAGAGGACTTATAGCCCCGGATGGCAATACAGAAACACTGCCACCCAGGGGTTGAATGACAAATTGACTCTTGTGTAAACAAATAAAAAAGTCTAAAAAATAAAGAAATACTGCCTGCTGGAAAATCAGGACCGTGGCTTACAACACAGAGGAGCAGTGGAACGCAGGGAACTTCAATACTGTCCTGACTAACTGACAGGAAACAGGCGTGCCAAACAGAACAGTAGAGGAAGTGAATGACCTTCACTACTGCACATTTTTACTTTTTCATCCTTTACTTAAGAAACTAATTTTTTCTTTTTTCCTCACTTGATTTTACCTTTTTAATTATTATGTTTTTATTTTTAATCAGTATTATTATTACTAGCATTTTACCTTTTTTAAAAAAAAGTGTCATTTTATTTACTCTTTATTTTATTTTATTTTATTTTATTTTGGGATTAGTGTTCTACGTTCAATTTTCATCTTTCCTTTAGCATCATTTTACTCTATCTCAACTTTACCTTTATGCCAACACACTATTCCTCACTTTTCCACTTTTGTTGTCCTGTTTCTCTTACCCTATTCCGGCTTTAGATTTTCCCTATTCCTTCTTTTTACCCCTGTTAAAAATTCAGCCTACTTATATATCTAATTTCCAATCCTTTCTTCTAAGTCCATACACACCTTTCTCTTCTCTTTCTTCACTATTCAATTTTTTTCTCTCTGCCCTTTTCATTGTGTGTTGCTTTGTTCTTTCTTATTGTTATTATTGTTTTTTTGTTTTGATTTGTTTTGTTCTATGTTTTTTGTTTCATTTTGTTTTGTTTTGCCTTGCTTTCTCTCTGCCCTATTGTTGTTGTTTGCTTGATTGTTAATTAGATTGGTTTTTATTTTTGTACTGGTTTGTGAGATTGTTTCTCTTTTTTTTGTTTTTGTTTATTTTTGCTTCTGTTTTTCCTCTCCTCGCTTGATATTAGTTGTTTGTAGTATGCATTCATCTCTGGGTGTTTGCTGTTTGCACTTTGGGGGACTAGTGGTTGTTCAATTGGAGTTTTCTCCCCATAAGTAGTTTTCCTCCTCCCTTTTTATTTTCTTTCTTTTCTCTCTGACTTTTTTTCCTTTTCTCAATTTCATTTTTCCACTTCTTTTTTTTTTCCTTATCCTCCAATTCTCTTTTCTCTAGTGTCACCTTTATTTGGAGTTATTAGTATTGTGAATACATTTGTGTTCAGTGCCTTGTGTGTTGTGCCTTTTTAGGTTGTATTTTGTGCCTTTAAATCAACACAGGAGAGAGAGCTACATAACCAGATACCTGGAGAAGACAGATCATGGGGAGACAAAGAAACAGCCTGCATATGAAAAAAAAGGAGGCATCATCAGAAAAGAAAGTAAATGAAATGGAGGCAAGCAATATGTCAGAGAAAGTATTCAGAGAAATGGTCATAAGGTCACTGAAAAGAATGGAAGTCAAATTCAACAATATGTGTAAGAACCAAGATGAAATGAAGAAGAACCAAGAAGAAATGAAAAATGACATTGCTGCTATAAAAAAAAACTCAATAGAAATTATGAACAGTAGACTAGAAGAAGCAGAGAACCACACCAATGAGCTAGAAGACAAGGTGGAAAAAAACACCAAGCAGAGCAGCATCTAGAAAAAAAAACTTAAAAAACAGGAGGAGAGCCTAAGAGAACTTTGTGGCAACACGAAAAGAAACAAAATAGACATAATCAGGGTGCCAGAAGGAGAGAAAACTGAGCAAGGAATAGAAAACTTGTTTGAAGAAAAAATGACAGAAAACGTCCCTAATATAGGGAAGAAAAAACTCACACAAATCCAAGAAGCTCACAGACTACAAAACAAAACGAACCCCAAAAGACCAACGCCAAGGCACATTATAATTAAATCAGCAAACACCAACAACAAAGTAAGAATCTTAATAGCGGCCAGAGAGAGACAGAAAGTTACCTACAAAGGATCCCCCATCAGACTAGTGACTGATTTCTCAATAGAAAAACATCAGTTCAGAAGAGAATGGAATGAAATATACAAAGTCATGAAAAGGAAGGGTCTGAATCCAAGAATACTGTACCCAGCAAGGCTATCAATCAAAATTGAGGGTGAAATCAGGAGCTTCACAGACAAAAGGGGACTAAGGGTGTTTATTACCACCAAACTAGCAATGAAAGAAATGCTAAAGGGTCTGCTGTAAAAAGAAGAAATAGGAAGCAAAAAAAGAACACAGGCAAAAAGGATAAAAACGGCGACAAACAAGTACCTATCTAAACTAATAAAGAGAAATATGCAAATTGACCATACCTCCATGACACTCACCCGCCAATTAGGAGTTAGTATGTAAATTAACCCACCAAAGATGGCAGATTAATTTGCATACACAGGTGCTGAGTGTCCGGGCGGGGCAGGACGCCTGCTATGAGGGGGAGGGCAGGGGCCGGAGGGAGCTACAGGGGCAGCACTCTGGCCAGATTGGAGAAGACTGAAGGCTCCGGCCGGAGCGCACACTGGAGGCTCTGAACACTGAAGCCTCCAGCTGGCCGGAGTGAAGACTCCTGCCCTTGTGAAGATGGAAGGCGGTGTCCAGAGCGAAGGCCTGGGTCCTGGGTACCAGAGGAAAACCAGTGCCAGCAGCCAGGGAAAGGAAGGCCTATTGCACGAATCTTCGTACAACGAGCCACTAGTCAATAATAACGTTAAATGTAAATGGATTAAATGTCCCAATTAAAAGACATAGGGTAGCTAAATGGATAAGAAAAGATGACCCATATATCTGTTGTCTTCAGGAAACCCACCTCAGAAAAAAAGGACTAACAAAGACTGATGGTGAAGGGATGGAAAAAGCTTTTTCAGGCAAATGGAAATGAAGAAAAAAAAGCAGGGGTAGCAATACTTATATCTGACAAATTAGATCTCAAAATGAAGAAAATAACAAGAGATAAGGAAGGCCACTTCATAATACTAAAGGGAGCAATCCAACAAGAAGAAATAACTCTGGTAGACATATATGCACCCAATACAGGGGCACCCAAATACATAAAAAAACCTTCTGGAGGATATCAAGAGAGAGATTGACAGCAATACAGTCATAGTAGGGGACTTTAATACCCCACTAATACCACTGGACAAATCTTCTAAACAAAAAATCAGCAAAGAAATATCAACCCTAAAAGACTCACTAGATCAGAAGGAATTAATTGACATCTTCAGAACATTTCATCCCAAAGCCACAGAATATACATTCTTCTCAAGTGCACATAGGTCATTTTCAAAGATAGACCATATATTGGTTCACAGGAAAAGTCTCTTCAAATTTAAGAAGATAGAAATCATATCAAGTATCTTCTCAGATCACAATGGCATAAAACTAGAAATCAAAAACAATCAAAAAAATTAAACACAGACAGGCTAAATATCATGCTATTAAACAATGACTGGATTACCAGAGATATCAAAGAAGAAATAAAAAGCATCATGGCAACAAATGACAATGAAAACACAACAATCCAAATCTATGGGACACAGCGAAAGCCGTCTTGAGAGGGAAGTTTATAGCTCTACAAGCCAACTGCAAAAAAAAAAAAAAAGTAATAAATTACCTAAGTCTACAACTGAAAGAGTTAGAAAGAGAGCAACAAGAAAAGCCCAGTGTAAGCAGAAGGAAGGAAATAATAAATATCAGAGTAGAGATAAATGAAATAGAGACCCAAAAAACAATACAAAAGATCAACAAAACCAAGATCTGGTTCTTTGAGAGGATAAACAAGATTGATGAACCCCTAGCCAGGATATCCAAGAAGCAAAGAGAGAGGACCAAAATAAACAAAATCAGAAATGAAAGAGATGAAAGAACAACTGATCCCACATAAATACATTCGATTGTGAAAAAATACTATGAACAACTCTATTCTACAAAATGGACAAGCTAGATGGAATTGACATATTCCTATAAAAATACAAGCTCCCAAAACTAAACCAATAAGAATAAAAAAACCTGAATAGGCAGATAACTACTGAAGAAATTGAAACAGTGATAAAAAATCATCTAGCAAACAAAAGCCATGGTTCGGACAGCTTTACAGGGGAGTTCTACCAAGTATTCAAAGAAGAAATAAAACCTATCCTCCTCAGACAATTCCAAAAAATTCAAGAGAAAGACACACTTCCAAGCTCTTTCTATGAAGCCAACATTAGCCTAATCCCAAAACCAGATAAAGAAACCACAAAAAATAGAGAACTACAGGCCAATATTCTTGGTGAACATAGATGTGAAAATTTACCAAATCTGATTCAGCATTACTTAAGTAAGATTATACACAATGACAAAGTGGGATTTATTCCAGGGATGCAAGGGTGGTACAACATTTGCAAATCAATAAATGTGATACATCACATAAATAAAATGAGAGACAAAAATCACATAATCATATCAATTGATGCAGAAAAAGCATTTGACAAAATCCAACACCCTTTCTTCATAAAAAGTCAGCAAACTGGGGATAGAGGGATCATACCTCAACATAATAAAAGCCCTATATGATGAACCTACAGCCAACATCATACTAAATGGGCAAAAACTAAACCCATTTCCACTAAGTACAAGAACAAGCCAAGGATGCCCACTCTCACCACTCCTGTTTTATATAGTACTAAAAGTACTACCATAGCAATCAGACATGGAGAAGAAATAAAAGGCATCCAAATTGGAAAGGAAGAAGTAAAACTGTCTTTATTTACAGATGAGATTATACTGTACATAGAAAACCCCAAAGACTCCATCAAAACAATATTAGACCTAATAAATGAATTTGGCAATGTAGCAAATTACAAAATTAACACCCAGAAATCTATGGCATTTTTATAAACCAACAATGAACTCACAGAAAGAGAAATGAAAAAAAAAATCCCATTTACCATTGCACCAAAAAATTAAGATACCTAAGAATAAACTTAACTAAGGACATAAAAGACCTGTACTCGGTAAACTACAGGACATTGAAAAAAGAGATAGAGGAAGACATAAACAAATGGAAGAACATACCATGTTCATGGATTGGTAGAATCAACATCATTAAAATGTCCATACTGCCTAAAGAAATCTAAAGACTCAATGCAATGCCTATTAAAATACCAATGGCATATTTCAAAGATCTAGAGCAAACTCTTCAAAAATTCATCTGGAATAAAAAAAGACCGAGAATAACCACAGCTGTCCTGAGAAAGAAGTACAAAGTTGGAGGGATCACAATACCAGACATCAAACTATATTACCAGGCCACGGTTCTCAAAACTGCCTGGTACTGACACAAGAACAGACATATAGACCTAGGGAACGGAATAGAGGACCCAGAAATTGACCCAAGCCATTATACTCAATTAATATTTGACAAAGGAGGCAAGAGCATACAATGAAGTCAAAACAGCCTCTTTAATAAATGGTGCTGGTAAATTTGGTCAGATACATGCAAAAAAAAGTGAAAGTAGATCATCATCTTACACCATAAACAAAAACAAACTCAAAATGGTTAAAGGACTTGAATGTAAGATGGGAAATCATAAACATCCTACAAGACTACATAGGCAGAAAAATTGCAGACATATGTCGTAGCAATATCTACAGACACAGATCCTAGGGCAAGAGAGACTAAGAATAAAATAAACAAATGGGACTACATCAAAATAAAAAGCTTCTGCACAGCAAAAGAAACCATCAACAAAACAACAAGAAAGCCCAGTGCAAGGGAGAACATATTTGCCAATGTCTCCGATAAGGGTTTGTTCTACAACATTTACAGGGAACTCATACAACTTAACAAAAGAAAGATAAACAACCCAATCAAAAAATGGGAAAAGGACCTATATAGACACTTTTCGAAAGAGGACATTCAGAAAGCCAAAAGACACATGAAAACATATTCAAGGTCACTAATCATCGGAGAGATGAAAATCAAAACAACAATGAGGTACCACTTCACACCTTTCAGAATGGCTATCATCAACAAATCAACAAATGACAAGTGCTGGAGAGGATGCAGAGAAATAGGAACACTCCTTCACTGCTCCTGGGAATGCAGACTGGTGCAGCCATTGTGGGAAACAGTATTGCATTTCCCTAAAAAGTTAAAAATGGAACTGCCATTTGACCCAGTAATACCACTTCTAGGACTGTATTTCAAGAAAACAAAAACACCAATCAGAAAGGATATATGCACCCCTATGTTCATAGCAGCACAATTTACAATACCTAAGATTTAGAAACAGCCTAAATGCCCATCAGCAGATGAGTGGATTATAAAACTACGGTACATCTATACAATGGAATACTACGCTGTTATAGAAAAGAAGGAATTCTTACCATTTGCAGCAGCATGGATGGAACTGGAGAGCATTGTGCTAAGTGAAATAAGCCAGGCATTGAAAGAAAAATACCACATGATCTCACTCATTTATGGATAATAAAGAACATTATAACCTGATGAAGAAAAATATAGATATAGAGCCAGAGAAGCATCAAACAGACTGTCAAATTACAGCGGGAAGGCTGGGGAGTGTTAGTGGGGGTGATAAGAGATCAACTAAAGGGCTTGTATGCATGCATATAAGCATAACCAATGCACACAAGACATTGGGGCGGGGGGGTGAGGGCATGTGCCAGGGGTAGGGGAGGATTTTTTATACACCAATAATGAACTCACAGAAAGAGAAACTAAAAAAATCCACAAAAAACAATACCATTTATTGTGGCTCGAAAAAAAAAAAGGATACCTAGTAATAAACTTACCTAAGGAGGTAAAAGACCTGTACTCAGGAAACTACAGGACATTTAAAAAAGAGATAGAAGAAGACATAAACAATTAAGAAAATATACCATGTTCATGGATTGGTAGAATCAACATCATTAAAATATCCATACTACCCAAAGCAATCTATATATTTAATGCAATCCCAATAAAAATACCAATGGCATATTTCACAGACCTAGAACAAACTCTCCAAAAATGCATATAGAATAAAAAAATACCCAAATAGCCGCATCAAATATGAGAAAGAAGAACAAAGTTGGAGGGATCACAATATCACATATCAAGCTACATTACAAAGCCACTGTTCTCAAACATGCCTGGTCCTTGCATAAGAACAGACATATAGACTAAAGGAACAGAACAGAGAACCCAGAAATTGACCCAAGCCATTTTGCTCAATTAATATTTGACAAAGGTGGCAAGAGCATACAATGGAGTCAAGACACTCTCTTCAATAAATAATGTTGGGGAAATTGGACAGATACATGAAAAAAAAATGAAAGTAGTCCACCAAATTACACCATAATAAACTCAAAATCGATAAAGTACCTAAATGTCTGACATGAAACCATAAAAAAACTTAGAAGAATCCATAGGCAGCAAAATATCAGGCAAATGTCATAGTAATATCTTTACCAATACAGCTCCTAGGCCAATGGAAACTACAGAGAAAATAAACAAATGGGACTACATCAAAATAAAAAGGGAAATAAACCATCAACACTACAACAAGAAAGCCCACTGCATGGGAGAACATATTTGGCAATGTTATATTTGATGAGGGCCTAATCTTCAAAATCCATAGGGAACTCATACATCTTAACAAAAGGGAAATGAGCAATCCAATAAAAAAATGGGCAAAGTACTTAAATAGACACTTTTAGAAAGTGGATATACAGAAGGCCACAATACATATGAAAACACACTCAAAGTCACTAATTATCTGAGAGATGCAAATCAAAACGATAATTAGATACCATCTTACACCTGTCAGAATGGCTATTATCAACAAATTGACAAAGACAGTTGCTGGCGTGGATATGAAGAAAAAGGAACCCTCATGCACTGCTGGTGGGAATGTAGGCTGATGCAGCCACTGTGAAAAACAGTATGGAGTTTCCTCAAAAAACTAAAAATGGAACTGCCATTTCACCTAGTAATCCCACTTAATGGAATATATCCCAAGAAACTAGAAACACCAATCAGAATGGACATATGCACCCCTATGTTCATAGTAGCCCAGTTTACAATAGCTAAGATTTGGAAACAGCCTAAATGCCCATCAGCAGATGAGTGGATTAGAAAACTGTGGTACATCTACACAATGGAATACTACACTGCTTTAAAAAAGAAATAACTCTTACCATTTGCAACAGCATGGATGAAACGAAGAGCATTATGCTAAGGGAAATAAGCCAGTCAGAGAAAGACAAATATCACATGATCTCACTCATTTGTGGAATATAATGAACAACATAAACTGATGAACAACAATAGATCTGGAGACACAGAAGCTTGGAACAGACCGTCCAACCTCAGAGGGCAGGCAGGGGAGTGGCGGAGTAAGAGATCAACCAAAGGACTTGTATGCATCATATAAGCATAATCCATGGACACAGACTGTAAGGGTGTGAGGGCATGTGCCGGGGGAGGGGAGTAGGGGGAATAGCCAGGGAGAGGTCAATGTGAGGAAAAGGAGACATATGTAATACTTTAAAAAATAAAAAATTTTAATTAAAAAAAATAATTAGTAGTAAATGGACTACTCACTAAATCATCCTAAAGTGTCAGTTAGAGTGTCACCCAGAAGAAAAGTTTCTCGTCATTTATAGATGTAATATGTGAGGTTAGACACTAACTTTTAGTAGTGAGTGCAGAATATCTCATATGGAATAGAACACAGTGATTGCCTCATTATCAGTCACCAGAATTGCTGTAGAAACTAAAGAAGTTCATCTTTTTTGTTTCTTCCTGTAGTAAATTTTGTACAATCTATAAAAGTTATATGTGTAATCTGTGCATATACTAAATACATTTATGCTTTTTTTATCAGTATGAAATATGTAGTTTTAATAAACTTATACTCCTTTCCCACTTCCCCAATTTAATGTATCTATATTTAAAATTTTATATTTTGTGCAGACATATGGCAGAAACTACTTGCCCTTTATTTTATGTACCAAAAGATATTTGAGTATAAAAATAGATCTATTTCATCACATAACACATCTGTAATAATAAAAGTGTAATATGCTAATTAGACCAGACAGGCAAACAACCTTCCAGACAAAGCCGGGGCTGCAAGGGCTGAGGTAAGCCACTGAGGCTGCAAGGGCCAAGCCCCTTGCATGAATTTCATGCATCAGGCCTCTAGTCTTACCTTATAATAGAGAAACATGCAAATTGACCGCACCTCCGCTATGCCCACGATTGGGCCGGCAGGAGACTGGGGGCGGGACTCCGGGTGGCATATCTGCCGTTGAGAAGATCAAGATGGCGGTGCCCAGTGGCCGGGCCCATGCCGCCGCTCCCGGGGGTGCCTGGGGCGATCAGCACCCCGGGGGGGGCGTGGCCGGGCGATCGGCACCCCGGGGGGTGTAGCCGGGCCCATGCCGCCGCTCCCGGGGGTGCCTGGGGCGATCGAAAGCCAGGGGGGGCGTGGCCGGACCCATGCCGCCGCTCCCGGGGGGCGTGGCCGGGCCCATTGGCACCACGGGGGTCGTGGCCGGACCCATGCCGCCACTCCCCGGGGTGCCTGGGGCGATCAGCACCCGGGGGGGCGTGGCCGGACCCATGCCGCCACTCCCCGGGGGTGCCTGGGGCGATCGACAGCCAGGGGGGGCGTGGCCGGGCCCATGCCGCCGCTCCCGGGGGTGCCTGGGGCGATCAGCACCCCGGGGGGGCGTGGCCGGGCCCATGCCACCACTCCCCGGGGTCCCTGGGGCGATCAGCACCCCGGGGGGGCATGGCCGGGCGATCGGCACCCCGGGGGGGCGTGGCCGGACCCATGCCACCACTCCCCGGGGTGCCTGGGGCGATCGGCACCCCGGGGGGTGTGGCCGAGCCCATCGGGTCGATTGGCCACTTTGGGGGGCGTGGCCGGCCCCTCCCGCCCCTCCCGGGGGTCCCGGGTGTCGATTGGACACCTGGGGGGGCGTGTCCGGCCCCTCCCGCCCCTCCCAGGGGTGGGGGGGGCGATGGGCCACCTGGGGGGGCGTGGCCAGGCCCATCCCGCCCCTCCCGCCGCTCACGGGGGTCCCGGGGGTCGATCGGCCACCCGGGGGGGCTTTGCCCAGCCCCTCCCGCCCCTCCCGGGGGTTCCGGGTCGATTGGCCACCTGGGGGGGCTTGGCCGTGCCCATCCCGCCGCTCCCGGGGGTCCCAGGGGCCGAGGCTTTCCGGGCCTTGGGCACCAGTGGGCAGCCTGCAAGGATGGCAGGAAACCACTGGGGGTCGGCTCCTGCAATCCTTAGCAAGGATGTTGGGTGCCGCCGAGCCCAAGGCCACCGCCCGGGGCCAAGCCCCGACCCTGAAAAAGGCAGAAGGCGGTGGCCACAGCCAAGGCCTGGGTCCCTGGTGCCGGCAGAAAACTGGTGCAGGCAGCCAGGTGAATGAAGGTCTATTGCACGAATCTTCGTGCAAACGGGCTACTAGTAAAATATATAAATGGGAAAACACTTCCCATGCCATATTTTACCAAACATGTTTATATAATACTAGAGGCCCAGTGCACAAAATTCCTGCACTTGTTGGGGTAGGGGGGGGTCCCTCAGTCCGGCATGCACCCTCTAGCAGTGCAGGAGCCCTCAGGGGATGTCTGAATGACAGCTTAGGGAAGCAGTCCTAAGCCATCAGTCAGACAGCCTCAGCACTGCTATGGAGGTGGGAGAGGCCTCCACCACTGCCACTGTGCTTGCCAGCCGTGAGCCCGGTTCAGGGCTTCTGGCTGAGCAGCACTCCCCCTGTGGGAGCACACTGACCTCCAGGGGGAACTTCCTGCATTGAGCGTCTGCCCCCTGGTGGTCAGTGCGCATCATAGCAACCGGTCGTTCTGTCATTCAGTCAATTTGCATATTAGCCTTATATTATATAGGATTAAATACTTTATATTGGTACAACTATTCTTATCATTTTGAGAACTAATATAAACATTAGTGGATGAAATCGGGTGCTAAACTCTAATATAATATTATGCAACTGTGTGATATGGCTGGCTTAGTAAAATGTGTCTTTAGTATGAATAAATAGAAGTGCTGATCTTGGTTTATTCTGTTTTGTGGTCAGGCAGGACTCACCTTGATTTTGGTGTTCTGTTTAGACCTCATACACTAAGGGAAGCATATTTATAATATTATATAGAGAGTGTAACTAAGACAGTGAAAAACTCTTAACCATGTTGTGTAGAAAAGTTCAGAGGTCTGAAGAGATGACAGGACTTGTCAAGGGACAAATTTTCCAATATTTGGAAATCTCTAACATGGGAGCTTAAGAGACATTTTTGGTTTTTATGAAGTTCAGAATCTCAATGGTTCAAAGTGTGAACAGGCTTTATTTGAGACTTACATGAACAATAACCAGTAACTTTTTAATAATTGTAGTTAAATTGCCATGGGTAAATTAATGTAAAAAATAAAAATGCATAAAACACTGAAAATGCTCCTGATTTCTTGGGGATGGCATCAAGAGCTTAAATACACTCTCCAGGGATAATGTAGGTGATCCCTAAGATTTATTGCAACCTAAAATTCTAAGATCTAGCAGTGTTGTGTAAAGTCATATCTCTGCTTTTCTTTCTCATTTAATAACTTAACATTTACTTATATGGAACATCAAACATTGCTTTTTCTAGCTTTTGTAATTTTGGGGAAGAACTGAAAAATAATGAATGGTCTGTATAAAATTTCATCATGTTATTGTGTTTAGCTCAAATTTTCTGCTGTATTGTCTATCCTTGCAATTAGCAATAGTAAATGAGGCAGACCCTGACTGGCTTTGCTCAATGGTTGGAGCGTCAGCCTTAGGACCAAAGGAGGCAATTAACCCATCTGTCTCTCTAATCTCTCTCTCTCTCTCTCTCTCTCTCTCTCTCTCTCTCTCTCTCTCCCCTTCCCCCCTTCCATTCTCTCTAAAAATCAATGGAAAAAATATCCTCAGGTGAGAAATTTTTTTTAATAAAAGAAAAGGAGACAGGACCCATGAAAAAGACTTTAAATATAGCCTCTTTTTTCTGCCCTCTTAAAACAAGGACCATTTTTCTAATGTTTCATTCATCTTTTCCTTTGGAAACCTCACCAGAAGTATGTTTATCATTCATATTTTTATTAACATCTGTTCATGACCATAGATGCCTTACCTAAGACAATAGAAGCTTTCTGTCTCTGCTCCTCGCATCCATCTGAGCACACACCAAACTTGCCTTTAAGGTTCTTATTTCTAACAATCATCTCTTCAAGGCAATCTAGGTTTTTCTCCATCGTGCACCTTAAAACACTCCATTTTCTGCCTCCATTGCCACGTGGCCTTCTTCCCTGTGTGTCTTTGTCTGTGTGTATGTCCCTTCCACAAGGACACCAGTCATTGAATTTAGGGACCACCTAATTCATTCTGACCTTATCTTAAGTAATTATATCTGCAAATGTCCCATTTCTTAGTAAGGCTACATGCTAAGCTTTCCAGTAGACATAAATTTGGGTAGAAAACTATTCACTCACTACATAGGTCTGTATTCTTTGGGGGCTGGAATGTGTCTGGCCATTGTTTATAGCTCCAGAAGCTAACACCATGCCAGGTACTTAAAAGGAATGAATTAATAAGTGAATGTCTTCAATCACTAACTCTGTCAAATGAAACCAATTTAAGTCTCAGAGTTTAGGTGAATATATTAAACTAGGGGCCCAGTGTACAGATTCTTGCACATTGAAAGGAAATTAATTAGAAGATGGCTGGTGAGGCGGGACTAGGCGAGACAAGCCAGACACACCCTGGAGTCAACTTCTTGTGATCCCTCCCTGGCCAGTCGCACTTGGAGTGGCGCTGGGGCTCGAAGGGCGTCTGCAGAGTGAGCAGGGTCCCTCTGGCAGGTGGGGTCCCTTGGCCTGGCCTGCAGGGATCAGGCCGAAAACAGCAGTCTGACATCCCCTAAGGGGTCCTGGAGTGCAAGAGAGCACTCTGCAAAGTTGCTGTAGTTCGGCAGTTCCTGCATTGAGCGCATGCCCCCTGGAGGTCAGTGCATGTCATAGTTACCTGTCAGATGTTGAACAGTGAGATGGTTGCTTAGTCTTTTATCTATAATAATAAAAGCATAATATGCAAATGACCAAATGGCCAAACAGTGGAATGACCATCCAGATGACCTTCCAGAGGAAGCCGGGGCTGTGAGGGCTGGGGCAGCCGGGGCTGCAAGGGTCTACTCTTGCATGAATTTCATGCATTGGGCCTCTAGTATATATAGATAATGCCTCCTTCTTTGAGCATGATTTAAGATTCAGCTTTTATTTTCAAGCCACCTGGTTAGCCACTTAGTGTTTCCCATTTCACCAGGGTCTCCTTTTAATCTCACTTCTTTGTCTCTAAATAAGTTTACTCCATCTATTGAAATGGAAGTTTGCATCTGTGGTTAAACTTATACCAACCCTGCAGGATTCTTATCATATCTTTATTCCAGGTCCTCTCACAAGAGATGATCCTACTAGACCATCAACATTGCTGTATATTCAGAATATTGTTGTTTGACCTTGGTAAGTCACTTAAACTTTCTGTACCTCTGTTTCTTTATTTGTAAAACAGGGTTGATAATGGTACATATATCATAGAATTGCTATAAGTTATTTTAATAAAGTGCTTAAAACTGTGTCTGGGACAGAGTTGATACTGTATATGTGTTAGATAAATAGTGTTTCATGTCAATAAATTAAATGATGTTTCCCTGTAAATAAATTATTAAGGAGCCATCAAGTATCCAAAATGCTCAATGTTTCTCATAATCTTCTTATATATGTAGCTACTTAGAACTTGTTTCATCAAGATAGTTACTAACTTCAGCAACATGAAATTTTTTTAAGGAACATTTTCCTGGTTAAGCTTAAAGGTCTGCCTCTCAGACACTTCTGTTGTCAGGATATGATATTTTATAGCTTATATGGAAATAGTTGCCTGAAAGCTATAGTGCTTTTTCTCTGTTTTACATAACACCCACTATTGTATCTTACATTTTATAGTTTACAGAATGTTTAAGTAGTCAATAAGGTTGCATCCCATTCTGCGAATCAAATAATCTGTGGAGAGCTGGGATTTGTTGATGTCCTTTACCTGGCTCACACTTTGCTTACTCACTGGAAGGACTGTCAAAGTTGGTATGAGTTAAATATTATTTCTTAAATAACCTGAAGTTATAAAGTCACACTGAGGTTGTGTGCATATGTGTGTGTGCATGTGCATGTATGTATGTGTGCATGTGTGTCTAGGTGAGTGTGTGCATGTGAGTGTGTGTGTGGAAGATGAAAGAGTTTAGCAAATACCATCATTTTATCAAATATGAAAATAACTTATAATTTACTTAAAATAAGTAAGTAAATTCTCACCTACCTATAGGACTGTTTCAGTCAAAGTCAGTCTAATGAGCTAAGAATCTGCCAGGTAAGAATGACATTGACCTCAGACACATTTTTGGATGTTAACCCTGCCACTTTTATATCCATCCTTACTTCCACATTTTGTCCTTTGCTAGAACCTGAAATCTGTTATTATTCCTCTTGGGAGGTTCTTTTATGTAGAAGGCACATCTGGCTTAATTGGCTGACAGCTGCTACAGGTACTGTTGGATGAGGTCCAGGTATCACAGTGCATTACCATTCACTTAAGAGTTTAACCTTTCATAATCTAGGCTTCAGGTTGTAAATGAACTTAAGAGATGTGCTTTTATAACTTAAGAGATGTGCTTTTATTATTTGTTAATACATGTTCGTTTTCTACCTTGCTACCAAAATCATAATCAATAGACACCACAATAAAAGGCAAAGGGCATTTCCATATTGCCAGTTGGTGAACTGCAAAGACCAAAATTCCAAGACCTGTGAAAATGAGGCTGAAAAGCATAATAATATGTGGTCCAGCGTGGCTGGCAAAAAGGCTGAGAAAGCAACCTCACCTTCAAGGCTTACGGCTTGAGTTTGCTTATATAAAACTTTTAGGAACTAAAGAGTGATTATAGTTAATTGCTGCATCAGCCACAGCCAACAAAGAAGGTGGTCTTCAGATTCCCACATGCACTGGTGTTTTTCATCTGCTGGGTTCTTCTAGCTATAGAGTAACCAAAAGATATCTCTGCACATGAATGTAGGACAACTGAGCTGATTGCAAAGCCATGGAGTCTGTGGTATAAACAACCTGCATTAAGTGTGTTTGCAGTTGTTTTAATTAACTTGTGCATAGTTTTATTTCACTAGAACTTAATGTAGAAAAGCATTGAGAATAACATCTGCTTTTAACTACCTCAACCTGAGTCTGAGCCCAGATTAATAAAAGTTAAGTCAATTCCAAAAGACAGTTCCAAGGAAAGGTGGTTAGCTTTTCCCTACATATTCACATAGAGCAGGAAAGTGTTTTTATTTAACCAACTAGAGGCCCAGTGCAAGAAATTCATGCACTTGGGGCAGGGGGTCCCTCAGTCCGAATTGTGCCCTCTCACAGCTCAGGAGTCCAGAGATCGATCCCCCAAAAGAAGTAGGCCCCACCCACCAGCTGGGGCTCCACAGTGAATCACCCTCACAGAGGGAAGCCCTGCCCACCCATCACAGCACCACCTGCGGGGTAGCCTGAGCCTCCCCCTTTGGGGCAATTGATCATGGACCACAGAGGGAGGCCTCACCACAGCCCGCTGGTCAGTGGCCTGGGCCTCCCTCTTTGGGGCGATCTTAGAGCCCTCCGATTGATCAATTGCCCTGCCAGCCAGTGGCCTGGGCCTCCTTCTGCAGGGCGATCATGGGGCGATAGCCCCGACCAATTGCATCACATCTGCCTTGGCTGGCCTGGCGCCAGTGGGTGTCATAGAGTGGTTGTCCAGAAGGTCGTTCGGCTGTCCGGTCTAATTAGCATATTACGTTTTTATTATTATAGATTGTCATTTGCCTTTCTGGAGATTCAGCTAATAGAATATTTGGTTCCCTGTGAGATTTTGTTTTCCCAACCAGCAACACTTTTGGGAGGCCAGAGGACAAAGGAAATTTTTGAAACCAAAGACCATTTAGTTTGCCAATAAGATCATTTTCCTTTAAGTATTATTTTCTATTATTATGGTTCAATTGCATTTTTCTCCCTTATAATTCATCTTTACTGTAATTAGTCCCCGGACATGCATAGTACACCAAGTTTATTCCACCACCTCTCCTCTGAGAGTTGTGTGTTGAAATGTATTAAGTCTTATTAAATAGACCTAACCATACATTTTTACATGCACATTTTTGTGAACTTTGCTTTATCCTTAGATTTGAAATGCCTCATTTCACTGCGGGCCTTTTTGTGAAACTGATAAAATTCATATCTATAGCATGTAACATTCAAATACCATCTCCAAGTATAGATAACTGAGATTCTAGTAAAACATAAGAATTGGTGAAAGAAAATAAGTCTGTCAAAAAATGATGCCCAAGTGAAACACAGAAGTTGTGTTCAGCCCCACCCCAGAACAAGGTGAATTAATCCAATATCATTTAGTGACAGACTTCAGCAACGCATCATCTGTGGAAAGGCTGGCAAACTCTTCTCCTACTCCTTCCCACACATAAAGAAAGAGGGACTTCTATGCCTGAGCAAGAATGAACAGCACCAAGATCCTCTCCTTCAACCTTGACTTGTCAGTTAGGTGGGACACCATAAGGTATAGAAAGTCTGAGGACACTTCCTCAAAGCAACCAGAGTCATGAGGTCCAAGTAGGCATCAGACTGGTATATCTCAATAAATAGATGGCACATTATAGTTGAGTGGATGGTGTATATTAGGAACAGATGGAAGCATAGGCTGAGGCTCTTCTGAGTGTCCCCATGTCATTAGCAGCACTTTGGAGGTTAAGATAGCTTCCCTGGTCATCATAATTTTCTTTTCAGGAACATTATCAGGGCCACTAGGGACTAATGTGTCTCCCTATTTGCTCTACAGTGACTGGTGAGAATCATCTGAGGTCCTGTACTAGAAGTGCTGGAGGAGTCTTACAGCTGTCAATATTCTCCAGCTAGCTATGTCTCCATGTCACACTGTGAGTGCCCAAAAATGACCTTTCTGGGCCTCACTCAGTGAGCCCACCTCAGGACGAGAAGGTCTAGGGCTTCCAGGATGCCAATAAAATCCCAAAGACAAAATATTCAGATGGTTAATTTGGGTAAATAGAGTATATAAATAATCATATTTCTTACAGATGCTTATCTAAAATGTTTTAGAAACCCACTTTTTTTTTTTTACAAAAGTATATTTTCTATCACTATAATGTTGCTCACATTGAATTTGGTAGCTGTAAAACAATAAAGTAGCAAAATTAGAAAAAGTTTTATCACATCTTTTTCCTGCCCCACCATTCAATTAAAAAAATGGGAGGATTAAATATATTATCAGCTAGAGTTCATCTTACTGTGCTTTGCAATTAGTGCATTTTCAACATCAAGACAAGACCCTTCACCAGCAAAAATAGCAGGACTTGCTAAAGGCTCAGACTTACTTTATTGTACAATATCTCTGAGGTCTATGCCTGTATTTTAAAAAGTATTTGAAAAGTATATTAGTGGTTAACTAACATGTATGCTTTGATCAATTTCCTAAACAAACAAGAAATAAAATATGTAGTTAAGCAAGCAAAAAATCCAATGGCCCTTCTTCAAATTTCAATCTGATGACAATAGAATATGTACTTCTTGATCAAACACTATCTGAATAAATGAGTTCTTTTAAATTTTTTAAATCTGTTTACAAGTCAGGTCAAATGTCTGTTTTAGTTTATATAAATATAATACAATTTTATGATCAGATCAGACAGCATGCCCTAAATATTAGTCATAGGCTATACACAGTGCATTTCTATCTACTGTATATCATTCAGCATAGCAGCTGGATTATTTATAATAAACCATTTTGACAAATGTAGTGCTGCCTTTTTCCTCATTATTAATTAATACATATGACAAAGGACAAAGATATCAAGGACAACAAAAGCCTTTTGCTTCCCCTGAGCTTCTGCACATATATTTAGGCTCCCTTTGTAGGTGCTTTTTCCTAGTTGATTAAATGAGATAAATTTAGGTTACTTTATGAGTTCCCATCAATGAACTGGGAAGAGCAATCCTGCACCGGTCAGATATCTGTGACTTTGGTAAGCCTATTAAAGCTCCTGCATGCTTTGTTTTCCCAGCCTCCAAAGTGGGTCTCCAGGCTGCTCTCACATCACTTACAGCCACTCCTGCTGGGCTTCAGATATCTTCACTTTTCAGATATTCGTTTAAAAAAAGGCTTTGACAATCAGATTTAATAAGTTAGGACAAAGCATGCAATTTAAGTCTGAAAAAGATAGCCAAAAAATAAATCCTCTATTTGACCTATTTTAGACCAAAAATGCAGCTATTAGGAAATACCTGTTTTTGAATGAATTTTTACTCTTATCCAGATGTTTGGTATTTTGTAGACCACAACACCAAACATGGATAAAGTGCCCATATCCTATATAATAAAAGGGTAATATGCAAATTGACCCTAATAGCAAATGACCCAGGAACAACCGGTTGCTATGACATGCACTGACCACTGGGGGGCAGACACTCAGCGCAGGAGCTGCCTCCTGGTGGTCAGTGCGCTCCCACAGGGGGAGCTCCACTCAGTCATAAGCTGGGCTGACAGTTGCGAGTGCAGCAGCAGTGGCAGGAGCCTCTCCTGCCTCCTTGGCAGTACTAAGGATGTCCGACTGACAGTTTAGGCCCACTAAGCTGGCAGATGGACATCCCCTGGGGGCTCCTGGGCTGCCAGAGGGATGTCTGACTGCCAGCTTAGGCCTGATCCCCCGGGGAGTGGGCCTACGCTGGCAGGTGGACATCCCCCAAGGGGTCCCGGACTGCAAGAGGGCACAGGCCAGGCTGAGGGACCCCCGAGTGCACGAATTTTCCTGCACCAGGCCTCTAGTTAGTATATAAAGTGTTATATACCTGTAAATTTTGGCAAACTAAAGGAAATTGGCTTCATTCTTAGCACAATAAAAACAAACTTTTCTCACCTAGCTTATAACCTCACATCCAGTTGTTAATAGTTTATATGGAAGATAAAGATTACTAACTAATAAAAACATAAGTGAACCAGCAGTATCATAGTGGCCACTCCCCCTGTCCTGGGGAAAGCATCACCCCCATATGGAGAGGATACAGCTGGAATTGTGACAGTGACACTTGTAAATTTCCCACTTTAAGGGTGTTAGAGGACAAAGCAACATGCAGGACCTAACACGTGGAGAGCCAGCCTATCCAAATCTTCAGGGCTTGTAGGTGCATAGGTGGGTTAAGGATGTTCCGGGGAAAGCTCCCATGCAGAGTAACTAAACACGGCACAACTTCTGTAGTTCCAAATACTACAGAAGAATCCATTTTGGACCCTGAAAAGAAACCAGTTGTGATAAAGTGCAGCATTTGTTTGCCCTCTTTAGTTCTTGTATTGTAGAAGATTATGGACACAGGGGACTCTGAGCATACCTGTGTAGGTAGAGGCTCATAATTGATTTAGTGAATTCCTCCAATGAGAGATAGAATCCTGCTATGGATGATGACAAAGGGGGAGAAGAGAAGTTACAGACAGAGAACACAGAGGCAGTGGGATCTTTTGTAAACAAAGAAAAATTTCTGCAGTCAGTCATTTATGTAGTCTGTTCCTGTGTGGATGATGCAGCTGACTCCTAATTGAAATAGAGGAAAGCTGAACCCTTTTCCATAAGATCATATACCGGAGGTCAATGTGGGCAAGCCAGCTTGGTTTTCATGTTCTAATGAGTATTGTGGGCAAAAAGGGGCTACAAGCTAAACTAGGAAGGCCTGCATTTCAGTGGACTTGCAAACTCATAGACCTAAAGGATATTTTTCTTTCTCCGACTGACTTATTTTGCTTAGCATAATGTTCTGAAGGTCCATCCATGCTGTTACAAATGGTAAGAGTTATTTCTTTTTATAGCAGCATAGTATTCCATTGTGTAGATGTACCACAGTTTTCTAATCCACTCATCTGCTGATGGGCACTCAGGCTGTTTCCAAATCTTACCTATTGTAAATTGTGTTGTTATGAACACAGGGGTGCATATGTCCTTTCTGATCGGTGTTTCTGATTTCTTGGGATATATTCTATGAAGTGGGATTACTTGGTCAAATGGGAATTCAAATTTTTAATTTTGAGGAATCTCCATACTGTTTTCCAAACTGGCTAGACCAGTCTGCATTCCCACCAGCAGTGCACAAGGTTTCCTTTTTCTCTACATCTTCACCAGCACTTGACATTTGTTGATTTGTTGATGATAACCATTCTGACAGGTGTGAGATGGTATCTAATTGTCATTTAGATTTGCATCTCTTGAATTATTAGTGACTTTGAGCATGTTTTCATATGTCTTGTGGCTTTCTGTATGTCCACTTTCCAAAAGTGTCTATTTAAGTACTTTGTCCATTTTTTTTTTTTGGATTGCTTGTTTTCCTTTCGGTAAGATATCTGAGTTCCCTATAAATTTTGGAGATTAGGCCTTTATTGGATATAACATTGGCAAATATGTTCTCCCATGCTGTGGGCTTTCTTATTGTTTTGTTGATGGTTTCTTTTGCTGTGTAGGAGCTTTTTATTTTGATGTAGTCCCATTTGTTTATTTTCTCCTTAGTTTCCATTGCCCTAGGAGTTGTATTGGTAAAGATATTGCTATGACGTATGTCTGATATTTTGCCACCTGTGGAGTCTTCTAAGATTTTTATGTTTTCCCGTCTTACATTTAAGTTCTTTAACCATTTTGAGTTTATTTTTGTGTATAGTGTAAGTTGGTGATCTAGTTTCATTTTTTTGCATGCATCTGACCAAATTTCCCAGCACCATATATTAAAGAGACTGTCTTGACTCCATTGTATGCTCTTGCCTCCTTTGTCAAATATTAATTGAGCATAATGGCTTGGGTCAATTTCTTGTTTCTCTGTTCTGTTTTATTGGTCTATATATCTGTTCTTGTGCGGGTACCAGGCAGTTTTGAGAGCAGTGGCTTTGTAATATAGCTAGATACCTGGTATTGTGATCCCTCCAACTTTGTTCTTCTTTCCAAGATTGCTGTGACTATTCAGGGTCTTTTTTTGTTCCATATGAATTATTAGAGAGTTTGTTCTAGGTTTATGAAATATGCCATTGGTATTTTAATAGGTATTGCACTGAATCTATAGATTGCTTTGGGTAGTATGGACATATTAATGATGTGGATTCTACCAATCCATGAACATGGTATATTCTTCCATTTGTTTATGTCTTCCTCTATCTCTTTTTTCAATGTCCTGTAGTTTTCCTAGTACAGGTCTTTTACCTCCTTAGTTAAGTCTATTCCTAGGTATCTTAATTTTTTTGGTACAATGGTAAATGGGAGTGCTTTTGTTGTTTCTCTTTCTGTGCGTTCATTATTGGTGTATTTAAAAAAAGCCATAGATTTCTAGATGTTAATTTTGTATCCTGCTACATTGCCTAATTCATTTATTAAATCTAGTATTTTTTGATGGACTCTTTAGGGTTTTCTATGTACAGTATCATGTCATCTGTGAATAGGACAGTTTTACTTCTTTTCCAATTTGGATGCCTTTTATTTCTTCTTCTTGTCTGATCACAATGGCTAGTACTTCTAGTACTATGTAGAACAGGAGTGGTGAGAGTGGGCATCCCTGTCTTTTTTCTGTTCTTAGGGGAAATGGTTTTAGTTTTTGCCCATTGAGTATGATGTTGGCTATAGGTTTGTCATATAAGGATTGTATTATGTTGAGATATGATCCCTTTATTCTCACGTTGCTGAGAGTTTTTATCAAGAAAGGGTGTCAAATGCTCTTTCTACATCAATTGATATGATTATGTGATTTTTGTCTCTCAATTTGTTTATGTGATGGATCACATTTATTGATTTGCAGTTATTGTATCATCCTTATATCCCCAGAATAAATCCCACTTGGTCATGATATATGATCTTTCTAATGTAATGCTGGATCTGATTTGTTAGAATTTTGTTGAGAGTTTTAGCATCTATGTTCATCAAGGATATTGGCCTGTACTTATCTTTCTTTGTAGTGTCTCTTTCTGCTTTTGAGATTATGGTAATGCTGGCTTCATAGAAAGAGATTAGGAGTATTCCTTCCTCTTGAATTTTTTTGAATAGTCTGAGGAGGATAGGTTTTAGTTCTGCTTTGAGTGTTTGATAAAACTCCCCTATGAAGCCATCTGGCCCAAGGCTTTTGTTTGTTGGAAGTTTTTTGATGACTGCTTCAATTTTCTCCATAGTTATCATCCTATTCAAATTTTTTTATTCTTCCCAATTGAGTTTTTGACAGTTGTATTTTTCTAGGAATATGTCCATTTCTTCTAGATTGACCAGTTTGTTGGAATAGAGTTGTTCATGGTATTTTTTTACAATCCTTTGTATTTCTGTGGGGTCTATTGTTATTTCTCCTCTTTCATTTCTGAATTTGTTTATTTGGGTCCTCTCTTTTGCTTCTTGGTGAGGCTGGCTAGAGGTTCATCAATCTTGTTTATCCTTTCAAAGAACTATCTCCTGGTTTTATTGATCTTTTGTATTGTTTTGTATGGGTTTTTTTGGGGGAGGGAGGTTTTTTGGTCTCTATGTTGTTTATCTCCACTCTAATTTTTATTATTTCCTATGATCGTATTGCTGTTGATCTCTCCCTTGATTTCTTCCAGAAGCTTTTTTATGTATTTGGGTGCTCCTCTATAGGGTGCATATATGTTTACCAGAGTTATATTCTATTGTTGTATCAATCCCTTTAGTATTATGAAGTGGCCTTCCTTATCTCTTGTTATGGCCTTCACTTTGAGGTCTATATTGTCAGAAAGAAGTATTGCTCTTTTTGTTTTCATTTTCATTTGCCTGGAAAATATTTTTCCATTCCTTCACTTTCAGTCTGTGTGATTCCCTTGTTCTGACGTGGGTCTTTTGTGAGTCATGTTTTCTTATCCATTCAGCCACTCTATTTCTTTTGATTGCCGCATTTAGTCCATTTACGTTTAATGTTAATATAGATCAGTATTTGTTTGTAACCATTTTTTTGTTTGTTTATGCCTGTGTTCCTTCTTCCCTTTCTATTTCTTCTTTTTAAAGTAGTCCCTTTAGCATTTCTTACATTGCTGGCTTGGTAGTGATAAATTCCCTTAGTTGTTTTTTTGTTTTGTTTTGTTTTTGTTTGTTTTTTTTTTTGTTTTTCCTGAGAAGCTCCTGATTTCTCCTTCCATTTTGAATGATAGCTTTGCTGGATAGAGTATTCTTGGATTCAGACCCTTGCTTTGCATCATTTTGTATACTTCCTTCCATTCTCTTCTGGCCTTAGGTGTTTCTGTTGAGAAATCATTTAATAATCTTATTGGAGATCCTTGGTCTCTCTCTTGCAGCCTTTAAGATTCTCTTTTTATCATTAATGTTTGCCATTGTAATTACGACGTGTCTTATGTGGGTCTTTTTGGGTTCATCTTGTTTGGGACTCTCTTTCCTTGAGTGGCATTTTTCTTCCCCAACTCAGGGAATTTTTCTGTCATTATTTCTTCCAATATGTTTTCTAATCTGTGCTCCTCTTCTTGTCTTTCTGGCACCCCTATTATGTGTATGCTGCTTTGTTTATTGTTGTCCCAAAGTTCCCTTAGGCTCTCCTCCTGCTTTCTAATTTTTTTGTCCAATTGTTATTCAGATTGGATGTGTTTTACTGCCCTATCCTCTAACTCACTAATTCAGTACTCCACTTCTTCTAGTCTACTGTTGTGTTTTTATAGTAGCTATATCACTTTTTATTTCCTCTTGATTCTGACATAAGTTGTTGATTTTCTCATCCATCTGGTTTATGAACTTTATGATCCTTACTCTGAATTATTTTTCTGACATATTGTATGTCTCTATTTCATTTAGTTCCTTTTCTGTCGATTCCTCCTGTTCTTTGCTTGGGATTGTTTTTTTGTCTCCCCATTTTTGCTGTCTCTTCTGGCCCTGACCTCCCTGCTTGGGGCCCAAGTGGTTGAAGCCCCTCACAGTCCAATTGTCCTGGACTTTCTATCACCCAGTGGCTGGATCTGCCTTGAGTTTCACACATTTATTGTCTCTGCTCTGAGTTGTAACCCCTTCTCCCATGGTTCTGGTCCTCAATTATCCATTTCTTGGGGTTGGCGGGGGCAGGTGTATAGTTCCTCTGGTTATGACTCTTTGTGTGGGCCCAGAGCCCTCTGGCATGCAATTTGCTGTGTATCTCCAGCCCCTAAAGCAGGATGGTGCCCAAGGTCCCTCTGGTAATGCACTTGCAGTGTGGTCCTGTGACCTGTGGTTGGCACACCAGGTTGCACCAGAAGCTCTGACCTGGGCTGAGGGTAGGACATGCACCAGGTGACAACTCTAGTCTGTGCTGTAAGCAGGGTGTGCATGAGCCAAAAGTTCTGTCTGTGCTGGTGGCAGAGCACCCACTGGCCCAAATCTCTGTCTTTTCTGGGTGTGTAGCACACATTGAGCTGCAGCTCTGTCTGAGCTGGCAGCAGAGTGTGCTTGAACTGTGGGGGCAGGGCACTCGCCTGGAGATGGCTCTGCCTGAGCTGGTGGTGGAGTACGCTCAGTCTGTGCCAGGCATGGGTTCTGTCTGCCCTGGTGTGAGCTCAGTCTGTGCTAGGGGCAGGGTACTTGCCAGTGAGGGCTCTGCCTGAGCTGGTGGTGGAGTGTGCTCAGTCTGTGCCAGGCATGGGCTCTATCTGCCATGGAACACACTCAGTCTGTGCTGGGCAAGGGTTCTGTCTGCCCTGGTGTGAGCTCAGTCTGTGCTAGGGGCAGGGTGCTTGCCAGTGAGGGCTCTGCCTGAGCTGGTTTCAGTGCACTCAGTCGTGCCAGGTGCAGGCTCTGTCTGCCACAGAGCATACTCAGTCTATGCCAGGGGTCTGGGCACTCACCAGGCAATCTGTCTGGGTGGGGGTGTAGCATGCATCCATCTGCAGTTCTGTGTTGGGATCAGGGATGGAACACAGAGTGGGGTACCTATGGCTTGCACTCACATTGTGGTTACCGGAAGCATGGGATCCTGAGATGATGGGTTTGGGCTCTGGCTAGGAGGCACAGCAGGAGGTCTGTCTGCTGTGCTTTCACTGTAGACATCTGGGACCCGTGTCATGAAATGATGCTGCTCACTGCCAGAGCACGGTGGTGGTTCCATGCGGGTTATGGCTGGCAAGCGGATCCCTACACAGGTCCGGGCGTGCTGTCCAAGGTCATTCTGGATGTTGGTTTGGCAGCACTCCTGTCCTCTGTTGCTCCCCTCTACAAGATGGCATGTGTTCCACACCAAAGCTGAACCTGCCTGGGGTACCCGTGGCAGTAGCAAAGGCTCCCTGTCTAGGCGAGCCCAATCTGCCAGTCCCTGGAACTCCTGAGATACCTATCTTTCAATTGCTCACCCACACACACCACACACACCCCTATCACTTTTTTACTCTGTCACTCTCTCCCTCCCTACCATCCTGTCAGCTGCCATCATAAGTACATCTGGGTGGCTGGTTTTTGTTTGGCCTTTAAATTCAAATTTCTTTCTGAGAGTCTGAGCAAAAAAACAAACAAACAAACCTTCAACATATAAATGAAAGCTGAACTTGTTAGGCTCCAAAGATAAAGAGACACATCCTCTTTCCAGTCCTATTCTCAATTGTTCTTTGGTGACTAGGAATCTTTGTGGAAGTGTCAGAAGTCATTCCTCACAATGTGCAGGAGCCCCATAGAGAAGTCCCAACTCAACTGTAATTAACTGACTAGCTCATCTAGGGTCCCCATAAGGCTTGGTCTGCCAGGGCCCAGAGCCCTTCCAGTTGTTTTAGACATCTGGGAGGGAAACTGAGTCACATAAAAGGGTTGAATGTGACTCAAGGAGTGAGAGTGTTATGGAGCTCAACCCATAAGCATTTTGACCCACTTCATAACATCCCTAGAAAATTTGCTCAGAATGCAGATATCCAAAAATAAAATAAATAAATAAAATTAACATGGGAAATTGTGCCTCCAAGGCAAGAAACTCCCAAAATCTCATCCTCATTTAATACTCCTGATAGGAAGCCTTTACTTGCAAATGCTTTACAGAAATGGGAAGACTTAACTAGAAAATATCAATTTTAAAAATGCTATTGTCTTTGGGTACCTAAATTAATATTTTGCATACGAAAATTAGAAAAATGCTGGCTCTAAAATTAAACTGAATAAATATATGGGAAGCATATCTTGATTTGAAAATTAGAAGCTTCTAAGGAGAAACATAGAAAAAATATTTCAAATTTTTAATAAGAAATTTTAGAGTCTATCTGAGAACTATTTTGAAACTAATAAATGCCTATACCCCATTTTCCCCCTTCCATGGCTCCTCTACTATATCCTTTGATTTTTTAACCTTTAATAGTTTATTTGTAAACCAATAAATTTAACTATACTAAACCAAAACCTTATCAGACAATCAAGACTACATTAGTGCCCAGACAGTGTTGCCCAGTGGTTGAGCATAATATGAACAAGGAGTTCATGTCTCATGCCCAGGTTTCAGGCTCAATCCCCAATGGGGGACATGCAGGAGGCAGCTGATGGATGATTCTCTCTCATCATTGTTGTTTTTCTATCTCTCTCTCCCTCTCTCTGAAATCAATAAAAACATTTTTAAAAATATTTTTTAGAGAGGGAGACAAAATGGCGGCATAATAGATGGACGTGTCCTGAACCTTGTCCTGGAGCAGATAGAACAAGCAACTAAATCCAATAACATCCAACCCGGTTGGTGAAGTAGACACAGCTGGTGAGACAATCCACAGCTGGGAAGGGCAGAGGACACCTGGAGAATGGTTTAAAAAAAAAGGGAGGGGTGTGGGGGATCTGGGCTGGAGAGAACTGCGAGACCTCAGAACCCAGAGGGTCAGAAGGAAACCTCACGGCACTGAGGTTGCGTCCCTTGGGACAGGCACAGCGTCTGACTGTGGAAAGGAAGTCTGCAGGACTGCTGGTGGCAGGGGATTCTAGATCTGGGTCCACAGTCACGACAGCCTGAGCCCAGATGGGACATTCAGGACGGCTGCACAGGCCGCACGGTGCTAGGAGAGGGGCTCTGAGGCACAGCTCTTTCCCCTCTTTATGGTCTTTGCTTTTGTTTGCTGAACCTAGTTTATAGGACCTTTTGGAGATGGACACTCACCTGTGGCTGTGGTGCAGGAAGAGGTACAGATTTGTGGAGTCTAGGGAGAGGCTGGGGAGAGGAGAGGGTCCAGGATAGGTGACCTCGAGTCTGGCTCTGAGTCATACTTGACACACAGGACCTAGGTAGCCATTTTCTCCTGAAGAGATACCCCCTCCCTGCAGGCTCCAGGCAACCAATACAGCCACACCCAGACTACACCCTGAGTGGCACAAAGGATACAAAAGAAAATCTGAATAGTCCCTGAGAGTCCACAGGGACTGGCCTCAAGAGAGGCCTTCAGTCCCAGCAACTGGAAACTGAGAAGATGCAGACAGTACAGAAGAGTGGGATCTTAAACCAGCCAACGGAAGGACACTTCACTTTTTCATTTTTATTTTTATTTATTTTATTTTATTATTATTCTGTTATCTCTTTTTTTCTTTTTACTTTCCTTTCCTTTTTTTGTTACTTTATTTTCTGTGTTTTTTTTTGCATTAGTTTTCCATCATTTGAATTTATTTTTTATCCTTTTTTAATCAATTTTTTAAATTATTATTATTTTTATTATTATTATTTTCTTCTCTTTCTCTTTCTTCTTATCCACTCATCCTTATCTCCTTTATACTTCCTCTATACTGAACTGAGATCCTCCCCATATTTATCCAATTCTTAACCTGACTTTCTGTATATAAGATTCTGCCCCCACCCTCTTTACTGGGAATTTGGTGTTTATGTTTTGGTTTATCTGTTTGTTCTCTGGTGTTTTCTCCATATATATATATATATATATATATATATATATATATATATCCCTTTTACTTCCTTTTTCTTCTTTTTCTTTTCTCTCATACCATTTTTTTCTCTCTTCAATATCATTTGTGCTCTCTTTTCTTTCCCCTAATTCTCTTTTCTCTGTTGGTCACTTATATTGGGATTATTGGTGTAGTGAGTACATTTGTGTTTTGTTCCCTTTGTGTTGTGCCTTGTCGAGGTGAATTTTATCCTGTTTGGCCAATGTGCTAGAGAGTGAGCCACATAACCAGACACCCTGAAAGGACTCTTCATCCACGAACGAGTCAATAACACCCCAGACCCAACTACAGAGGCAGGAAGAAGGCGGCAGTGAGGGAGAGAGCATGAGTGGGTAAGGGAGCAAAAGAGTAGTGTGTGGTTGTGTGTGGTGTGTGTGTGTGTGTGTGTGTGTGTGTGTGTGTGTGTGTGGTACAGTTATATCCCGCAGGACTTTCAGGGGCAGGCTAACTGGGATCACCTAACTAAGCAGCCTTTGCTACCATTGCAAACTGTCCCAGAGCAGCCAGCTCTTCCTCAGAGGCCTCACATCTTTCAAGGGGAGAGCTGCTGTGACTGGGAGCCCAGCCTCTCCTCCACCCAGGGTGCCCTCAGATAACACCCGGGATTTTACAGCCACCCCCACCAGGGACCTGCTGCCTCGGCTGCAGGCACATGGTCACTGAGACTCCAGCCACACTGGGCATGGGCTCCTGTGAGTTCTGAAGCTTGCTCCCCTCTGACCAGCCCAATGCTTTAGACCAGGGCACTGTGACCACGTGAAAAGGAGCCATGTGAGCAGCTTGCTCCAGTCTGTGGAGCAGCAGCCCCACAAACAGACTGCCTCGGGTGAGAAGCAGCAGCCTCACATGGCCGGCCCCCAGCCAAGGAACATCAGCTATGTCAGCGGCCCGCCCCTGTCTGAAGAGCAGAAGCTGCACAAGCAGCCTGCCCCTGTCCAACAAGCAGCAACCATGCAAGCAGTATGCCCCTATCTGAGGAGCAGCAACCCCGTGAGCTGCCCACCCCTGTCCAAGGAGCAGCAGCCATGTGAGCAGCCTGCCTCTGTCCAAGGAGCAACAGATGTGTGAGCAGCCTTCCCCAGTATGAGGGCTAGCCTGCCCCTGTCCAAGGAGCAGCAACTGCATGCAGCCCACACCCATCTGACAAACAGCAGCCACATGAGCAGCCCGCCCACGTCCAAGGAGCAACAGCTGTGTGAGTAGCCCACCCACATCCGAGGAGTAGCATCCCTGCAAGCAGCCTGCCCCAATTCTGGAGCAGAAACTGTGCGAGTGCCCCCCCCCCCACGTCCAATGAGCAACAGCCTCGCAAACAGCCCACCCCCATCCAAGGAGCAGCAGCCCTTCAAGCAACCTGCCCCTGTCCAAGGAGCCGCAACCTCATGAGCAGCCCGCCCTTATTTGAGGAGTGCCAGCCCCCACGAACAGCCTGCCACCATCCGAGGAGCAGCAGCTCACAACTAGCCCACCCCCATCCAAGGAGCAGCAGCTGCGCAAGCAGCCCACACCCATACGAAGAGCAGCAGCCCTGTGAGCAACCTGGCCCTATCTGAGGAACAGCAGCCTCATGAGCAGCCTGCCACTGTCAGAGGAGCAGCAGCCCACCCTGTCCGAGGGGCAGCAGCTGCATGAGCACCCCACCCCCATATGAGGAACAGAAATCCTGCAAGCAACCTGCCCCTGTCCAAGGAGCAGCAGCCTCACAAGCAGTATGCCCCGGTCCTAGGAGCAGCAGCTGCACAAAGACCATCCCCATCCGAGGAGAGGCAGATGTGTGCAGCCCGCCCCCATACAAGGAGGAGCAGCAGCCCCATGACCTGCCCACCCCAGTCCTAGGAGCAACAGCTGTGCATGCAGCTTGCCCTCATACAAGGAGCAGCAGATGCGCAAGCAGCCCACCCCCATCCGAAGAGCAGCAGACGCACACAGCCCACCCATGAACAAGGAGCAGCAGCCTCATAAGTAGACTGACCCTGTCCGAGGAGCAGCAGCTGCACAGCAACATGCACCAAACAGCCAGAGGAGCCACCACTGCTGCAAACAGCACCCACTAGAGGAGCCACAACCAATTGAGGAGTATCTGCTTCCACGCCCATCCGAGAAGCAGCCAACGGCCAAGGAGCCACTGCCACCCAAGGAGCAGCTCCTGCACAACTTGACACCTAAACCCTTCAGTGAGAGCAAAAATAGGTAGACAAAGAAACCCCCAAAGGAAAGAAAAGGCAGAATCGCCAGAAAAGCAGCTAAGTGAAATAGAGGCATGCAATATGTCAGAAAAAGAATTCAGAATAAGGATCATACAGTTCATAAACTGGATGGATGAAAAAATCGACAACTTATATAAGAATCAAGAAGAAATAGAGTGATATAGCTGCAATGAAAAACACCATGGAAAGTTTCAACACTAGACTAGGAGAAGCAGAGGACCAAATTAATGAATTAGAAGACAGGGAAGCAAAACACACTCAAACTGAACTGTAATTAGAGAAAAAAATTAAAAGGAGGAGAACCTAAGGGAGCGTTGGGACAACATAAAATGAAGCAACATATGAATAATGGGAGTTCCAGAACAACAGGAAGAGAACCAAGTGTCAGAAAACCTATGTGAAGAAATAATATCAGAAACCTTCCCTGATGTGGGGAACAAAAAAGTCACACAAGCACAGAGAGTGCCAAACAAGATGAACCTGAAAAGACCCACACCAAGACATGTCATAATTACGATGGCAAATGTTCAGGACAAACGAGAATCTTAAAGGCTGTAAGAGAGAGACAGAAAGTTATGTACAGGGGATCTCCCAACAGATTATCAAATGATTTCTCAACAAAAACAAATCAGGCCAGAAAAGAATGGAAGAAATTTTACAAAATGATGCAAAGCAAGAGACTGAATCCAAGAATAGTCTATCCAGCAAGGCTATCAATCAAAATTGAAGGGGAAATAAGGAGCTTTACAGACACAAAAAAAAAAAAAAATAGGCTAAGGGAGTTTATCACTACCAAGAAAGCAATGCAAGAAATGCAAAAGGGACTGCTGTAAAAAGAAGAAATATAAAGGGAAGAAGGAACACAGGCACAAAACAAGTACCTAGCAATAATAACATTAAACGTAAGGGGACTAAATGCTCCAATCAAAAGACATTGAGTGACTCAATTTATTAAAAAAAAATAAATAAATAAATAAAAACAAAAAAAACACAAAACATGACCCACATATATGCTGTCTACAAGAGACCCACCTCAGAACAAGGGACTCACCCAGACTGAAAGTGAAGGGATGCAAAAATAACTTTCTGGCAAATGGAAATGAAAAAAAAAGATGGAGTAGCAATACCTATGTCTGAAAAAATAGACCTCAAAGTGATGTCTATAACAAGAGATAAGGAAGGCCACTTAATAATACTAAAGGGATCGATACAACAAGATGATATAACCCTGATAAACATACATGCACCCAATGCAGGAGCACCCAAAAATATTTTTAAAAAAACTCCTGCAAGATATTAAGGGAGAGATTGATAACAATACAATAATAGTATGGGGACTTTAATACCCCACAGACATCACTGGATAAATCCTCTAGACTAAAAATCAGCAATCCTAAATGACACAGAAGATCAGATGGACTTAATTGACATCTTCAGAACATTTCACTCCAAATCCACGAAATATACATTCTTCTCAAGTCCACATGGGACATTTTCAAAGATAGACCACATATTAGGATACAGGCAAAGTCTCTCCAAATTCCTGAGATTGAAATCATATTAAGCATCTTCCCAGACCATAACAGCATAATATTATAAATAAACTACAATAAAAGCAACCCAAACACTTAGAAGCTGAATAGCATGCTATTAAGCAATGATTAGGTTACCAAAGAAGAAATTAAAAACATCCTAGAAATGAATGACAATGAAAACACAACAATCCAAAATCTATGGGACACAATGAAAGCAGTCCTAAGAGGGAAGTTTATAGCTCTATAGGGCTACCTCAAAAAAAAAAAACAAGAAAAAAATGGTAGTAAATCATCTAATTCTACAACTTACACCAACAGAAAGAGAGCAACAAGAAAAATCTCAGAATGAGCAGAAGAAAGGAGATGATAAAGATCAGAGCAGAAATAAATGACATAGAGAACAAAAAAACAATACAAGAGATCAATGAAACCAAGAGCTGGCACTTTGAAAGGGTAAATAAGATTGAGAACCTCTACCCAGGCTCACCAAGAAGCAAAGAGAGAGGACCCAAATAAACAAAACCAGAAATGAAAGAGGAGAAATAACATCAGACCCCACAGAAATACAAAGGGTTGTAAAATATACTATGAACAACTCCATTTTAACAAACTACACAACCTGGAGGAAATTTACATATACCTAGAAAAATACAACCTTCCAAAACTCAATCAGAAAGAATCTAAACATATCAATAGGCTGATAAATATGGAAGAAATTGAAAAAGTCATCAAAAAAGCTTCTAGCAAACAAAAGTCGAGGGCCAGACAGCTTCACAGGGGAGTTTTTTCAAACATTCAAGGAAGAACTAAAACCTATCCTCCTCAGACTACTTCAAAAAATTCAAGAGGAAGGAACACTTCCAAGCTCATTCTATGAAGCCAGCATTACCCTAATACCAAAACCAGATAAAGACAACACAATGAAAGAGAATTAAGGCCAAAATCCCTCATGAAAATAGATGCCAAAATCCTCAACAAAATTCTAGAAAATTGGATCCAGCATTACATCATAAATATCATACACCATGACCAAGTAGGATTTATCCCTGGGATGCAAGGATAGTACAATATCCACAAATCAATAAATGTGATACATCACATAAACAAATTGAGAGATAAAAATCACATAGTCATATCAATTGATGCCGAAAAAGCATTTGACAAAATCCAATATCCTTTCTTGAAAAAAAAAAAACCCTCAGGAAAATGGGAATAGAGAGATCATACCTCAACATAACACAAGCCTTATATGACAAACCTACAGTCATCATCATACTCAATGGGAAAAAACTAAAATCATTTCACCTAAGAACAGGAAGGAGATAGGGATGCCCACATTCACCAATCCTGTTTGACATAGTACTGGAAGTGCTAGCCATAGCAATTAGACAAGGAGAAAAAATAAAAGGTATCCAAATCGGAAAAGATTTAAAACAGTCATTATTCGCAGATGACATATACTGTACAAGGAAAACCCATCAAAAATAATTAGACTTAATAAATAAATAAATTCGGCAATGTAGCAGGATACAAAATTAATAACAAGAAATCTATGGCATTTCTATACACCAATAGTGAACTTACAGAAAGAGAGACTAAAAAAACAATCTCATTTACAATTGCTCCCAAAAATTAAGATACCTAGGAATAAACTTAACTAAGGAGGTAAAAGACAAGTACTCAGAAAACTATAGGACACTGAAAAAAGAGATAGAAGAAGACAAACAGATGGAAGAACATACTGTGTTCATGGATTGGAAAAATCAACATCACTAAAATGTCCATACTACTCAAAGCAATCAATAGATTCAATGCACTCCCCATTAAAATACCAAAGGCATATTTCACAGATCTAGAAAAAACTCTCCAAAATTTCATCTGGAATAAAAAGAGACCCCAAATAGCTGCAGCAATCCTGAGAAAGAAGAACAAAGTTGGAGGGATCTCAATACTAGATATCAAGCTGTATTACAAAGCCATTGTTCTCAAACCTGCCAGGTACTGGCACATGAACAGACATAGATCAATCTAATTGAATAGAGAACCCAGAAATCGGCCCAAACCACTATGCTAAATTAATATTTGACAAAGGAAGCAAGAACATACAATGGAGTCAAGACAGTGTCCTCAATAAATGGTGTTGGGAAAATTGGACAGGTACATGCAAAAAATAAATAAAACTAGACCACCAACTTACACCATACACAAAAATAAACTCAAAATGGATAAAGGCCTTAAACATAAGAGGGGGAAACCATTAAAATACTAGAGGAATCCACAGACAGCAAAATCGTGGACATATGCTGAAGCAATTGCATCACAGATACAGCACCTAGGGCAATGGAAACTAAAGAGAAAATAAACAAATGAGGCTACATCAAAATAAAAAGCTGTTGCACAGCAAAGGAAACAATCAACAAAACAACAGGAAAGCCCACTGCATGGAAGCATATATTTGCCAATGTTATCACCAATAAGGTTTTAATCTCCAACGTTTACAAGGAACTCATACAACTTAACAACCCAATCAAAAAATGGGCAATGGACCTAAATATATACTTTTTAAAAGAAGACATAAGAAAGGCCAAGAGACATATGAAAACATCCTCATAGTCACTATTCATCAAATAGATGCAAATCAAAACAACAATGAGGTACCATCTCATACCTGTCAGAATGCCTATCATCAACAAATGAACAAGTCACAAGTGCAGGCCAGGATGCAGAGAAAAAGGAACTCTCGTGCATTGCTGGTGGGAATGCAGACTGGTGCAGCCATTGTAGAGAACAGTATGGAGTTTCCTCAAATAAAGAAAACAAAAATGGAACTTTCATTTGACCCAGTGATCCCACTTATAGGACTATATCCCAAGAAACTAGAAACACCAATCAGAAAGGATATATGCATCCGTATGTTCATAGCAGCACAATTCACCATAGCTAAGATTTGGAAATAGCGTAAGTGCCCATCAGCAGATGAGTGGATTAAAAACTGTGGTACATCTACACAATGGAATACTATGATGCAGTAAAAAAGAATGAATTCTTACCATTTGCAACAGTATGGATGGAACTGGAGAGCATTATCCTAAGCGAAATAAGCCAGTCAGAGAAAGATAAATATCACATGATCTCACTCATTTATGGAATACTAGATGCCCAGTGCACAAACATCATGCATGAGGCGGGGGTTCCCCTCAGCCCAGCCTGCACCCTCTCCAATCCAGGACCCCTTGGGGGATGTCCACCTGCCAGTTTAGGTCTGATCCCGGGGATCAGACCTTAACTGGCAGGCGGACATCCCTCTCACAATTCTGGACCACTGGCTCCTAATTGCTTACCTGCCTGCCTGCCTGGTTGCCCCTAACTGCCCCCTTCTGCTGGCCTGATCTCCTCTCAGTGCCTCTGTGTGCCAGCCTGGTAGCCCCCAACTGCCCCCCTCTGTCAGCCTGGTCACCCCTAACTGCCCCCCCTACCAACCTGGTCGCCTCTTACTGTCCCCCATGCCTGGTCGCCCCCAACAGTCCCCCCTGCCAGCCTGCTTGCCCCACACAGCCTGCTTGTTCAGTCAATTGGTTGTCCTTCACTAACCCCCTTGCTGGCCTGGTCGTAGGCAGCCATCTTGTGAGGGCATGAGGGTTAATTTGCATATTACCTCTATTATATAGGATAATGAACAACATAAACTGATGAACAAAAACAGATCCATAGACAGAGAAGCATTGATCAGACCATCAAACCTCGGAGGGAAGATAGGGGAAGGTGGGGATGAGGGAGAGAGATCAACCAAAGGACTTGTATGCATGCATAAAAGCCTAACCAATGGATACAGACACCAGGGGGTGACAGTATGAGTGGGGCATTTGGGGGGCAATGGGGCAATAAAGACACATATGTAATACCTTAATCAATAAAGAAAAAAATTAAAAAAAAATAATATTTTTAAATTTTTTTCAATCAAAGTGGTTTTCACTATTTTGCTCAAGATTCATATTTAAATATAAATCAGGATATTAATCTTTGTAGTTTTGAGATATTTTTAGAATCCTATATTCTGGCCTTATCATTCTTAAAGTAAGGCGAAGAAAAATTTCTGGACAATTTAGAACAAAGTTATGACATTTCCAGCTACTTTAAAAACAAACTGGCTTTTAAGTAAAGGTCTGAAACCTTGATAACTCCCAGAAATCATGAATCCCAGCCCACGAAGGCACTTAAAAGTGTCTTAAATTTTTTCAACTTAAACAAAAGATTGCACTAAATTCTGAAATTAGGTGTGGAAAAGAACCTGACATACAGATTAAGATGCCTAGGACAAGTTTACATTGTACCAGGGAGCCTTAAAGTTTTGTCTGTGGGTAAATGGTAGTTACTCTCAAACTGACATTACCACCTACCAAAGCTAGATAACAAGAACATTTTCACTGACATGGCAAATATAACTACCAAATTCTTTTTTATCTGGAAAGAGTATTTTAACAGGTTTTGAAAAAGTAGGGAAAGGATCAAAAGTTTTAAGCCTAAAATTTAAGTATGAAATCTTCCACACAAACTTTTCTCCTTATATTAAAGGTACTAAATAAATTATACTTAAATGTCTTCTTTAAAGTATTAGGGAGAGGGGGCTGTTTTTATTACCAAGTGGTATTCCATCCAGTAGTAGGGAGTTAAAAAGTAAAAGTGGATTTTTTGTCTTAAAAGATTATATCAGAGGCAGAAATGATATGTCACAGATGAGAACACAGGCTACCTCTTCTAATTTATTCATTACAAACAGCACACCATTTCTTTGAAATAGGAGCTTACAGCAGCATTCTGGCGGCTTTTTTTTTTTTTTTTAATCCTCACCCGAGGATATGTTTTTATTGATTTTTTGAGAGAGGGAAAGAGAGAAAAATGTGAGAGAGAAACATTGATTGGCTTTGTCCCCCCCCTACATGGAATTGACCCTGCAACGTAGGTATGCCCTGACTGGGAATCGAACCCACAACTTTTTGATGTGTAGGATGATGCTCCTGACCAGGGCTGGCAGTTTCTTGAAGTCAGTCATTTTCTTTCTCAGTCTTGATGTGGCTTCTTCTGTAAGTTATAAGACTTCTGCTCAGTTTATTATTCAGGTTGATCTTTCTGTATTTCAGTTGTAATTCCAGTTTGGTACTGGGAGGTGAATGTGGTAACATCCACCTATTCTGCCACCATCTTGGATCTCTGAAGTATGTTTTTTAAAAGATCAGACACTTCTCATTTAAGAGAAAGTGGAAATTATTTAAAATAAATGCAAAGAGTAAAGAATGATCTATATATCCAATTAAAATTATATTAAAACTTAAATATAAAATATACACAGAAGTAAAATTTTCCCTCTCCCAAAGTAAGGAAATTACACAACACAAAACAAATCTACATGTACTGTGATCATTTCTTGTTTTCATACATGCAAAAAAATAAAATTTCATTTTTAAATTTTTAGAGTTATATAGTTAGAAATATATAATTCTACTTTTATAGGTAGGTCAACTAGGAGAAATAAGTTAGCACAATCATTTGAATTGGTTGTCTACACATTGGACAGGGCTTATTTCTTTTTCTTTTCTTTTCTTTTTCTTTTTTTTTAGCTTTTTTGCACATGTAAAGCATGCCATAAGATGTTCTGTTTTGCCATGGACGATGCAACCATTTTCAGGTCAGCCTTGGGAAATCACACAAGGTTCGCTGGCATTATTGGGAAAATTAGATTCCACATTTCCTTTGTCTTGTGTTTCTTCCCTCTCATACTCTTTGACTTCTTCTTGGCTGCTATAAATGATGCTATCAGAAATTGATGGCTGAGAATAGTCCTCACTTTCTTGGGATTGGGAGGCTTGTGTGATCTCTTCATGATTTTCCTCAACACATGATTCTTGGGAATCATTCACTGTACTTTTTTTACAATCAGGGACATCAAAGCCCTCTTCTACTGGTGTTGAGTTTTCTAGTTTGGTTTCCTCAGGCATTCTTCATTTTTCTTTCCCTTTGTCTTCAGAAAGCCAATTCTCATGAAGGGCCCAACATCTGTTGCAATGTGATGGCAGGGGAGGATTCATTTCACTGCATGAAGTACACTTCCAATAGTCAGCTAAGGAAATTTCAGGATCATCTTCAAATGAGTCTGTATCACTCTCCCTTGAGTGTTACACAGTAACTTGATATACCTCATCATCTTCATCTGAGAGTTCTTGTCCTTCTTCAGTGAGGTTATAATCTTCTGAATTGAAAGACTCAACTTCAAATTCTACACTGAATCAATCTGAAACTGAATATTGATCCAACCAATCACCTAATTGTTCACTTAGACCAGCCTCAAGATCCGGATTTGATGAAGTCCCTGTTGATTCACTGCTACTGCTTCTTTCACAGCATATCTCCCTTACTACACACAGAACCCAAGGCTTTAATCAAAGGAAAAGGAAATACTATCAGATCTGTGACACATTTGTTGACGTTCACCAGATAATTCATCTGAGTTTTCTTCTGTCTCACTAATTGTTCTCCTTCTAGATGAGGTAGATGGTCTAGAAACCAAATCTGAAGATGAAGGTTTCTCTTCCTGCAGCTCTTGTACAGAGTCCTTTTGATCACTCCCATCTTCAAGGTGACATCTGTTTTCACTCACAGATGTGCCTGAATCTGATGGTTCCGGCTGATTGACTATTACCAAGTTTCTGAAGATCATTGTGGATATTTTCCTGTGTATCTTCACAGAGTAACTTGGCACTCCACACAAATCCCCTAGAAGATCATTGGAACAATATACAATATGCTGTTTCTTCTCAACATATAATCATTTCTTCATAATATACTAACCAAGATAAAATATAACCTCTTTCATAGTATAAGGGTCTTTTTGTGCACCAACAGATTTTAACAACTTCCAAAACAATGGCTTTGGTCTAACCAGGGTCTCTTTTTTTTTAATTTTTATTGTTCAGATTATTACAGATGTTCCTCATTTTTCCCCCCACAGCTCCCCTCCACCTGGTTCCAACCCCACTCCAGGCTTTCCCCCCACCCCCCACTGACCTCGACCAAAGGTGTAAGCTCTTTGTCCAATCTCTTCCCGCTCCCCCAACAACCCCATTCCCCCAAGAATTGTCAGTCTGCTTCCTTTTCATGCCCCTGATTCTATTACATTCACCAGTTTGTTCTGTTCATCAGGTTTTTTATTCATTTGATTTTTAGGTTCACTTGTTGATAGATATGTATTTGTTGTCACTTCGTTGTTCATAATTTTTTATCTTTACCTTTTTCTTCTTCCTCTTCTTAAAGAATACCCTTTAGCATTTCATATAATACTGGTTTGGTGGTGATGAACTCCTTTAGCTTTTTCTTGTCTGTGAAGCTCTTTATTTGATCTTCAATCTACACTAATAAAAGAGAAACATGCAAATTGACCATACTTCTGCTATGCCCACAAGCCATGCCCACCAGCCAATCAGGAGCAAGTATGCAAATTAACCCAACCAAGATTGTTGCGGCCACGGAGCAAACAGGAGGCTTTGGTTTCCCCGGCAATGAAGGAAGCCAAGCTTCCTGGCCAGCCCTGGCCTCCGCTCAAGGCTACAACATTTCAATTATACAAGATAAATGAATCCCAGATACCAGGGCCTCCACTTGGGTCACTGGGTGGCGTGGCCAGCCTGCAAACCACCACAGGCCCCTCGCCCAGCCTGACTCATGCCCCAAGGGAACCCCCACCCTGATCCAGGACACTCTTCAGGGCAAACCAGCCAGCCCGCACCCGTGCACCAGGCCTCTATCCTATCTAATAAAAGAGTAATATGCAAATTTATCATCACTCCAACATGCAAGATGGCTGCCCCCATGTGGACACAAGATAGCCACCACAAGATGGCCAGCAGGGGAGAGTAGTTGGGAGGGACCAGGCCTGCAAGGGAGGGCAGTTGGGGGTGATCAAGCCTGCAGGGGAGGGCAGTTAGGGGTGACCAGGCTGGCAGAGGAGAGAAGTTGGGGGCAACCGGGCCTGCAGGAAAGGGCAGTTGAGAGGGGATCCTGCATTGGAGGGCAGTTAGGGGTGACCAGGCCTGCAGGGGAGGGCAGTTAGGCATCAATCAGGCTTTCAGGGGAGTGGTTAGTGGGTGATCAGGCTGGCAGGCAGAAGCAGTTAGGGGCAATCAGGAAGGCAGGCAGGCGAGCAGTTGGGAGCCAACACACCTGGATTGTGAGAGGGATGTCCGACTGCCCATTTAGGCCCAATCCTATTGGGATTGGGCCTAAATGGGCAGTCGGACATCCCTCGAGGGGTTCCAGATTGGAGAGAGTGCAGGCTGGGCTGAGGGACACACCCCCCCGCCCCATGCACAATTTCATGCACCAGGCCTCTAGTTCTAAATGATAGCTTGGCTGGGTAGAGTAATCTTGGTTGTAGGTTCTTGCTATTCATCACTTTAAATATTTCTTGCCACTCCCTTCTGGCCTGCATAGTTTCTGTTGAGAAATTAGCTGACAGTCACATGGGTACTCCCTTGTGGGTAATTAACTGTTTTTCTCTTGCTGCTTTTAAGATTCTCTCTTTGTCTTTTGCCCTTGGAATTTTAATTATGATGTGTCTTGGTGTGGTCCTCTTTGGATTTCTCTTGTTTGGGGTTCTCTGCGCTTCTTGGACTTGTAAGTCTATTTATTTCACCAGGGAGGGGAAGTTTTCTGTCATTATTTCTTCAAATAGGTTTTCAATATCTCACTCTCTCTCTTCTTCTGGCACCCCCATAATTCGGATGTTGGTACACTTGAAGTTATCCCAGAGGCTCCTTACACTATCTTCATATTTTTAGATTCGTTTTGCTTTTTGCTTTTCTGGTTGGTTGTTTTTTGCTTCTTCGTATTTCAAATCTTTGACTTGATTCTTGGGATCCTCTAGTCTGCTGTTGAATTTCTGTATATTATTCTTTATTTCAGTCAGTGTATGCTTAAATTCTGATTGGTCCTTTTTCATATCATTCAGGGTCTCACTAAATTTCTCAGAGGTTTCTAGAAGATTCTTGAGTAACATTATAACCATGGTTTTGAACTCTATATCCAGTATTTTGCTTTCATCCATTTCTTTCATTTGTGACTTGTTTCTTTGTCTCTGCATTTTGGCTGCTTCCTTGTGTTTGTTTCTATGTACTGGGTAGCTGCTAAGTCTCTTTGAGTTGATAGAGTGGCCTTGTGTGGTAGGTGTCCTATAGGACCCAGTGGCTCAGCCTCCCCAGTCACCTGAGGTGGACGCTCTTGGTGCACCCCTTTGTGGGCTGTTTGCACAATCTTGTTGTAGTTAACCCTTGATTGCTGTTGGTATCACTGGGAAGAACTGACCTCCAGGCCAATTGGCTGTGATGACCAGCTGTGTCTGCACTGAAAGATCTATTGCACAGGAGACACCCTTATGGGGCAGGACTTGCTTCAGTGGGGCTTTGGTGCTCACTGAGTCTGCCCCTTGAGTGTGTCTCTTATGGATGTGAAGCGTTGTAACCCAGTATGGTCTCACTCTGACCACTGGGTACACTGGCTTTTGGCTCTCCAAGGAGGTGCTAGGTCAGCCATTGTCTGGGGCCACCCAGCAGGAGCTACAGAGACATCTTCAGATTCCTTCTCCTTGTATGGGGTTTGGAAGTGCCCAGACAAGGCCCAGCTGTGAAGCAAGGCAAGTTATTGCAGCCAAGCCTTGGGCCTTCTTTTGAAAGCTCTGGGGCTCTCTGACCCATCTGCAGTTTGACAGGTTTTAGGCAGAGAAAGGACAGGCCATTCATATGCAAAAGTCGATGCGCACAGCTTGGGTGGGGTTGTAAATTGGGTGGGGTGGGGTCTCTGGGAATCACCAGGGCAGAGCAAACAGCAGTGGCTGCCAGTCAGCCCTGCACTGGAGAGGTCCCTGGGTCTCTCCCATGCGCCCGTGCAGGAACAATGATCGCTGCGAGCACCTCTGAGAGAAAGCCACCCTCGTGTTCCTGTCCCCATGCCAGACAGTCCAGTTTCTCCCTGTATGTGTCTGGATCCCCCAGAGTCTTGTCCAAAACTGGAATGCATAGCAAGTGGGAGCTTGTATCTCCGTACAGATTAAAAGAGCAGCACATCCAGGTTCCAGCACTTTCCATGCCTCCACACCTCTTACAGGTCTCAATATGCTTTCTTCATCTTTCTAATTGTGGAACTTCCAGTCAGCCAGATTTCCCATGGTTCTGGGTGGTAGTTGTTCTGCCTTTTAGTTGTAATTTTGATGTGGTTGTGATAGGCATCAAGTATAGGTGTTTACCTATGCCACCATCTTGGTTCTCTAACCCAGGTCTCTTGTTCAGAAGCTGGAATCTGTGAGGTGCTCACAGCACCATCAGTAGACACAGACATACTGGTATTGCACATCTGCTATGTCCAGAGGAGGCTCCTGATGTAGGAAGCGGCAGGGCCTCAGTCAGAGGGCTTAGGACTGCCCCTCAGGCTTGGCTTCTTCCTCCATTCTTCTTCTAGAAACACAAGCCCACACATGCCCCAGGAGGAGCAAAGCTAGACAATGGGCACTGAAATTGTGACCCCTACCACCTGAGGACACTGCACCCTCCTTTGCTTTTTGAGATTCCTTATCCAGATTTGCTCTTTCTCTCCCTTCATCCTTCCCCTGCTGTCTCCTCTACTACCACTGACTTGAAAGAAAATAGGAAGAGGAATTCTAACAGCTCCCTTTGGTAAAAAGCTGTTCTCAGCTAGAGAGGAACCAGCAATTGTTCTCAACTTTATCCAGGACCCTGATGGATTCACCCAAATTTAGCTATTACAACATGTAATCCTGGCTATTCTGACCTATTCCAATTAATACACCTACTGATTTATGAGAGCAAGGCAACAGAATTACTAAATAAGGTCTTCTGTGAAACTGTAGAGGAGTCTGTTTTTTCTGAAAAAAAAAAAAAAAAAAAGGCCTGGTCACCATAAGAAATATTGTAGAAAAACTGAAATGTGATTTACAAAGAGAAAACAGAAGCAAACATAGGGCTGCTCCAGGACTGTGAGAGGATATTTTCCCCTTCTTACTAATACTTTAGGAGAAATTGAAATTATTATAAAAGGAGAAGTTACTAAGGCCCTCATAGATACTTGGGCTACTTTGTTATTAACCCTACCCAACTAAGTTTCCCTCTCCCTCTCCCTTGGAGTAAAGCTTCTATGTAAATGGTAGGGGTATCTGAGCAACCAATGGCTGTTTTAAGTTCAGAACCTGTCCCCTTTCAACTAGGGCATGTTACAGGGCAACATACATTTTATAGGTCAAATTGGCCCCAATTCACCTGAAGATATTTTTTTTTAAATAAGTGATGCCCACACATGTTTTTTGTTTGTTTTTTCAGAAGGGTAATAAAACAGGAATTTTGGGGGGTGAAAAAGATAGGTTTAGGAAATTTTAGCAATGTTAGAAATTAAGGGGACCATAGAAGAAACACAGGGCTGCAGAGCAGAAGAAGGTATATTTCCTTAGAATAGGGGAGCTGCAAAGCTGCAACAGGTACATTTCCATAGAATGAGGGAGCTGCAAAACAGTAAAAGGTCTATATTTACAAAATAAAAGGAAGGAGGGGAGGAAAACCTCACATGTCCCATGTGAGGTTAGACTTTTGAGCTCAGAAGTTACCATAGTAACCAGTCCAAGGGAATAGTGACCAATCAGAGGGGTATCAAGGCACAAAGATCTTCAGCCTTTATAAACCACTAAAGGCCCAGTGTACAAAATTCGTGCACCGGGGGTGAGGGGGTGGGGGAAGGGTGTGTCCCTCAGCCCAGCCTGCACCCTCTCCAATCTGGGACACCTCGAGAGATGTCCGACTGCCCGTTTAGGAAACGGGCAGTCGGAAATCCCTCTCACAGTCCAGGACTGCTGGCTCCCAAATGCTCGCCTGCCTTCCTTTCTGATTGCCCCTAACCGCTTCTGCCTGCCAGCCTGATCACCCCCTAACCACTCCCCTGCCAGCCTGTTTGTCCCTAACTGCCCTCCCCTGCAGGCCTGGTCACACCTAACTGCCCTCCCCTGCAGGCCTGGGACCCCCCAAGTGCTCTCCCCTGCAGGCCTAGGTCCCCCCCCCAACTGCCCTTCCCTGCAGGCCCGGTCACCCCCAATTTTCCTCCTCTGCCAGCCTGGTCACCCCTAACTGCCCTCCCCTGCAGGCTTGATCGCCCCCAACTGCCCTCCCTTGCAGGCCTGGTCTCTCCCAGCTGCCCTCCCCTGCTGGCCTGATGGCCCTCAACTGCCCTCCCTTGCAGGCCTAGTTCCTCCCAACTGCCCTCCCCTGCTGGCCATCTTGTGGCAGCCATCTTGTTTCCACATGGGAGCAGAATCTTTGACCATATGGGGGCAGCCATATTGTGTTTTGGAGTGATGGTCAATCTGCATATTATTCTTTTATTAGATAGGATAGAGGCCTGGTACATGGGTGGGGGCCAGCTGGTTTGCCCTGAAGGGTGTCCCGGATCAGTGTGGGGGTTCCCTTGGGGCATGGGGCAGCCTGGGTGAGGGGCCTGTGCTGGTTTGCAGACCAACCACGCCCCCTGGCGACCCAAGTGGAGGTCCTGGTATCTGGGATTTATTTATCTTCTACAATTGAAACTTTGTAGCATGGAGCAGAGCCAAGCCTTCTGCTCGCTCCGTGGTGGCAGCCATTTTTGTTGGGATTTATTTATCTTGTATAATTGAAACTTTGTAGCCTGTAGTGGAGGCCTCGGCTGGCCAGGGTGTGTGGAAAGTTTGGCTCCCTCCATTGCCGGGGAAACCCAAGCCTCCCTCCTGCTCTCTCTGTGGCCGCAGCCATCTTGGTTGGGTTAATTTGCATACTCGCTCCTGATTGGCTGGTGGGCGTGGCTGGTGGGCGTGGCTTGATGGTGTAGCGGAGGTATGGTCAATTTGCATATTACTCTTTTATTAGGATAGGGAAAAGGAACTCAGTGGGACTTTTCCCTCTCCCCACGTGGGAGTCTGTGCTGTGAGAATCTTTCCCTTTCCCCACATGGGAGTCTGTACTTGTTCTTCAGTAAATTTCCACCTTTGGTATCCCACCTTTCATCTGTGGATTCATTCTTTGATTCCCACAGACAAAGAACTGGGAACCAGTCTGCCCAGGGGAACACCGCGTGTTCCAGTCCAAAAATTTCATTTCATTATGGTGTGTCATCTGGGAATTTCTTTGTAAGTCAACTCTCTTCATCCCAAATGGTGACTGCACCCATGGATTCGTTCCGTTTTCTGTCACCTGTATGATTTTGGAGGCTGATGGATGCCCGCCCGCCACTTAAACTTGGCTGCCTTTCTAAAAGCGGGCATTTCCCCCTATCTCCTTCATCTGCCTTTTGCTTCTTCTACTTTATATCTCAGTTAGGTCTAGCCAATAAGACCAATGCCTCCGCGGTCCACGTCCCACTAAGCTTAAACTGCTCAGTCTCCGTTTGTGCAGGCCTCTCTAGTAATAGTCCTAAGGGAAAAACTTTTAGGCAAGAGTTAAGACAGAAGGGGCCAAGCCAACTGTTTTCCACTCCTGGCATATGAGCATGGCCCTAGATTTTCCATCAGGCCTAACAGGAGTTCATCACAGCCCTTAGCTGCTCTTGCCACCACCCCTGTAGAAGTTTTAGCCTTTCAAAGAATTAGCATTATAGCTAGACACAGCTGTTAAGTTAGCCCATTAATTACTGGGTCGCTTGCTTCTCGCCTTTATTGTGATACTGTAAAATGTGCACCTGCTCTCATGAGCATTCTTAAAAGTTTCATTTTGCCATGTTTTTGTTTCCCATTCTGTCATTTAAAATTTGGGTAGATGAGCTATTTCTCATAATTTGGGGATGCGTCCGGGACTTCTATACCATGGAGAGGGAAAGGCTGGCTTAAAGGAAGGTGCGCCCCACCCTATTTTGGGTGGACTCTTCATGGATACTATAGAATAGGCCCAAGACTGTTTTTCTTTGGAAGATGGCAAAAATGACACAAAGAGAATATATGCGAGACAACCAGGCAAGCCATATGCTTGGGCAAAAATAGTCCATTGGGAAAATACTGAGGTTCTGGGGAGGGCCAGTCCCCAAACCAGGAACAGGAGACATGACTCTGCTTTGGTACTTTTTTAATAGAGTGCATTTTATAGTGTCTGTGGATTGTACACACTTGTAAATATCCTATATAATAAAAGCCTAGTACGCTAAGTGTTTGGTTGTCCAGTCATCTATTCAACCAATCAAAGCATAATATGCTAATGATATGCTAAGGCTGCTCAATCGCTCACTATGATGTGCACTGACCACCAGGGGGCAGTCAGTCAACCAGTTGACCAGTCACTATGACGTTGCACTGACCACCAAAAGGGGGAAATGTTCCGACTGGTAGGTTAGCTTGCTGCAGGGACTGAGCGAGATGGGCCAGACATGCCCAGGAGCCCTCCCGTGGTCCTTCCCCAGCTGACCAACCTCCCACATCCCTCCCCAGCCCCAATCATGCACTGGTGGGGTCCCTCAGCCTGTCCTGTGCCCTCTTGCAATCTGGGATCCCTTAGGGGATGTTGGAGAGCTGGTTTCAGCCTGATCCCGCAGGCCAAGCTGAGGGATCCCACTGGTGCATGAATTGGTGCACCGGGCCTCTAGTTGTGTATAACAATGTTTCTATTGATGTTTTCTGTTAATGTTTAGATCAATCTGTTAAAATATAGGGCACATCTCACTTTGCTGAGGGTCCAGCTGCTTGTGGACAGACTGAACACATGGCAGGGTTTGAATTTTGAGAGACTTTTTGTCTGTAATGTAACCTTGGTTACTGATATTCTTTGCTAGCTTAGTCTGCTCTTTGCTGTTTTTATGAACATAGGGAGCCCTCTGTCTCTGCTCTGTGTGGGCTTTGTGCCACTCATAACCAAAGGTCATTTTGCTGTGCTGGGTTAAGATTTTAAGACTAATTTGAAAGTGTAAAAGTTGTGAAGGTTGCATATATGTTAACCCAGGAAAGTTTAAACAAAGGCCAGACCACTAGGTAAAATTGTAGCCTGCCTATAATTAACAAACTATTATCTCCCCCACCTGGTGCAAGATGGGAAGGAGAAAAGGAAAAAGGGCAGTTTTACTCAGACAAGCTATTTTTTCGGTTCCAAGGTGGCACTTGCCAAACCTGTGCAGGTGCTTAGGAAAGGGGCAGGGCAGGGGAAATTTATGTCCATCAAACAGTACACAGCTTTGGTATTGCTGGGGATGGGATGGTCCCCGCCTGCCTGTGATGTCACAAACCCACACAGGCCAGCCAAAGGGGAACTGAGGTTGGCTATGGGGTGGGCAGTTGCGGTTTTTGCTCTCATAGGAACATGATGCAAGGGGATAGGTAAGCAGTAGGCGTGACCTCCCAGCATTTTCTCTATAATTCAAAGTATATTCTGGACTTCTGTGGCATTACTAGAATATAATAATTTATTATCCAGATTGAAAAAGGATTAATTCTGTGGTCAGGACCAAATCTTTAAATGTTAAAACCGGTTTAACTTTTCATAATCTTTAAATTGGGTATATTTGTCAGCTTTTCCGAATGTAATATTTCAATAATTTAACTGAGAGACAGCTTTGTGACACCCCGGGGGCCCTGAGGTGATGCAAAGATTTATTCTCTCACTCTAAAAAGAAATATTTTTAAACTAAATTAGAGCAATACAATATACTTGAAATTACATGAGGAAACTCAGTCAAATAAAAACTAATAGCAGTGTTTTATTCAAATACATATACTTTGCTGTTCTATCAGTTTTTCTTGATGTTTGGTATTTTCCATAATAAAAATTTCAAAAAAAAAACACAAATACATATACTTTGAATGTTATAGAAATTTCAGCCTGCTTCAGGAAAAAAAAAAAACTTACACAAATTCAGAGCCAAGTTCAAACAGGAAGTTTTCAGTCAGAAACAAAGGGCAAGGGTAATAATTCTCTGCATCTGCCAGTGACACTCTGGATATTTGTGTTTCACATATTAGAGGTTTTAAATTATTTTCAATGTTCAATACACTGTTTGCAATAAGCCACATACCACATATTATCCTTTATATACAATTTTTTTTGTTGTACTAGAAGATTGTTGTCTCAGAATGTTACAAAGTAAAGGTTTTAATCAATTGCATTTTAAACAAATCTATAATCATGCCACTTTTGAATTTTGTCATTTTGGACAGCCATTGCTTTACTTTGGTACATTTAAGTCTTTAGAAAAACCCATAGAAAGGACTCTGACTTACTCTAAACTGCAGGCATCTAAGCAGGTCATATCTTTGAACTAAAAGAAGTTTTTAAAACTTCAGAGAATTATTAAAGTACATATAGAAAGTGGCATCCCCTTCCTAACATACCTGGGTAAAATATACAAATGAACATTATATATTCAGGGGTAAATTTAAGCTTAAAAGGGGAAGTTTAAAAATCTCTTCCACCAACAATCACCATTAATAAAAATTAAAAAGGTGTACCTTTTTCCCAAATAGTTCCCTGTAAAGTCATCTAGTATATCCTTCTCCTGGCAGGGAAGCAACCAAGTTGATTGCCCTGTTTAAAAGAAAGCAAAATCTCTAAGGTGACATTTTTAAAGTTCGAAAGTAAAACCACAGAAATTAAGGTTCAATAGAAATCAAAAGTTAAGCCAGTGTGCAGAGACTTTAAAGTACTAAATTTGACCAGAAAGAGATTCCATCCATTCCCCAAGAACCAGGCAGAGGATGAATCCATTAATGACGAGGGGTATACAAGGGATGGGGATCGGAGCTGTTTATTCTTTACTCAGACCACTGTATATTGGCCAGACCAGGGTTCTGGGTACTGTGTAAGCCCTCTTAAGTCCTCATCCTAAAGTAAATCCCACGGGAATTCAGGTCAAAAGATACTTAACCATCCAATTCAGTGACTACTTCAGAAACATTAGAACATCGCAGACATTTTCAATTACAGAGAACCGCTGTCGATGGAACAGAACACAGGTTATGTATGCTTCCCCCATGAGATGGGAAGGCAGGAGAGTGGCCTCTGCGTGAGCTCAGGATATCAACGCCGTGGTAAGTGTGGTTAGTCCACCCGACAGCCTTGTTTGCGAGCGACTGTAAGTGGGCAAGGTACCCCTCACTCCTAGTTTGAGAGTGGGGACTTCCCTTCAGCCTTGGCCAGGTCGGGGACACCCCACTGGAAAGGAAGTCTTTTGCAAGCACAATGGATACAAGAAACATCCTTGTGTGCTTCATTTTCTTTCTTCTTTTCTTCTAATGGGAAGCATGCCATACACATTACATTAAAAAAAAAACAAAAAACAGCCCCTATAAGTTTGACCCACAAATCTTAAAGAAATAATGCCTGATTCTTCTCTACACTTAGGTTTGGCCTCACACACCAACTAAAAAAATACTAGAAGCTAGCCCCAGAGGAAGTTTTCAATAGAAAAAATAGGAAGTAATTGGAAGTCCCATATTTCTAGGCTTTCTTTACTCTAGGGAACAAGCCAAAGGCAGGTGGGAAACTGTAAATTTAACTCTTTGCTCCTGGCATTAACAACCCAAGTCCACCAAGGGAGAAGATGGAGGCCATGCTCCCACCCAGGACTGAGCCAACCTTAATTTGCCCCAAGGCAGATGAAGGGTCTGGCCATACTTTAGCCCAGATCCCCTTCACACTCCAGGACATGAAACAAACTAAAAGTGATTTAGGAAAGTTCTCAGAAGACCCTGACAAATACATTGAGGTCTTTCAAAACCTCATTCAAGTATTTGATCTCTCATAGAGAGACATCATGCTCATATTAAGTCTGACCCTCTCAGCCACTGAAAGGCAGGGTATACTAGAAAAAGCAAGAAAATTTGGGAATAATCACTTTCTTACTTATGCCAGGGAAATAAAGAATTCTGAGGAAAGGAATAGAGATTTCTTAACAGGACAAGAAACAATTTCCCTTGTAGACCCTCAATGGGATCCTAAAACTGAGAAGTGGAAAATAAAGCACTACCAGTTCTGCATTATAAAAGACCTCAGATGTAGTAAAACAAAAGCTTGTTAATTACTCTAAATTAACCACCATTAATCAAAGGGCTAATGAACATCCCTCGGCCTTTTTGGAAGGCTCAGGGAGGCTTTTGGTTAAGCACACCAACATTACCCCAGATTCAGGATTGGGACAACTAATTCTAAGGACAAATTTATCACTCAGGCTATCCCAGACATCAGGAGGTTGCAAGAATTGGCTATTGGTCCCAAGAGTACTTTAGAAGAATCTCCTGAAAGTTACCACCTCTGTGTTCCATAATAGAAACCAGAAGGAGGAAAAAGGAGAACCGGAGGAAGCCAGGCCAGAACCAAGGCTGTTTGTGCTGCGCTTCAGCAAGGAAAGGGCCCCAGTCAGACTCCATAGGTGTACAGTCAGTACCGGTCACCTGCTACAACTGTAGACAAGTTGGAGTTATGGGCCGGAGCTGCCCCAAGGCTAAGGTGACCAGACGTCCCGCTTTTGGCGGGACAGTCCCGATTTTTAACAATTTTTCCCACGTCCCGCGGCGTTTTAAAAATGTCCCGATTTTTGGAAAGAATGCACGACAAGCTAGGGAACAGCGGGAGAACGGGAAGGGAATATACGGTTTTCAGCGGCCATGTGGCTATTTAGCCAGGATATGAGTTTTATATTATTTTTTTAATCTTATAATGTTAAACTTTAATAATAACAAATAATTGTTGAGAACTGATTATCGAGAACTGCTTATCAAAGTTCGCATTGTTGATCAGTTGTTAGAATTTGACCACCATTGTTTGGACTGAATGAACAATGGCATTTTTGGGGATTGGCAACGACGAAAACATTTTGTAACTGTCTCTCAGACGACACACATCGTACTGCATGCTAGTAAGCTAGTTAAACAAGTGATGTCATTACAAATCAGCTATTCAGATAATTTAGGTAAGTAATTTATGTATTTATTTCATAAATACATAAATTTTCTTGAATTTAGCAGACAGTGCTCGTATTATTTATATTTTATAGTGGCGGCAAAAAGTCTAGTGCCGGCCTTGAAAGTGACACAAGTTACGTTACGGCAAATTGATGACCTTTTAAACAACAACAGCAATCTACTAAAAAAAATTTCACTCAAATGAGAAATATGCCAAAGAATAAAATAATACTATACATAATTTTTTATTTATTATATTTGTAAATTGTACTTATGTTTAAATTTAAAAATATATATTACAATACTATTTTTGCATTCTATGAAAATGTTTGTTGCTCCATATAGACCAAATTTTTAATCAAGAATCCCCCCCCTGCCCCGGTCAATGGTGTCCCGCTTTACCAATGTTAAAATCTGGTCACCTTACCCAAGGGGCATGGTTGACTCCCAAAGCCCTGTTCTGCCTGTCAAGGAAACCACTAGAAGTCGGACTGCACCTGGAGACTGAGGTCTCTGGGGCAAGGCTGGCAACCAGCTGGCCCAGCAGGACTGATGGTGCTCGAGTCTTCCAACCTGGCTCCTCAAAGGACTGCCATCTCCACCCAGGAGCCCTCAGTAAGCCTGACAGTAGAGGGAGGAAATTAATTTCCTCCCTGATACGAAAGCCACCTTCTCTGTACTCCTCCAAAACCCTGGTAAATCACCCTCAGAGGCTGTAGTCATTACAGGCATGTCTGGGTAGCCAATCCTATATAATAAAGAGGTAATATGCAAATTGACCATCACTCCAACATACAAGATGGCTGTCCCTATGTGGTCAAAGATGGCTGCCCCCATGTAGACACAAGATGGCTGCCACAAGATAGCCAGCAGGGGAGGGCAGTTAGGGGTGACCAGGATGGCAGGGGAGGACAGTTAGGGGTAATCAGGCAGGCAGGGGAACAGTTAGGCATTGATAAGGCTGGCAGGGTAGTGGTTAGGGGGTGATCAGGCTGGCAGGCAGAAGCGGTTAGGGGGCAATCAGGCAGGCAGAAAGGCAAGCGGTTGGGAGCCAGCAGTCCTGGATTGTGAGAAGGATGTCCCAGATTGGAGAGGGTGCAGGCTGTGCTGAGGGATACACCCCCCTGGGCATGAATTTCATGCACCGGGCCTCTAGTAAGTAGATATTTTTCTCAGACTTTGGGGTATAATTGGGGTAAGTTCTTCCTTTCTCATGCCTTCCTGATCCTGCTGAAAGCCTCATACCATATCAGAAAACAGTATTGTCTCAATCCTGAGGCTCTAGAAGGACTCAATATTCTAATACATCATCTATTTTGGAAGCCCAAAGTTTATTGAAACCTTGTTATAGTCCTTAAAATACCCCCATCTTAGGGGTACAAGAGCTTAATAGAGGGGGAGGACTAGTTCAGGGCTTATCCTACCTAATAAAAGAGTAATATGCAAATTGACCAAACCTCCGCTACACCCACAAGCCACGTCCACCAACCACGCCCACCAGCCAATCAGGAGGGAATATGCAAATAAACCCAACCAAGATGGCTGCCGCAGCAGAGAGCAGGAGGGAGGCTTGGGTTTCCCCTGCCATTGCTGGCCTTGGCCATGGTCGGAGCCAGGCAATGGGAGCCAGCTGGGGTCCCCTGCAGGCGAACGGAGCGAGCTGGGGGTCCCTGCACAGAGCCCAAGCCTCGGCCAGAGGCTTGCAGCCTTGGCTGTGGGTGGAGCCAGGTGATTGAGCCAGCTGGGGGTCCCTGCACAGGGCCCAAGCCTCAAACACAGGCTTTTGGCCTTGGCCGGGGGGCGGAGCCAGGCGATCAGAGCCAGCTGGGGTCCCTGCTGTCAATCGGAGCCAGCTGGGGGTCCCTGCCCAGGGCCTGAGCCTCAAACAGAGGCTTTCGGCCTTGGCTGGGCGTGGAAGCCAGGCAATGGGAGCCAGATGGGGGTCCCTGCCCAGAGCCCGAGCCTCGGCCAGAGGCTTGCAGCTTTGGCTGTGGGTGGAGCCAGGCGATTGAGCCATCTGGGGGTCCCTGCGGGTGATCAGAGCCAGCTGGGGGTCCCTGCCCAGGGCCCAAGCCTCAAACAGAGGCTTGCTGCGTTGGCCGCTGGGGCAGAGCCTGGCGATCGGAGACAGCTGGGGTCCCCTGAGGGTGATCGGAGCCAGCTGGGATCCCTGCCCAGAGCCCAAGCCTCAAAAAGAGGCTTGTGGCCTTGGCGGGGGGTGGAGCCTGGCAATCGGAGCCAGCTGGGGTCCCCTGCGGGTGATTGGAGCCAGCTGGGGGTCCATGCCCAGGGCCAGAGCCTTGGCCAGAGGCTTTCAGCCTTGGCCGGGGGCGGAGCCTGTAGATCCAGCCAGCTGGGGGTCTCCTGCCAAGGGTTGGAGGCTTTAGGCCTTGGCAGGGGCGGAGCTGGTCAGAGGAGATAGGTGTGAACTACAGAGGAAATACCTTTTCTGACCGCTCATTGGCTAAGCTCCCTGTATGCCACTGGTAATATTCTTAGTAACTTGGGTATAAGAATCCAAAAAGGTGATCTAGGGCTTTTCCACCACAATCCTGGGGGAAAAAAACGAAGGTCTGCTGGTGGAGGGCTAAGAAATGTCATATCCTGCCCTAGCCGGTTTGGCTCAGTGGGTAATGCCTAGGTTTGCCAACCGCAGGGTCCAGGTTAGATTCTGATCAAGGGCATGTACCTAAGTTACAGGCTCCTCCCTGGCTGGGGCCCAGGTCAGGGCTCATGCAGGAGGCAACCAATCAAAGTGTTCCTCTCACTTTGATGTTTCTCTCTGTCTTTCCCTTTCTCTTCCACATTCTCTAAAAGTCAATGAAAACATATACTCAGGTGAGGATAAAAAAAAAAGAAAGAAAGAAAGAAAGAAAGAAATGTCATATCCTATGAAAATAGATACATCTTGAAAATGCCTAAAGAAAGTTGTCATTTTTTCATGGTGAAGGGCCAGGAGTTCATGTTGATGAAAACACTTTGGTGGCTGCGGTGACTGGCAGTGGCTGCAGCAGCAGGGTGATGGGGCTGGTGCCTTTCCCTGATCAGCCTGGTTGTCTACCACAAAGGGAGGCCAGACTGCGGCTTAGGCCCGCTCCCCATCCCCTGAGGGCTCCAAGTATGTGAGAGGGGGCAGGCTGGGCTGAGAAGACCCCCCCCCACCAGTGCACGAATTTCATGCACTGGGCCCCTAGTAACTAATAAATAAGGCAGTGATTCCTATCGAGCCAATTGTCCCTAACTTTTATGCTTTACTTGCCCAGATTCCAGAGGACACAGAGTGGTTTGTAGTACTAAATCTCAAGAATGCCTTCTTCTATATACTCCTGCCTCCTAACTTACAGACACAATTTGCCTTAAAAGATCCCAATAATTAAAGCAGTCAGTTAACATGAACAGTACTGCCCCCAAAATTTTGAGAATCACCCTCATTTATTTGGGTAGGCTTTTGAACAACTCAAAAGCCCTTTTTACAAGCACGGTCTTTAAGTTTCCCCACAGATAAGCAGCATCGACTCCTACATTCATTTGTTTTTAATGAGCCTTGAATGCTGGCACAGGAGGAGGATGTAGCTACATTGCCATCAACTAAATCACCAGATTTCTATTTCTATGAGCCTCTAAAGGACCTGCAAGGGGAGGACAGTTGGGAGGGATCAAGCCTGCAGGGGAGGGCAGTTAGGGGTGACCATGCCAGCAGAGGAGGGAAGTTGGGGGCAACTGGGCCTGCAAGGAAGGGCAGTTAGGAGAGACTCATAAAAGGGTAATATGCTAATTAGACTGGAAGACCTCCCAGGAGACCTTCCGGACATTCTTCTGGAAAAAGCCATGGTGGCGGGGCCAAGGTAGAGCGGTTAGAGGCCAAGAGGGAAGGGCAGTTGTGGGTGATCAGGCCAGGATGGGATGGCAGTTGTGGGTGATCAGGCTGGTGGGGGTGGGGCCGTTGGGGGTAAGCAGACCATCAGGGGGGCCAGTTGGGGGTGAGCAGGACGTCAGTGGGAGTCAGTTAGCAGTGATCAGGACAGTGTCAGGGGGGCAGTTTGGAGTGAGCAGGCCAGTGGGGAGGGGAGGTGGGGATGAGCAGGCCAGCAGCAGGGGGCAGTTGGGGTGAGCAGGCCAGCAGGAGGGGCAGTTGGGGGTGAGCACACTGACATGGGGGGCAGTTGGGGGTGATCAGGCTGGCGGGGGGGGGGGGGCATTTGGGGGCAAGCAGGCTGGCAGGCAGGCAGGCAGGTGAGCGGTTAGGAGCCAGCAGTCCCAGATTGCGAGAGGGATGTCCAACTGCCAGTTTAGGCCCGATCCCTGTAAACCGGCAATAGGACATCCTTCAAAGAGTCCCAGATTGGAGAGGGTGCAAGCCAGGCTGAGGGACCACCCTCCCCACCATGCACGAATTTTATGCACCGGGCCACTAGTCAATGATAAGAGAAAATCATTGATTGGCTGCCTCCAGCATGCTTCCTACTGGGGATTGAGCCCACAACCTGGGCATTTGCCCTGACCAGGAATCAAACTGTGACCTCCTGGTTCATAGGTCAACGCCTAACCAGTGCACTACATCAGTTGGGCCACAAATTTATTTTTTTAACATATTAATCTTTTTCTTCTTGGTGTTTGCTTTTTAAATGTTATTAAAACAAGAAAATTCATGAATGATAAAAAACGACCTTTCCTAATTCAAGGTCATAGAGATAGATATCCTCTACAAAATCATCTAAATATTTAAAGATTTGCTCTTTATGTTTTGACTTTAATTATATGGAGATGACTTTTATAAGGTTATAAGGATCTTATTTATTAAATAGTCTATTGTTTCCCCACTAATTAATAATGGCACTAGTATCATATATCAAGCCCACTGTTAATATAAGAAACATTCAAACCTGTAAATAATTTATGTGAGTTTACTTGAACCAAACTGTGGACAATTGCTGGGAAACAGAATCTCAATGCATTGAGACAATGCTCCAGAGAATGGTGGTTTTTCACCTATTTATATAAATTATTATCAAAGGTGGTCACATGGGTTACATGAAATCCATTGGTATTAGATTAGGAAGGTGGGAGAAAGCAAAGTGGGGGGAAACTCTGGGATTGGATAAAAAGTGAAACAATAGATACATGCTTCTTTTACATAGGTGGGTACAGGACAGTTAACAGTCAACAATTAACATGATAACAATAACAGTGAGGAAATTTGTGGTTTCTGCCCTGCCGCCCTGGAGCCCTGGTGCATTGGTGTGCCCTGAGAAGTCTGGAAAAAGGGAAGTTACAAGTAAACCTGACATTCCAAAAGTATTTATCTAGATGCAAAAAGACACAGGCTCAGTTAAGATCAAAGTTGATCTTTGTCAGGAAAGATACTGGCCTGGGACATGACTACCCACTATAGATTACTTTTTAATAAAAAAGTTTTGGTTTTGGTTTTTTGTTTTTCTTTTTTGCTGTTCTTTATGCTTTTTTAAAAATTATTTTTCATTTTATTGGGGTGACATTAGTCTACAGGAACATACAGGTTACATGTGTGGATTACTAATTTACATAATCCGTATATAGGACCATGTGCCCACCACCAAAAGTAAAATCTTCTCCTGTCACCTCATATTTGGACCCCTTCCTTCCCCACCCCTCTGGCAACCACCACACTTCTGTTTGTGTACATAAGTTTCAGTTTTATATTCCACATATGAGTTAAATCATATAGTTCTTAGCTTTCTCTGATTGACTTATTTCACTTCGCATAATGTTCTCAAGGTCCATCCAAATTGTTGTAAATGACGTTATTTCATCCTTTCTTATGGCCATTAGTACTCCATTGTGTATATATACACCATATCTTCTTTATCCAATCCTCTATCATAGGGCACTTTGGCTGTTTCCAACTCTTGGCCACAGTGAATAATGCTGCAATGAACATAGGGGGTGTATATATCTTTGCGTATAAATGATTTTGAGTTTTTCGGGTACATACCCAGGAGTGGGATTGTTGGGTCGTATGGTAGCTCTATTTTTAATTAATTTCAGACCATCCTTTGTGGTTACTTTAGGTCTCTGAGTTTTCATGGCTGCCATTCAAGTCTTTCCTCAGCTAATCAGGTTAGCATGTGGCCCCTTTTCATCCACACTACATATTTACATGAGTTCTGATCAGATTCTTATCAAATTTATACCCCTGCCTTTTTATTACTTTATGTTTTTAGCTTTACAGACATTATTTGTAAAGGTGACTCACTTCTCCTTCTATTATTTCTCTTTATTTTCTCTTCTTCCTCATCTTTTATCTTATTTATAATTATCTTGAATATTCCTTACTTTTCCATATGAACTAAGGGTCAGTCATCAAGTTTCAATTTAAAATGCCCTTTAATAATTGGTTAGAATTTTATTAAATTTGTAGACTAATCTGAGTACAATTGCCATCTTTAAAATATTTGTTCTTTCCAAGTTAGCAAAATAATATATATATCTACATTTATCTTGGGTTTTGATGTCTAGTAACTTTTTATAATTTATTAAATGTATTCCCAAATACCACATACTTTTTGATGATAATACAAATTGCATGTGTTATTCTACCATATTATTTTTTAGTCTTATAAAAACTCTACTATTTTCAAATACCAAATATTTTGCATGTTCCTTTCCAATTCAAATACTTTAGCTTTGCTTAAAACCTCTAGTGCAATCCTAATATATAAAAACCCTGGGTCCCATCATGACTGGAGGCTTGACCAACCAGAAGTCAGTCCTGCAGTCAGCAGTCAGAGCTGGGTTGCTGTGGCAAACCAGCACTGACTGCTGTGGCTGCAGGCACGGTGACCCAGCACTGACTGCTGAGGGGGCTGCAAATCAGGCCTGGAGAGAGGCCTTAAGAGAGAAGCAGGGTCTAATCCATAGCCTCTGTGGCAGCTGTTGATTAGCACTTGCCTCTCTCTTTCTCTCCAGCAGCCGCGCCTCCATTTCTTCCCAAGCCTCCACCAGGGCTGCTGATCAGCCCCACCTTTCTGATCAGGCCCCATTGATAGGCCCAGAGATGCAGACTGGCATAGAAACCAACCAATCAGAACCAAATCTGGGTGAAGCATGAGGAGTCAATGGCTTCCTAGGAGGCGGAGCTTTTGATGCTGACTGGCATAGAAACTGACCAATCAGAACATATATAAAACCTTAATAAAGAAATTTTAAAAAATGAATATGCCCATGAGAGATGGGACTATAAAATTCATCTTAATTGGAGAAATGCAGTAAATAAATTTTTCCAAAATAAAAATAAAAGAGAACCAAATCTGGGTCAACTGTGAAGAGCCAATGGCTGCCTAGGAGGTGGAGCTTTTGATGCTGACTGGCATAGGAACAAACCAATCAGAACCAAATTGGCCAGCAGAGGAAGGCAGTTGGGGGTGAGATTAGGCTGGCAGGGGAGGGCAGTTAGGGGTGATCAGACAGACAGAGGCAGTTAGGGCAATCAGGCTGGCAGGGAAGGCCAGTTGGGGGTGAGATCAGGCCAGCAGGGGAAGGCAATTGGGGGTGATCAGGCCGACAAGGGAAAGCAGTTGGGGGCAAGATCAGGCCAGCAGGGGAGGGCCGTGGGGGCAAGATCAGGCCATCAGGGGAAGGCAGTTGGGGGGACTGGGCCTGCAGGGGAGAGCAGTTGGGGGCCATCAAGCTGGCAGGGGAGGGCAGTTGGGGGGACCCAGCTTGCAGGTGAGGGCAGTTGGGGGTGACCAGGCTGGCAGGGGAGGGCAGTTAGGGGCAATTGGGCTGGCAGAAGAGCAGTTAGGTGTTAATCAGGCCAGCAGGGGATCAGTTAGTGGGTGATCAGGCTGGCAGGCAGAAGTGGTTAGGGGCAATCAGGTAGGCAGGCAGGTGAGCAGTTAGGAGCCAGCAGTCCCAGATTGTGAGAGGGATGTCTGACTCCAGGTTTTGGCCCAATCCCACAGGGGACCCCCAAGGGGTTCCAGATTGGAGAGGGTGCAGGCTGGGTGAAGGACACCCCCCCAAGTGCATGAATTTCATACACCAGGACTCTAGTCCTACCTAATAAAAGAGTAATATGCAAATTGACTGCACCTTCACTACGCCCAAGCCACCACACCCACCAGCCAATCAGGGTGAGTATGCAAATTAACCCAACCAAGATGGCGGTTAATTTGCATACATACCTGAGTCCGGGGAACCTCCTCGGCACCCAGGTCACTCCCAGCCAGCCATCAGGCAGAGGCTTTAGGCGTGGGAAGGGGCCAAGCCTGTGATCTGAGGGGCGGGGGTCCCCTTCCCAAGCCTAAAGCCTGGTGTGGAGGCTTTAAGCTTGGGAAGCGGCTGAGCCTGCAATGAGAGGGGGGGTAGAGGTGGGGGGAACTCCTTCCCAAGCCTAAACCTGGGGCAGAGGCTTTAGGCTTAGGAAGGGGCCAAGACTGCGATCAGAGGTGTGGGGGGTGGGGCGGGACCCCTTCCCAAGCATAAATCCTGGGGCGGAGGCTTTAGGCTTGGGAAGGGGCCGAGCCTGTGATCTGAGGTTCTGGGCGGGGGGTGGGGCGGACGACCCCTTCCCAAGCCTAAACCTGGAGCAGAGGCTTTAGGCTTGGGAAGGGGCCAAACCTATGATCAGAGGTGGGGGAGGGACCGCTTCCCAAGCCTAAACCTGGGGAGGAGGCTTTAGGCTTGGGAAGGGGAGGAGCCTGCAATCGGAGGTTCCGGGCGGGGGTAGAGGGTGGGGACAACCACTTCTCAAGCCTAAACCTGGGGCAGAGGCTTTAGGCTTAGGAAGGGGCCAAGCCTATTATCAGAGGTGCAGGGGTGGAGGGGGAAGACCCCTTCCCAAGCCTAAACCTGGGGCGGAGGCTTTTGGCTTGGGAAGGGGCCAAGCTTGGGATCAGAGGGAAGGGGGAAAAATCAATGGAAACATATCCTCAGGTGAGGATAAAAAGAAAAATAAAGAAATGTCATATTCTATGAAAGACACATCTTGAAAATGCTTAAAGAAAGTTGTCATTTTTTCATGGTGAAGGGACTGGGGTCTGTGTTGATGAAAATACCTGGGCAGCTGTGGTGACTGGCAGTGGCTGCAGCAGAGGGGTGATGGGGCGGGCGCCTTCCCCCGATCAGCCCGGTTGCCTCAAGCAAAGGGAAGCCAGACTGCGGCTTAGGTCCACTCCCAATGGAGAGTGGGCTTAAGCCATCCATAGGACATCTCCTGATGCCTCCCAGTATGTGACAGGGGGCAGGCTGGGCTGAGGGACCCCTCCCCAGTGCATGAATTTCGTGCACCGGGCCCCTAGTATTAAATAATAGGGATAATCTCTCACCTAAATAAAAGTAAATCTAAATTTTTACCATTAAATAGCAACTTTTAATAGACATTTTTTAAGATTTAAAAACAAAAACACGTCCCATCTAATTTGGTAAGAACTATTGTCATAAATATGCTTGACATTTTTTACTGCTTTTCATGCATTTATTGTGTTGATAAAAATGTTTCTTTCATTGACCCTATTAATATGAGCAGTTGTGATAATACATTTTCTATCATACCAGTATTATATTCCTGTAATAAATTCCACTTGTTCTTGCTGTATTTTTATTAAATACTGCTATATTTCCTATTCTTTCTCTTTTGCTGAGATTTTTAAAAATATGTTCATTAGTAAAATTGCTCTAGATTTTTACTGTATTTCCTTTGTTTAAATTTATTATTAACATTACATTTATCTCATAAAATCTCTATATATAAAAGCCTAAGCCACTGGAATGACTGAAATGGCCAGAATGACCAGTTGAATGGTTGCTATGACACACAATGACCACCAGGGGGGAAGACTCTCAATACAGGAGCTGCCTCCTGGTGGTCAGTGCGCAACCACAGTGGGAATGCTGCTCAGCTGACAGACCCGTCCCAGCAGCCCACCAGCCTGGCGGCAGCCACTCACTCCCTCAGTAGTCTTCCAAATGGGCCAGGCACCGATGGACCAGTGCCGCCAGCATGATCCCAACAATGCCACCGGCCTGGAAGTCAGCCTCAAGCACCGTGGCCGCTTCCCCTCCCTAGATGCCCCGCAAGGAAGAAAGGATATAAAAGTGGCTGCCAGGTGGCTCCCGATAAACTGCACAAATGTCAGCAGGATGGATCCAGATCCTGGGCGGGCAAGGGCATCCCACCACCCACCCGGAGGGCCAATCACATCCTGGCCCCTCCCCACCCCCCTCAGGACTCCATTCGTGCATGAATTCGTGCACCGGGCCTCTAGTAAGTCACATAATTTTCTTTTGCTATGTTATCTGAATAGTTTGCCTTGATGTTTTATTAGGAGTCATTTATTAAAATGTCTAATCTTGTCATTTGAAGGAGGGGTCAGGAAAATAGAATGCCAATTTATTTCCTTTAAAAGTTATTGGTTTAAGTTTCCTTTTTTTTGAGACAAGTTTGGTAAGATATATTTTTCTAAATTAGAGGATAGTTCATCTATATATTTCAAATTGTTCATATAATGTTGTATATAGCATTATAGTTATGCCTACTTTGTAATTTTAGTATTATTTGTTCATTTCCTGACTGATCCTGAATTTTTCCTGCTCATTCTGTTCAGATTATGATCTATCTTAATCCACTCAGAGAAAAGTTTAAGCATATGTATTAACTATATATTTTTTCTAACAAAGTATGACCTTCTCTCTAAACTATAAGGACTTAGCATATATAATTCTTCCCCCTTCTTATTTCTTCTTCTGACTACATGCAGCTTTGATATTTTTATGATGAATAATTAACTTAGTTATCTTTTTTTAAGGCTAGAAGGGAGTTCGATACTTGTCACAGTGAACTTACTTTGTCATCTGAATTTTCTGCTATATTGCACACAAACCCACAGACCCAAGAGGAGGCATTGTCCTGGCAAATGGAAGTGGCAGTCCCAGTGGCACAGAAGACAGGTGTGATGATTAGATTTGACAGCTTGAGTTTGAAACTTTAGATGGAAAGCCAAAGGACAAGGAGTCAGCGAGGTGGAAAGGAGAAATGGAGTTGAGGGAGGTGGGAAGGGGCCAGTGTGGAGTAACTTGGACTGTTGCCAGGAACTACCATCAGGGTGTGGAATCAAGTAGATCTGGCAATGCTCCCATATCGGGACTCCCATGAAATAAAAGGGAGACACAATTGATAGCACACACACTACTATTACACCCAGAGAGTAAGTTCTGGGACACAAGAATTATGCCAAATAGAGACTGAAATTCAGAGATACATGCTACATTTTCATTTGGCTCTTATATGCTGTGTATAAAATTCCTGATTGAATACAGATATAGTAGAAAATATTTCAACTAGAATATTTAGATTCTGCTATTTTCTGAATTTAAAACAATTCCAGAGTTGGAATACATTAAGCCTCAAAGCTTACAAAAATTAAAATTACATGATAAGATATGGTATAAGCCAAGTAATTTAAATTTCATCAAAAATAAACAATTTTAATGGCATTGATAGAAGACCTTTTACTCAATATAAATATATCATAAAATCATGTATATGTATTCTGTATCTGTACTTTCATTCATTTGAATTCACATGAAGTTTATGTACAGCAAAGAAAACCATCAACAAAATAAAAAGACAATCCACTGAATGGGAGAACCTATTCACTGGTACATATGATAAGGGCTTGATATTCAAAATTTATAAGGTACTTATAAAACTCAAGACCAAAATCCCCCAAATAATCCCATTTAAAAATGAGCAAGAGACCTGAATAAGCACTTCTTCAAAGAGGACATACAGATGGCCAATAGACACATTAAAAGATGCTCATCACTAATCACCAGGTAAATGCAAATTAAAACCTTACATCTGTGGAGAAAAGGAAGCCCTCATGCACTATTGGTGGGAATGCAGATTTGTGCAGCCACTGTGCAAAGAAATATGGCATTACCTCAAAAAATTAAAAATGGAACTGCCTTTTGACTCAGCAATTTCACTTCTGGGAATATATTCAAAGAAATCTGAAACACTAATTTGAAAAAAAATATGCACCATTATATTCATTGCAGCATTATTTACAATAGCCAAGATTTGGAAGCAGCCCAAGTGCCCATGAGTAGATGCATAGATAAAAAGCTGTGGTACATTTACATAATAAAATACTACTCAGCTGTAAATAAAGAAGGAAATCTTATCTTTTTGCAACAACGTAGATCGACCTGGAGAGTATTATGCTAAGTGGAATAAGCCAGTCAGAGAAAGATAAGTAACATATGATTTCACCAAATGTGGAATCTAGTAAACAAAATAAAGAAACAAAATATAAACAGACTCATAGATACAGAGAATAGACTGATAACTATCAGAGGGAAGGGGCTTGGGGACAAGATAAAAAGAAGGTGAAGGACCCTAGCCAGTTTGGCTCAGATCGTCGGACTGAAGGGCGCATGCGGGAAGCAACCACTCGATGTGTCTCTCTCACATACAGGTTTATCTCTCTGTCTCTACCCCTCACTTCCACTCTCTCTAAAAATATCCTCATATGAGGATTAACAAAAATAGGTGAAGGGATTAAACAAAGAAATAAAAACCTCATAGACACAGACAGCAGTATGGTGATTACAAGAGGGAACGGAGGGGATGAGGAGGAGGAAGGGCAGGTAGAGAGGAATAGATGATGGAAGGAGACATGACTTGGGGTGGTGAACACACAATACAATATGCAGATTATGTATTATAGAATTGTATAACTGAAACCTATATAATCAATTAAAAAATAAGAAATAAAGTAGAAGTTTTAAAAAGAAAGAAAACTTACGGGTTTATCTAATAAGAGAAAATAATGCAATAAATCAGAGTTTATACACAGCTAATATATTTTAATTGCCAATTATTGTATACTAGAGGCCCGATGCACATAATTCGTGCAAGGGCCTTGGCCCCGGCCCCCGCCCACTGCCGCGTCTGCCACCAGGGGCCTCTGCCTGGGCCCCGCCCACTGTGGCTTTGTCCAGAAGGAAGGATATCTGGAAGGACGTCCAGTCTAATTAGTATATTATGCTTTTTTTATTATAAATGAAATCAGAATTTGCAATGAACACTCATATCTTATGCAAAAAAATTAAATAGGCACTTTTTATTTATAGTAGTTACTTTTCAATATACTAGTACAAGAGGATATTACAACATCATATCATCATGATTGAAATTTGCAGAAACTGAAGGAAGAGGAAAAAGAGCTCTTTGGAAAACATTAATCTACAATCTATTGCACTAGCTTCCTACTGCTGTGCCTTCCTCTTCTTAACTTCTGTTTCACCAGCACATGAGTGGAATCATCTTCTTGATAGCAAACAACTATGCTCATGAAATTGATTAGATATTTTAGACTTGAAGCATTTTTTAAAATATGTTTTTATTGATTTCATAGAGGAAGGGAAAGGGAGAGAGAGAGAGAAAAATCAATGATGAGAGAGAATCATTGATTGACTGCCTTCTGCAAGCCTCCTACTGGGGATTGAGCCTACAACCGGGGCATGTGCCCTTGACCAGAATTAAACCCGGGACCCTTCAGTCTGAAGGCTGATGCTCTATCCACTGAGCAAAACCAGCGAGGGCTGAACTTGAAGCATTTTGAAACATTTGTCATTAACTCACCACAGGGTCCCTATCCCATAATCACAGCATCAGAATATAACCACACCATTTAAAATTTTTAAATCAATTCAGTGATAATATTTTAAGAATAGAGTATAAAAATAAATATTTATGGAAGAATTATATATGGTTCCTGGTAGTTTAAACTGAGATAGATAAATGAGTTACTGTTCTCTGAGAGGTTGTAACAGAAATTATGATTTGATACTTTATATTCAGTTAATACTTTAAGAAGAACTAATAGGAATTAGATATATAAGAGAGGATATCATATAATTAGAAAATATCACTGAAAGAAGGAAATTGACTCTCAAGGAAGCTTGAATTGCACCAACAATAAATGTTGATCATTTCCTAATTTTATTATTGCTGGCACCCTAACAAGCCTGTCTTTATAATCCAGATATCTTGCTCCTAAATCCAGTCTCACAGGCCACCTGTATCTTCTGAGTAGTCTGATAAGTCTACATCATACCACTGCTCAATGTGAGTCACTGTCCTTTAATTACTTTAGTGCTTGCTTAGGTTTTCCCCAGGTTTGATCCACTTTTTATATTAAACATCCCAGAAGACACCAGTCTGTTGATGATACCATACACACTCTGGAACTAAATCATGCAGGAATTTCTAAGCCTCCATCTAGACATTACAAGCCTAGCTTTCATAATCTAGGCATTTTAAATATTGTTCTACCTTGGAAATTAGTTGTCCAGCATTTATGGACTACTAGTGGCCCTGCACATGAATCCGTGCACAAGTAGCTTGCTGCCGCTTGCCTCAGCTGGCCACCCTGCCCACTGCTGCTCATAGCTATCCGCCACACATAGCTCGCTGCCCCGCCCTCCTATAGCACTCCGCAGCTCATAGCTCGCTGCCATGCCCTCCTGCTGATCGGTCATTATGTGACAGCGTCCTGACCAATTTGCATATTACCGTATTATAAGTATAGATATTTGCCATCAGGAATCTGAATAAATAATCAAATAATCTATGGTTAAAGCTATGATACTGATTTTACTCTCTAATAGAAGAAACTAAAAATACTGTCATCAAATTAAGAATGCCCATAAAATGTATAGTTATATGTAAATTGGTAGCAAATTAAAGATTAATTGAACCATTATCATATTAAACATACATATTCTTTGTGCTCCTTTCTTTGAAATGTTGAGTTTATTAGAGAAAAATACTGGATTTGCATGAAAGAAAAACAACAGTTCATCTTGTAGATTTTTTTAATTACTTTATTGATTAAGGTATCACATATTTGTCCTCAACCCCCTGCCCATTCCCATCCCAAACCCCTCCACACGCATGCCTCCACCCCCCTGTGGTCCGTGATCACTGGTTAGGCTCATATGCAAGCTCACAAGTCCTTTGGTTGATCTATCTCCCTTATCCCCACCCTCCCCTACCTTCCTTCTGAGGTCTGACAGTCTGATTGATGCTGTTCTTATTCTTCAGTCTATGTTGTTCATCTTTTCCCCTAGATGAGAGAGCTCATGTGATACTAGGAATACACTTATAGGAACCGAAAATGAGACAAGCAATAATGGTTATGTTGAGAGGCAAATGAATCAGTCTATAGTGAGTTTCTTTCTGGGCCAACAGTTCTTTTGAGTCCCAATTTCTATGTCCAACAGTTCTTTATGTGTACATAACAGCAAGGATATCTCAGTTCTGGATGGTGGACAAATGGTGGTAATGCAGGTCTGACCCTCTCTGGTTTGGTCCTGGGAAATCTGCAGTGATGCACATCTGCTGACTGCTAGTATGGCAAGGCATGGTCAGTGTCTTCCATCTCTGGACTATTTCTCTTCTGTCTTCATGGCTGGAGCACTCCTATCAATTCCTCTCTGTTGCAGGAATCCACATGGTCTCAGAGTTGTTTTCTGAAAATATACAAACATATTCTCGACCAAGAGTTAATAAAGGAATCTTTTCTATAAATTTGACTTCCGATCCTTTTTCATTTTTTGCCCAAACGATTTTCCTTTGGCTTGTTTTGACACCATGTATGTTTTACCTGGGTGTCTTGTTGTTAGCATTACAAATGAAAGTTAATTTTCCAAAGTAAAAATTTTCTAGATGTAATTTACTTACAGGATATTTTTCCTTACATGATATTCTTCTACTATCCCCCCTTTTTTGGTTTAAATATTAGGAGGCTTTTGGAAATTTTATGCTGTAATCTTGATAGCTTTTAAATTTTACTTTTTTGTACTAAAATGTGACTGCTTTAGGTTCATTATATGTTATGCAATTTTACCATGAGATGAACTACCAATAAAAATGTTAGTTAACACCTTAGGAACAGCTTTTTTGTCCAGTACAATTGATTTTTCTAGAATATTCGCTTATTTTGATTGGCCAATTTAAATTAGTCTGAAAACTTGACTACTATTTTACTGTCAAATTTAATACTCTAACAACCATCTTGTTTACCCTGTAATTATTAGTGGAGAGGATTGTTTGCCTTCTTTAGTAGGCCCTGAGCATTCCTGTTGCTAGGCTCAATTTAGGTATCATAGACCCCAGTTCCCCGGATCATGGGTGCAAGACATCTCCATCAAGTCTTGTTGCAGTGAGAGGACATCTGCTGTTGGCCAAGTCTCTGTTACCTGGGTCCCGATTTGAGCTGGGCATGGGAAGCTAAGTGGCCATGGGGGTAGGAGACCTCCCTCAGCAGGGGTGAGGGTTCAGGCCCCTGCAATTGTGGGGGGGTGAAGGTCTGTGCCCCACCTCTGTTGACCCCCAAGTTCTCTCCTGATGGCCCCTATGCGACTGTGCCTGTCTTAGGTTGTTCCTTCCCTGAGGAATCTTACCCATCTCTGGCTAACCAGCCATCCTCCGGGACCAAGCAGGGTGATGTGAGGTTTAGTTCTGTCTCCTTGGTCGCCTATGCCCCCATGGCCTCCATGCCCAGCACCTGCGTTGGGATCCCCTCGCCTGCTGGAAGGGTCCCAGCACTGATCACATATCTTGTGGAACCCAGGTTTCTTCTCCAAGGAGGCCCAGCTCACCCCACTGGGCGAGAGACAGATCCATGGTACCAGTCATCACAAGGCTTCAACCTTGGCATGAACAGAAGCTCAGGCAGCAGCTATGGACAATTGGATTGTGAGAAGAGGGTCCCTCTTGGCCAAAAGGGCAAGAGGGGCCAATTTAGAATGCTCAGGTGCCTTCCCAGGGGGCCCTCTACACAGTGGAAGGGATTAAACCATTTCATGTCCTTTTTAAATTGCTGCCAGGCATTCAAAGAATTAGTTTGTAAGTTTGTTTGGGATAATTGTATATTATGCTGTTGTAATTCTAAAATATCTAAGATGTGTTACCTTTGTCTCCAAGCACCAAAAAGATGATGTTTTATTGATCCCCAAGGGTGCAAGGTACTATTATAGGTAATGGGGGTAACACAAATCTGGGAAAAATTATAATGGCATTGTAGAATAATATTATGTAAGGATATTCTCTGCTCTAGGCCATGGCAATTCCATTTCAAACTGTCTGCCAGTTTCTTTTTGTATAGACAAGGTCTTCGTTACATTTTCTGCACCTCTCCCAGGGGCAAATAGTGATAGTAGTGACACCCTTTCTTTGGTATCCACACAAGCCAAAAACCTCTCTTTAATTTTACATACAAAGGAGCAATGTTTTGATTTGGTGTCATACAAAAGGGAAGCTGGGTGGGGTCCCCTGTGTAATTATACTTCCTTGCCCCACTCATGGTCCTCCTGATGACCAAGGTATTTGGTATTATTGGTGACTACATTAGGAGGGGAATGGGCTCTTACCCATGAAGTGTCAGGAACATAAGTCCAAAATACTTCCCCATTTGCCCCAGGTAATCTTACCGTACAGCTGATGACTGCTAGCATGGCAAGAAAGATGTTCTCGGGCATCCTTGGGGTTCTGGTTACCTCACAATTTATTTTTTATTTTTATTTTTTAAATTTTTTATTTCTATTATTATTTTTTATGTGTCCTTATTCCCCCATTTCCCCCCCCCATCCCCAATCCGTGCCCCAACCCCCTGTTGTCTGTGTCCATTGATTAGGCTTGTTGCATGTACACAAGTCCGTTGGTTGATCTCTCCCCATTTCTCCCTCCAACCCCCTCCTTCCCTGAGGTTTTAGGTTCTGATCAATGTTTCTCGGTCTCTGGATCTGTTCTTGTTCATCAGTCTATGCCATTCATTATATTCCACAAATGAGTGAGATCATATGATATTTATCTTTCTCTGCCTGGCTTATTTCACTTAACATAATGCTCTCCATCTCCATCTATGTTGTTGCAAATGGTAGGAGCTCCTTCTTTTTTACCGCAGAATAGCATTCCATTGTGTAGATGTACCAGTCTTTTAATCCACTCATCTGCTGATGGGCATTTGGGCTGTTTCCAAATCTTAGCTATGGTGAATTGTGCTGCTATGAACATAGGGGTACATATATCCTTTCTGGTTCGTGTTTCTAGTTTCTTTGGATATATTCCTAGGAGTGGGATCACTGGGTCAAATGGGAGTTCTATTTTTAGTTTTTTGAGGCAACTCCATACTGTTCTCCACAGTGGCTGTACCAGTCTGCATTCCCACCAGCAGTGCAAAAGAGGTTTTTTTTCTCCGCATCCTCGCCAACACTTGTTGTTTGTTGATTTGTTGATGATAGCCATTCTGACAGGTGTGAGATGGTACGGCATTGTTGTTTTGATTTGCATCTCTCTGATGATTAGTGACTTTGAGCAGGTTTTCACATGTCTCTTGACCCTCCTTCTGTCTTCTTTCGAAAAGTGTCTATTTAGATCAGTTGCCCATTTTTTTATTGGGTTGTTTATCTTCTTTTTGTTAAGTTGTATGATTTCTCTGTAAATGTTGGAAATTAAACCCTTATCGTTGATATCATTGGCAAATATGTTCTCCCATGCCATGGGCTTTCTTGTTGTTTTATTGATGGTTTCCTTGGCTGTGCAAAAGCTTTTTATTTTGATGTAGTCCCATTTGTTTATTTTCTCTTTAGCTTCCATTGCCCTAGGAGCAGTATCAGTGAAGAAGTTCTTTCGGCATATGTCTGAGATTTTCATGCCTGTGGATTCCTCTAGTATTTTTATGGTTTCCCGTCTTATGTTTATGTCCTTTATCCATTTTGAGTTTATTTTTCTGTATGGTGAAAGTTGGTGATCTAGTTTCATTTTTTTGCATGTATCTGTCCAATTTTCCCAACACCATTTGTTGAAAAGACTGTCTTGACTCCATTGTATGTTCATGCCTCCTTTGTCAAATATTAATTGGGCATAGTGGTTTGAGTCAATTTCTGGGTTCTCTATTGTGTTCCATTGATCTATGTGTCTGTTCTTTGCCAGTACCAGGCTGTTTTAAGAACAGTGGCTTTGTAATACAGCTTGAAATCTGGTATTGAGATCCCACCTAGTTTGTTCTTCTTACTCAGGATTGATGCAGCTATTCAGGGTCTTTTTTTATTCCGGATGAATTTTTGGAGAGTTTGTTCTAGGTCTGTGAAATATGCCGTTGGTATTTTAACCTTTTGCACTCAGATATCGAGTGTGACTCGACACGGTTAGCATTGGTAGCAGCTCGAGAAAAAAGCAAGCGAGTGCAAAGGGTTAATGGAAAGTGCATTGAATTTATACATTGCTTTGGGTAGTATGGACATTTTGATTATGTTGATTCTACCAATCCATGAACATGGTATGTTCTTCCATATGTTTATGTCTTTCTTTATCTCTTTTTTCAGTGTCGCATAGTTTTCCACGTATAGGTCTTTTACCTCCTTAGTTAAGTTTATTCCTAGGTATCTTCATTTTTTTGGTGTGATGGTAAATGGGATTGCTTTTTTAGTCTCTCTTTCTGTAAGTTCACTATTGGTGTATAGAAATGCCATAGATTTCTTGTTGTTAATTTTGTATCCTGCTACAGTGCCGAATTCATTTATTAAGTCTAATAATTTTTTGATGGAGTCTTTAGGGTTTTCTATATATAGAATCATGTCATCTGCAAATAAGGAGAGATTTACTTCTTCTTTTCCAATTTGGATGCCTTTTATTTCTTCTTCTTGTCTGATTGCAATGGCTAGTACTTGCAGCACTGTGTTGAACAGGAGTGGTGAGAGTGGGCATCCCTGTCTTGTTCCTGTTCTTAGGGGAAATGGTTTTAGTTTTTGCCCATTGAGTATGATGTTAGTGTGGGTTTATCATATATAGCTTTTATTATGTTGAGGTATGATCCTTCTATTCCCACCTTGCTGAGAGTTTTTAATCAAGAAAGGGTGTTGGATTTTGTCAAATGATTTTTCTGCATCAACTGATATGACTATGTGATTTTTATCTCTCAATTTGTTTATGTGATGTATCACGTTTATTGACTTGCGAATAATGTACCATCCTTGCCTCCCTGGGATAAATCCTACTTGGTCATGGTGTATGATCTTTCTGATGTACTGCTGGATCCGATTTGCTAGAATTTTGTTGAGGATTTTGTCATCTATGTTCATGAGGGATATTGGCCTGTAATTCTCTTTCATTGTGATGTCTTTATCTGGTTTTGGTATTAGGGTGATGCTGGCTTCATAGAAGGAGCTTGGAAGTATTCCTTTCTCTTGAATTTTCTGGAATAGTCTGAGGAGGATAGGTTTTAGCTCTTCCTTGAATGTTTGGTAAAACTCCCCTGTGAAGCCATCTGGGCCCGGGCTTTTGTTTGCTGGGAGCTTTTTGATGACTTCTTCAATTTCTTCCATAGTTATCAGCCTATTGAGATTTTTAGAATCTTCCTGAGTAAGTTTTGGAAGGTTGTATTTTTTCTAGGAATGTGTCCATTTCCTCCGTGTTGTCTAGTTTCTTAGAATAAAGTTGTTCATAGTATTTTTTAACAATCTCTTGTATTTTGGTGGGGTCTGTTGTTATTTCACCTCTTTCATTTCTGATTTTGTTTATTTGGGTCCTCTCTCTTTGCTTCTTGGTGAGCCTGGCTAGAGGTTCATCAATCTTGTTTATCCTTTCGAAGAACCACTCTTGGTTTTGTTGATCTTGTGTATTGTTTTTTTGGTCTCTATGTCATTCATTTCTGCTCTGGTCTTTATTATTTCCTTTTTTCTGCTCACTGTGGGCTTTTCTTGTTTTTCTCTGTCTAATTCTTTGAGTTGTTGAGTTAGGTGATTTATTACTATTTTTTCTTATTTTTTGAGGTAGGCCTATAGAGCTATAAACTTCCCTCTCAGGACTGCTTTCATTGTGTCCCATAGCATTTGCATTTTTGTGTTTTTATTGGCATTAGTCTCCAGGATGTTTTTAATTTCTTCTTTGATCTCATTGATAACCCAATCATTGTTTAGTAGCATGCTATTCAGCCTCCAAGTGTTTTGTTTTTTTGGAATGTTTTTATTGTAGTTTATTTCTAATATTATGCCATTGTGGTCTGAGAAAATGCTTGATAGGATTTCAATCTTTTTGAATTTGGGGAGACTCTGCTTGTGATCCAATATGTAGTCTATTTTTGAAAATGTCCCATGTGCACTTGAGAAGAACATATATTCCATGACTTTGGGGTGAAATGCTCTGAAGATGTCAATTAGGTCCATCTGATCTAGTGTGTCATTTAGAATTGCTATTTCTTTGCTAATTTTTTGTCTAGAGGATTTATCCAGTGATGTCAGTAGTGTATTAAAGTCCCCTACTATGATTGTATTGTTGTCGATCTCTCCCTTGATATCTTCCAGGAGATTTTTTTATGTATTTGGGTGCTCCTGCATTGGGTGCATATATGTTTACCAGAGTTATATCTTCTTGTTGAATTGCTCCCTTTAGTAATATGTAGTGGCCTTCCTTTTCTCTTATTATGGTCTTTACTTTGAGGTCTATTTTATCAGCTATAAGTATCACAACCCCAGCTTTTTTCTCATTTCCATTTTCCTGAAAAAATATTTTCCCATCTCTTTACTCTCAGTCTGTGTGAATCCTTTGCTCTGAGGTGGGTCTCTTGTAGACAGCAAATATATGGGTCATGTTTTCTTATCCATTCAGCTACCCTATGTCTTTTGATTGGTGCATTTAATCCATTTAGGTTTAATGTTATTATTGACAAGTACATGTTTGTTGTCATATTTTTCCTTAGTGTTTGTGTTTCTTCTTTTTACAGCAGTCCCTTTAGCATTTCTTGCATTGCTGGCTTGGTAGTGATAAACTCTCTTATCCCTTTTTTGTCTGTGAAGCTCCTGATTCCAACTTCAATTTTGAATGCTGGCCTTGCTGGGTATAATATTCTTGGATTCAGACCCTTGCTTTGTATCACCTTGTATATTTCATTTTCCACAAAACCAATATAATTTTTATATTATTATCAATGTTTTCCCTTCTGGCCTGGTGTGTTTCTGTTGAGAAATCGGTTGATATTCTAATAGGAGATCCCTTGTAGTTAACTTTCTGTCTCTCTCTGGCAGCCTTTAAGATTCTTACTATGACATTGGTGTTTGCCAATTTAATTATGATGTGTCTTGGTGTCAGTCTTTTTGGGTTCAACTTGTTTGGGACTCTGTGTACTTCTTGGACTTGCATGGTTTTTTTCTTGCCAATATCAGGAAAGTTTTCTGTCATTATTTCTTCAAACAGGTTTTCTATTCCTTGCTTCTCTTCCTCTCCTTCTGGTATCCCAATTAAGCAAATATTGTTTCATTTTGTGTTGTCCCAAAGCTCCCTTAGGCTCTCCTCTTGCTTTTTAAGTCTTCTTTCCAGTTGCTGCTGTATTTGTGAGTTTTTTCCTACTTTGTCTTCTAATTCGCTGATGTGGTCCTCAGCTTCTTGTATTCTACTTTTTAAGCCTTCCACTATGTTCTTTATTGCAGTTATGTCGTTCTTCATCTCCTCTTGGTTCCTTTTCATGCTGGTGACATTCTCATTCAGCTCCTTATAGTTCCCATTGAGTTGTGTGTATTTGTCATCCATCTGTTTAAACATCCTTATAACCATTACTATGAATTCTTTCTCTGATAAGCTGCTGGCCTCAATATCATTTAACTCCCTTTCTGGTGATTCCTCTTTTTCTTTCCTTTGGGGATTGCCTTTTTGTCTTCCCATGTTTTTCTGTAATGTTTTAGTTGTAGATCCGCTTGCATTGTTACCCAGGTTCTTTTGGGGATGGTGCTACTGCTGTAATCTCTCAGTTCTCCTGGGCTTGGTAATCTAGTGTAGCTCCCTACTTGAGCTATTTGGGTTCTCTTGATGTAGACCTGCAAGCTTGAGAGGCACAACTGTGGTGTCTAGAAGTCAGCAGATATAGAGGGGAGTGTCCCAGTTTTTGCTGGCTTGCACCCTTAGTTGAAATCGCACGTGTCCAGTGGGGACTCACAGTGGCACCCAGGAACCATCTGTTGGGAGAGCTCACAGTGGCTCCCACTAGTGCCTTGTGTGTAGATGGGCTCAGGGTGCCTGCCTGTTGGAAAGTCACTTCTGTGGAGGTGTGCTTGCAGGCGCAGAGCTCTGATGTGCTCTGAGGGGTCCTGGCACTGAGGTTGAGCAGCTAGGGTGAATGTGGGCCGTTATTCAGGAAGAGGGGTTTCGGAATTTCTGCTGCGGGACAGTGCAACCTTGTCTGTACAGAATCCCACCCAGCAGGGGCTCAAAGCAGCTCCCCAGAGGACCCTGTGGATATATGGGCTCAGGGTGCCTTCCCTTGTCTGTGGCCGTGAGTTTGCTGGCTTTGGAAGTGTGCGCGAACTGGTGGTGCGTTTGCCTGCGCAGAGCTGTGACGCACTCTGAGGGGCCCTGGCACAGAAGTTAAACAGCTAGGGTGTATGTGGGAAGTTATTCAGGAGAAAGGAGTTCAGAGTTTCTGCTGTGGGGCAGTATGTCCTTGTCTGTACAGAATCACACACAGCAGGGGCTCCAAGCAGCTCCCCAGAGGACCCTGTGGATATATGGGCTCAGCGTGCCTTCCCTTGCTGTGGCCGTGAGTTTGCCGGCTCTGGAAGTGTGCGCGAACTGGTGGTGCGTTTGCCTGCGCAGAGCTGTGACGCACTCTGAGGGGCCCTGGCACTGAAGTTGCACTGCAGGGGTGTCCCTCGGCAGTTATTTAGGAAGAGGCAGTTCAGAGATTCTACTGTAGGGCCGCGCACCCTTGACTGTGCAGAATCACACTCTCGGGGGCTCTCAGTGGTTCCCCAGCACTGCCTGGGTAGTGGAGTGCCTGGGTGCCTATGGGCTGGGACCACGGCGAATCCTGAGTTCCGGTGCTGGGGAGGGGGAGGTTATACTTACTGCTTTCAGCGGCGCACTTTTGGAGGTGAAGGTCTCAGGGTCCGCGCGTCTGCAGCTGGAGTGGCAGGTCTTCTACCAGAGTGGCTATAGTGTCCTGGTTTGCTTCCAAGACCAGACTGGGTGGTGGCAATGCTAAGATTCTAGTCTCAAGATGGCGGGGTCTCTGTGCCGCTGGTGTCCTCCCTGGAGGGTTTGCAGCAGCCGCGGGGTTTTGCCGTCTAAGACTGCCTGGATTGGAAGCCCCCTGGAAGAACTGCAGGGTCTAACTGTCCCTATTTCACATACACACACACACACACACACACACACACACACACACACACACACGTCCACACACACCTCTATCACTCCTTCACTCAATCACACACTCTCCCTCCCTACCTCCCTGCCAGTCGCTATCTTCCTTCCTTCTGCTATCCATCTTGTAGATTTTTGAATGAGCTGGATTATTTTAATGAGTAAGGGTAAAATGTCTGAGAAAAATTTCATCAACACGACTCCCTGAGTTTTTCCTTTGACTAATTCAAACATTTCCCACACCCTTCTGTTCTATCATCTGATGTAATATGTAAACCTAGAGCATATGTGTAAACATGTCTCCGTAGAAAGTGGTGATAATTCTCTTTTCAGGCTTAACTTGAGTCAGGTATTGCCTGTTGTTTGGGCCCAGTCTGAGCTGAGTCTTGGATCATGGTGGATGGCTCTGTTACTAGTTGCCATTCAGCTAGATTGAAAATGCCCATTGAGAACACAACTGCTGGATCACATGTTTTCCTCTGTCCACACTACTTTGGTTATATATTACTAATTACTGTATATCTCATAATTTCCCTTCTATTTGTCTGCATATACATGGCTTCCTCCTAGAATGTGTCACCCCAAGACATAAACTGTTGTCTCTACTTTTCCAGTGAAGTGCCCAACACATAGTTAATATTTGTTGAATAGTTAATAATTCACTTAATGGATGGATGGATGGATACACAGAATTTGTACTTGTTTCCCCATTTGATGTATTCAATTGTGATAAAACCTCCAAGACAACCCTTAGTTGTTTTCCCATTTCAGTAATAGCAAACTCCTAATAGTCATGAATGTTGAGAATAAATTTTCCTAGAGTGAAATTGACTGTCCAAATGGTTTTTTATATTATTATCAATGTTTATACACTATTGCTTATAAATCTGAACTATCTACAGAAAAGGAATCTTCTTTAGCAAACAGCTAAATTTAGTTGGGTTACTTACTTACTAAGATTAAAAGCAAAATTACAAATAAAAATGAGAAGCCTCTTTGATCCTTCGTGCTCAGTTTTGCTTCCTTATTAGAACATTACTTGTCCCAAATATCTGACACACCAATACTCTTTCTTAATTGAAAAATAAGATTTACATATGAAGTCATAGATCTTTTTTTATCATTTTAAACAACAAAAAAATGTTACAAATGAATGACAAAGTGTAAAAAGAAATAAACTAAAACTACCACTTTAGCTAGTGCCTTCTTCCTAATAACTCCTACCTGAGAAGACAACACTGTTTGACATTGCTCAGGAATAATAGCCCCTCTATTAAATATAAGAAGTGATATTAGTTCAGATGGCTCGGAGTTGCCTTACACACTTAAATAAATGCATTTGAGGGTATACATGCTCTTGGTACATTTGTTTATCTGATATCTAAAACTTATCTGCTTGAATAAAAAATGGTCACAAACTACTTCTTTTTATCTTGTAAAGCAGAAGTGAATAAACATTCTTATCTTCGTCATTAATGGAAAGTCAAGCTAGCACTGCCCTGTAAGGTGATATTCTCTTCACACTGAAAACTGTTCACCAAGCATACTCAAGTTTATAATTGTTTTTTAAAGTTTTTGCAAAAAGTTTTAGCTAATCTATGCTACTAATTTGATGAGAAGTGATTTAATTACTTCTTCCCAACTTTGTCCCAATTCTACTTCTATAAACAAAATTACCTAATGTATGCTAGTTATTGAGAACAAAAAAGGAAAAGTTAAGATTAAGTGTTTAATCTTAACTTCTCAAGTTTGAGAAACTGTCATCGTTTCTAGAGGAGCCTAAAGGACATGATGACTAAATGTAATGTAGAATCTAGATGGGATCCAGGAACAGAACATTTGGTAAAATGTAAAGAATTCTGAATAACTATGGCCTTTCATTAATAATAATGCACCAATATTGGTTCATTGACTGTGACAAACAGCATAGTAATGTAAAATGTTAATAATAGGGAAAATGAGTGTGAAGTCTGTGGAAAATCTTCACCACCTTCACAGCTTTTCTGTAAATCAAAACCTCTTATAAAATAAAAATTATTTTAAAATGCTCTCTTACTGACTGAAATATTTTGACCTAGATAAAATACTTTAGGATATTATACAACAGTCAAAATTAATCTGAAGATTGTTATGCAATCTTATCAGTTAAGAGACAAAACTTGTGACAAAATATCTCCTACCTTTAATTTTATAAAAGAGTGTATTTTATACTTTTTTTCATGAGGTTAATAAATCACCTAGGTTAAATGAGTTGATAAAATTCCCCAAAATAGTAAAGCATTATGAGTTGCTAAATCTAAAATAATTAATATACAAATTTAAGAATTATACAAAATAGTATTTTCCAGAAAACCAATGCACAGAAATAGCTTATTTTTAATAATATTTTATTGTATTCAATAGTTGACAATGGGAGAAAATCACCACATTAAAACTAAGGGGGAGTTCATGTCATTGTAAAGTATACATATTAACAAGGTCACACAGGGAACTGCTTTTTAGGACGCAATGCCCGACAAACTGAACAATTACAGAAATCAAAAATGACAAGAACATTTTCCAGTCTTTTATCAAATGATTCTGCAAAATGATATGTTTCCAAAAATCTTTGTTTTACTTTCTAATAAATATCTACTATAGCTGTTTAGCTGTGGGTGATGGAGGAAAACAAGTGTGTGTGTGTGTGTGTGTGTGTGTGTGTGTGTGTGTGTATTTTAAAACGTTTTACTCTCTTAAATTTTGTAGAAGGAGTCTGCATTTTTCTTTATTCAATAAATATGTTGCCCTAGCTGGTTTTGCTCAGTGGGTAGAGCATCGGCCTGCAGACTGAAGGGTCCCGGGTTTGATTCTGGTCAAGGGCACATGCCCAAGTTGCGGCTCAATCCCCAGTGGAGTGGCTTGCAGAAGGCAGCTGATCAATGATTCTCTCTCATCATTGATGTTTCTATCTCTCTCGCTCTCCCTTCCTCTCTAAAATCAATAAAAATATTTTTTAAATAAAGAGTTGTTTTCTTTTTAATCTAATGGAAGTATGTGTGGTGTGTGTGTGTGTGTGTGTGTGTGTGTGTGTGTGTAAAAGCAGGTCGCAAGTAAAATACACTCATTATATACACTGAGGAAGCTATCCACCCCATAAGTGTTTGTGCCTATACCCTTCGGAGCTGGTTATCATTCATGGGTTGTTTGGATTTCTTGTACCCTGTAATAGGCAGTAGAATTGTGTTCAATCTTCCTCATGCTTACATTTGTGTAAAGTAGCTCTGAAGATTTCTTAAGAAAGCAAAATTTGTAATTAATTAAATTATTAACACATTCCTCTTTGTGATAAATCTTTCTGCATTCTCCAGTGTGGCTAGCTCCTTAAAAAGTTTATAACAGAGGTCTGTGGGAGGGGTTTCTTTCACAAATCCAGATGGGATTGATGTGAGCTTCAGAGCCCAGCTCCACCTGAAAACCTGTTTCAAATGGAGAAACCATGAGATCAACTTCACCCCACATAGTGATTCCAGAGCAGAACTGGGCAGAATGTTTGGGGGAAAATGCATAATGGTGAAATATTCCCCGTTGGGTTTTTTACAGAATGGAAAGAGGAACTAAGTATTCTGAACTTATTCCAGATATAGAGATCCGCCTGATATAAAGCAGAGCTTTAAACATGAAAGGAATGTGAGCTATTCAGAACATTCCTGCAAAAAAATATAGGTGCAAGATTCTGGCACTTCACAAACAGCCTGATTCAGTCCCACAGGAAAATGAAGCCTGTTCAAGAGGAAGTGCCCTTTTTTTGCACCCTCAATTTTGTAAAAAAGTTTTATAATTTTTCTTCATTGTATTATGGTGAATTATTAGCATGTAACAGGCTAGGATCTATTTCTGAAGCGTGGAGACAGCCTTCAGATGATGGGTTACCTGTGTTAAATCCATGCCAATTTGTGACTCAGTGCTCTTGAAAAGGCCAAAATGTTAAAAACAAAAACAAAAACAAAAAAACTATTGGAAGCATACATGTGGTTTTTTAAAGAAAAGTGAGACCAAAACAGAACATATCCATGCCCCAACGAGAAAGGTTCATTTGATCCAGACTGCTTAGGCTGAATATGTCTGTGATAGCTCTGCAATAGTGATTACTGGGGTCAACTGCCCCAACACTGTGGGTCTCACTTGGCTCCAGGGCAATAAATCCCAGTTTGCCTCACTATGAAGAGAGCAGAGGCTTCCTTCATACCCAGGGCTTATACCTTGAGTCATGATGGGACATAATACATGAGCTAAACCCTGAGGCCTGTGGATTATCCTTTCAAGCTGATGATTTCAGAATGTGTGGCTGCTTCCTGAGGAAGAACAGACCTTAACTTAATGTCTGTAATCAAACAGCGGTAATTGATAGAGACAGGCTGTGCTTCACACTGGTTTGTAATGAACCTGCCCTGGTGACCTTGGCCTGCACTTCTGAGCAAGCCACCATGCAGGTTCAGATGCCTTGTCAGCCACTCAGCAGGAATGAATTATGAATGATATGCCAGTGATGTATTTCATCACCTGTTTACCTCCAGTGATCAGTTAACCTCCTTTAATTTACCAGAAACACATTTTTTAAAGCTCCTGTCTTTAGAGTGGCTTCTTGTTTGAAGCAGTTATAAAGCAACACCTACTGAGGACTTGGCTCTTTGGAGCGTGTTCTGGTTCTGGTACTAAAATTAAATAGGAAGTGAGGGGGAAAGGACAGGGTTTTCTGAATAGATAAGAAAGTTTTAATGATCATGATTTCTTCCATTAGTACATTTCACTCCTCAAATAAGGATCACAAACAAAGTTAATACATTAGAGGTAAATTCTCATAATTTAGAATCAATACTGAAGTAAAACTATCCTAGCATATACGATACATCTCATCTCAAACCCAGACCAGAGCAAGTGGGGGAATCCCACATGCATAATCATATGAGGGAAAGATTACCAGCGCAGGATTCAAACCCTAGCTCTGTGTGACATCAGGAGTCACTGATCGCACTTCATTCTTCATGTCCTTATCTGTTAAATGAAGAAGCAAATGGCTTTCCCATTGCAGTGTTGAGCGAACAATCAGAAAAAATTAAAAAATGGTTTTATGGTGCCTGGTGCCAAGTAAGTAGTCATAAATATAATTTTGTTTTCTCTTCCATTTTAAAAGCTATTTTCATTCAATCCAATTTATTTCAAATCAACAGATATCTGTGCCATAGGAAATAGACAAACATCATTAAATAACCATAATAAAATAAGAATAAAACAAGCAATATCTTTAAAACTTTATATTCTGTTTATATAAACTTTAAATTTTTCTTTTTCCATTTTAATTTTCATATAAAAATATTGAAATAAATTCCATAAGTTCTAGTTTAATACATCCTACTTCTAATCCTAATGTCATTTATCCCTGACAAAATTGCAGTGGCTACAATTGCCTACCACAGAGTATGTCTACCTGGTTACTGAAGCTAGATGCATTCACTTTTTTCCATTATTTCTTTTTAGAGAGAGAAGGAGGACAGGGGAGAGAGAGAGGAAAAAAAAGGAGAGAAAGAGAAACATCAATGTGAGAGAGAAACATCGATCGGTTGCCTCCTGCGCACACCCCAACCAAGGATTGAACCTGCAACCCAGGCATGTGCCCTGGTCAAGAATCAACCCATGACCCTTGGAGGCATGGGACAGCACTCCAACCAACTGTGCCACACCACCAGGGCAATCACTATTTTGGTAAACACTAAAGTTAGATGTCACAGAAACTCACTCAAACCAGTGTAAATGAAGTAGGGAATAGATTGGCTTCCTTAACTAAGAAGGCAGCAAATCTAACTTGGCATGCTACAGGGAATTTTCTCAGGAATCTTAGTCTTCTCCACCTTTAGGCTCAGTTTTCAATTTTCTTGACTTCCTTTTCAGGTGGGTCCCATAGGATGCCAATGTTTCTCATTATACAGATAGCAAATACAGAGAGAAGAAATAATCTTTTTCCTAGAAATTATATCAAGAGCCTTGGGAAGGTTGTACCTGGTCCAGTTAGATTATGTCCTCATCCTTAAATCAATCATTGTGGCCAGGTTGATAAAGGTCTCTGATAAAGCTAGCTAAGGTTATATGGCAACTTCTATGGCTAAAATGGATTTATTTTTTTTTACCAAAAAGATATATTTGGTTACAGGGAAAATTGTAAAAAAATAAAAACCAATGCATGATGAGTAGTCTACCACACTCCTCCCTTAAGCTGACCTGGTCCATGCATTCATTCTTGCTTGGATACAACTGCTCAGGAACAGGGCACAACAGTCTTCCACTACCTTCATTCAGTACACTAGATTTTGCCTCCCAGGTGCTCTCCTGTAACTTCCAGTTTCACAATCTGCCTTGAATTCTTCCTGGTTTCTAAATTCCCATACCCTTCAGAGGTACAGAGGCGTGCGAATCGGGCTGGCGACTGGGTGTGCTGTTTTTTTTTTCAATTGGAAGGGAGATACAAGCTCCTGACTGCTCTGAACTCCAGTTTCTGGTGAGACTCTGGGGACCCAGACTCCTATGGGGAGAAACTGGACTGTCTGGCATTGGGTCAGAAAGTGAGGGTGGCTTTCTTGCAGAAGTGCACACAGGAATCATTGTTTACTGCACTGAGGCGTGGGATGCGGGGACAAGAAAACACAGAGACGTGGAAACGTGGAGATGCAGAGACGGCTGACTGGCAGCCATCACTGGTTGCCATGCCCTAGTTGTAGGAAGTGGTTATAGGGTTAAGCCTCAGACTGACCTGCTGCCAAAGTCGCAAACAAGTCCCAGCTTGGAGGGCACAGTCCTCTAAGCATAATTAAGCTTGATCTTGTGACTGCTCCCTAGATCTTTCCTGGGTAGCTAGTGGGCTGTGGGAGGGGCAGCAAGTGCTGCCAAAACAAGTGAAACTTACAACAACATTGTAGATTACCTTGCTTGTCCCTGACTATAAATAAAGACTCAGCTTTGCAGTCTGGATCTGTTCTGTGGCCTCAGCCAGGCACAGAAGATCCACCTAGACCCAGCTTTTTCTCTTTGTCTATCATTTCTTCATCCTTCACCACCTCCTTCAGGCTCGCCGAACCCTTGGCTGTGCTGGCACGGCACAAATGGCGCCCAACGTGGGGCTGAGTTTGGCCCAAGTGGCACTCAATGCGAACCTGAGTGTGAGGGAACTGCAAATTGTCAGGTGAAAGGACGCTCCAGTGAAGCACATGCAAAAAGGAAGGTAAGGAGCACAATTTAGTACTAGCTAGGTGTAAAAACATAGGAAATTCAGGATCGCAAGGAAAGAAAGTATGTGTATCCATGCTTAAGGCTATGCTCCAAGCAAGGGGCTGTTCTGTGAGGTATGAACAGCTTTTCGATTTTTTTGAAAACCTGTCCATGGTTTTAAATATAGAGGCATGGGAGAAGGTAGGAAAACAACTTCGCGATCGTTATATAGCTGAAGGTCCAGAGGAAATGCTTGCCTCTGCTTTCAGTCTGTGATCCCTGATTTGGGATTGCCTAGAGCCCACTCCAGAAGGGGAGTGGAGGAATGTAGCAGGGAAATGCAAATCTTGGCCAAATTGGGTGATTAGTTATTACTTTGGAAAGCAAAAAAGAAAGAAAATATTAATATCTGTTGTTGAAACTTCCCCCAAAGTAAGCAGGATGTGGGGGAAGAGAAACACGGGGTGATCCAATATGGAAGCCCACTCTCTCAGTAGGCTTTCTTTTCTCACCATAAAAAAGTCTTAAAAATTTAGAAATGTGTCTGGAATTTCTGTGCTCCTGGGGAGAGAATCTAGCTGTAAGACAGAATGCACACATAGTTCGATTTTGGACATTTAGATTGTCTTCAGGTGGAATCTCTCTACAAAAGCTATAAAAAATGAAAAACCCAGAACTCTTTTTTTTCTTTCCTAAGAAAAACAGCGAAAAAGTCTTCTCCAAAGAAATTCAAGCTAATTCCAGCAACAATATTTGCATTTCCATAATAAAGAGTAATTTTCAACATGCTAATGAACCTTGTTTAAAAAAATTAATTTTTAAGGCCTTCAAGAAAACCAGTAAATTCTCTGTTAGAGAATTTATCCAAAGTAAATGCCTTAAAATAATTGGAATTGGATTTGAGTCTCCAAACCTGGTTTTCCAGAGCCACTGGCAAATACAAAGTAAAGTTTAAATTTGCCTCATAAAAAAACTAGGGGACAGAATTGAATCTATTAATTGATTATGTCTTGTATTTTTCTTAAAATATAAAGTGTTATTAATCTAGGAAATGCTAAATATATTTGACTTGTCAGTTTTAAAAGTTCAAAGTGCAAATTAAATTGGGAGAAATTATATAGTTGGGGTAGATGTCTAAAGTATAAGAATTTATTTTTGAGAAAACAAAATGTTGTGTTTTCTCTAATAATTAGGAGATATTAACTGGGTTCAACCTGCTTTAAAATTAACCACTGCTGACTTAAGTCCTTTATTTCATATACTTAGGGGAGATTCATCTCCGTCATCCCCACGCTGCTTGACAGAGGAAGCCAAGACAGCCTTACATAAAGTTGAGGATGCCTTAAGTTCAGCACAACTTACTAGAATTGATTACTCCCTTCCCTTACAGGTTTTAATTTTCCCTACGACACATACACCCACTGGGGTCATTTGGAAAACTCCTGGAGTTGTTGAATGGCTATATTTGGCTCATTCTCAAACTAAGGTATTACTAAAACAGAAAGGGGGAGGTAGATTTTATGTGTCACCTCAAAACAAAATCAGTCATGTTCCTTATACTTTAAATTTTTTGAATTGCGATGCAGAGGGTCATACAGCAGCCTAAAGGCATTGAGCCTCCTGTACAATAGCATCTGCGGGGTTAGCCCGATGGAAGGATGCACAAACTGGACAATGGTTTGGACCAGACCCAGTAATGATGTGGGGAAGAGGTTGTGTTTGTATCTTTCCAGAAGGAACAGCGCAGCCAAATTGGGTGCTAGAGTGTTACATGCATCACCACCATGGACCCAGAGAAGCTCCTTGTTCCATTGTTCAAAAGACTGAAAGTTGCCCCGATGACAGCAAAGCGGAAAAGGAAGATGACAAAGGCTACAGAAGAGACCGAGGTGCCAACATGGGGTCAGCTGAAGAAGCTAACAACTGAGGCCCAGCTGATGGCAGAAAAGCAGGAAGTAGAAGCTACTCCTCAACCATGTTTCTGGCCATGCTAGCATTGGTTAGCTGCCAGTCTTCTGAAAACTCTGGCACAACCAAGTCCGAGGACTCTTGAGTAAATCAGCAAAAAAAATTTCATTTAGTAGGAAAATGTTATTGTAGTTTGATTTCTTTATTGTTGTGCTGCATTGGCATTATTATGTGTTGCATTGGCATTGTTTTATAGCCATGTCTGGGTTTTGCATTGTTTTGTTATTGGGTTTTGCATTGGCATTGTTTTGTTAATGTTTTAATAGTCAGAAATTTGTTCTTGATGTTTAAATTTTACTTCCATTATTAGTAGCTTAAATTTAAAAGAAAGGGTGAGATTTAGGAAGTGGTTATAGGGTTAAGCCTCGGACTGACCTGCTGCCAAAGTCGCAAACAAGTCCCAGCTTGGAGGGCACAGTCCTCTAAGCATAATTAAGCTTGATCTTGTGACTGCTCCCTATATTTTTCCTGGGTAACTAGTGGGCTGTGGGAGGGGCAGGAATTGCTACCAAAACAAGTGAAACTTACAACAACATTGTAGATTACCTTGTTTGTCCCTGATTATAAATAAAGCCTCAGCTTTGCAGTCTGGATCTGTTCTGTGGCCTCAGCCAGGCACAGAAGATCCACCTAGACCCAGCTTTTTCTCTTTGTCTATCATTTCTTCATCCTTCATCACCTCCCTCAGGTTCACCGAACCCTTGGCTGTGCTGGCGCGGCACACTAGTGATTCCCTAAGATCCCACCCCACCCAATTTGCAAACCCACCTGAGCTGTGCACAGTGGCTTTTGCATATGAATGGCCTGCCCTTTCTCAGCTTAACCTAAAAACTGCAGCTGGGTCAGACAGCTCCAAAACATCCAAACCCCAAACAAAGAGGATAAATCTTCAGCTCTCCCTGTAGTTCCTGCTGGGTGGCCTTAGACAGTAGCTGACTTGCACCTCCTTGAAGATCCAGGATCCAGTATACCTAGTGGTCAGTATGAGATGACACCAGATTTCAACTCTTCACATCCATAAGCAACACATTCAAGAGGCAGACTCAATGAGCACCAAAGCCCCACTGAAGCAATTCCTGCCCCATAAGAGTGTCTCCAGCACAGCAGTTCTTCCATTATAGACACAGCAGGTCCTCACAGCCAATTGGCCTGGAGGTCAATTCCTCCCAGTGTACCAACAACGATCAAGACTTAACTACAACAAGACTGTGCACCCATCCAACAAAGGGGTGCACCAAGAGTACCCACCTCAGGAGATTGGGGAGGCAGAGCCACTGGGCCCTATAGGTCACCTACCACACAAAGCCACTCCATCAACACAGGGAAGCAGCCAAAATGCGGAGACAAAGAAACATGTCATGAATGAAAGAAATGGAGGAAAGCAAACTACTGGATATAGCGTTCAAAACCACAGTTATAAGGTTACTCAAGAATCTTCTAGAAAATTCTGAGAAATTTAGTGAGACCCTGAATGATATGAAAAAGGACCAATCAGAAATTAAGCATACACTGTCTAAAAAAGGAATAATATACAGAAATCCAACAGTAGACTAGAGGATCCCAAGAATCAAACCAAAGATCTGAAATATGAGGAAGAAAAAAACACCCAACCAGAAAAACAAAAATAAAAAAGAATAAAAAAAATATGAAGATAGTGTAAGGAGCCTCTGGGACAACTTTAAGTGGACCAACATCTGAATTATGGGGGTGCCAGAAGAAGAGAAAGAGCAAGATATTGAATACCTATCTGAAGAAATAATGACAGAAAACTTTCCCTACCTGGTGAAAGAAATAGACTTACAAGTCCAAGAAGCGCAGAGAACCCCAAACAAGAGGAATCCAAAGAGGACCACACCAAGACACATCATAATTAAAATGCCAAGGGCAAAAAACAAAGAGAGAATCTTAAAAGCAGCAAGAGAAAAACAGTTAGTTACCTACAAGGGAGTACCCATACGATTGTCAGCTGATTTCTCAACAGAAACTATGCAGGCCAGAAGGGAGTGGCAGAAATATTCAAAGTGATGAACAGCAGGAACCTACAACCAAGATTACTCTACCCAGCAAAGCTATCATTTAGAATTTAAGGTCAGATAAAGAGCTTCACAGATAAGAAAAAGCTAAAGGAGTTCATCACTACCAAACCAGAATTATATGAAATGCTGAAGGGTATTCTTTAAGAAGAGGAAGAAGAAGAAAAAGGTAAAGATAAAAATTGAAAACAACAAAGTAACAACAAATACATATCTATCAACAAGTGAATCTAAAAATCAAGTCAATAAAAAACCCAATGAACAGAATAAACTGGTGAATATAATAGAATCAGGGGCATAGAAAGGGAGTGGACTGACAATTCTTGGGGGGAAGAGGGCATGAGGTATGTGGGAAGAGATTGGACAAAAATCTTACACCTATAAATGAGGACAGTGGCAGGAGGTAAGGTCATAGTGTGAGGGGGGGAATAGGTGGAGGGGAGCTATGGGGGGGAAAAGAGGAACATCTGTAATAATCTGAACACTAAAGATTTACTTTAAAAATAAATAAATAAATAAATATCAGCAGGAAAAAAATCACAATGACTGGGTTACCAAAGAGATCAAAGAAGAAATTAAAAACATCCTGAAAATGAAAACACAGCAATCCAATATCTATGGGACACAGTGAAAGCAGTCCTGAGAGGGGGATGTTTATAGCTCTACAGGCCTACCTAAATATATATATATATATATATATATATATATATATATATATATATATGTAATAAATATATAGGTAATAAATTATCTAACTCTACAACTTAAAAAATTAGAAAGAGAGCCACAAGAAAATCCCAGAGTGAGCAGAAGGAAGGAGATAGTAAAGATCAGAGCAGGATAACTGACAAAGAGACAAAAAGTAAAAAACAATACAAAAGATCAATGAAACCAAGAGCTGGTTCTTTGAAAGGATAAACAAGATTGATGAACCTCAGGCCAGGCTCACCAAGAAGCAAAGAGAGCCCTAGCCAGTTTGGCTCAGTGGATAGAGTGTCGGCCTGCAGACTCAAGGGTTCCAGGTTCAATTCCGGTCAAGGGCATGTACCTTGGTTGCGGGCACATACCCAGTAGGGAGTGTGCAGGAGGCAGCTGATCAATGTTTGTCTCTCATCGATGTTTCTAACTCTCTATCCCTCTCCTTTCCTCTCTGTAAAAGGTAAAAAACATTTAAAAAAAAAGAAGCAAAGAGAGAGGACCCACATAAACACAATCAGAAATTAAAGATGTGAAATAACAACAGACCCTACAGAAATAGAAAAGATTGTAAAAAAAATACTATGAACAACTCTATTCCAACAAACTAGACAACCTAGAGGAAATGGACATATTCCTAAAAAAATACAACCTTCCAAAACTCAATCAGGAAGAATCTAAAATTCTCAATAGGCTGATAACTATGGAGGATATTGAAGCAGTCATCAAAAAGCTTTCAACAACAAAAAAAACAGGGCCAGATGGCTTCACAGGGAAGTTTTACCAAACATTCAAAGAAGAACTAAAACCTATCCTCCTCAGATTATTCCAAAACATTCAAGAGGAAGGAACACTTCCAAGCTCCTTCTATGAAGCCAGCATTACCTTAATACCAAAAAGAGATAAAGACAACACAATGAAAGAGAATTACAGGCCAAAATCCCTCATGAACATAGATGCCAAATCCTCCACAAAATTATAGCAAATTGGATCCAGCATTACATCAGAAAGATCATACACCATGACCAAGTAGTATTCAACCTGGTGATGCAAGAATGGTACAATATCCACAAATCAATAAACATGATACATCATATAAACAAATTGAGAGGTAAAAATCACCTAGTCATATCAATTGATGCAGAAAAAGCATTTGACAAAATCAAATACCCTTTCTTAATTAAAAACTCTCAGCAAAGTGGGAATAGAGGGATCATACCTCAACATAACAAAAGCCTTATGTGACAAACCTACAGCCAACATCATACTCAATGGGCAAAAACTAAAACCATTTCACCTAAGAAAAGGAATGAGACATGGATGCCCACTTTCACCACTCCTGTTCGACATAGTTCTGGAAGTGCTAGCCATAGCAATTACACAAGAAGAAGAAATCATAGGTATACAAATTGCAAAAGAAGATGTAAAACTGTCTTTATTCACAGATGACATGATATTGTATATAGAAAACCATAAAGACTCCATCAAAAAATTATTAGACTTAATAAATTAATTTGGCAATGTTGCAGGATACAAATTTAACACCCAGAAATCTATGGCATTTTTATACACCAATAATGAAATCACAGAAAGAGAAATGAAAAAACAATCACATTTATCATTGCACCAAAAAATTTAAGATACCTAGGAATAAACTTAACTAAGTAGGTAAAAAACCTGTACTCAGAAAACTATGGGACACTGAAAAAAGAGATAGAGAAGACATAAACAGATGGAAGAACATACTGTGTTCATGGATTGTAGAATGAACATCATTAAAATGTCTAAACTACCCAAAGCAATTCCTCTTTGTTGAGAGGAATCCACAGACAACAAAATCTCAGACATATGCCGAAGCAATATCTTCAACGATACAGCTCCTAGGGCAATGGAAACTAAAGAGAAAATAAACAAATGGGACTACATCAAAATAAAATGCTTCTGCACAGCAAAAGAAACCATCAACAAAACAACAAGAAAGCACACTGCATGGGAGAACATATTTGCCAATGTTATCACCGATAAGGCGTTATTCTCCAACATTTACAGGGAACTCATACATCTTAACAAAAGCAAGATAAACAACCCAATAAAAAAATGGGAAATGGACCTAAATAGATACTTTTTGAAAGAGGACATAAAGAAGGCAAGAGACATATAAAAACATTTTCAAAGTCACTAATCATCTGAGAGATGCAAATCAAAACAACAATGCCGTACCATCTCACACCTGTCAGAATAGCTATCATCAACAAATCAACAAATGACAAGTGCTGGTGAGGATGCGGAGAAAAAGGAACCCTTGTGCTCTGCTGGTGGGAATGCAGACTGGTGCAGCCACTGTGGAGAACAGTATGGAGTTTCTCAGAAAACTAAAAATGGAACTCCCATTTGACCCAGTGATCCCAATTCTAGGAATATATCCCAAGAAGCTAGAAACACCAATCAGAAAGGATATATGCAGCCCTATGTTCATAGTAGCACAATTTACCATAGCTAAGATTTGGAAACAGCCTAAGTGCCCATCCGCAGATGAGTGGATTAAAAGACTGTGGTATATCTACACAATGGAATACTACACTGCTGTGAAAAGGAAGGAACTCCTACCATTTACAACAGCATGGACGGAACTGGAGAGCATTATGCTAAGCTAAATAAGTCAGTCAGAGAAAGATAAATATCACATGATCTCACTCATTTGTGGAATATAATGAACAACATAAACTGATGAACAAAAACAGATCCAGGGACAGAGAAGCATCGATCAGACCATCAAACCTCAGAAGGAAGGCAGGTGAGGGTGGGGGTAAGGAGGAGAGATCAACCAATGGTCTTGTATGCATGCATATAAGCCTAACCAATGACACAAACAGCAGGTGGTGAGGGCATGCGCGGGGGAGGCAATGGGGGTATAAGGACACATATGTAATACCTTAATCAATAAAGAAAATAAAAAAATTGTCAGTGCCAATTAAATTAACACAGGAATTATTCAGCATTCTAAAGAGTCAAAACTTGCTGAGTTTGAGTGCTGATGAAACTCTTTGTGGACACAGTAGAACCAAATCATCAATAAGGATTGTCAGATAATCACCTTTCAGATAGGCTAGAGAGGAAGTCTGCATTCCAGACCAGGGATTTATTTTCAGAATCAAAGCATAATGTTAGGGATATAAAGCATATTTTCTTACTTGAACAAGCATATTCAGGATTAAGGAAGTGACAGCCTTTGTAACTCATATGCCAAAATCCACTGAAGCGAGAAAGATGTTTGCAGAGATTATTAATTTGAGAAATTATTATTCTTTCCCTTTTACATGTATTAGGACTAAGGAAGACATAAAGAACAGAATTTGTGAGTCCAATAATTTTTATCACAGAGACCAGCAGTAGAGCAGTTTCATAATAGAGATCTAGAAGAAGCATGGAAGGAAATTTATATCATTTCCCAGATATTTTCCATGTCTAGACAGTGAACAGAGATGAATATCTTTAGTTTTACTGCATGTACCAAAAATCTCCATTTAAAATGTCTTCCTAGACGGCCAGAGTGGGTGTTCCTAGGAGTGACATTCAAAGTATGACTCAAACAATAGGAAACTAAAATGAATTAATCTATTTTTGTGTTTCCTTTTTTATAAGGAAACTGATTGTTCCCTTGGTATCATGACTTTTCAAAAAGGGAAAAAGAAGAAAAGAAACTGAAAAGGAAAATAGTTGATCTGATTCTGTTGCCTGAGCAGAAAGCCTACTGTCAAATGCTGTTTCTTAAAATTCAACTTTGTCTGAATTTTCCAATGGTATTAAGATAGTTCTATTTTCTATTTATTAGCCCTCACTTTAGTTTAATTGAATCCCAGTGTGAAAGAGCCTTCAAGAATTCAGCTAGTCCAACCTTCTGCTCCAGAAGCCATGATGGAGCCCATTGGGTGTTTTTCAGTGAGTAAAAACCTCATTCTAAGCAAGAAAGTGCTCTGCAGTTATTTTGAAAATGTAAGACTGTCATAAACCAGTCAGAGAAGGAACATGTTGGTACAGAGGGACAGATCCATGCCCAGGAATAGGAATTCAATACCACCTTTTCAGAGAGGAATAGGATGTCCATGGACATTTATTATGCAACACGTTGGCTTATTTTAGCTAAAAAAAAAAGAAAGAAAGAAATTTAAAAGGGAGAATTAAACCCAAGGAAGAACAAAATGGTATTAGTGTGAGGTAAATTTAAGCCTGGGGGGAAGAACTGTAGTACTGTTGCATCATTGGCAGAGGATTCTGACTACTATTTTTTTTCTTTCAATTACAGCCTACTTTCAATATTATTTTGTGTTGGCTTCAGGTGTACAGCTTAGTGATTAAACAATCATATAATTTATATAGTGTTCCTTTCAATATTTCTAGTACCCAACTGGCATCATACATAATTATAGCAGTATTTTCTATGCTTTACTGGCTACTCTTACATTTAAGTTTTAATTCAGGAGCTTTAACAAGCTACTTTCTTATGTGTTTTGCTTGGGGAAGCATCAGCACATCTGACGACATACACTTAGAAATGTTTACATCTTGAAAACATTTCCTTCATCTAAAGTGTCTATGACTTTAAACTTAAAAATATCCACGTTTAACATAGGCATGTTAATTAACCTTAGCACTTTACAAAATGGCCTTCTAGCATTGAAGATCCTGAATGGTACATGACTGACTCAAAGCATCAAATTTCAAGTCAAGACTCTTGAATAAATATTGGGTCAAGCAAGTGTTTATTAAATTAAAGCCAATCAGTGATTATCCATTTGTGTAGTGTGAGCTGAATTGTTTAAGTTTATAAATTTTCTGTTTTCATAGAAGAGAAGTGATCAACATAAACAAATCCTACCTTATAATAGAGAAACATGCAAATTGACCGCACCTCCGCTACGCCCACGATTGGGCCGGCGGGAGGCTGGGGGGCGGGACTACGGGTGGCCTATCCAGCCGTTGAGAAGATCAAGATGGAGGCGCCCAGTCCTCTTAGTTCTGGGGGTCCCTGGGGAGATCGGCAACCTGGGGGGGCGTGGCTGGGCCCATCCAGCCTCTCTCGGGGGTCCCTGGGGAGATCAGCAACCTGGGGAGGCGTGGCCGGGCCGGCCCAGCCGCTCCCGGGGGTCCCTGGGGAGATCGGCAACCTGGGGGGGCGTGGCCGGGCCCATCCAGCCTGGGGAGATCAGCACCCTGGGGAGGTGAGGCGGGACTCGCCCAGCCGCTCCCAGGGTCCCTGGGAACATTGCAGGCATGTGGTTGCTGAAACCCAGACCAGGCCTCTGGCCACAGATTCATAGCTTTGCGGAGACCTAGGGCAGGGATCTGCCTCATCTGCAGAGAGACAGAGGTTCTGCAGTGCCCCCAAGACGTGGGTGGGCCCAGCCAGGGATCAAGGGGCATGGAAGGACTCCTGGCAGAGGGCCAGGACCCTCACCAATGAGGCGGGGGTTGAGGGGTGGTGCCACCTCAGTGGAGGGGTGCTGCACTGCAGGGTACTGCACTGACTGATGTGATTCAGAGAAGCTCCCAGTGCTAATGGGCCTCGCTCAGGCGGCCTTCACACTTCAGAGGCAGTGACTCCTGCTCCTGCCTTGACCCAAAAGCAAGCTCGTGACACCCTGCCCCATGGCAGAGCATGCCTAGGCAGTGAGTGGGAAGCCTTCCACCTGCTTCGGAGAAGCAGGGGGGGGGGCAGTAAAGAATGGGGGGAGAGGAAAGAATGTGGAGCATTCGCAATGAAGAGGTGCTTGAGAAAGAGGCTCGGAAGCCTGACTGGAAGGTTTGTTCTGTTTGCTGGGCCGCTGCCCCTTAGGAAGCACAAAGAGCATGGCTCTGAGGGCTTCCTGTGTGCTGAGTCAAGTTCCACAGCCAACTGGAATTGGCCTCAGTTTCCTGGTCTGTAAAATGGATTAAGCGTGTCCCAGTGCCTTCACTGAGCTTTGATGGCCAATTGAGATACTATATAAAGAAAATGAGGGAAGAAGTGAGAAAGAAAAGGAAGGACAAGCAACACAAAAGAAAGACTGAAAGGAACCTGTAAACCCATTGTCACTTAAATAGGGAATATAGTCAATAGTGTTGTAATGATGGTATGATGCCAGGTGGGTACTAGAAATATCGGGGAACACTTTGTAAAGTATATGATTGTCTAACCACTATTCTGTAACTAATATAAAACCTGAAACCAATACAAAATAATGTTGAATGTAAAGAAATGAAAATTGGAGTGAAATTTTTATAAATTTCAAAGTTTAAATAAAAGCTGTAAAGGAAGGAAGGGGAGAATAAAAAGTGTTTTTCATTTTGCCACTTCATTAAAAAGACAGTTGTCTTTATATGGTGCTTTTATACTTTTCTAAGTCATTATCTCATTTTAATTTCCGGGCAACTTAAAGACAAGATAAGTATTCCCTCCACTATTCAAAGAAAGGAAATCTTGGTGTCTGGTCCTAATGATTCAATCGTCAAGCCCTTATTGTAAAGCAGGGTTAGTAAAATTTTCTGTGCAGGGTCATATCTATACTAATAAAAGCCTTGGGGGTGATCAGGCCAGCAGGGAGGGTATTTGGGGGCAATCAGGCCTGCAGAGGAGCAGTTAGGTGTCAATCAGGCCAGCAAGGGAGCAGTTAGGGGGCAATCAGGCAGGTAGGTGAGCGGTTAGGAGCCAGCGGTCCCGGATTGTGAGAGGGATGTCCAACTGCAGGTTTAGGCCCGATTCCACAGGGATCGGGCCTAAACCTGCAGTTGGACATCTCCCGAGGGGTCCCATATTAGAGAGGGTGCAAGCTGGGCTGAGGGACACCCTCCCCAGTGCACGAATTTTGTGCACCGGGCCTCTAGTAGTTGTATAAAAATAGCAATATGATAATTCTAACTTGGTAAACACTGTCTTACAGTACTGCAACATTATGGGAATTTGTGTGATAAATTAGGCTTTTATTCTCCAAGTCCTCTTCCTAATCTCAGAGCCCATGGACCTATAATCTCTGGACTAGAGCTGTATTTCTCAATCCCATACTATAAATATTTTTCTGGATAATTTTTTATTTAGCAGCATCTCTGGCATTTACCCGCTAGATGCCAGTAACCACCAAAACACTCAGCGGGGACAATGAAATGTCTCCAGATGTTGCCAAATGTCCCCTGAAGGGTAAAATCATCCATTGGTTGAGAAACATTAAACTAGAGAAAATATTGTTTAATGTATATTTTTAAATGATAACTTTTACCCCTCCCAGTTCCAATTCAGTAAAGCTCATAAGCATGTCATCTAACAAGGGAGCAAAATCTGTTGGTCTAAGACAATAACCAATAAAAGTTTATTGGAATTAAGAACAATTAAGTTTTTTTATTTCAAATAGTTAATGATATTGTGATGCTTTCTAAAGTTTCTTTTGGTATTTACTGTTTTTATTAACTTTATGCATAACTCTTCTAAGAACAAAAAACCATTAAATTGCTTAAATTTTGTCAGTTAGTTCTGACCCACCCTTAAGTTTTCACTTTGAAAGACCTATTTAGAACCTGTGAATCATATTTTGTTTTATGCACAAGTACCTATGTATTACTTTAGCCATTTTAAGATAGGCAATTAAGTTGTGAAAATTATGTGGAAGTACCTCCATGTCCAGCAACAATTTAAGATCACTGAGAATACAGAAAGATTTTGCTTTTTTTTTTCTAGTAGAGCCAGCTGCCATCCTTTGTCACCTTTTACATGGCAACATTTACCCCAACCAAAGCCCTGGAATAGTTAGTGTTACACTTTGGTGATTAACGAAAAGGTCTAAGTGTAGTCAAGACAGCTATGACTTGTGTTGAAATTAATGCTGCTTGAGTCATCAGCATAGACTTCAAGTAGGGATTTTATTATTTTTTTTAATTTCTTTATTGATTAAGGTATCACATATTTGTCCTCATCCCCCCATTCCCATCCCACACCCCTCCCCACACATGCCCCCACCCCCCTGTTGTCCTTAACCGCTGGTTAGGCTCATATGCTTGCACACAAGTCCTTTGGTTGATCTCTCCCCTTTACCCCCACCCTCCCCTACCCTCCCTCTGAGGCCCGACAGTCTGATCCATGCCTCCTTCTTTCTGGGTCTGTTCTTGTTCATCAGTCTATGTTGTTCATTATTTCCCCTAGATGAGTGAGATCATGTGCTATTAGAAATACACTTATAAGAACCGAAAATGAGACAAGCAATAATGGTTATGGTGACAGGCAAATGAATCAGTCTGTAGTGAGTTTCTTTCTGGGCAAAGTAGGGATTTTAAACCAGTTTGCTTCCTGTTGTTCATAGAGAGAAAAAGGGAGAACAGAGCTGACTGTCAATGGTTCCTGCCAGGATCCTGAACACTGTTATCCACATTCCACTAGAGTCCAGCCTCGTAGTCTCGAGAGGCAGCTCTTCAGAGGTCAGACATCCCTCCTGCATTTCTTAACTGAAAATCTTTCCCGAAGTACCTCAGATGATAGGATTATTTTTAAAGTAAAGGTGACCACAAGGAAGTTTCTGAATGATGTATACTGAAATGACACATAGAAAAGTACATGGCCTTATTTCCAAATGTATACTTAAATGACTTCATTTTATTATTATATGACTTTATTTTATTATTATACTAGAGGCCCAGTGCACAACATTCATGCAAGGGGTGGGGGGTTCCCTCAGCCCGGCCTACACCCTCTTGCAGTCTGGACCCTTAGGGAGATGTCCGCCTAAGCCAGCAGTTGGACATCCCCAGAGGGGTCCTTAGCACTGCCATAGAGGCAGGAGAGGCTCCCACCATCGCCGCTGCACTCACCAGCTATGAGCCCAGCTTCTGGCTGAGCAGCGATCCCCCTATGGGAGCACACTGACCACCAGGGGGCAACTCCTGCATGGAGTGTCTACCCCCTGGTGGTCAGTGTGCATCATATTGACCAGTCATTCTGCCGTTTGGTCAATTTGCATACTAGCCTTTTATTATATAGGATGATATTAATAAATTCTCAAATACAATCACAGTCCATTATCTTAATTCCTCTAATATTAAAATTTTGTGAGAGAACAAAAGAAAATGTATTTAAAACTAGGGTAGTAACATCATTCTAGAAACTAAACAATTAAAGAAGTATTATTATGCACAAATATTTTATACTTAGCTCATGAATGACATTATACCCTCAGTAATTGTTGAATGGCAAATTCATAAGTTTGTCATTATTAATGGTTTCTTTTCCAAAAAGCCCAAGCATTTTTCTAGTTCTGCTGCAATCACTCTGAGACTTCTTTTTACCTTTGCCAAAAGAATTCCCTTTACTTCTGTTCTGATTTGGATTGTGTTTCCTTGATCCTGTGACTTTCTCTAGGATTACTTTTCATTTTAGGGGAAGACATTTTCCAGAGTTCTGTGAGAAATGGTACTTGGCAGGTCAATTTTTTTGAGAACTTGCATGTTTAAAAATGTCTTTATTATACTTATTCTTGATTTATGGTTGGCTAGCTATAAAACTTTAAATTTCCTCAGAATTTTAAATGTTTTGTTCCATTGTCTCCTAGCTTGCTGCACTGTTCTTAAGAAATTCAATGCCATTCTGGTAGTTCACTCTTTATATGTGATCTGTGGAAACTTTTAGACTTTTCAGACTATAATCTTAGGTCAACCCACAGAGTGCCCTCCTTTTCACTAAGCATTAGGCACATGCAAACTAACAAAAACTTGTTTCTTACTTGTAAAATGTATAACACACTATAATGAGAATTACATTTAAACAGTGCCTTGTGAAATTGTGTGCCAGGAAGGGATTGTCATTGTTTTTTAGTTGAATAAAAGTGTTACCTTATCTCCACCAACTAAAGAAATTCCCTTACTCCTTTAATTCCAAATCTGATGTCTTTTCTTTTTTCTTGCCTCCTTGAACCTTTCTTTAGCTTTAGATTCACCACTCCAGCAGTCTTGAATTTTCTCCTATTTTGTTTCCTATAATATCCTACTTCCCTTCTCCTGCTGTTTTTTTCTTGATCTTCCCTTCTTGTCCCAGTTCCTAAATGTGGATATGCCTTTGGTTTCTTTATTGGATGCTTTCCTGTACTTTGTGATATTCATATTGTAAGAGGTCCATTTAATTTTAGGATATTTAATGTCACCATTATGATTGTTACTTTCAAAATATTTGTTTGGTCTTAATCTATTTTAGATGCAGTCTCCATTTTCACCAATATCATCCTTAATGTAGTATACTGAAGAGAAGCTGAGCTGAAATCCTAGAGTCAATGTTGGCAAACTTATTTTTATAAAGGGCCAGAGATAAAAAATATTTTAGGCTTTGTAGTATGCAACATTGCAAATGATCAGTTCTGCCTCTGTAGGGTAGATGCAACCATAGATAATAACTGAACAAATGAGGATGACTGTGTTACACTCAAACATTTTTTTTCAAACTTTATTTACAAAACACAAAGTAAGCCTTATTTCACCCATATGCTTCAGTTTGCCTGGTCTGGAGATTTGAGCTGTGTTGAATTTTGCACTAAGTAGCTGATTGACCTTAGGAGAATCAGGCCTACTGAACTCCTATTTATTTTTTTATTTTTTAAAATATATTTTATTGATTTTTTACAGAGAGAAAGGGAGAGCGATAGAGAGTTAGAAACATTGATGAAAGAGAAATATCCATCAGCTGCCTTCTGCACACCCCCCATTGGGGATGTGCCCACAACCAAGGTACATGCCCTTGACTGGAATCGAACCCGGGACCCTTCAGTCTGCAGGCCGCCGCTCTATCCACTGAGCCAAACCAGTTAGGGCTGCACTTCTACTTATTTTTTGGCCTGAAATGTCACTTGTTCTATGAAACCTTCCTTTATTTATGCATACAAAATTATGCGTTAAGTACCAGGTACTTGATACCTATCCCCAATCAGAATTTGCTACACCTTCTTTTATTCCTACATAGTTTGCTTTTATGAGTCAATTAAAACACTCCTCTTGTTGTGTTATAATTATGTTCTACCTGTCTCTCTTCATCCTTTGATTTTAAATTTTCCTTTGAAGCCTCAATGTCTATTGAAGTACCTGCTATAACTTGTGTTCAATAGTTGCTTGTTAAACATTTATGCAGTGTAATGGCCTACATGTTCCTTAAGTTGTCTTTCAGCAAATTAATATTATTATACATGTCTTAAACTAAAATCATCCTTTTTCTTCCAACATCTCTTTCTTCTCTTGTTAATGACATCCTCAGTCTTAATTGCCCATGGCTCAAAATTAAGCCTGTGTGCATTGTGGTCAAGAGAGCAGAATTTCTGTTTGACAGATGTAAGTTTAAAGCCTAGCTCTGCCACTTAGTCAGTGTGGAATCTTGGGAATATTATAAATAACTCTAGGCCTGTTTCCTCATTTGTAAAATTGGGACTCAAAAAGGATGTACTGTCCAAAGTTGTAGACATTAAATAAAACTTCTGTTTTGATTGTGTGGCTGATACTCTACAAATGACTTCTGTTGTCTTATTGCACTCATTCTAACACTCTTGGTAACTTGATCATTAACACATTTTTTTTTCATTTTTTTAAATTTGTCTTTATTGTTGAGAGATATTACAGATGTTCCCCTTTTTCTCCATTGATCCCCTTTACCCCACTCTCATCTGTCTCCCAGGTCTTCACCGCCCTATTGTCTGTGTCCATAAACAATGCATATATATGAACATAGGTTCTTTGGTTAATCTCTTTCCATTCCCCCTCCCTTCTTCCTTCTGAGATTTGTCAGTCTGTTCCATGTTTCCATGCTTCTGGTTCTATTTTGTTCATCAGTTTATTTTGTTTGTTAGATTCCACATATAAGTGAGATCGTGTGATACTTGTCTTCTCTGACAGGTTTATTTTGCTTAGCAGAATAATCTGCAGGTCCCTCCATGTTGCCTCAAAGTGTAAGAGATCCTTCTCATCATTAACACATTTTATAGTAAAACTTATTTCCTTGAACTTTCATTGGTTTGTGATTAAGCTATCTGATGCCCTTTACCCTAACACATGGCATGCCTGGAACAATCGATGAAAGCTAATTCTTTTTGGAAACAGATAGTCTTTATTTAATACTCAATACATGTTACATTAAACTTTACAGTCAAGAATTATAATTTATATATAGTTTATAATTAAGTGTTAATATTTAATTAGATGTGACTCTTTTTTAAAAACTGTGTATTATGTCTATAGAAGAAAAACATTTACTTGTTTATATTTTTATTTTATATATATATTTTATTTCAGTATAGTGGCTAAGAGCCTATACTTGTTTATAAATTTAGATGTGTTGGGAAAATCCCAATATGCTCTGCTTTAATGTATCTTAAATGCATCTAAACATTCTGTGTAGTCTTTGCCTTTTAGTAAAGTGAATAATACAACTCAAGCATTTTTTTTAAAATAGAGTTTTTTCCTTTCATTTTTAGTCATAAGTATATAGATAACTGTTAATTTAGTGTTTGTGTCTCTCAATTCTTCTTACATAACTCTATAATTTATATTAATACTCCAAGTTGTATTCTGAAAATTTATTTGGATCCTAAATTTGTATTTTCTTATAATAGCTCTTCAATTCTGGCCTGGAATAATATTTTAATTTTCAATGTTATTTAACTTTTTATAAACTTGTGCTATTCATAAAACTAGATTATATGCTCTATGTATAAAATGACATTATTTTATTAATTTTTATATTCTCACACAACCTTGTATAGTTCTGCCCATTAGACACATGTATTATTATTTCCTCATCACTCTGTATTGATGTAATATAAATTACACTTAAGAAAGCTAAATAAGTCTACGAGTCTTATTCCACTAACTAAACAAATGTTTCTTTTTTTATTTCTTGTTGACAATATTACAGATATCCCCAATTTTCTTCCTCTTTGTCCCCATCCACTCAGCCTCCTGCCCCACCCAAGGCCTTCACCTATTATTGTCTGAACAGTCTAGCATTAGCATAATGTTGATTATTTCCTTTGAAAAAAATCATCAAATGAAATATATGTGTAATTAATTTTCTCTGAGTGTCTAAATCCTAATGATGCCATATTATATCTCAAAAAATCCATAATTCTGCTACAGATATCTATATATAGTAATTGAGGCTTCAATGTGAATGCCATGTCCTACAACTAGCCTTCTTTAAAAAGATATATTATCTGATTGAAAATTATAATGGCTATCATTTATTTTTACAACTCTTTAAGAACTAAGCTACTAAAACTGGGTAAAGAATTTTAAATAGAAATATAAAAGCAAATAGTAAATTTCATAGGAAATTTGTCAGACTTACCATTGTAGTAAATGTGGTGAAAAATAATAAAATCTCAAACAGAAACCAGCAAAACAATGAAATCTGTGTGAATCAACCTTTGTCCACTAGCTCCACCACATGGCTTTGTGAAATTTTACAGTTTATATTTGGAGTGAGAGGAGAAAAATCTTACTGAATATTTAAAAATATTTACTCCATGATGAATTAAATGTCTCATGTTAAAAAAAAAAAAGTTAAAGTGGGAAGAACCAGTCAACCTTTCATAAATAATAAATGTGCAGGAAAAATGATAGCCGAATAGGCAGCAGTGCCGTGCACCTCCTTCCAAGGGCCAGGCCAGAAAAGCAACTAAACCAGAGAACATCCACCCTGAATTAACAAATGAGACACAGCTGAAGAGATGATTTTCAATAAGGAAGGGCAGAGGACACCTGGAGAACACCGCTTGCCAGCCATAACCCGTGTGGAACCACCACCATGCCCTGGCAGTGAGTGGTGCAATACCTTCTGGCAGGCTCCCAGACGTCTGCAGTGAGTGCATGCTGCCAGTGAGCTCCTGCACCAGGCCTCCTCACTAGCCGGCTAGGATCCAGCTCCAAGACCCTGCAATGAGTGCAGGCCATGGGGAACCCTGTGCCCCACCCCCACCCCAGACCCCAGAACTGTACTGCTAGCCTGACCTGAAGCTACCCAGCACCCGCTCCACCCCAAGCCCTGGGACCTGCTGATGGGGCAACCTGAAGCAACCCAGAGCATGCCCCACTCTGGGCCACAAGACAGCATGGACTGTGCAACCCAGAGAAACCTGTGTGACCCAGAGCAGCTGGTGCCCACTCTACTCCAGCCCCCTAGACAGCCCTGCTGGGTGACCTGGAGCAACCCAGCACATGACTAAGAAAGGGCCACAGGGGAGCTATGATTGTAAGACCCAGACCAACCCATGCCCGCTACCACTCCACCCCCAGAACAGTCCTGCCAGAGACATCAGAGCAACCCAATGCGCACCTCACTCCGGCTGATAAGAGAGCATGTTCTGAGTGACCCAGGGCAATCCACCCCTGCTCCACACTGAGGAGCAACCCAAGTGTGTGTCTCACTCCAGGCTACAAGAAAGCAAGGACTGTGTGACCCAGAGCAACCTATACCAACTCCCCCAGAGCCCAGGGTCTTGCTGCCGAGGCAACATGGAGTAACCCAGCACATGCCCCACTCAGGCCACAGGGGATCTCTGACTATGTGACACAGAGAAACCTGCACCCACTTCTACCCGGCCCCTGGAACAGTCCTGCAGGAGCTACCTGGAGCAACGCAGCACACACCTCAATCCTAGCCACAGCAGAGCACTGTCAGGGCACCCAGGAGTAAGCTGGAGTGCCCAGCCATGGTCCATAGGACCACTCTGCAAGTGCGCTGTCAGAGCGACCTAGGGTAACACCCTGCCATTAGTGCTGTGGCCACACAGCAAATTGCATGCCAGAGGGCTCTGGGTTTTTACAGGGAGTCACACACAAAAGGAACTATGCACATGCTTCCACCACCCCAAGCACCTGAAGCAGAAAACTAAGGGACCAGATCCAGGCGGGGCGGGAGGGGGAGATAAAACTCAGAGAAGATACAATAAAGGCAGGACATTCAAGGCAAACCCAGTCTCTAGGCTAACGCTTTCTGGACCATTTCCCTGATAGGATCTTCAACCTCTCAAACCTCGAAAAGTGTGCTCAGGGCCAGAAAGAGATAGCAAAAATGGGGGGACAAAGAACCAACTCCAAAGGAAAAAAAAGGAGAAATTGCCAGAAAATGAACTCAATGAAATAGAGGCAGGCAGTATGTCAGAAAAAAAGAATTCAGAGTAAGAGTCATAGAGTTCATAAACCGGATGGATGTGAAAATCAATAACTTATGTAAGAATCAAGAGAAAATAAAAAATGATATAGCTACAATAAAAAAAAACACAATGGAAGGTTTATACAGTAGACTAGAAGAAGCAGAGGACTGAATTAGAGAATTAAAAGATAGGGCAGAAAAAAACACACCCAAGCTGAAAGGCAATTGGAGAAAAAAAAATAGGAAGCAGGAGGAAAGCCTAAGAGAGCATTGGTATAACATGAAACAAAGTAGCATACGTACAATAGGGATACCAGAAGGACAAGAAGAGGAGCAAGGATTAGAAAACCTATTTGAAGAATAATGACAGAAAACTTCCCTGATTTGGGGAAGAAAAAAGTCACACAAGCACAAAGCATCCCAAACAAGATGAACTCAAAAAGACCCACACCAAGACACATCGTAATTACAATGGAAAATGTTAACAACAAAGAAAGAATATTAAAGGCTGCGAGAGAGAGACAGAGAGTTACCTATAAAGGATTTCCCATTAGAATAGCAAATGATTTCTCAACAGAAACATATTAGGCCAGAAGGGAATGGAATGAAGTATACAAAGTGATGCAAAGCACAGGACTAAATCCAAAAATACTCTATCCAGCAAGGATATCATTCAAAATTGAAGGGGAAATCAGGAGCATCACAGAAATAAAAAGGAAAAAAAAAAGGATAGGTAGTTTATCACTACCAAGCCAGCAATAGAAAAAAAAATGCTAAAGGGACTGCTCTAAAAAGAAGAAATAGAAAAGGGAAAAGGAACAAAGAAATAAAGAATAAAAATAGCTACAAACAGGTACCTATCAATAATAACCTTAAAAGTAAATGAACAAAATGCTCCAATCAAAAGACATAGTGTAGCTGAATGGATAAGTAAACATGACCCTTGTATATGCTGTCTACAAGAGACCCACCTCAGAACAAAGGACTCACACAGTCTGATAGTGAAAGGATGGAAAAAATTTTTACAAGCAAATGGAAATGAAAAAAAATCTGGGGTAGCAATACTTATATATGACAAAATAGACCTCAAACTGAAGGCCATAACAAGAGATAAGGAAGGACACTTCATAATACTAAAGGTATCACTACAACAAGAGGATATAACTCTGGTAAACATATATGTACCCAATGCAGGAGCATCCAAATACATTAAAAAAAAAAACTCCTGGAAGATATCAAGGGAGAGATTGACAGCAATACAATCATAATAGGGGATTTTAATACCCCATTGACATGATGTATAAATGCTCTAGACAAAAAATCAACAAAGAAACAATCCTAAATGACTCACTAGATCAGATGGAATTAATTGACATCTTCAGAATATACTTTCTTCTCAAGTGCACATGGGTCATTTTCAAAGATAGACCACATACTGGGACACGGGCAAAGTCTCTTCAAATTCAAGAAGATTGAAATCATATCAAGCATCTTCTCAAATCACAATGGCATAATATTATAAATAAACTACAATAAAAACAAATTTAAAAAATCAAACACTTGGAGGCTAAATAGCTTGTTATTAAACAATGACTGGGTTGCCAAAGAGAACAAAGAAAAAATAAAAAACATCCTGGAAACAAATGACAATGAAAACACAACAAGCCAAAATCTATGGGACATGGTGAAAGCAGTACTGAGAGGGAAGTTCATAGCACTAACTACCTACCTCAAGAAAAAAGAAAAATTTCTGATAAACTATCTAACACTATGACTAATATAATTACAAAGAGAATAACAACAAAAGCCCAGAGTAAGTAAAAGGAGGGAAATAATAAAGAGTGGGGGGAAATTACATAGAGACTAAAAAAACAATACAAAAGATCAATGAAACCAATTTTGGTTCTTTAAAAAGAAACAAAATTGATGGACCATTAGACGGAGTCATCAAGAAACAAGGAGAAGAGACCCAAATAAGTAAAACCAGAAACAAAAAATTTGAACAGTGGACACCACAGAAATGCAAAGAATTCTAAGAAAATACTATGCCCAACAAATTGAAAAACCTAGGAGAAATGGACATATTCCTAGAAATATACAATCATACAAAACCCAACCAGGAAGATTCAGAAAACTTGAGTAGATGAATAGCAACAAATGAAATTGAAGCAGTAATCAAGGAACTCCCAGCAATCAAAAGCCCCACTCCAGACAACTTTACAGGGGAGTTTTACCAAACATTCAAAGAAGAACCATCTATATCCTTAAAATGTTGCAAAAAAGCTCAAGAGGAATTAACACTTCCAAGCTCCTTTTAGGATGTGAGCATTATTCTCATTAAAAAACCAGATAAAGACACTACAGAGAGAGAGAGAGTATTAGTCAATATCCCTAATGAACATAGGTGCTAAAATCCTCAACAAAATATTAGCAAATTTGAACAAGCCATATATTAGAAAGACTAGAGGCCTGGTGAATGAAATTCGTGCACAGGGTGGTGTCCCTCAGGTCAGCCTGCACCCTCTCCAATCTAGGACCCCTCAGGGCATATCCAACTGCTAACCCCTGCAGGATCGGGCCTAAATCGGCAGTCGGACATCCCTCTCACAATCCGGGACTGTTGGCTCCTAACAGCTCGCCTATCTGCCTGCCAGATTGCCCCTAACCATTTCTGCCTGCTAGCCTGATCACCCCCTAACTGCTCCTCTGCCTGCCCAATTGCCCCCAACTGCCCTCCCCTGCTAGCTCAATCATCCCCAACTGCCCTCCCCTGCCAGCCTGGCCCCCCGCAACTGCCCTCCCCTGCCAGCCTGGTTGCCCCAAACTGCCCTCCCCTGCCAACCTGCTCGCCCCCAACTGCCCTCCCCTGCAGGCCTGGTCACCCCTAACTGCCCTCCTCTGCTGGCCTGTTTGCCCACAACGGCCCTCCCCTGCTGGCCTGTTTGCCCACAATTGCCCTCCTCTGCCAGCCATCTTGTGGCAGCCATCTTGTGGTGGCCATCTTGCAACTACGTCATGCGAGGGCATCGCACGAGGGTGTCACATGAGGGCCTGATGCCACCTAGGCTTTTATTATATAGCATCATATACCAAAACCAACTGGGATGCAAGGCTGGTACAATATTCGCAAATCAATAAATATGATACATCACATTAAAAATTGAAAGATAAAAATTACATAATCATATAAATAGAAGCAGAAAAGTAAGTTTACAAAATCTAACACCCTGGGTCAAATGACAGTTCCATATTTAATTTTTTGAGGAAACACCATGCAGTTTTCCATAACGGTTATACCAGTCTACATTCCCACCAGCAGTGTACTAGGGGTCCTGTTTCTCCATATTTTGCCAGCACTTGTCATTTGTTAATTTGTTGATGGCAGCCATTCTTACAGGTGTGAGATGGTACCTCTTTGTCATTTTGATTTGCATTTCTTGGATGATTAGTGCCTTGATTTTGAGCCTTTTTTCATATGTCTCTTGGCCATCTGTGTGTCCACTTTGGAGAAGTGTCTATTTAGGTCCTTTGACCATTTTTTAAATGGATTGTTTGTCTTCTTTTTGTTAAGTTGCATGGGTTCCTTATATATTTTGGATATTAACACTATATCAGATGTATCATTGCCAAATATGTTCTACCATACAGTGGGCTCTCTTTTTCTTTTGTTGATGATTTATTTTGCTATGAAGAAGCTTTTTATTTTGCTGTAGCCCCATTTGTTTCTTTTCTCCTTAGTTCCCTTTGTCCCAGGAGATGTATCTGTAAACATGTTGCTATGAGAGATGTCTATGGTTTCTTCTAGGATATTTATGGTTTCATGACTTACATTTTAAGTCTTTTATCCATGTTGAGTTTATTCTTGGTATGGTGTAAGTTGGTGGTCTAGTTTCATTTTTTTTTTTTTTTGCATTTATCTGTCCAATTTTCCCAACTCCATTTCATGAAGAGACTGTCTTGACTCCATTATATTATCTTGCCTACTTTGTCAAATGTTAATTGAGTATAGGGCTTGGGTCAATTTTTGGGTTCTCTGCTCTTTTCCATTGATCTATATGCCTGTTCTTATACCAGCACCAGGCTGTTTTGATTATGGTGGCTTGGTAGTATAACTTCAAATCTGGAATTGTGATTCCTAAAACTTTGTTGTTCTTTTTCAAAATTGCTGTAGCTATTCAGGGTCGTTTTTACTTCCACATAAATTTTTGGAGTATTTTCTCTAGCTCTGTGAAATATGCTATTGGTATGTAAATAGGGATTGCAATGAATCTGTAGATTGCCTTGGATAGTACAGACATTTTAATGATGTTGAGTGTACCAATCCATTAACATAGTATATTCTTCCACTTGTTTGTAAGTTTTTCTATCACTTTTTTTAGCATCCTGTAGTTTTTGCCTCCTTGGTTAAGTTTATTCCTAAGTATCTTAATATTTTTAGTGCAATGCTAATTGGATTGTTTTGTGTGGTTTTTTTTTGTTTCTATTTCTGAGAATTCATTATTGGTGTATAAAAAGCCATCAATTTGGGGGTGTTGATTTTATATTCTGCTACATTGCCAAATTCATTTATTAAGTCTTGTAGTTTGCCGGGGGGGGGGGAGTTTTTAGGGTTTTCCATGTACAATATTCTGCCATCTGACTCAGTGATCCCACTTCTAGGAATATATCCTAAGAAACCCAAAGCACCAATCAGAAAGAATGTATGCACCCCTCCCTATGTTCATAGCAGCACAATTTACAATAGCTAAGATCTGGAAACAGATGAGTGGATAAAAAATCTGTGGTACAGATGGGGAGACAAAATGGCGGTTGAGTAGATGGATGTGTCCGGAGCCTTGTCCCCGAGCAGATGTAATAAGCAACTAAATCAAATAACATCCACCCCAAGTTAATGAAGTAGACACAGCTGCCCAGGGCACTGCCACCACATAAGGAGCAGCCCCGCGAGCAGCCTGCCCCATGCCGAGGAGTGGCAGCCTCACAAGGCATGCCACTGTCCAAGGAGCATCAGCTGAGCGAGTGGACTGCTCCCACCCCCATCTGAGAAGCAGCAGCCATCTTCGCAACCCACCCCTGTCCTAGAAGCAGCAGCTGCTCGAGCAGCTCACCCTAGTCCAGTGGTGGGCAAACTGCGGCTCGTGAGCCACATGCAGCTATTTGGCCTGTTGAGTGTGGCTCTTCCACAAAATGCCATGGCCTGGGCAAGTCTATTTTGAAGAAGTGGCGTTAGAAGAAGTTTACGTTTAAAAAAATTGGCTCTCAAAAGAAATTTCAATCGTTGTACTGTTGATATATGGCTCTGTTGACTAATGAGTTTGCTGACCACTGCCCTAGTCCAAGGAGCAGCCTGCCCCCGCCCGAAGAGCAGCAGCTGCTTGAGCAGCCCACCCAGGACCAAGGAGCGCCAGCCCCGCACAGACCGCCCCCATCTGAGGAGCAGCAACCACACACAGCCCACATCCATCCAAGAAGCAGCAGCTGCATGAGCAGCCCACCCCCATCTGATGAGCAGCAGCAGCATGACCAGATGGCCCCCATTCCAGGAGCAGCAGCTGTGCAAGCAGCCCCTCCCCGTCCGAGGAGCAGCAGCCTCCCACTCAGCTCATCCTCATCCAGGGAGCAGCAGCAATGCGCATCCCACCCTTGTCCGAGGACCAGCAGCCCCATGAGCAGCGTGCCCCCATCTGAGGATATAACCCTGATAAACATACATGCACCCAATGCAATAGCACCCAAATACATAAAAAACTCCTGGAAGATATCAAGGGAGAGATCGACAACAATACAATCACAGTAGGGGATTTTAATACACCACTGACATCACTGGATAAACCCTCTAGACGAAAAATTAGCAAATAAACAGCTATCTTAAATGACTCACTAGATCAGACAAACTTAATTGACATCTTCAGAACATTTGACCCCAAAGACATGGAATATACATTCTTCTTAAGGGTACATGGGACATTTTCAAAGATAGACTACATATTGAGTCATAGGCAAAGTCTCTCCAAATTCAAGAAGACTGAAATCATATCAAGCATCTTCTCAAACCACAATGGCATAATAATAGAAAAAAACTACAATTAAAAAAATTTCAAACACTTGGAAGCTGAATAGCATACTATTAAACAATGATTGGGTTACCAAAGAGATCAAAGAAGAAATTAAAAATATCCTAGAAATGAATGACAATGAAAACACAACAATCCAAAATTTATGGGACACAATGAAAGCAGTACTGAGAGGGAAGTTTAAAGTTCTACAGGCCTACCTCAAAAAAGAAAAGAAAAAACCTGGTAGTAAATCATTGAAATCTACAAATTAAAGAATTAGAAAGAGAACCACAAGAAAATCTCAGAGTAAGCAGAAGGAAGGAGATAATAAAGATCAGAGCAGGAATAACTGACATAGAGACCAAAAAAACAATACTAACAATAAATGAAACCAAGAGCTGGTTCTTTGAAAGGATAAACAAGATTGATGAACCTCTAGCCAGGCTCACCAAGAAGCAAAGAGAGAGGATTCAAATAAATAAAATCAGAAATGAAAGAGGCGAAATAACAACAGACCCCACAAAAATACAAAAGATTGTTAAAAAATACTATGAACAACTCTACTCTAATAAACTAGACAACCTGGAGGAAATGGACATATTCCTAGAAAAATACAACCTTCCAAAACTCAATCAGGAAGCATCTAAAAATCTCAATAGGCTGATAACTATGGAAGAAATTGAAGCAGTAATCAAAAAGCTTTCAGCAAACAAAAGTTTGGGGCCAGATGGCTTCATAGGGGAGTTTTACCAAACATTCAAGAAAGAACTAAAACCTATTCTCCACAGACTATTCCAAAAAATTCAAGAGGAAGGAACACTTGGAAGCTCTTTCTATGAAGCCAGCATTACCCTAATACCAAAACCAGATAAAGACAACACAATGAAAGAGAATTACAGGCCAATATCACTCGTGAACATAGATGCCAAAATCCTCAACAAAATTCTAGCAAATCAGATCCAGAATTACATCAGAAAGATCATGCACCATGACCAAGTAGTATTTATCCCAGGGATGCAATGATGATACAATAACCACAAATCCATAAACATGATATATCACATAAACAAATTGAATGATAAAAATCACATTATCATATCAATTGATGCAGAAAAAGCATTTGACAAAATCCGACACCTTTTCTTGTTAAAAACTCTCAGCAAAGTGGGAAAAATAGAAGGATCATAACTCAATATAATAAAAGCCATATATGACAAACCCACAGCAAACATCATACTCAATGGTCAAAAACTAAAATCATTTCCCCTAAGAATTGGAACAAGACAGGGATTCCCACTTTCACCATCCCTGTTCTACATAGTACTGGAAGTGCTAGCCATTGAGATCAGACAAGAAGAAGAAATAAAAGGCATCCAAATTATAAAAGAAGAAGTAAAACTGTCCTTATTCACAGAAGATATGATACTGTTCATAGAAAACCTTAAAGACTCCATCAAAAAATTAGACTTAAAAAATGAATTTGGCAAGGTACCAGGATACAAAATTAATGCCAAGAAATCTGTGGCATTTCTATACACCAATAGTGAACTTACAGAAAGAGAGACTAAAAAAACTATGCCAAGATACTAGGAATAAACTTAACAAGAAATAAACTTAAGGAGGTAAAAGACCTGTACTCAGAAAACCACAGGACACTGTAAAAAGAGTTAGAGGAAGACATAAACAGATGGAAGAACATACCGTGTTCATGGATTGGTAGAATCAACATCATTAAAATGTCCATACTTCCCAAAGCAATCTATAGATTCAATGCAATCCGCATTAAAATACCAACGGCTTATTCACAGACCTAGAAAAAACTCTCCAAAAATTCATCTAGAATAAAAAAAAAAAGACCCCAAATAGCTACAGCAATCCTGAGAAAGAAGAACAAAGTAGGTGGGATCTCAATAACAGATAATCAAGCTGTATTACAAAGCCACTGTTCTCAAAACTGCCTGGCACTGGCACAAGAACAGACATACAGACCAATGGAATAGATTAGAAAACCCAGAAATTGACCCAAACCACTATGCTCAATTAATATTTTACAAAGAAGGCATGAACATACAATGGAGTCAAGACAGTCTCTTCAATAAATGGTGTTGGGAAAATTGGACAGATACATGCAAAAAAATGAAACTAGACCACCAACCTATACCATACACAAAAATAAACTCAAAATGGATAAAGGACTTAAACATAATATGGGAAACCATAAAAATACTAGAGGAATCCACAGGCAGCAAAATCTCAGACATATGCCAAAGCAATTTCTTCACTGACACAGCTCCTAGGGCAATGGAAACTAAAGAGAAAATAAACAAATGGGACCACATCAAAATAAAAAGCTTCTGCACAGCAAAAGAAACCACCAACAAAACAACAAGAAAGCCCACTGTATGGGAGAACATATTTGCCAATGTTATCACCTATAAGTGTTTATTCTCCAACATTTACAGAGAAATCATACAACTTAACAAAAGCAAGATAAACAATCCAATAAAAAAAATGGGCAACAGTCCTAAATAGTTACTTTTCTAAAGAGGATATAAGAAAGGTCAAGAGACATTAAAACATTTTCAAAGTCACTAATCATCTGAAAGATGCAAATCAAAACAACAATGAGGTACCATCTCACACCTGACAGAATGGCTATCATCAACAAATCAACAATCAACAAGTGCTGGTGAGGATGCAGAGAAAAAGGAGCCCTTGTGCGCTGCTGGTGGGAATGCAGACTGGTGCAGCCACTGTGGAGAACAGTATGGAGTTTCCTCAGAAAACTAAAAATGGAACTCCCATTTGACCCAGTAATCCCACTTCTAGGAATATATCCTAAGAAACTAGAAACATCAATCAGAAAGGATATATGCACCCCCATGTTCATAGCAGCACAATTTACCATAGCTAAGATTTGGAAACAGCCTAAGTGCCCATCAGCAGATGAGTGCTTTAGAAAACTGTGGTACATCTACACAATGGAATACTACATTGTTGTAAATACAAAACAACTCCTACCACTTGCAACATCATGGATGGACCTGGAGAGCATTATGCTAAGCTAAATAAGTCAGTCAGAGAAAGATAAATATCACATGATCTCACTCATTTATGGATAATAAAGAACATTATAAACTGATGAACAAAAATAGATCCAGAGACAGAGAAGCATTGATCAGACCATCAAACCGCTTAGGGAAGGTAGGGGAGGGTCGGGGTAATGGGGCAATACGGACACATATGTAATACCTTAATCAATAAAGAAGAAAAATTTACCAAAAAATGCTGTGGTACATTTATACCATGGAATACTATGCAGCAGTAAATACGAATCTCTTACCCTTTGAGACAGCCTGGAGAGTATTGTGCTTAGTGAAATAAGTCACTCAGAGAAAGACATGTATCACATGATCGCACTCATATGTGGAATCTAAGTAACAAAATAAACTGATGAATAGGGAGTGGATCCAGAGACTTGGAGCATGGAAGAGAGTGTGGAATCTCAGAGGGAAGGCGGGGGAGGGTGGGTAGTTGGGATGTAATTAACAAAAGACTTTGTATGCATATATGCATAACCCATGGACACAGATAATAGGGTTCTGAAGGCCTGGGGGTGTTGGGGAGGTGGAGGGGATCAATGGGGGAAAAGGGGACATGTGTAATACATTCAATAATAAAGAATTATTTAAAAATAAATAAAATAAGATAAAAGTTTAAAAATAAAATTAATAAAGGGCAGCAAAACTGAAAAGTTAAGAAGAATTAAATCCATGATGGGAGGGGTGTTGAGGGGGCCAAGGGGGGAGGGCATCTGTAATACTTTCAACAATAAAGATACATTTTTTTAAAAATCCATCACCCATATTTGATAAAAAACTCTCAGCAAAGTGGGAATAGAGGGATCATACCTTTACATAATAAAGGTCATGTATGACTAACCTATAGCCAACATCATACTCAATGGGCAAAAACTAAAACCATTTCCCCTAAGAACAGAAATGAGATAGGTATGTCCACTTTCACCAATGTTGTTCAACATAGTACCGGAAGTCCTAGCCATGGTGATCAGACAAGAAGAAAAAATAAAAGGCATCCAAATTGTAAATGAGGATATAAAACTGCCATTATTAGCAGATGATATGATATTATACATAGAAAACCAGAAAGACTCCAGCAAATAACTACTAGATTTAATAAATGACCTTGACAAAAATAGCAGGGTAAATATTAACATCCAGGAATCGATGGCATTTCATATACCAATAATGAACTCTCAGAAAGAGAAACTTAAAAAAGAAAATTCAATTTACTATTGCAACAAAAATATTAAGATACTTAGGAATATACTTAACTAAGGATGTAAAAGCCCTGTACTAAAAAAAACTACAGGACATTGAAAAAAGTGATAGAGGAAGAGATAAACAAGTGGAAAATATACTATGTTCATGGTTTGGAAGAATTAACATCAGTAAAATGTCCATACTACCCAAAGCAATCTATAGATTCAATGCACTAGCTATTAAAAACCACCCTAGCCAGTTTTTCTCAGTGGATAGAGCATTGGCCTGTGGGCTGAAGGGTCCCAGGGTCAATTCTAGACAAGGGCACATGCCTGGGTTGCAGGTTCAATCCCCAGTAAGGGCATGCAGGAGGCATTCAATCAATGATTCTTTCTCATCATTGATGTTTCTATCTACCTCCCTCTTCTTTTCTTTCTGAAATCAATAAAAAATATTTTTTAAAATACCAACGGCATATTTCACAGATCTAGAACAAATACTCCAAAAATTTATACGAAACCAAAACAGACCCTGAATAGCCTCAGCAATCTTGAGAAAGAACGAAGTTGAAGGGATCATAATACCAGGTATCAACTTATACTACAAAGCCGTTATAATCAAAACAACCTTGTACTGGCACAAGAACAGGCATATACCAGTAGATCAATGGAACAGAATAGAAAACCCAGGAAGTGACCCAAGCAATTATGCTCAATTAATATTTAACAAATGAGGCAAACACATAGAATGGATTCAAGACAGTCTGTTAAATATATGGTGTTGAGAAAATTGGACAGCTATATGCAAAAGTATGAAACTAGACAACCAACTTACACCATACACAAGAATAAACTCAAAATAGATGAAAGACTTAAATGTAAATCATGAAACCATAAAAAGCTTAGAAGAAAACTTAAGCAGCAAAATCTCAGATATCTCGTGCAGAAGAATTTTTACCAATACATTGCCTAGGTCAAGAGAAACAAAGTAAAATAGAAACCAATGGCATAGCATCAAAATTAAAAACTCTGCACAGCAAAAGAAACCAGCATCAAAATGAAAGTGGAACACACTGTATGGGAGAACATTATTGCCAATGATACATCTGATAAGGGGTTAATTTCCAAAATATAGAAAGTACTCATACAACTCAACAAAGGGAAGACAAATAACCCAATTAAAAAATGGGCAGAGGACGAGAATGGACACTTCTCGGTCTATTTGCATATCAGAGTCTTATTATATAGGATATGCATTGCCCATGGACACAGATAATAGGCTGAGAAAAGCCTGGGGTGGGAACCAGGTTGAGGGGATCAATGAAGGGGAAACGGGGGAATTTCTGTTATACTCTCAACAATAAAGATAAAAAGTTAAAAAATGAAACTAAACCAACTAAAAAATTAAAAATAATTGTACTTGAGGAGAGAGGCTTGGGCACAAAAATGAATCAAGGCAGCATGTCTTTTTAATTTTATGTCTACCTTTTATGTGTACAGATACTACTTTGATTAAAAACTTTAAAAACCATTAAATTAAATTTGAAAAAAATAATTAACAATGCAGTATAATGAGACTTTGCCAACTGCATTTGATTTAACCTATAGTTCTGTCTTTCCTAAGGATCAGAGTAGTACTCTTCTCAAATTTGTTCCTGTGAAATCTATCATATTGCTTAGCATCTGGAAGGCATCCAATAAAGTTTGAATTAAGTATGTAAATCTGATTAAGTATGTAATATGAAATGAGCCTAGTCTTTATAAGTAATTAAAAGTGTAAATTACAGATCACTAAAGGATTAACAATAGAGTGAATAAATATACTGGCATGAGAGTTTCTTTTTAAAAATATATATTTTTATTGATTTCAGAAAGGAAGGAGAGGGAGGGAGGGAGAGAGAGAGAGAGATACATCAATGATGAGAGAGAATCACTGATTGGCTGCCTCCTGCATGCCCCCCACTGGGGACTGAGCCCATAACCCAGGCATGTGCCCTGACTGGAAATCCAACAATGACCTCCTGGTTGATAGGTTGATGCTCAACCACTCAGCTGAGCCATGAGGGCCAGGCTGGCATGAAAGTTTCTTTTGAAACCAGACTTTTTCTAAAATACATCTTGCTACTTATCATCTGTGTTATGTCAAAGATTCCTAAAACTTCTAATATTTTAATTTACTTAATTTGCTTAAATGGTAATTATAATAGTTCATTCATAGGGTTGCTGTGAAGATTAATAGAAATTACATGTATCACAGTTTGTGGCTTCTATATAGTATACACTAAGTAAATGTCAGTTTCCCTTTTCAAAACCGATAAATGATATAATGGTTTTAGTAAAAAAAAAAAATCCGTGGACTCATATTTCTTGGTGACTTAATTTATGGACAGAAATAGATAAAAATCTAAGTGGTGTAATATAGCATATACCCTGCAAAATAAAGGCTAAAACTATAAAGGTAATATGTTCCAGTCAACAGAAATAGACATATAAACACTTTCACTAATTTTGCAAATACTCTGTTTTTACATCCAAAAGAATCTTAGACTTTAACTGGAGAATAAATTCTCTCTCTATGTCTTTACCAAAGCCAGGACTTCTCTCAAATGCATTAGACAGCCAAAATCATCCTAATGAAAGACAAAATAAAGAAGAAACAGAGGGAGGGAGGGAGGGAGGGAGGGAGGGAGGGAGGGAGGGAGGGAGAGAGAGAGAGAGAGAGAGAGAGAGAGAGAGAGAGAACTCATACTTTTTAAACCCAAGGTTTTTTCTTACAAATTTAAGTGCTTCACAAGTTTAATTGTGTGTATTGGTTGGCCCATCCAATTTCAGAGCTAATTCAGGATTAAGAGAGAGTCTTGTGCAAAATATAAATGCATAGTTTTATTGGAATAAAAAAATTAACTTTCCTTAAATATGTCTCCTATCAATTACAAGTCAAGTGTTGATTTCAAAAATAAACAATTTCCCACTTAAGACTGTTTAAATCTGGTTTAGTTTAATGTATTCATCTAATCTGGGTTAATTCTCCAAAGGTCTTTAGCACAGCATGCTGGCATCCCTTTTATCAAACTCCATCCCCAAATTCTGAAAAGAACACATAAGATACTGGACAATGAACAAAGGAACAAGTGGGGAGGCAAACAAATGGCTGTTGTGATGCAAGAGTTGAGAGATTCTTGATCAGGCTAAGGGTCTAGGAAAAAGGCAGGCAACAGAAGATGGCAACAAGAGAGCATTGTCTCCTCAGAAAACTGTACTTTGTTCATGAGGGGAGACAATAAAAAGTATTGTAGAAATTGCTTCAATTTCCCATAACACAAATGTTATAAAACCAAGAATAGCTGAATGAAATGGCAGTAGATACAGCAGAAAAGTCTACATTGATGAAATCTAGTCATGGTCAACAGTTAATTAAATTGAACACAGTTTGTTTTTTATCATCCTTCTGCCTTTTTAAAATATATTTTTATTGATTTCAGATACTAAGGGAGAGAAAGAGAGAGATAGAAACATCAATGATGAGAGAGAATCATTAATCGGCTGCCTTCTGCATACTCCCTACCAGGGATTGAGCATGCAACCCGGACATGTGCCCTTGACAGGAATTTAGTCCAGGACCCTTCAGTTCACAGGCCTACGCTGAGCCAAACCAACTAGGGCAATCATCCTTGTGCTTTGACTTTCTGACATTTACCTTCTTTGTAGGGAGTTTCTCCTTTGTAGAAGTCTCTGAATAATAATCTATTTAGGTGAAAGCAGCAGTGAATGATTTTCAGTTTGATGATTTTCAGTTAAGACAGGAAAAATAGGCATCAGAGAGACTTTATTTTTCCAGTGTGATTGTACAAACAGCTTTCCTAATCAAATATTAACTGTAATAAAGACTTGTGCTTGGTCATCAGAGAAATCGGTATTTCATGTGTGTGGGTGGGGAAGACATTTCTAGAGTAATGGGGTAGGTGAATGGTTTGAAAAGTGGGGGTGAGAAGAGGTCACACTTTCCTGTTTTATCCTTAAACTATATATATTTCCTTTTGGGTGTTAAACCAGAACATGTAACTACCTGTTCTGAAAGTTGCACAAAAGAGCATCTGTTCTATTCCAAAGTGAGAAAAATTCTTATGTAGGACTAAATATAGAAACACACATGCACCAATAGAATTCACATACACTTTTTCATGTCCAAGTTAAAGAATATTTCAAAAGTCAATGAGAATGTTTTATATATACAGTATGACCTTAGTATATTTAAAAATAACTATTGTTTACTCAATGCATTTATTCTCTGAAGTAAGTATGAGAATAATTCATTTTTAACTCTATACTAGAGGCCCGGTGCACGAAATTCGTGCACTGGGGAGGGTGTCCCTCAGCCCAGCTTGCACCCTCTCTAATATGGGACCCCTCGGGAGATGTCCAACTGCAGGTTTAGGCCCGATCCCTGTGGAATCGGGCCTAAACCTGCAGTTGGACATCCCTCTCACAATCCGGGACCGCTGGCTCCTAACCGCTCACCTACCTGCCTGATTGCCCCCTAACTGCTCCCTTGCTGGCCTGATTGCCCCCTAACTGCTCCTCTGCGGGCCTGATTGCCCCCAAATACCCTCCCTGCTGGCCTGATCACCCCCAAGGCTTTTATTAGTATAGATATGACCCTGCACAGAAAATTTTACTAACCCTGCTTTACAATAAGGGCTTGACGATTGAATCATTAGGACCAGACACCAAGATTTCCTTTCTTTGAATAGTGGAGGGAATACTTATCTTGTCTTTAAGTTGCCCGGAAATTAAAATGAGATAATGACTTAGAAAAGTATAAAAGCACCATATAAAGACAACTGTCTTTTTAATGAAGTGGCAAAATGAAAAACACTTTTTATTCTCCCCTTCCTTCCTTTACAGCTTTTATTTAAACTTTGAAATTTATAAAAATTTCACTCCAATTTTCATTTCTTTACATTCAACATTATTTTGTATTGGTTTCAGGTTTTATATTAGTTACAGAATAGTGGTTAGACAATCATATACTTTACAAAGTGTTCCCCGATATTTCTAGTACCCACCTGGCATCATACCATCATTACAACACTATTGACTATATTCCCTATTTAAGTGACAATGGGTTTACAGGTTCCTTTCAGTCTTTCTTTTGTGTTGCTTGTCCTTCCTTTTCTTTCTCACTTCTTCCCTCATTTTCTTTATATAGTATCTCAATTGGCCATCAAAGCTCAGTGAAGGCACTGGGACACGCTTAATCCATTTTACAGACCAGGAAACTGAGGCCAATTCCAGTTGGCTGTGGAACTTGACTCAGCACACAGGAAGCCCTCAGAGCCATGCTCTTTGTGCTTCCTAAGGGGCAGCGGCCCAGCAAACAGAACAAACCTTCCAGTCAGGCTTCCGAGCCTCTTTCTCAAGCACCTCTTCATTGCGAATGCTCCACATTCTTTCCTCTCCCCCAATTCTTTACTGCCCCCCCCCCCCCCGCTTCTCCGAAGCAGGTGGAAGGCTTCCCACTCACTGCCTAGGCATGCTCTGCCGTGGGGCAGGGTGTCACGAGCTTGCTTTTGGGTCAAGGCAGGAGCAGAAGTCACTGCCTCTGAAGTGTGAAGGCCGCCTGAGCGAGGCCTATTAGCACTGGGAGCTTCTCTGAATCACATCAGTCAGTGCAGTACCCTGCAGTGCAGCACCCCTCCACTGAGGTGGCACCACCCCTCCACCCCCGCCTCAGGGGTGAGGGTCCTGGCCCTCTGCCAGGAGTCCTTCCATGCCCCTTGATCCCTGGCTGGGCCCACCCACGTCTTGGGGCCACTGCAGAACCTCTGTCTCTCTGCAGATGAGGCAGATCCCTGCCCTAGGTCTCCGCAAAGCTATGAATCTGTGGCCAGAGGCCTGGTCTGGGTCTCAGCAACCACATGCCTGCAATGTTCCCAGGGACCCTGGGAGCGGCTGGGCGAGTCCCGCCTCACCTCCCCGGGGTGCCGATCTCCCCAGGGACGCCTGGGAGAGGCTGGATGGGCCCGGCCACGCCCCCCCAGGTTGGCAATCTTCCCAGGGACCCCCGGGAGAGGCGGGATGGGCCCGGCCACGCCCCCCCAGGTTGCTGATCTCCCCAGGGACCCCCGGCAGTGGCGGGATGGGCCCGGCCACGCCCCCCCAGGTTGCCGATCTCCCCAGGGACCCCCGGGAGTGGCAGGATGGGCCCCGCCACGCCCCCCCAGGTTGCCGATAGCCCCAGGGACCCCCGGCAGTGGCTGGATGGGCCCGGCCACGCCCCCCCTGGTTGCCGATCTCCCCGATACCCTCTTGAGCGTCTGGGCAGCGATCTCCCCAGGGACCCCCGAACTAAGAGGACTGGGCGCCGCCATCTTGATCTTCTCAACGGCTGGATAGGCCACCCGGAGTCCCGCCCCCCAGCCTCTCGCCGGCCCAATCGTGGGCGTAGCGGAGGTGCGGTCAATTTGCATGTTTCTCTATTATAAGGTAGGATTATGACTAATTTGAATAAAAATGAGCCAAAATAATCTCCAAAATAAAAATAAATCTCTGGGGAATGCAAAGGGGATAGTTTTCACTAACTCTATAATTTTTAAACTATATCCCCAAAGAGTTGTAATTCAATTTGAGAATTTAATTATATGTTTCTTCCATGGTCAGCCAAAAATAGATGTTTTAAACTGGTCCAGGTTGATCACCTGGATATGAAAATTGCTATCCTCACCCTGAATAGTTGTAGAGAAGAACTTGCCAGAATGTACATCAGAGAGGTTAGGAGACTCAAGTCTTTCAGCATCCTCCACATGTTCTTGTCCATGGACTTCCTTTGAGTGAGTACACCCATGGCCACACAGCAAGGTCAAAACTTCAGTGACTTAAAAACTCTCTTCCCTCCCACAAACAGAAACAAAACAAAGCCAACAAATAAAGCAAATCATTTCATTTATGAATTTACATGTTTTCAAGGTTGTTATTATTTTATATTATTTCCCCAATCTGAGTACTTCTGATTTATTCAACAAATCATCGTTGGGTACAATGACAGTGAGGTGTACTTCTAGGTGCCAGGAAGACAGCAGAGAACAAAACACAGATAATTCCTGCCCACTGAAGTTTCTAGTGGAGGGAGAGGCAGGCAATATCAAATTTTAAAAAAAACATTAAAATTTTAGATATATGCGGGTGATTGAAAATTAAATTAGAGTAAGAGGGAGTGAGTATATGGTGGGAGAAGTTGATATTTTAGATAAACTCTGAAGGACGTGAGGGTAGGAGACATGTTGATTGTGTGCAAAGCCCTGCAGTAAGGCAAGGGAGTGGAAACCAAGCTAGGAAGTCGGAGAGTAGATATGGTGACTTCAGACAGGAGCCAGCTCCAGAGCATAAAGGGCCCTGACTCTCACTCTGAGATTAGCCATTGAAGGTTTTTAAACAGAAGAGTGGCATAATTTGCTCTATCCAACTCTAGCAATTAGGATGTTTTTACATGCATCCATGTAAAAGCTAGGAAAAACTGTAGAAGTCACAGGGGTGATGAGAAGTGCCAGGTTTTTTCATATCCATTAAAGGGAGATCCTAAGAAATTTGCTGGCAGGTTAGAGAAGGATATGAAAGGAAGGGAGGCATCTAGGAAAAGTCATGGCCTACGCAGCTAGAGGTCACAGTTGCCACTTACAAGAATAGAAAAGATTGTGGGAGGAACAGGTGAATGCCCCTTAGGTCTGTTAAGAGATGGAGTACAAGGGAGAAGTCTGAGCTGAAGATAAATATTGGGATTCATCTTACAGAAAATATTAGTGGCCATAAGGTAAAATAAAATTTCCAAGGGAATAAATGTAGAACAAGAAAAAAGTTGGAGACACAAGCCCTAGGATATGGTGCAGCTATGAAGATGGGAGATGCCAAAGAACCAGCAAAGGAACCTGAGAGGAGCCAACAGAGAGGTAGGGGAAATGAGAAAGAATGATTGCCCAGAAGACAACTTGACAAAGTGTGAAAAGGAAGAGTTTGGCAAATACAATTGATACAGTAAAATGCAGGGTAAAATAAAGATGGAAAATTAGCCATTTGTTGATTAATAGAAGCCATTAAATTAAATTAAATTAAATTAAAAGTTTATATTTCTATTTCCTGCATATGTGAAAAAGGAAACATCAATTTGCCATGATAAAAACAAGTTAAAAGAACTTATTAGTGTAATTTAACCAGTGTTACGATGCAGTCCCCTGGTGAACTCCAAAGTATACGTGTTAATGAAATCCCATTTCTCTAGGACAGTGTCACATCAGAAATAAAATTAACAACTTGAAATGATTATTTTCTTTCCTATAAGGATACACATTGGTGGCACTTCACCAATGCCATTACCATTTTTCCCATAAGCTTCTCAGCAGCATTCAAATGAAGAAAGTCTTCCTTAGTAAAAGGTTGCTTCCTTATGTTACACACAGCTACTTCCATCATTGACTGATACACTGAGATGCAAAGAAAATACTTCATTGTGGCATCATCCCTAAGAAAGAAAGTAGTATAAAGCACACTGAACCACAACCCCAAATACACACATGGCTTAGTCTGCACATATTAAATTATTGAGAATTCTGTATAACTTTTCACATTGTGACCTTATTAATTGCACTAGAGGCCCGGTGCACTAATTCGTGCAGCAGTGGGGTCCCTCAGCCTGGCCTGCGGGATCGGGTCGAAACCAGCTCTCTGGCATCCCCTGAGGGGTCCCAGACTTCAAGAGGGTGCAGGCCAGGCTAAGGGCTCCATTGGTGCACGATCAGGACTGGAGGGACGCAGGGGGTTGGCCAGCCGAGAAGGGACAGCGGGAGGGCTCCAGGGCATGTTCAACCTGTATCACTCAGTTTCAATTGGCCGGACCCCAGCAGCAAGGTAACCTACTGGTCAGAGTGTCTGCCCCCTGGAGGTCAGTGCATGTCATAGCGACTGGTCAACTGGTCGCCTATTTGGCCTCTGGTGGTCAGTGCGCATCATAGCGAGTGGTTGAGTGGCCTTAGCATATCATTAGCATATTATGCTTTGACTAGTAGCCCATTTGCAGAAAAAATCCTGCAAGCGGCCGCTGCGGCCGCTGCCGCCGTTGCAGCCGCCGCGCCTGCACCCGCTTGCTGCTGCCACCTGCCCCGCTCCGCCCCGCCCCACTCCGCCCTGCCCCGCCCCGCCCAGGCTTTCCCTCTGGCAGCCATCTTGCTTTCCACTTTTCCTCCGTCTTCCTTCTAAGTTGTCTTCAGTCTTCACTCCTCCCTCCCTCAGCATATGCAAATTAACCTCCATCTTTGTTGGGTAATTTGCATACTCGCCCTGATTGGCTGGTGGGCATGGCTTTGGATGGTGGGCGTGGCTTGGGCGTAGCGAAGGTGCGGTCAATTTGCATATTACTATTTTATTAGGTAGGATTGGTTGAACGGCCAACTGGCTGACTGGACACTTAGCATATTAGGCTTTTATTATATAGGATATGTTCAAATCTGTTAACATAGAAGTAAAAGGAAAAGAAAGCAAGCTATGAAAAACCTGATGTATTAGTTCTGATTCTGTGAAGTAGCTTTTTTTAATGTGTTTTTTATAGTATTGCAGATATCTCCCATTCTCTCCCCCTCTTTCCAGCCCCTACCCATCCCCCAGGTCTTCACTACCCTATTGCCTGTGTCCATGGGCTATATATGTAAGTATATAACTTCTTTGGTTTATCTCTTCTCGTCCCCCCAACCCCACATCAAGGTATGTCAATCTGTTCCATGCTTCAGATTATGTGTTATGACAGAGTCACCAATACAGTGTCTACTTCAGTTGAAAACTGTAAAAAAAAATAGGATTTAAAATACATAAAAATTTATAGACATTCCTTTAAATGTACAAAAACTACAATAATGTAGTTTTGTTTTAATCCAGAAGAAGTTCTGGGAGAGGTCCACTATTGAATTGAAAAATAGTTCTAAGTCAGGATCGTTTTCCTACCATCTTCTGCACAATTGCACTTTATATTCCATCCATGAGCATAAACAATAAAACAAATACAATGTGGCAGATATAAGTTCATCTTCCCTAATGGATTGAATCAAGATCAATAGTTGTGTGAGCTCAGATCTGGCAGAAACTGACACAGGTGCATAATTCTGTTGTTGTGCTCCCTTAACTAGGGGGTAGGGGTTCTTTTGGGCTCCAACCTGAATAATATGGTTCCTCCAAAGTTTTTTTTTCTTTATTGATTAAGGTATTGCATATGTGTCCTTATTCCCCCAATGCCCCCCCACCCCAAACCCATTCATGCCCTCACCCCCTGGTGTCTGCGGCCATTGGTTATGCTTATATGCATGCATACAAGTCCTTTGGTTGATCTCAAAGTTTTAATGAAGGAGTCTTGTGCCTAATATCTGACCATAGGTTTTCCTGTTCCCTTCCATTTTACACAAGCAATAGATGGCTATAAACAGAATGACTATAACTAATTTAATGCCATTTTAATGTCTGGCATATCTAAGACAGGAACTCAAATGGTGGAAGGAAATATCTTCAGAGGAATTTCATTTGGAAAATTAATGTACAATCCTCATAGAAATCTATTTTAATGAACCTGAATATAGAGTTCTCTCTTTAGAGTTAACTGAAATTAAAACCTAAGATGACTTAAAACCATCTAGACTGTTAATGTGTGTGTGTGTGTGTGTGTGTGTGTGTGTGTGTGTGTGTGTGTGTGTAAATCAGAATTGAATTGATAAGAGAATAGAGTACATTTTATTTTATTTTATTTTAACCAATAAAGCCTAGTAGAGAATCGCTAATTGCTTTTTAAACTTATCTTTATTGTTGAAATTATTACAGATGTCCCCCTTTTTACCCCATTAACCCCATCTTCCCCATTCCTGCCTTCTCCCAAGGCCTTCTCTGCACAATTGTTTGTGTCCGTGGGTTATGCATACATGTATAGAAGTACTTAATTAATCTTTCACCCTCCTGGCCCCTTCCCTCTGAGATTCATCAGTCAGTTCCACCTTTCCATGCCTCTGGTATTATTTTATCCAACCTTTTGTTTTGCACATTAGATTCTACTTATATGTGAGTTTATGTGCTATTTGTCTTTCTCTGATTGGCTTATTTCCCTTAGTATAATAATATCCAGGTCCCTCCATGTTATCTCAAATGCTAATAGATCCTTCTTTTTTATAGCTGCATAGTATTCCACTGTGTAAATGTACCACCATTTTTAATCCACTTACCTACTGATGAGCACTTGAGCTGTTTCCAGATCTTAGCTATTGTAAATAACACTACTATGAATATAGGGTGCATATATTATTATTTCTGATTGGTGTTTCAGGCTTCTTAGGATATTTTCCTAGAAGTGAGATCACTGGGTCAATGGCAGTTCCATTTTTAATTTTTTCAGAAAACTCCATACTGTTTTCCACAGTGGCTGTAGCAATCTGCATTCCTACCAGCCGTACACTAGAGTTCCCTTTTCTCCACATCCTCACCAACACTTGTTGTCTGTTGATTTATTAATGGTAGGCATCCTGGCAGGTGTGAGCGTGTACCTCATTGTCCTTATAACTTGCATCTTTCTGATGATTAGTTACTTTAAGCATTTTTCATATGACTCTTGGCCATTTGTGTGTCCTCTTTAGGGAAGTGTCCATTCAGGTCCTCCACCCATTTTTAAATGGATTATTTGTCTTCCATTTGTTGAGTTGTCTGAGTACTTTCTATATTTTTGAAATTAATCCCTTATCAGATGTATCATTGGCAAATATGTTCTCCCAAAGAGTGGGTTCCCTTTTCATTTTGATGCGGTTTCTTTTGCTCTGCAGAAGACTTTTAGCTTGATTTAGTCCCATTAGTGTGTTTTTCCTTTGTTCCTCTTGCCATAGTGATACATCTGTGAATGTTCTACTACATGAGATGTCTGAGGTTTTGATGCCTACATTTTCTTCTAGGATATATATGTTTTCATGACTTATATGTAAGTCTTTTATCCATTTTGAGATTAAATATATTTTTATTGATTTCACAGAGGAAGGGAGAGGGAGAGATAGAAACATCAATGATGAAAAAGAATCTTTGATTGCCTGCCTCCTGAATGCTCCCTAACTGGGGATCGAGCCCAGGCATGTGCCCTTGACTGGAAACAAACTTGGGACACTTTAGTCCACAGGTCGACCCTCTATCCACTGAGCCAAACCAGCTAGAGCATTTTGAGATTTTTTTTGTGAATAGTGTGAGTTGGTGATCCATTTCACCTTTTTGTATGTAGCTGTTTAATTTTCCTACCATTTCTTGAAGAGATTGTCTTAACTCCATTTTATGCTCTTGCCTCCTTTGTCAAATATTAATTGAACATAATTGCTTGAGTTGATTCCTGGGTTTTTTTCCATTGATCTACTAGTATATGCCTGTTCTTGGGCCAACATCAGGCTGTTTTGATAACAGTAGCTTTGAGGTCTATCTCAGTATTATGATCCCTCCAACTTTGTTGTTCTTTAACAACATTGGTGAGGCTATTTGGGGTCTTTTTGGTCCCATTTAAATCTTTCAAATATCTGTTCTAGATCTGTGAAATATGCCCTTGTAATTTTAATAGAGATTGCATTGAATCTATAGATTGCTTTGGGTACTGTGGACATTTTAATGGTGTTAATTCTACCAATCCATGAATAAGGTATATTCTTCCACTTGCTTATATCTTCCTCTATCTCTCTTTTTTTAACGTCCTATAGTTTTCCAAATACAGGATTTTACTTCCTTGGTTAAGTTTATTCCTAAGTATCTACTAAGTTATTTTTTATCGCAATGATAATGGGATTTTTTTTTAACTTTCTGTTTCTAAGAGTTCATTATTGGTGTATGAAAATGCCATAGATTTCTGGGTGTTAGTTTTGTATCCTGCTATATTGTCCAATTCATTTATTAAATTTACTAGTTTTTTTGTGAAGTCATTCTGGCTTTCTATGTACAATATGATGTCATCTACAAATAATGATAGTTTTATTACCTCCTTTCCAATTAGGTATCTTTTCTTTTTTCTTCTTGTCTGATTGCTGTGGCTAGGACTTTCAATATTATGTTGGATAAGAGTGTCAAAGCAGACATCTGTTTTGTTCCTGTTCTTAGAAGAAATGGTTTTCAATTTTACCCATTGAGTAGGATGTTGGCTGTAGGTGTGTCATATATGGCTTTTATTATGTTGAGGTTATGATCCCTCTATTCCCATTTTGCTGAAAGTTTTTATCAAAAATTAGTGTTGGATTTTGTTGAATTTATTTTTGACATCTACTGATATGATCATGTGATTTTTATCTTTCAATTTATTTATGTGATATATTACATGTATTGATTTGTGAATATTGGACCAGCCTTGCATTGCTGGTGTATGATCTTTTTAATATATGGCTGGATCCGATTTGCTAAAATTTTGTTGAGGATTTTAGCATTTATGTTCATCAGAGTTATTTGCTTCTAATTCTCTTTCTTTTTATGTCTTCTTCTGTTTTGGGGATTAGAATAATGCTGGCCTTGTAAAAGGAGGTTGGGTGTATTCCTTCTTCTTGCATATTTTGTAATAGTTTGAAAAAGATAGGTGTTAGTTCTTCTTTGAATGTTTGGTAAAATTCCCCTGTGATTCCGTCTGGACCAGGGCTTTTGTTTGCTGGGAGTTTCTTGATCACTGCTTCAATTTCATCAGTTGTTATTGGCCTATTCAGTTTTCTGATTCTTCCTGACTCAGTTTTGGAAGATTGTATTTTTCTACAAATTTGTCCATTTCATCAAGGTTGTACATCTTGTTGGCATATAGATGTTCATAGTATATTCTTAGAATCCTTTGTATTTCTGTGGTGTCCATTGTTACTTCACCTCTTTCATTTCTGCTTTTATTTAGTTGGGTCCTCTCTCTTTGTTTCTTGACGAGTCTGGCTATAAGTTTATCAATCTTTTTTTTTTCTTTTTCTTTTTTAAATATATTTTATTGATTTTTTTACAGAGAGGAAGGAAGAGAGATAGAGAGCTAGAAACATCGATGAGAGAGAAACATCGATCAGCTGCCTCCTGCACACCCCCTACTGGGTATGTGCCCGCAACCAAGGTACATGCCCTTGACCGGAATCGAACCCGGGACCCTTCAGTCTGCAGGCTGACGCTCTATCCACTGAGCCAAACCGGTTTTGGCTATCAATCTTTTTTATCTTTTTAAAGAATCATTTCTTGGTTTCATTAATCTTTTTTTTTTTTTAGTATCTTTGTCATTTATTTCCTCTCTTTATTATTTTCTGCCTTCTACTTACTCTGGTCTTTTGCTGCTGTTCTCTTTCTAATTCTTGAAGCTGTAGGGTAAGATAGTTTATTAGAGATTTTTCTTATTTGACTTCCCTCTCCAGACTGCTTTTGCCATGTCCCATAGATTTCGGGTTGTTGTTTGTTCATTTTTACTTATTTCCAGGAAGTTTTTTATTTCTTCCTTGATCTCATTTGTAACCCATTTATTGTTTAATAACGTGCTACTTAGCCTCCATGTGTTTGAATGCTTTATTGTAGTTGATTACTGGTTTCATACTGTTTTGATCAAGAAGATGTTTGATATGATTTCAGTCTTCTTGAACTTGTAGAGACTTAGTTTATGTCCTAACATGTTGTCTATCTTTGAGAATGACCTGTGTGCAATTGAGAAGAATGTATATTTTGTAGCTTTGGGTTGAAATGTTCTGTCCTCCACCCATTTTGTCAATTAACTCCATCTGATCTAATGTGTAATTTAGGGTCACTGTTTCCTTGTTGATTTTTTTTTTGTCTGTAATATCTATAATTGTGATGTGGCTAGGTGTGGATTCTTTGAAATTCATCTTGATTGGGACTTTCTGTGCTTTATGAACTTGACTGACTTTCCTTCACTAGGTTGGGGAAGTTTTCTGTGATTATTTTTTCAAACAGGTTTTCTATTCCTTTCTCAGATTCTTCTCCTTCCAGGACCCCTAGAAGGCATGGAGCCAGAAAAATTAAAGGAGGAAAGAAAAATAAATAAATAAGAATATGAAAGCAAAGAAGGAAGAGACAAGAAATAGGGCAAGTATAAAAAATACAAGCTAGAAAATAACAAATGTAATAATATGTATATAAAAGCCTAAGCGACTGTTATGACCAGTCGACTGAATGACCAGTCACTGTGTCATGCATTGACCACCAGGGGGCAGACGCTCAATGCTGGAGCTGCTCCCTGGTGATCAATGACGCTCAATGCTGGAGTGCGCTCCCACAACCAACCTCCCATGGCCAGCCAACCTCCCATGGTCCCTTCCCACCCCCCACGGGCCCAACGGCCCTAATCGCCAGCCAGATCAAGGGACCCCAACCATACATGAATTTGTACACCAGGCCTCTTGTTATAATTTAAAAAGTAATAATATTAAATAAAATATAGAATAGGGAAAGAAAGGAAGAAATTTTTGAATTAAAAATAAGAATTAACAAAAAGTAAAGAGAATGAGAAAGAAAAAAATTAGACTAAAATAAAAGATAGCAATTAGAGAATATAGGGGATGAAGAGAAGAGAGAGAAAGAAAATCCAAACCAACCAAACAAACAAAAAAATAAGAAGGAGAAGATTTCATGTTTCTCTCTCTCCCTTTCCCTTCCTTTTTGAAATCAATAAAAGTATATTTAGGTCTACTATCTGTAGAGCTTGCTGGATTATGCTTTGATGCTGTTGTATCTGGCCCCTTAGTGTGTGGGTTCTGGGTTTCCTGGACAGTTTCCTGAGGCAGGCCAGCCCGGGAACCCTGGCTGAAGCCCACCAGGGCCAGTTCCCAAGCAGTCCAGTAGGTGGGGCCTCCCTAGCTTTGAGGCTGGGTCTGCTTCCAGGGCCCCTCTGGAATGTACTTTTTCTGGGCTGCTTTCCCCTATAGATTTGAGCTCTGCAGAGTATCTGGTCCCTGTCAGGGTGGTTTCAACACATTTACTTTCAGGCTGGTGCCTGTAGTTTGTGGGAGGTGTGGGTGTACCTTCCTCTCCTTCCAATGCCTCAGCCCTGGCTGGGTTGCTGGTATCCCCTTGTTACTACCTCTAGTAGTTGGGAATTAAAAAAAGAAAAAGGAGAGGATCGAAGATGGCTGCCAATGGGAAGGCAGGCTGCAAGATAGTGTGTGAGTAAGAGAGTGAAAGGAGAGTGTGTGGATGTATGGGGAGTGTCTATTTGTGAGTGAGGGACAGCTATATTCCAAAGGACTGTTGGACTGCCAGACTGGGCTCCCCTGACCAGGCAGCCTCCACTGCTGCTGCAGTCTCTCCCAGAGTGACCAGCTCTGCGGCAGAGACCACGCCACCTTGAAGGGAAGAGTGGTTGTGATCAGAAGCCTAGCCTTACCTACAACCAGGAAGAATCAGATACCTGCCAGGACCCAACAACCACAACATCCATGGACCAGCTGCGAACCCATGAACACCAGGTCTCAAACAGCACAAATACGCAGACTCAAATGAGTTCTGCACCTTCTCACGAAAAGGTAAGATTTTGCCCAGAGAAAGGTGAGGTCTGTGATCTAGGTTGGAGGGAGAAATGTGTGAAGTGGGATCTAGAGGTACAGAAGAAGTCTGCACCCCACAAAATCCGTGGCCATTGGGGCCAGCTTAGTCTGCAAATGTGGAAGGGGGTCCACAGGGCTGCTGGCAGAAGGGAACTCTAGAAATCAACCCATAGCTGGGCTGGGCACAAAAAGGCAGCCTTAAGTTTTACCAGTAAACCAGCTGTGCAGTGCCGGGGGAAAAGACGTGCACAGAGACATTTTCTGATCCAGTCATCTGCTGACGGGCACCTAGGCTGTTTCCAAATCTTAGCTATTGTAAATTGTGCTGCTATGAACATAGGGGTGCATATATCCTTTCTGATTGGTGTTTCTAGTTTCTTCGGATATATTCCCAGGAGTGGGATTACTGGGTCAAATGGGAGTTCCATTTTCAGTTTTTTGAGGAAACTCCATACTGTTCTCCACAGTGGCTGCACCAGTTTGCATTCCCACCAGCAGTGCACGAGGGTTCCTTTTTCTCCCCATCCTCGCCAATACTTGTCATTTGTTGATTTGTTGATGACAGCCATTCTGACAGGTGTGAGATGGTACCGCATTGTCGTTTTGATTTGCATCTCTCAGATAATTAGTGACTTTGAGCATGTTTTCATGTGTCTCTTGGCCTTCCTTTTGTCTTCTTTTGAAAAGATTCTATTTAGGTCTGTTGCCCATTTTTTTATTGGATCATTTATCTTTCTTTTATTAAGTTGCATAAGCTGCCTATAGATGTTGGAGATTAAACCTTTATCAGTGATAGCATTTGCAAATATGTCCTCCCATAGAAGGGGCTTTCTTGTTGTTTTGTTGATGGTTTCTTTTGCTGTAAAAAAAGCTTTTTATTTTGATATAGTCCCATTTGTTAATTTTCTCTTTAGCTTCCATTGGGGCAGTATTGGTGAAGAAGTTCTTTCGGCATATGTCTGAGATTTTGTTGCCTGTAGATTCCTCTAGTATTTTTATGGTTTCCCGTCTTATGTTTAAGTCCTGTATACATTTTGAGTTTATTTTTGTGTATGGTGTAAGTTGGTGATCTAGTTTCATTTTTTTTTTGCATGTATCTGTCCAATTTTCCCAACACCATTTATTGAAAAGACTGTCTTGACTCCATTGTATGTTCATGCATCCTTTGTCAAATATTAATTGAGCATAGTGGTTTGGGTCAATATCTGGATTCTCTATTCTGTTCCATTGATCTATATGTCTGTTCTTGTGCCAGTACCAGGCTGTTTTGAGAACAGTGGCTTTGTAATACACCTTCAGGTCTGGTATTGAGATCCCATCTACTTTATTCTTCTTTCTCAGGATTGCTGTGGCTATTCAGGGTCTTTTTTAATTCCAGATAAATTTTTGAAGAGTTTTTTCTAGGTCTGTGAAATATGCTGTTGGTATTTTGATGGGGAGTGCATTGAATCTATAGATTGCTTTGGGAAGTATGGACATTTTAATGATGTTGATTCCACCAATCCATGAACATGATATGTTCTTCCATCTGTTAACATCTTCCTCTATCTCTTTTTTCAGTGTCCTGTAGTTTTCCGTGTATAGGTCTTTTACCTCCTTAGTTAAGTTTATTCCTAGGTATCTTAGTTTTTTTGGTGTGATGGTAAATGGGATTGCTTTTTTAGTCTCTCTTTCTGTAAGTTCACTATTGGTGTATAGAAATGCCATAGATTTCTTGGCGTTAATTTTGTATCCTACTACATTGCCGAATTCATTTATTAAGTCTATTAGTTTTTTGATGGAGTCTTTAGGGTTTTCTATGTACAGTATCACGTCATCTGTGAATAAGGACATTTTTACTTCTTTTCCAATTTGGATGCCTTTTATTTCTTCTTCTTGTCTGATCATAATGGCTAGTACTTCCAGTAGTATGTCGAACAAGAGTGGTGAGAGTGGGCATCCCTGTCTTGTTCTTGTTCTCAGGGGAAATGGTTTAAGTTTTTGCCCATTGAGTCTGATGTTGGCTGTGGGTTTGTCATATAGGGCTTTTATTATGTTGAGGTATGATCCTCCTATTCCCACCTTGCTGAGGGTTTTTATTGAGAAAGGTTGTTGGATTTTGTCAAATGCTTTTTCTGCATCAATTGATATGACTATGTGATGTTTATCTCTCAGTTTGTTTATGTGATGTATCAGGTTTATTGATTTGTGGATATTGTACCATCCTTGCATTCCTGGGATAAATCCTACTTGGTCATGGTGTATGATCTTTCTGATGTACTGCTGGAGCCGATTTGCTAGAATTTTGTTGAGGATTTTGGCATCTATGTTCATGAGGGATATTGGCCTGTAATTCTCTTTCATTGTGTTGTCTTTATCTGGTTTTGGTATTAGGGTGATGCTGGCTTCATAGAAGGAGCTTGGAAGTGTTCCTTCCTCTTGAATTTTCTGGAATAGTCTGAGGAGGATAGGTTTTAGTTCTTCCTTGAATGTTTGGTAAAACTCTCCTGTGAAGCCGTCTGGTCCCGTGCTTTGTTTGCTGGAAGCCTTTTGATGACTGCTTCAATTTCTTCCATAGTTACTAGCCTGTTGAGCTGTTTTGATTCTTCCTGATTGAGTTTTGGAAGGTTATATTTTTCTAGGAATATGTCCATTTCCTCCAGGTTGTCCAGTTTGTTAGAATTGAGTTGTTCGTAGTATTTTGTGACAATCCTTTGTATCTCAGCGGGGTCTGTTGTTATTTCACCTCTTTCATTTCTGATTTTGTTTATTTGGGTCCTCTCTCTTTGCTTCTTGGTGAGCCTGGCTAGAGGTCCATCAATCTTGTTTATCCTTTCAATGAACCAGCTCTTGGTTTTGTTGATCTTTTGTATTGTTTCTTTGGTCTCTATGTCATTTATCTCCCCTCTGATCTTTATTATTTCCTTCCTTCTGCTTACACTGGGCTTTTCTTGTTGCTCTCTCTCTAACTCTTTGAGCTTTTGTGTTAGGTAATTTGTTACCATTGTTTATTGTTTTTTTGCAGTAGGCTTGTAGAGCTATGAACTTCCCTCTCAGGACTGCTTTTGCTGTGTCCCATAGACTTTGGATTGTTGTGTTTTCATTGTCATTTGTTGCCATGATTTTTTTATTTCTTTCTCGATGTCTCTGGTAACACAGTCATTGTTTAATAGCATGCTGTTTAGTCTTCATGTGTTTGATTTCTTTGGATTGTTTTTATTGTAGTTGATTTCCAGTTTTATGCCACTGTGACCTGAGAAGATACTTGATATGATTTCTATCTTCTTGAATTTGGAGAGACTTTGCCTATGTCCTAACATATGGTCTATCTTTGAAAATGACCCATGTGCACTTGAGAAGAATGTATATTCTGTGGCTTTGGGGTGAAATGTTCTGAAGATGTCAATTAATTCCATCTGGTCTAGTGAGTCATTTAGGATTGATGTTTCTTTTCTGATTTTTTGTTTAGAGGATTTGTCCAATGGTGATAGTGGGGTATTAACGTCTCCTACTATGATTGCATTGCAGTCAATCTCTCCTTTGATATCTTCCAGGAGTTTTTTATGTATTTTGGTGCTCCTGTATTGGGTGCATATATGTTTACCGGAGTTATTTCTTCTGTTGGATTGCTCCCTTTAGTATTATGAAGTGGCCTTCGTTATCTCTTGTTATGTCCTTCACTTTAAGATCTAACTTGTCAGATATAAGTATTGCTACCCCAGCTTTTTTCCATTTACATTTGCCTGGAAAACCTTTTTCCATCCCTTCACTCTCAGTCTGTATGCGTCTTTTTTTCTGAGGTGGGTTTCCTGTAGACAGCAGATATATGGGTCTTGTTTTCTTATCCAATCCATTACCCTGTGTCTTTTGATTGGGGCATTCAATCCATTTACATTTAAAGTTATTATTGATAGGTACTGATTTGTCACCATTTTTCTTCTATATCCCTGTGTTCCTTCTTTGTGTTCTATTTCTTTTTTTTTACAGCAGACCCTTTAGCATTTCTTGCATTGCTGGTTTGGTGGTGATACACTCCCTTAGTCCTTTTTTGTCTGTGAAGCTCCTGATTTCACCTTCAATTTTGATTGATAGCCTTGCTGGGTACAGCATTCTTGGATTGAGACCCTTCCTTTGCATGACTTTGTATATTTCATTCCATTCCCTTCTGGCCTGATGAGTTTCTGTTGAGAAATCAGTTGCTAGTCTGATGGGGGTTCCTTTGTATGTAACTTTCTGTCTCTCTCTGGCCGCTTTTAAGATTCTTACTTTGTCTTGGTGTTTGCCAATTTAATTATAATGTGCCTTGGCATCGGTCTTTTGGGGTTTATTTTGCTTGGGACTCTGTGAACTTCTTGGATTTGTGTGGGGTTTTTCTTCCCTATATCAGGGAGGTTTTCTGTTATTATTTCTTCAAACAGGTTTTCTATTCCTTACTCAGTTTCCTTTCCTTCTGGAACCCCTATTATTCAGATGTTGTTTTGTTTCATGTTGTCCCGAAGTTCCCTTAGGCTCTCCTCCTGCTTTCTAATTTTTTTTTTTCTAGAAGCTGTTCTACTTGGGTATTTTTTTCCATCTTGTCTTCTAGCTCACTTATGCATTCCTCTGCTTCTTCTAGTCTACTCATGATGCTTTCTATTGAGTTCTTTACAGCAGCGATGTCATTTTTCATTTCTTCTTGGTTCTTCTTCATTTCCTCTTGGTTCTTACTCATATTATCAAATTTGTCTTCCATTATTTTCAGCCACCTTATGACCATTTCTCTGAATTCTTTCTCTGATAGGTTGCTTGCCTCTAATTCGTTTACTTCCTTTTCTGGTGATGCCTGCTTTTCTTTCATATTCAGGCTATTTCTTTGTCTCCCCATGGTCTCTCTTCTCTGGATGTCTGGTTATGTAGTTCTCTCTCTCCTGCGTTGATTTAAAGGTAAAAAATACAACACAACCAGGTACAACACACAAGGCACTGAGCAGAATTGTATTTACAATATTAATAACCTCCAATAAAGGTGACCACCAGAGAAAGACAAATTAGGGGATAGGAGAGGAAGAGGAAGAGTAAAAAGAACGAACAAAAAATGAGTGTGAAAATGAACTTGGGAAAAGAGAAGAAAAAAAGTAAGAGAGACAAGAATGATACTAAGTGAGAAAAGGGGAACAAACTATATATATGGGGAGTAAACTCCAATAGAACAACCACTAATCCCAGCAAATGCCAGCAACACGAACCTGGAGATTAATACAATCTACAACACCAACTAATATCAAGTGAGGCAAGGGAAAACAGAAGTAAAAAACAAACAAAAACAAAGCAAACAAAAGAACCAAACAAACAAAAAAAGAATAATCAAAACTATCTCATAAAAAAGCATAAAAATTCAATCTAATCAACATTCAAGCAAACAACAACAAAAGGCCAAGAGAGAAAAACAATTTTTTTTTTTTAGTTAAGGTAGTGTAGAGAGAGGTGTGTATGGACTTGGAGCAGGGGGTTGGAAATTAGATATATAAGTAGGGTGAAATTTTAGCAGAGGGTAAACCAAAAGAGTAGGGAAAATCTAAAGCCAGAAAGGGTTAAGATAAACAGGAGACCAAAGGGGAAACGTTAGGAAGAGAGTGATGGCATAAAGTTAGCATTGAGATAGGGTAAAATGATGCTAAAGGAAAGATGCAAATAGAATGTAGGACACTAATCCCAAAATAAAACAAAGAGAAAATCAAATGACACTTAAAAAAAAAGTAAAATAATTGTAATAATAATGCTGATTGAAAATAAAAATGTAATAATTAAAAAGGTAAAAATCGAGTGAGGAAAAAGAAAAAATTTAGTTTCTTAAGTAAAAGATGCAAAAAAGGAAAATAAAAAATTAAAATAAAAAATAAGAAGAATAAAATGTGCAGTAGTGGCGGTCATTCACTTGCTCTATTGTTCTGTTTGGTACACCTGTTTCCCAGTCCGGGCTGTATTGCAGTTCCCTTCATTCCACTGCTCCTCAGTGTTATAAGCCAATCCTGTTTTTAAGCCTTCTGTGTCTTAATTTCTCGTATTTATTTTTTATTACACCAGAGACAATTTGTGTTTCAGCCCTGGGTGGCAGTGTTTCTGAATTGACTTCTGGGCCTCTCTAGCTTTTTTTTCCCCTATGGCACTCACTACCGGTTTGTGGAGGTGTGCGCCTCAGAGCTGCCTCTCCGATGGTCACCCCCAGCTCTGCTCCCCAGGTTCCGGAAAAACAACTTCCCCCTGCAGTCTCTCAGGGTATTCCCCAACTGGGTTTTCCTATGTATTGGGCTTAGTAATCAGAATCGGAAAAAGCCCAAGTGTGCGGACAGTGGATCTGCGTGCAAGACTAAGCAGCCTGCACTCCTTTGAAATTCTTAGTCTGACCCTCTTCTTCAGATCAAAATGGGTTGCTTTTTAGAGATCCCTTCTGTTAGCAGCTCAGAGGACCCGCTTCCACATTCACGGATCACGGAAGCCCCAACAGCCGCGGATTTTTCTAGGCACAGACTTCCCCGGTCCTGCAGTTCCCGCCACTCATGCGTTTCCCTCTCCCGCCGCTGGGACGAGAAACCTCACCTTATCCCAGGCAAAATTTGACCTTTCCTTAGTGCAGTGAAGAGTTCCTTTGAATCCGCGTGTTTGCGCCGTTTGGGGACAGGTACTCTGGTGCTCACAGCTGTTCAGTGTTTGCCGTTGTCACAGAGAGTCAGGCTTCCAATAAAATCCTCCTTCCCTTGCAAGATTGCGAGGTTTCCCCCTCTGAGCCTGCCGGGAGGGTACCCAGCTGCTGTGGGTGCTGCATGGTCAGGGGAACCCTGCCTAGCACTCCCCCACCTTCTCCTGGAGTTTAGCTGTCCCTTAGCTTGCCAACATACACTCCCCGTGCAAACCTCAGCTGTTCTTACTCTCCGCCCCAGGACCAGGCTCAGAACATGTCTCTATTCTGCCGCCATTTTCTCCATCTCTCAATAACTTTAAATGTAAATGGATTAAATGCCCCAATCAAAAGACATAGGATAGCTGAGTGGATAAGAAAACATGACCCAGATATCTACTGTCTATAGTAAACCCATCTCAGAAAAAAAGACTCACACAGACTGATGGTGAAGTGATGAAAAAAGATTTTTCAGGTGAATGGAAGTGAAAAAAAGCTGGGGTAGCAATCTGAAAAATTAGATCTCAAAGTGAAGGACATAAGAAGAGATAAGAAAGACCACTTCATAATATTAAAGGGAGCAATCCAACAAGAAGATATAACGCTGGTAAACATAAACGCATCCAATATAGGAGCACACAAATACATTTTTAAAAAAAACTTCTGGAAGATATCATTGGAGAGATTAACAGCAATACAGTCATATTAGGGGACTTTAATATCCCACTAACACCACTGGACCAATCCTCTAAACAAAAAATCAGCAAAGAAACATCAATCTTAAATGACACACTAGATCAGATGGAATTAATTGACATCTACAGTGCATTTCACCTCAAAGCCACAGAATATACATTCTTCTCAAGAGCACATGGGTCATTTCAAAGATAGACCATCTATTGGGTCACAGGCAAAGTCTCTTCAAATTCAAGAAGATAGAAATCATATCAAGCATCTGCTCAGATCAAATGGCATAAAACTAGAAATCAACTACAATAAAAATTAAAAAACACCTGGAGACTAAATAGCATGCTATTAAACAATGACTGGGTTACCAAAGAGATCAAAGAAGAAATAAAAAGCATCATTGCAACAAACGACAATGAAAACACAACAATCCAAAATCTATGGGACACAGTGAAAGCAGCCCTGAGAGGGAATTTCATCGCTCAACAGCCTACATAAAAAAAAAACAAGAAACAATGGTAATAAATTATCTAACCATACAACTCAAATAGTTAGAAAGACAGCAACAAGAAAAGCCCAGCTTAAGGAGAAGGAAAAAAATAATAAAGATCATAGGGGAGATAAATGACATAGAGACCAGAAAAACAATACAATAGATCAACAAAACCAAGAGCTGCTTCTTTTAAAAGATAAACAAGATTGATGAACATCTAGCCAGGCTCACCAAAAGCAAAGAGAGGGGACCAAATAAACAAAATCAGAAATGAAAAAGATGAAGTAACAACCAGTCCCACAGAAATACAAATGATTATGAAAAAATATTATGAACAACTCTATTCCAACAAAATGAACAACCTATATGAAAAAAATATATATTCTTAGAAAAATACAAGCTCCAAAACCTCAACCAAGAAGAATCATAAAAACCTTAATAGGCTGATAACTACTGAAAAATTGAAACAGTGATCAAAAATCTTCCAGCAAACAAAAGCCCTGGTCCAGACAGATTTACAGGGGAGTTCTACCAAGCATTCAAAGAAGAACTAAAACCTATCCTCCTCAAACTATTCCAAAAAAACTCAAGAAGAAGGAACACTGGCACGATCTTTCTATAAAGCCAGCATTAGCCTAATCCCAAAACCAGATAAAGACACCACTAAAAAAGAGATCTACAGGCCAATATCCTTGATGAACATAAATGTTAAACTCCTCAACAAAATTCTAGCAAATTGGATTCAGCATTACATTAGAAAGATCACACACCATGACCAAGTGGGATTTATTCCAGGGATGCAAGGATGGTACAATATCTGCAAATCAATAAATGTGATACATCACATAAATAAACTGAGAGACAAAAATCATGTAATCATATCAACTGATGCAGAAAAAGCATTTGACAAAATCCAACACCCTTTCTTGATAAAAACTCTCAGCAAAGTGGGAATAGAGGGATCATACCTCAACATAATGAAAGCCTTATATGACAAACCTGCAGCCAACATCATACTCAATGGGAAAAAACTAAACCCATTTTCCCTAAGAACAGGAATAAGACAGGAATGCCCACTTTCACCACTCCTGTTTGACATAGTACTAGAAGTACTAGCCATAGCGATCAGACGAGGAGAAGAAATAAAAGGTATCCAAATTGGAAAACAAGAAGTAAAACTGTCCTTATTCGCAGATGAGATGATACTATACATTGAAAACTCCAAAGACTCCATAAAAAAAGATACTAGACCTAAAAATGAATTTGGCGATGTTGCAGAATACAAAATCAACACCCCAAAATCTATGGCCTTTTTATACACCAATAATGAACTCACAGAAAGTAAAATGGAAAAAAAAATCCCATTTACCATTGCACCAAAAAAAATTAAGATACTTAGGAATAAACTTAACTAAGGACATAAAAGATCTGTACTCAGAAAACTACGGGACATTGAAAAAAGAGATAGAGGAAGACAAGGACAAATGGAAGAACATACCATGTTCATGGATTGGTAGAATCAACATCATTAAAATGTCCATACTACCTAAAGCAATATATAGATTCAATGCAATACCTACTAAAATACCAATGGCATGTTTCAAAAATCTAGAACAAACTCTTCAAATATTCATCTGAAATTAAAAAAAGAAAAGACCCTGAATAGCCGCAGCTATCCTGAGAAAAAAGAACAAAGTTGGAGGGATCACAATACCAGACATCAAGCTATATTACCAAGCCATAGTTCTCAAAACTGCCTGGTACTGGCACAAAAACAGACATATAGACCAATGGAACATAATAGAGAACCCAGAAATTGACCCAAGCCGTTATGCTCAATTAATATTTGACAAAGGAGGCAAGAGCATACAATGGAGTCAAAACAGTCTCTTTAAATAAATGGTGCTGGGAATTTTGGTCAGATACATGCAAAAAAATAAATAAATAAAACTAGACCACCAACTTACACCATACACAAAAACAAACTAAAAATGGCTAAAGGACTTGAATGTAAAACAGGAAACCATAAAAAATCCAAGACTCCATAGGCAGCAAAATTGCAGACATATGTCATAGCAAGATCTTTACAGACACATATCCTAGGGCAAGAGAGACTAAGGAGAAAATAAACAAATGGGATTACATCAAAATAAAAAGCTCCTACACAGCAAAAGAAATCATCAACAAAACAATAAGAAAGCCCACTGCATGGGAGAACATATTTGCCAATGTTATCTCCGATAAGGGTTTATTCTCCAACATTTACAGGGAACTCATACAACTTAACAAAAGGAAGATAAACAACCTAATCAAAAAATGGGCAAAGGACCTAAATAGATACTTTTCAAAAGAGGACATTCAGAAAGCCAAGAGACATATGAAAACATGCTCAAAGTCACTAGTAATCCGAGAGATGCAAATCAAAACAACAATGAGGTACCACCTCATACCTGCCAGAATGGCTATCATCAACAACTCAACAAATGACAAGTGCTGGAGAGGATGCGGAGAAAAAGGAACCCTCCTTCACTGCTGGTGGGAATGCAGACTGGTGCAGCCATTGTGGAAAACAGTATGATGTTTCCTCAAAAATTTAAAAACGGAACTGCCATTTGACCCCATAATACCACTTCTAGGAATATATCCCAAGAAAACAGAAACACCAATCAGAAAAGATATATGCACTCCTATGTTCATAGCAGCACAATTTACAGTAGCTATGATTTGGAAACAGCCTAAATGTCCATCAGCAGATGAGTGGATTAGAAAACTATGGTACAACTACACAATGGAATACTATGTTGCTATAAAAAAGAAAGAATTCTTACCATTTGCAGCAGCATGGATGGAACTGAAGAGCATTATGCTAAGTGAAATAAGCCAGTCAGTGAAAGAAAAATACCACATGATCTCACTCATTTATGGAAAATAAAGAACATTATAACCTGATGAACAAAAAGATAGATCCAGAGGCAGAGAAGCATCGAACAGACTGTCAAATTACAGCGGGAAGGCTGGCAAGGGTTGGGGTTGGGGGGAAAGGTAAGAGATCAACAGAAGGACTTGTATGCATGCATATAAGCATAACCAATGGACTCAAGACACTGTGGGGGTAGGGGGGTGTGAGGGCATGTGCTGGGGCGTCCGGGAGGCTGGGGGAAGGTCAGTATGGAAAAGAGGAGACATATGTACTACTATTTGTAATAATTTAAACAATAATTTTTTAAAACCCACTTGGCTCTATAAACTTTCAGCATGGTTGTCTCACTGGGTTCAGCTTCTGCCCAGGCTCCTACCAGACCAGATGTCCATGTCACCTGTGTCACCATGCCCAGCCTCTTAGGTATAGATTTCTATCCCAGAGCCATTCCACAGGTGGGGCAAGGGGAACCTCCTCTTCACTTAATGTGGGGATTATAATACTTCTTTTCCAGGACATTCTGTCTGGCCCCCATCTTATTCTCTGCCAAAAGTTCTCTCAGAGAATAATTGACTCATAAGATTCACTGCTCATACCCCTCCTCCAGTCCAGAGTTCTGCTGAGTGGCCCCTCCCTCCCACAGACACCAATCCTAGGGAGCTTCCCAGGCTTTTATTGTAACCAAGTACTCACTTTTTTGCCTGGGATAAGGCCATCTGAGTCGCCCTGGTGGACTGAATTACCATTTATTCCCACTTTCAGATGCTATGTAGTGCTTTTATTTGGGGATCCTGCATGTGGCTGAGGCCCCACACTTCCAAGGGGTAGGAGCTGCACTGTTGCACCTTCCCTCTGGCTTCCCAGCCACAGTGTGCAATTGCGTGAATTGGCTCACCCACTCTGCATCTTCTCTTGTCCTCTCTCCACACTCATTGCTCACAGTATTTCCAATGATTTTTTTATCCGCTGTTTTTTCAAGTAGAATGTTCAGCATATTAGCCACAAGTCCGGTCCAGTGTTAGGAGCAAACAGAGGGAAGTTCCTTAGACTGCAGCCATCTTTATCCCTTCCTGTTGTCATGGTGTGTGTTGTTGTTGTTGTTTTAAAGATTATTTTTGGATATTTATTCTTGCCTTTAGCAAATTCAAGCATATATCTTAGGATATTTGCTGCAGAGCTAAAAGCCATAATTACTCTCCAGAGATTTCATCATGTCAATGATGCCTGTAGACTCTGTGGCCACATAACTCCAATCTCTGTCTCTATGTTTATATGGCCTTCTCCCTGTGCATCTCTGTATCTTCTTATAAGAGAACATGCCATTAGGTTCTGAGCTCACCTGGACAACACAGGATAATATGATATTGTGATTCTTAATTACTTCTTCAAAGACTTTTTTCAAATAGTGTCACCTTCTCAGGTTAAGGTTAAGACTTAAACATATCCATTTGAGGAACAGCATTTAATCGACTACAAATGGACATGATTTTGACTGATGGAGATAGCCAAGGATAGTTTAGCATAGCTCAAAACTAATTAATAGCATAATTTTAATATCAAAGAAAATGTGACTTTTTCATTTTTTATAATTTAACTTTTGCATAACCAACTACAAGTTTCAGTTGAGTCAGATGGTGACTAAAACACAGGAATTCATCTTCTTGAAGTTTTTAGATATTCTACCCTGGTAAATGAGAATAATCAAGGAGAAAGGCATTTTAAATCCTTATTCTCCTTCCATCCATCTTCTTCTTATACTTGATGACAGAGGAGGGGGGTGATTCTTCCATTTTAATTTTGTTCTGGAAGAAACTTCCTCTCTGTCATATCATTGAAATAAATGAAATAAGATATAAATAATAAAATATTCATGGTTTAGGAGATCTAATATTATTAAAATGAAAATACTTGCTCAAATTTATCTATTAATTCAGCACATTTAATTTCAAAATCTCACCTACCTTTCTTTGAAAATTTTGATAAGCTGTTATTCAATTAACATGAAAATGCTACAAAACTAGAATAGCCAAAACAATCTAGAAAAAGAACAAATTGGAGGATTCCAAAACATTATAAAACTACAGTATTTGAGATACATGTTACTGGCATATTTGAAAGACATACAGTTCAGTAGAACTGTGTAGAAATAATCTCTTCAATTTATGACTAATTGATTTTCAATAGGATGCTAAAACAATTAAATGGAAAAATATTAGCATTTTCAATAATTAGTTCTGGGACAACTAGACATCTACATGCAAAATAATGAAGTTTGACCTCTTCTTCACAGCACAGACAATTATCCCACCCCCTGTGACCCACTCACCCCACCTTCTGGAATCCTGTTCACCCCCATCCTGCATTTTAAGTGCCTCTGAGTAGTCAGAGGCATAGGCTATAGCTTAGAAGGCTGGTCAGTCTTAGGGGTTGTCAGTGATTAGTTTTAGGGTGAGACCATTACCCCCCATTTTCCAGGGAACCTCACAAGAGGTCTGATAGAAATACCCTCCCCACAAGCTTCTGGCAGACACAACCTCTAAGCACTATAGGTTCCACCCACCTGACTACTAGAACCTCTGCCCTGCCAAGGTCAGAGGAAAATCTGGGTCAGACTTAGACATGTGGATTGGGGACAAGAACACACACACACCCACCTTCCCAAAGTCTGAATAGCACCTCCCCCTCACAGGATATCCAGTGGCCCCATGTGCAAGATTCCACCAGAGGTTTGTTCAGAGACTAAGCCTTTCTAGTAACTAAGTCAGGCAGCCAGCCAACAGATGGGAGCCGATCTCAGGGTGCCTAGGAGTGTTTGCTGACCCACCCTACTCTTAGAGCACAGCTTGGTCCCTTCCATGCCCTGCCAAGCCCAGCAGAGGGAGCCACAATGTGAGTAGCTTCAAACAGGTTGCTTGTAGCTTCAAACAGGTTGTCAAGAGCCAGGCGTGGACAGCATCTGACATTGGCTTAAACCAGAGAACCTCCTGGGAGACCTGGAACCTGCACACCAAGTGGCTGGCTTCAGACAGCATCAGAGCAGGCTCCAACAGCTTCATTACTTTCTTTTTTATTCTTTTCTTTCTTTTTATTTTTCTATTTGTTGTTGTTTTCTTTCTTCTCTTTTTTCCTTCATATATCTTATTTCTCTCTTTCCTAATCTAATTCTATTTTCTTATAATTTTTATATCTTTCTTTTTGCCTAATCTTTATTTTTTGTCTTCTATAAGTTTATTTTTCTTTCTTTTTTTTTCCTCTCTTATTATTTTGTCTTTTATTGTTCTATTCAATTTTTTCTTTTCTTATTATTTTCATTGTGGTTATGTTTGTTGTTGGGGGAGGGGGTTGTTCTATTTTTTTGTTTTATTTTGTTTTATCTTGTTCTGTTCTCTCGGCACATGTATAATAGCTTGCATGATCTTGTCAAAGTTGAGTCTCACAGTCAGATTCAGGGTTGACAGCACCCATAAATGGGATAACATCAACCAAGACCCAATTATAACAGAAGGGCCCACATAACCCACACAAGGGACATTCCTAGAGCATCCACCTCAGGAGATTAAGGAGACTACATCATTAGCCCCCAACCTCAGACAACTACTACATAAGGCCAACTGATGAAAACTGAGAATCATAGCAGATCTCTCTAATACATAAACAAAGCACACACACACACAGAGAGAGAGAGAGAGAGAGAGAGAGAGAGAGAGAGAGAACACCAAAATGGGAAAACAAAAGAAGGCCCCAAATGAAAGTACAGGAGGAACCTCCAGAAAAAGAGATAAATGAAACTGAGGCAAGCAATTTATCAGATATAGAGTTTAAAGTAAAGGTTATAAGAATGCTCAAGTAACTTAGTGAGAATTACAAGGAACATAGTGGGAACTACAACAGCATGAGAAAGATCATAGAAACCATGAATAAGAACCTGTCAGAAATGAAGAATACCATGTCTGAGAGCAAGAAAACAATGGAAGAAATTAAAAGTAGGATGGATGAAGCAGAGGATCAAATCACTGATTTTGAAAATACAATATAAAAACACACACCATAAGAGCAGCAAAAATAACAATTTTAAAAAATGAAGATATCTTAAGAGAAATTTGGGGCCACATGAAAAGAAACATCTGCATCATAGCAGTACAAAAAAGAGAAGAAATTGAGCAGGGACAAAGAACCTGTTTAAAGAAAAAATGACAGAAAACATCCATAACCTAGTGAAGAAAAAGTCACACAGGTTCAGGAAGCACAGAATTCCAATCAAGCTGAACATGCTCAAATATAGACCACATGTTAGGACATAAAGTAAGACTTAACAAATTCAAGAAGATTGAAATCATATCAAGCATCTTCTCAGATTGCAATTTCATAAAACTAGAAATCAACTACAAAAAAATAAAAAACATTCAAACACATGAATGAAAAATAGCATTTTATTAAACAGTAAATGGGTTACTAATGAGATCAAGGAAGAAATCAGTAATTTCCTGGAAACAAGTGAAAATGAAAACACAACCTAAAATCTATGGGACACACAAAAAGCAGTCCTGATAGGGAAGTTCATAGAACTAAAGGCCTACCTCAAGAAGCAAGAAAAATCTCAAAAACAAAATCTAAACCTATATCTAAAATACCTAGAAAAAGAGCAACAAAGACTAGAGTAAGTAAAAGGAAGGAAATGAGAAAGATTAGAGCAGAAATCAATGACATAGAAACAAAACAAAAAAACGCACACAAAAGATCAATGAGAGCAAGAGTTGATACTTTGAAATGATAAATAAGATTGATGAACCTTCATCCAGACTCGTCAAAACAAAGAGAGAACACAAATAAAAAAAAATGTTTAATGAAAGAGGAGAAGTAACAACTGACATAACAGAACTACAAATACTTGTAAGAAAATATTACGACAAAGTGGATGCTGCACGGACATGCTCCCAGGAACAAACTGGTATTACAACTAAAATACAGAAAAACTTCCTGAATAATCAATGGAAAACTCACAGGAGAGAACCCTGATACCCAAGGACTGAAAGTGGAGACCACATAGAGACTGGTAGGAGGGGTGGAGGCATGAAAGGGATGGCTGGGCACCCATAGATGGCAACTGAAATCCTGAAGAGATATATCAGCTGTGGGGGGTTGCCTCTGAGAACTCTGGGATATAATCCCCAAGCTGGGCCCCCCAGCAGAGAGCACCAAAACTGAGGAGGTTATCCACATAACATCTGGTGGTGAAAAGTAGTGGGGTGCTGTCTGTCAGAGAGTAACAGCTGAAAATTCAGGCACCCTCTTAAAGGGCCAACACATTAAATTCCATGTAAATCCACCCACTTTGTGCTCCAGTGGAGGGAGGATGAAGTGCACTGGAGCTGTGAGAGCAGAAGCCAGGACTGGGGACTCAGGAGATACAGCTCAGAAGGCAGACACCCCCAGTTTCCTGGGCTGAGTCATTCCCTTATGTGGCAGAGGATATCTTTCCCACATAGACATCTGCCTTAGCTGGGGGGAAGACAGTTGACACACACTATTGGAAAACACCTTGCCCTGAGGCCATTAAGAGATTAAAAATAAAAATTAGCCTCCAGGCAGAAGCAACTGCTCCACCCTGTTGAAAAAAACTCTTGCAGCACCTGAGGATGATTGCCTAGGGGACAATTCAAGTCAGAATCCTATCAGTCCGTAGGCAGAGGTGGTCTCTGGAGGCTTTGAGTCTAAGCCTGATCTAATTAGTCAGAAACAGCCTTTAACACTGTCTTCACACTAGAGATTGAGATGTGTAGAGGATCTACCTAATACATAGTCACAAACCCAAACAGAAAGCCAAAATGAGGAGACAAAGAAACAACCCCAAAATGAAAGAACTAGAGAATTCTCCAGAAGAAGAGATAATTGAAGTAGAGAGAAGAAATTTATCTGAATCAGAGTTCAGAGTAATGATGGTAAAAATGCTCAGCAGCATGAAAAAAGATATAGTAACTATGAAAAAATAATAGTCTGAGATACAGAAGGACATAACCCAAATAAAGAGCACATTGGAAGGAATACACAGCAAATCAGGGGAAGCTGAGGATTAAATCAGTGAATTAGAAGACAGAGTTGAAAATATCACTCAATCAGAGAACCAAAAAGAAAAAATAATTAAAAAACAGGAGAATAGCTTCAGAGAGTTGTGGAACATGTGAAATATAACAATATTAGGATAGCAGGTGTGCCAGAAGAGGCTGAAAGGGACAAAGGCATAGAGTAGGTGTTTGAAGAAATAATGGCAGAAAAATTCCCTAAATTGGTAAAGAAAAAAGTCACACAAATTCAAGAGGCACAGAGAACCACAAACAAGAAGAACCCAAACAGCCCCATGTCCATACACATCATAATTAAAAATGCCAAAATTTAAAGACAAATAGAGGATCTTAAAGGCAACAAGAGAAAAGCAAACTGTTCCCTACAAAAAAAGCGGCCATAAGGCTGACACTTGATTTCTCATTAGAAACTCTATAGGCCAGAAGGGAATGGCATGAAGTGCTCAAGGTAATGGAAAGCAAGGATCTGAAACCAAGATTACTACATCCAGCAAGGCTACCCTTCAAAATAGATGGTGAAATAAAGAGCTTCCCAGACAAAAAGAAAAAAGAGGAAAAGAAAAAGAAAAGTCTAAAAGAGTACATCACCACCAAGTCAGCAGTACAAGAAATGCTAAAGGGATTGCTGTAATGAGAAGAAGAAATAGAATTAAAATGGCAATAAATAAGTACCTATGAATAATAACCCTAAATGTAAATAGATTAAATGGTCTAATTAAAAGTTGTAGGGTAGCTGAATGGATACCAAAACATGACCCAACTATATGCTGTCTACAAGAGACCCACCTCAAAATGAAAGATACACACAAGGATGAGAGTGAAAGGATGGGAGAAAATTTTCCATGCAAATGGAAAAGAAAAAGAAGCTGGAGTAGCAATACTCGATCTGAATATATAGACTTTAAAATGAAGGCCATCATAAGAGACAACAAAAGTCATTACATAATACTAAAGTAATTGATCCAACAAGAGGATATAACCCTGGTAAACATGTATGCACCCAATATAGGAGCACTTAAATATATATTTTTTAAAAACTTCTAGAGGACTTTAACAGAGAGATCAACAACAATACAGTCATAGTAGGGGTCTTTAACACACCTCAGATTTCACTGGATAGACTTCCAGACAAAAACTTAACAAGGAAACAGAGAGTCTAAAGGACACACTGGGTCAGATGGACTTGGAGGGCAAATAGTATGTTATTAAACAATGAATGGTTGCCAACAAGATTAAGAAAGAAATCAAAAATTTCCTGGAAACAAATGAAAATGAACACACAACAACACAAAATCTCTGGGACACAGCAAAAGCAGTCCTGAGAGGGAAGTTCATAGCACTAGAGGGGCATACCTCAAAAAAGAAGAAAAATCAGCAATAAAACTATTTAACCCTAAAACTTAAAGAACTAGAAAGAGAACAACAAGAAAAGCCCAGAGTAAGTAGAAGGAAGGAAATAATAACGATTGGAGCAGAAATAAATAACATAGAGGGGAAAAAATGAAAACAACAGCTCTTTTCTTAAAGGATAAACAAAATTGATAAACTGTTAGCCAGACTCATCAAGAAACAAAGAGAGAGGACCAAAATAAATAAAATCAGAAAAGAAAGTGGAGTAGTAACCACTGACACCACAGAAATACAAAGGATTGTAAGAAAATACTATGAACAATTATATGCCAACAAGCTAGACAATGTGGATGAAGTAAACAAATCCCTAGAAAAATACAACCTCCCAAAACTGAACCAGGAAGAATAAAAAAGCCTAAATAGGCCAATAACAACTGATGAAATAGAAGCAGTAATCAAAAAACTCCCACCAAACAAAAGCCCAGGTCCGGACAGCTTCACAGGAGAGTTTTACCAAACATTCAAATAATAACTAAAACCTGTCCTCCTCAGACTATTTCAGAAAATCCAAGAGGAAGGAACACTTCAAAACTCTTTTTCTGAGACCAATATTATTCTAATTCCAAAACCACATAAACACACTACAAAGAAAGAGGATTACAAGCCAATATCCCTGATGAGCATAGTTGCTAAAATCATCAACAAAATATTAGCAAATCACCTCCAGCAATATAATAAAAAGATCATACGCCATGATCAAGTGGGATTTATTCCAGGGATGCAAGGTTGGTACAATATTTGCAAATCAATAAATGTGATATATCACATAAACAAATTGAAAGACAAAAGTCACATGATCATATCAATAGATGCATATAAAGCATTTGACAAAATCCAACACCCATTTTTGATCAAAACTCTCAGAAAATTGGGAATAGAGGTAGCATATCTCAACATGATAAGGGCCATATATCATAAACCTACAGCCAACTTCATACTCAATGGGCAAAAACTAAAACCATATCACCTAAGAACAGGAACAAGACAGGAATGCCCACTTTCACCACATCTGTTCGACATAGTACTGGAAGTACTAGCCATAGCGATCAGACAAGAAGAAATAAAAGTCATGCATATAAGCATAACCAATGAACGCAAAACTCTGGGGGGTGAGGGCAAGTATGGGGTGGGGGTGGGGGGACAATGGTAAGATATGTACACATATAATACCTTAATTTAAAAAAATTAAAAATTAAAAATTAAAAAAGAAGAAATAAAAGGCATCCAAATTGGAAAAGAATAAATAAAACTGTCATTATTTGCAGGTGACATGATACTGTACATAGGAAACCCTAAAGATTCCATCAAAAAACTACTAGATTTAATAAATGAACTCAGCAATGTAGCAGGATACAAAATTAACACCCAGAAATATATGGCTTTTTTATACAGCAATAATGAACTCACAGAAAGAGAAACAACAAAAACAATGTGACACCAAAAAAAAATTAAGCTACCTAGGAATAAACTTAACTAAGGAGGTAAAAGACTTGTACTCAGAAAACTACAGGACACTGAAAAAAAGAGATAGAGGAAGACATAAACAAATGGAAGAATATACCATGTTTATGGATTGGTAGAATCAACATCATTAAATTGTGCATATTACCCAAGGCAATCTACAGATTCAATGCAATCCCTATTTAAATACCAATGGCATATTTCACAGATCTAGAACAAATACTACAAAAATTGATATGGAATCAAAAAAGGCCCTGAATAGCTTCAGCAATCTTGAGAAAGAAAACCAAAGTTGTAGGTACCACAATACCATATTACAAGTTATACTATAAAGCCACTGTAATCAAGACAGCCAGGTACTGGTGCAAGAACAGGCATATAGATTAATGGAACAGAACAGAAAACGCAGGAGTCAACCTAAGCCATTACACCCAATTAATATTTGACAAAGGAGGTAAGAATATACAATGAAGTCAAGACAGTCTCTTCAAGAAATGGTGTTGGGAAAATTGAACAGATACATGAAAAAAATTGAAACTAGACCACCAACTTACACCATATACAAGAATAAACTCAAAATAGATAAAAGACTTAAATGTAGTTGTGAAACCATAAAAATCGTAGAAGAAACCATAGGCAGAAAAATCTCAGGCATTTCTCTAATATTTTCACAGATACATCTCCTAGGGCAAAGGAAGCTAAGGAGAAAATAAACAAGTGGGACTTCAGGAAAATAAAAAGCTTCTGCACAGCAAAGGAAACCATCAATAAAACAAAAGGGAGCCCACTGTATGGGAGAACATATTTGGCAATGATACAGCTGATAAAAGGTTAATATCCAAAATATATAAGGAACTGATACATCTTAACACAAGGAAGAAAAAAAATTCAATTAAAAAATGGGCAAAGGACCTAAATAGACACTTCTCCAAAGTAGACATAGAGATGGCCAAAGGACAAATGAAAAAAATTCTCAAAGTCACTGATAATTTGAGAGATACAAATTAAAACAACAATGAGGCACCCACCTCATACCTGTCAGAATGGCTACCATCAACAAATAAACAAATGACAAGTGTTTATGAGGATGTGGAGAAAGGAAACCCTAGTACACTGATGTTGGAAATGCGGACTGGTGCAGCCATTATGGAAAACAGTATGGAGTTTCCTCAAAAAATTAAATATGAAACTGCCATTTTACCCAGTGATCCCACTTCTAGGAATATATCCTAAGAAAACATGAAACACCAATCAGAAAGAATGTATGCACCCCTATGTTCATAGCAGCACAATTTACAATAGCTAAGATTTGGAAACAGCCCAAGTGTGCATCAGTAAATGAGTGGATAAAAAAGCTGTGGTACATTTACACCATGAAATAATAAGCAGCAGCAAAAGAAGCATCTCTTACCGTTTGAGACAGCCTGGAGGGACTTGGAGAGTATCATGCTAAGTGACATAAGTCAGTCAGAGATAGACAAGTATAACCTGATCTCATTCATATGTGGAATCTCAGTAACAAAATAAACTGGATCCAGAAACATGGAAGCATGGAACAGAGTGTAGAATCTCAGAGGGAAGAGGAGAAGGGTGGGTGGGTGGGAAATAATCAACCAAAAACCTTGTATGCATATATTCATGGCCCATGGCTACAGACAGTGGGGTGGTGAAGGCCAGGGGCAGGGCCCAGAGTGGGGCTGGAGGTGGCCAATGGGAGCAGGAAGAGGACATATGTAATCTATAATAATAAAAGCATAATATGCTAATTATACTGGACAGCCAAACGACCTTCCAGACATTATTCCAGACATTCTTTCTGACAAAGACACGGTGGCAAGGACAGAGGCAGAGGTGGTTAGGGGCTATCAGGCAGGCAGGCGAGTGGTTAGGGGTGATCAGGTAGGCAGGCAGGCGAGTGGTTAGGGGCAATCAGGCAGGCAGAGTGGTTAGGGGCAATCAGGCAAGCAGGCAGAGTGGTTAGGGGTGATCAGGCAGGCAGGCGAGCAGTTATGGTCATCAGGCAGGTAGGCAGAGTAGTTAGGGGTGATCAGGCAGACAGACAGAGGCAGTTAGGGGCATCAGGGAGTTAGCAGAGTGGTTAGGGGCAATCAGGCAGGCAGGCAGAAGTGGTTAGGGGCGATTAGGCAGGCAGGCAAGTAGGTAGGGGCATCAGGCAGGCAGGCAGAGTGGTTGAGGACGATCAAGCAGGCAGGTGAATTGTTAGGGGTGATCAGACAGGCAAGCAGAGTGGTTAGGGGTGATCAGGAAGGCAGGCAGAGTGGTTAGGGGCAATGAGGCAGGCAGGCAGAGTGTTAGTGGCAATCAGGCAGGCAGGCAGGCCAGCAGTTAGGAGCCAATAGTCCCAGATTGTGAGAGGGTGCATGCTGGAGGGACTACCCCCACCCCCGACCCCGTGCACAAATTTCATGCACCCGGCCTCTAGTACTTTCAATAATAAAGAATTATTTACAAGAAAGAAGAAGAGAAAAGGTATCCAAATTGGAAAGGAAAAAGAAATTCCCAGCAATCAAAAGTCCTGGATCAAATGGCTTCACATGGGAGTTTTATCAAACATTAAAAGATAAATTAACACCTATCCTTCTCAAGCTATTTCAAAAAATTCAAGAGGGAGGAATACTTACAACCCCTTTTAAGAAGCCAGCATTATCCTAATTCCAAAACCTGACAAAAACACTACAAAGAAAGAAAATTAGACGGGTACATGCAAAAAGGAATAAAACTAAACCACCAACTTGCACCATACACAAGAATAAACTCAAAATAGATAAGATTCAAATGTAAGGCATGAAATCATAATAATCCCAGAAGAAAACATGGGCAATAGTATATCAAACAGGCACGACATTCATGCACTGGGGTTCCTCAGCCCAGCCTGTGCCCTCTCACAGTCCAGGACCCCGCAGGGGATGTCCACCGAAGCCCGCAGTCGGACATCCCCCAAGGGGTCCTTAGCACTGCCCTAGAGGCGGGAGAGGCTCCCGCCACTGCCACTGCACTCTCCAGCCATGAGCACGGCTTCTGGCTGAGCAGCGCTTCCCCTGTGGGAGCACACTGACCACCAGGGGGCAGCTCCGGCATGGAGCATCTGCCCCCTGGTGGTCAGTGTGCGACATTGCAACCAGTCATTCCACTGTTTGTTCAATTTGCATGTTAGAGTTTTATTATATAGGACTAGGGGCCCAGTGCACAAAATTCGTGCACTGAGGGTTGGGGGTCCCTCAGCCCAACATGCCCCTTCTCACAGACTGGGAGCTCTCAGGGGATGTCCTACTGATGGCTAAGGCCTGCACCCCACAGGGAGCGTACCTAATCCGCAGTCTGGCCTCCCTTTGTGGGAGGCAACCGGGCTGGTCAGGGAAAGGCACCAGCCCCATCACCCCGCTGCTGCAGCCACTGTCAGTCACCGCAGCCACCAAGGTGTTTTCATCAACACGGACTCCAATCCCTTCACCAAGAAAAAATGACAACTTTCTTTAGGTATTTTCAAGATGTGTCTTTCATAGGATATGGATTTCTTTCTTTATTTTTTATCCTCACCTGAGGATATGTTTCCATTGACTTTTAGAGAATGTGAAAGAGACAGAGAGAAACATCAAAGTGAGAGGAACATTTTGATTGGTTGCCTCCTGCATGAGCCCTGATCTGGGCCTGGAGCCTGAGCGGACACCCAGCTCCCCGCCTCCAATGGCAGGGGTCAGCTCTGGGTGCTTATATATGCAAATTACCCGCCATCTTGGTCGGGTTTATTTGCATACTCGCTCTGATTGGATGGTAGGCGTGGCTTGGCTGGTGGGCAGGGCTGGTGGGCGTGGCTTAGTCATAGCGAAGGTGCGGTCAATTTGCATATTACTGTTTTATTAGGTAGGATAAGATAGACTATGCCAAGAGATGATGAGATGTGGAGAAATGGGAGCCCTCACATGTTGCTGGTGGGATCATGGTACAACCACTTTGGAAAATAGTTTGGTAGCTTTTCAAAATAATAATGATAGAATTAATTACCGTGTACTCCACTAATTCCTAGGCATATGCCCAAGATAAATGAAAACATATCCATACAAAAACTTGTACATGAATATTCATAGCTGCATTATTCATTATAGCCCCAAAGCAGAAATAATCCCATTACTATCAACTGATAAATAGGTAAACAAATTTGATATGTTAATGCAATGTAATATTATCTACACTAATAAAAGAGAAACATGCAAATTGACAATCACTCCACTACTCCCACCAGCCAATCAGGAGGGAATATGCAAATTAGAAGAACAAAGATGGCGGCCGCCCAACTACTCCAGGCATGAAGTGGCTGGGCAGGGCAGGGACGCCTGCTATGAGAGGGAGGGTAGTGGGGGAGGGGAGCAAAGGGATCTACAGGAGCTGAGTACTGCAGCAAAGACGAAGACTGCAGACTCCGGAGTCTGCAGCAAAGAAGATTGTTAGACTCTGGCCGGAGCCTGCAGCAAAGACAAAGAAGGTGGACTCTGGCCAGAGCGAAGGCCTGGGTCCCGGGTGCCGGAGGAAAACTGGTGCTGGAAGCCAAGGGAAGGAAGGCCTATTGCACGAATCTCTTCATGCAACGGGCCTCTAGTTCAGTAATATAAAAGAAAAGTAATACTAATACATGCTATGACATGGATTAACTTGGAGAACATTATGCTAAGAGAAAGAAGCAGACACAAAAGACCATGTAATGTGTGAATCCATTGATTTGAAAAGTTTAGATTAGGCCACTCCTATGAAAGTAAATTAGTGGTTGCCAATGACAGGACAGGGGAATAATGTGGGAGCATCTGTTAATGTATATAATTGGTACAAAAATGCAGGGATTCCTTCTGAGGTGACAAAATATTCTGAACTGAGACCATGGTGATAGTTGCACCACTCTTGAACATACTAAAACATATTGAATTATACATTTTTTAAAAAGTTGTTTGCCTTTAAATAGTACATTACATATTATATTTTTCACTCTTATTTGTGTTTTCCCATTTGAGCCTCCCATCAAAGTTTAACATTAATCATCTCATTTTTTACAGACAGAGACATATGGCTCCAATTGGTTAGGCTAGTTAGTTACAAAGCTAGAGAGAAAATACTTTCTTCTGTAACCTTCCCTCCTACTCCATGTTCTCACTACCTCTGTTTTCTGTCTCTACACAGAACAAGAACAGATTGCAGCACAGAGAGAGATTAGAGAATCTATCCAATTTTTCTTATTACTGTGCTTACAGTTCCTTGCAGGTACCACATGAGTATTCAATCAGGGTTGAGATCAATTTTGATCCAGTATATACAAAATGACATATATTGGATTTGGAAGAGGGGCGTGTTGATAACTTACTTTGCTCTTATTTGACAGTCTTAAAAAGCTATGTATGTGGGTCAATGTTAATCCTTCAAGAAACTTTGGTGAACTTCTGAAGGATATTCCCAAACTTTTATAAGTATTCGCTTTTCTGTAGGCATTATTTAAATTTTCATTTTAGTATTTTGCCTAAGTAGACTTGTAAGGGAAATCTAGCTGAACAATATTGAGTATTAATTTCTCTAAAGTGCAATTTTCTCATGAGTAACATGGAGATGATTAAGGAGTGTCCTTATTAGGTTATTGTGATGATTGCATGTAATAGAACATGTAAAATATTATCACCAAAAAAAAAGACAAAGAAAGGCAATCTATAAAATGTTAGTAGGGTGAGTTAAAGCTAGAGAGAGTGGTTGCTGGGTCTCCAGTTAGGACACTTCTGTAATATAGTGAGTTCCTAAACTAGGGTACTAGAGACAGAAATGGAAAATATGAAACACAGAAGAAAAATATTTTGAAGTTCTATCTAAAAAACTTGATAACATTTTAGAGAGATGGACAAAGAAATGGAAGAAATCAAATTAACCCAAAGATTTTTGGGCAAGAATAGAAAAGACATTGATGCTGCCATTAAATAGAAACTAAGCTCAGTAATTTTTTCCATTGAATTTTATTGAATGGCAGTGGAAAACTGAAGTAAGCTTGAGAAGAATCTATAATCAAGTAGTCTTTGCTTCAAAATAAAAATATATTTAACTATTTGTTAAATGAATAAATAAATCCACTGTCATCATTAATACCTCTTGCAATTTATTAGCTCCTTTGAAGATTTTTTTTTTATATTTTTATATTCAGGCTTAGTCCAAAATAATCTGAAAAGGAAATCTCTTAAACCAAAACAGGTAACTTCTCTAATCTTGGGTGAGAAAGGCAGGCAATGTGTGCTTTCTGACACTTAGTTTTAGAAAATTGAATATGGACTGAATATCAGATTTCAGAGAGGAAGGGAGAAGGAGAGATAGAAACATCAATGATGAGAGAGAATCACTGATCATCTGCCTCCTGCATGCCCCCAACTGGAGATCAAACTCACAACCTGGGTTTGATGAGAGAATCAAACTGTGACGCTCACCAGCCGGGCTGAATATAAGATAATATGAATGGATTATTGTTAATTTTTGATGGTCTATACTGAAGTATTGTATGTGATTTTTTAAATAATTCAGCAAAAGAGAAAGAAAAGAGAAATGAATATATAAACAAAATCTTATTAATTGTTGAGTCTAGGTGATGAGATTATATTAGCCCTTTCTTTACTTTTATTTATTTTCTTATAAACAGAAAATAAATGATAATATAAAGACCAAAAATCAAGGTATTTTGAATAGTGAAACAAAACAGCTGAAAAACTTTGAAACTGCCCTTTTCCAGAATACTTGCTAAATAAATAACAAACATCATGTGATTTGAGCCAGTTAGTCGGATTTTTGTTGCTTGTATTTGAACACTTTGAAATCAATGCACTTTGCCCCAAATACATTTTTATGCCATTGAGAACAGAATATTAAATTTAAATTTAAATACATTACTATCATAAGGTCCATATTTATGATTTTAAGAGCTAGCTATAAGATTAACAGAGCATAGTTCCTTTTAAAATTGTAGTGCTTTTTCAAATGGCTAATTGATTATTCTTTACATCTAGCTTATTCAAAAAAGTAGTCAAGTTTTTTCCATATGTGCAATAATGTAAGATATGGAAAGTCAAAGAAATCTCTATGCAAGGAAATGAGGTGCTTAGGAAAGTAAAATAAATATATATGCATGTAAATATTTTATTTGGCATGAGTTTCAGCTCAGAGACAGTACCGTGATAAGTCGCAATCTGTTTTTATACCTAGTGGGATATTCAAAACAAAAATAAATGTCAGTGTCCTGTTTCTCATTAGATATTTACAATTTAAGCTACATAGAAAAAATTGCTAAATTTGACTTTCTATTAAAATTACATTTTAGTATAGCTAAGAGCATGCTTTACTTCCTTATCTTTAAGTAAACATACATAATGCCCATGAATAAAGCTGTTTCCTTCAATTAATGTCAAGTGCAAGTTTGGTCATGACATTAAACCAGCTACTTTCCCAGCAGGTTAGTTTCTGTCCAAGATATTTTAGTTTAGTTTAGTTTAGTTTTTTTGTTGTTTTTTTTTTTTCTTTTCAGTTAAACACTATGTAGTCAACTGTAGAAATGTCATGTAGTCTATCTTATATTTTTCTGAATTTCATCAACCACCATCTAGTTCATAAAGTTTTTAAGTATATTCACTTAGAATTATTAGTTGTTTTAATACATCAATACTCTTTTGCCAACATTTAAAGATCAATGGTTGCTCTGGGATTTTGTTTTTATAACAAACTGATCAAAAACGCACTTCTTTATGAGATTATTTTTAAATTTCAAGTAATAAATATTCAAGGAAATTTAACTTTACTAAACTAAGACAATTTAAATCTGCTTCTTCACTTTCTGAGCAAAGAATACTAAAGTAAAATAAGACATTAAATATGAGTTATGAAATGTGGTTCCATGAAAACAGCATTGGCAAGATAATCTCTATGTTTACCCAAGATACTCTAATTCTACCACTCTGTGAGTAAAAAAATAATCCAGTTAATTAGAATGCCTTGAAATATTTGCTTTATTGCAAATCATAAAAACAGATAAGGAATAAAATGAAACCACATTGACATGACCCTAAATATTTGAGATTTTTTTTAGTAAGGTGGAGAACAAAGGATTTATTTCTCTAACTAAAGAATTAGATTAATTTTCCCTCATTTTCCCATTAGCAGCTTTGTTTCTTTCTCCATCCTTTCCCACTTCTTACTCAATCATCTGAGCTTCTCTATCACTAAACTTGTAATGTATTCCTTGCCCTTGCTTCAAAGCGATACTCACATTCATAGATAAAAGGCTTCATGCACTGTCCAAGCAAGGACTGCCACAGTAACCCTGAAATGATGACATGAGCACATGATAAATACTCTCACACACACACACACACACACACACACACACACACACACACACACAAAAGCTATTTTTTAGAGGAGGCTCCACACTATAAGCAAACCTTTGTTGCTCTATCTGTGAGCTAAAGGATCTGTCCTCCCATTGAAAGGCCCCTGAGTCGACAGATTGACTACTCCAAGTTGCTGACACCATGGGACAGAACAAAGAATCTGTCCAAGTGTTGATCCCCTTAGTTCAGTGCAGGCCAAGTTCAGCTCAGCCATCTATCAAGGTACTGGAATGTGCAGCAAGTAAATACCCACATTCTGCCAGGAGAAAAGAAAAGCTGGGTCATTGACTCATCACAGGAGGAAGGAAATTCCTCCACATCAAAAAGGCACCAGCAGCCTTCATTTAGGTCTGCACTGTATAATGGGTAGATTTTCAACAAGCGCTCAAAAGACAAATGATGCTTTTATCTTGCATTCTCCCCCTTTGCAATAAGAGTTTATGTTAAAGCCACTTAACTGTCTGGAGTGCAGCCTGGTGGATTACCAGTTTGTAGGAATCAAGCACATTACCTGATCATGTGACTGAAGGGAGTGGGGAGGAGGAGATTTTTGTAAAACTGGTTTTGCTTTGAAGGATCTTCAGCAGTTTTAGAAGCCTCACAAAGACTTCTATACATTCTGGCCCCATAACATAAAAGGATTAAACGTGAACAATATGTCAAGTTGAGATATGGTCTTGCATTTTTAGTTATTTTATTAGTTTAGCCTTATTAAATTGCAAGTTCTAAAGTCAGCCACTCATCATTGCAAAAAGTTGTGGAGAAGTGGATAAAAAGCATATCTCTAGAATAATCTGCACTGTTTTTGGAGTTAAACATCCAGCAGGATTTTAAGATAAGGCTTCCTTGAGTAAAGTGAAACAATCCTCTTTGAACTGAAAGCCCCCAAAAGTCACTTCTGGAAGATCAGCATTTTGAGGATAGGAATCTTTTTTATTTTTTATTTTTTTAAAGTTTTACACATTATCCTTTTCCCTGATTGACCCCCCACCCCCCTCCAGCCATTCTCAACCCAGGCAAGCCCCCACTACCCTAGTGTCTGTGTCCATTGGTTATACATGCATTCCAGGTGTACCAATTAATAATGTGGATTTTTTTAATCAAAGAAAAAACAGGATAATTTCAAGAGAAACATCAAAAAGTGCTTTATTCAAAGTAATGTCCATCGCTTGCTACACATTTTCTTCATCTTTCAGGTAATTTGTGGATGCCGACCCAATAGAATTTTTCTTGTTTTGAAAAATTGGGCAAACCATTCAGAGACCCAATTTTTCACTTCTTCGTACGTTTTGAAGTGCTGCTCAGAAAGTGCATGTGCCATCGATTGGAACAAGTGGTAATCTGAAGGAGCAAGGTCTGGTGAATACAGCGGCTGGGTTAATACTTCCCAGGCAGGATCTTTTAACATGTCGTTAACTGGTTTTAAAGTGTGTGGTGGTGCGTTATCATGAAGCAAAATTACTTTGCCGTGTCTTCTGGCACATTCTGGTCGTTTCACGATCAAAGCATGGTTCAAATTGATCATTTGTTGTCAGTAGTGATCAGTATTAATGGTTTCACCTGGTTTTTAGAAGCTCATAATACACCACACCTTCCTGATCCCACCAAATGCAGGGCACTGTCTTTTTTCAGAAGCAATTTGGCCTTGCAGTCGATGGTGATGGTTGACCTGGATCAACCCATGATTTTGTGCATTTGGGATTCTCAAAATAAATCCACTTTTCATCGCCAGTCACAATTCGATGCAAAAAAGACTTTCTTTTGTGCCATTGAAGCAACATTTTACTGATGACTTTTCAGTTTTCCATTTGTCTTTCATTCAGTTGATGTGGCACCCATTTTCCTTCCTTTATTTTTTTTGTTTTAAATTTAATAAATCTTTATTGTTCAGATTATTACAATTGTTCCTCTTTTTTCCCCCCATATCTCCCCTCCACCCAGTTCCCACCCCACCCTCTGCCCTTACCTCCCCTCCACTGTCCTCATCCATAGGTGTACAATTTTTGTCCAGTCTCTTCCTGCACTTCCCACATCCCTTTCCCCCCTAGAATTATCAGTCCACTCCCTTTCTATGCCCCTGATTCTATTATATTCATCAGTTTATTCTGTTCATCAGATTTTTTATTCACTTGATTTTTAGATTCACTTGTTGATAGACATGTATTTGTTGTTCATAATTTTTATCTTTACTTTTTCATCTTCTTCCTCTTCTTAAAGAATACCTTTCAGCATTTTATATAATACTACTTTGGTGGTGATGAACTCCTTTAGCTTTTTCTTATCTGTGAAGCTCTTTATCTGACCTTCAATTCTGAATGATAGCTTTGCTGGGTAGAGTAATCTTGGTTGTAGGTTTTTTGCTATTCATCACTTTGAATATTTCTTGCCACTCCCATCTGGCCTGCATGGTTTCTGTTGAGAAATCAGCTGACAATCGTATGGGTGCTCCCTTGTAGGTAACTAACTGTTTTTCTCTTGCTGCTTTTAATAGTCTCTCTTTGTCTTTTGCTCTTGGCATTTTAATTATGATGTGTCTTGGTGTGGTCCTCTTTGGATTCCTTTTGTTTGGGGTTCTGTGCACTTCCTGGACTTGTAAGTCTATTTCTTTCACCAAGTGGGGGAAGTTTTCTGTCATTATTTCTTCAAATAGGTTTTCAGTATCTTGCTCTCTCTCTTCTTTTGGCACCCCCATAATTTGGATGTTGGTACGCTTGAGGTTGTTCCAGAGGCTCCTTACACGATCTTCAACTTTTTGGATTCTTTTTTCTTTTTGCTTTTCTGGCGGAGTGTTTTTTGCTTCTTTGTATTTCAAATCTTTGACTTGATTCTTGCAATCCTCTAGTCTGCTGTTAGGTCTCTGTATAATATTTTTTATTTCAGTCAGTGTATGTTTAATTTCTAGTTGGTCCTTTTTCATATCCTCAAGGGTCTCACTAAATTTATTGTCCTTTTCTAGGAAATTCTTGAAAAACCTTATAACCATGGTTTTGAACTCTATATCCAGTCGTTTGTTTTCCTCCATTTCTTTCATTTGTGATCTGTTTATTTGTCTCCACATTTTTGCTGCTTCCATGAGTTGATAGAGTGGCTTTGTGTGCTAGGTGTCCTCTAGGGCATAGTGGCTCAGCCTCCCCAGTTACCTGAGGTGGACACTCTTGGTGCGCCCCTTTGTGGACTGTGTGCTCAGCCTTGTTGTAGTTAAGTCTTGATTGTTGTTGGTATCCCTGGGAGGAATTGACCTCCAGGCCAATTGACTGTGAGGATCAGCTGTGTCTACGCTGGGAGAACTTCTGTGCTGGAGACACTCTTATGAAACAAGACTTGCAAAATTGCAAAAGCCTCTGTGCTCAGCTTGGATGGGGTGGAGTTTCAGGGTTGAGCAGACAGCCTGGTTTCCCGTCATCCCTGCCTTATGAGGCCCCTGGGTCTCAGGGTCCCTCGGTAATCGCTGCAAGCACGTCTGAGAGAAAGCCGCCCTCGAGTTTCGCCCGCTGCCAGACAGTCCAGTTTCTCCCCAAACGAGTCTGGGTTCCCGGAAACTTGCCCGGAACTGGAGTTCAGCACAGTCGGGAGCTTCCATCTCCCTCCCGCTTTAGAAAGCCAGCCGTACACTCAGCCTCCCATACATTCAGCAGTCAGTCCTCTTTGTGCGCGCGTGCCTCCGGACCTCTGCCTCCACAGCTCCCAAGTCTCAGTGTGCTTTCTCTTTTCCTGACAGTCCAGATTCCCTCAGAATGAGTCTGGTTTCCCAGCATCTCGCCCGGGACTGGAGTTCAGTGCAGTCAGGAGCTTCCTTCTCCCTCCCGCTTTAGAAAGCTAGCTGCGCACTCAGCCGCCCGTGCACACAGCTGCCCATCCTCTCCGCATGCAAGTCTCCGTACCTCAGCCTTTTGCAGCTCCTCTGAGTCTCCGTGTGCTTTCCTCTTTTCTTCTAGTTGTAGAATTTCCACTCAGCCAGCTTTCCTGTGGTTCTGGATGGTGTCCATTTTGTCTTTTAGTTGTAGTTTTGATATTGTGCAAGGCAGCAGTTTAGGTGTTTACCTATGCCGCCATCTTGGTTTCTCTCCCATTTTCCTCCCTTTAAAATCTTTCCCATTGCTTGTAAACAATCAGAAATTGTTTGCTGAGCAACGTTTAATCTTTGTGCTAGTTGTTTTTGAGTTTGACACGCACCTTCATCCAATAATGCTTGTAATTGTTCATCTTCAAACTTTTTTGGTTGACCTGGACATTCTTTGTCTTTCACATTGAAATTAATACTTTTAAAGCTTTTAAACCAGCGTTCAGAAGTATCTTGAGATGGAGAATGTTCACCATAAGCTTCCCAAAGTATACGATAGCTTTCAGCAGCACTTTTCTTCAAAATAAACTAATGAATGAAAACTTCCCATAAATGCTCTTTTTTTGGCACGAAATTCGACATTTTTAAGTGTAAAAGTATTTATGATGTTAACACCTTCAGCAAATTTGACATATGAAGTTTTGAAGCTTGCTGTCAATACCACAAAATAGCATACATATCAAATCTCATATTTATCAACATATGTGTAACTTCATCTAGTGAAAAAAATCCACATTATTAACCGGTACACCTGGTACAAGTTCTTTGGTTGCTCTCTAACCACCACCCCCACCACCACCACCACCTGCCCTGCCACTTTTCTCTGGATCTATTTTTGTTCATCAAATTATGTTGATCATTATATCTCACATATGAATGAGATCATGTGATAGTTATCTTTCTCTGACTGGCTTATTTCGCTTAGCATAATGCTCTCAAGTTCCATCCATGCTGTTGCAAATGGTAAAAGTTCCTTCTTTATTATAGCGGCGTAGTATTCCCTTGTGTAGATGTACCACAGGAATCTTAGATGTTAACAAAGTTGAACTAAAATACCTAAAATGATTAACTGATGAAACTAGCATGAGGTTAGAGCTTTTTTGTTGCTGAAATATATTTTAATTCCAAGAAGGAAATTTTTTTGTATGTCACCCTGAGTGAACTATTCATTTTCATTTTAGCCATTTTTTTCTTTATATATTTGTAATCTCTCTCCACTGAAGGCACATAATGGATATGATGAAAATGGCACTACCCAATATCAAATTATGTACTATCTTGTTATTAAAGTCTCTAATTTCAAAAGTTGATAGTAAGCAACTTTAGTGCCTTTTTCAAGACCAAATAAGATAAACACATGTGAAATTGGTTTGAAAAATAAATCTGAAATATTATGATCAACTCATCCTTGGATTAATTTTAGAGTATATATCACTAATATGGAATGTAAATTTAACCTAAAATTCTGTTTTCCATTCTATTTTGGATTTTCAACTCTTCAGCAAAGAAATCATGGACTATTAACTGCATAATAGGAGAGAAAAGTGGATTGATTCTGAGGACTTTCTCTGCCCTGGATACCAATTGTTTGATAAGTAAGCTCTCAAACTGGAACAAATCATAATTGAGGCCCAAATCCCATACTTGGCCAGGACAGTGGACTTTTAAATAATTCAAGCTTAAAATTCAGGTCTCAATTTCAAATTGACAAAGATGATGGATTATTATTTGTTGAAAAATAAGTAGATTTTTAAAGAACTTGATAAATGCTCTAGTAATTTATGAATAGTGGATATTTCTAAACACATGGTTTCAAGAAGACAAATTATTAGATATTTATTCATATTATAAAAGGTTTATTGACTTTAGCAAAATACCACAGCTTTAGTTATCCAAAGTATAATGTTCTTTAACAGCTTTGTTGAGATATCATTGTACATATCTTTAATGCAGTTCTAGTTTAGAATCTGCAGTTCACCCTGGCAAGTAACCCTGCACCAGAAAAGTGGTGTTATCAGCATGTCTTAAATACTGTTATCTAAGTGTTATTAAAATTTTATAACATGCCAACTTGAGAAAAAAATATGTATATTTTTTAGGTAAGGCAGCAATCACTTAAATCCAAGGAATATATCTGAGAGTAACGTTTCTCGCTTTTGTTTTATGTTACTGTCATTTACCTTAATACCAAAATAAATAAAATATTTGTTATTTCATCAACCAAACACAACTCAGGGTCTTAAAATATATGAAATTTATCCAAAAGCCCAGTTTATAATGTTGAACTTTATTTTTAACTTAGCACTTTTATATCTAACTATGTATTTTACAGGAGTTTCACAATTAATAGGAAGCAGCCCTTTAATAAGTGGTTGGCAAATACCCCCATTTATAGTATACTAGAGTCCTGGTGCACGAATTCATGCCTGGGTGGGGTCCAGCTTGGGGGAGGTGCTGGGAGCTGATTGGAGGCGTGGCCAGCAGGGGGGAGGGGCTGCAAGTGGTTAGCTGGCCAGCCCTGCCCCCGATCAGGCCATTTGTCCACCACAGTGCGTGTCATAGCCACGGGTCATTCTGGTCGCTCTTGTCATTCATCGTTCGGTCAGTTGGCTTTTATAGAGAGAGATGGCAATGATCTATTTCTCCAAATAGAGGTGTGCCAGAGACATTAATTGAGAGTCCTTTATCAGTGTGGAGATAAGATATTTATCTCAAAACAGCTCTCTCTGGGTCTTGTTATTTTACCTTTTTTTCTTGATAAAGGAAATGGGTGTCCCATCCCAAAGCTAGTAAATGACAGAATTAGGACCATCTCTATCCAAGTTTGCCACATCATCCTATTTCTGCTGATCAGAAAAGAAGTCTTTAACAAACCATCTATCTGAATAAAAATAATCTGTATTCAAACTTAGTAGATTCCAGGTTAATAGAGTTTTGCTTCACTATTTCTGAGATTCTACCTTATTGTAATTGGGGTTTCTTTCCAACTCTGAGTCCCAAGATCTGTTCTTTAAAAAATAATCTATCTCTCTCTCTCTCTCTCTCTCTCTCTCTCTCTCTCTCTCTCTTTCACACACACACGGGATGCATGTATATATTATTATCCATGTTTAGGGAGCTGTAACCTTGTTGACTTCTATATAAATCAATGAGATAGAACACTTTTTTTTCCCTGGCTTCTTAGTGGATTTATGGTGCCATCATGTGGTAATATGTAGATACACATTGTATTTTTTTTACATAATATTTTTTTCCTTTTTATTGAATTTATTAGGGTGGTACTGGTTAACAAAATTATACAGGTTTCAGGTGCACAACTCCACAACACAACTTCTGTGTACTGTATCTGTGTGTTCACCACCATAAGTCAAGTTTCTGTCCATCACCCCTGTACCTTCCTCCACCTCCCCACCCTTGTAATCACCACACTATTTTCCATGTCCATGAGTGTTTTATCTTTTTTATCAATCTCTCCACCCACCCCACCCAGCTCTGCAATCCCTCCCTCAACAACTGTCTGCCTGCTCTCTATCTATGAGTCTGTCTCTATTTTGCTTGCTAGTTCATTTTGTTCATTAGAGTCTGCATATGAGTGAAATCATATGGTACTAGTCTTTCTCTGACTGGCTTATTTCACTTAGCATAATGCTTTCCAGGTTCATCCATATCATCTTTAACTTATGAGAACATTATAAATGTATTTTAAAAGTACAGAAATATTATATTTACTTCAGATCCCTCTCTTAATTAAAGAAATAAACTTTGCAGATGCAGCCAGGTCAGTCCTCCCCACCATTTCTCCCTTCTCAGAGGTAACTGCAGACTTTTGAAAATTTAGTTTTGTTCTTTATCTAAACAAATATATATTTACTAGAAGCCCGGTGCACGAAATTCGTGCACGGTGGGGGGTTGTCCCTCAGCCCAGCCTGTACCCTCTCCAATCTGAGACTCCTGGTGGGATCGGGCCTAAACGGGCAGTCGGACATCCCTCTCACAATCCAGGACTGCTGGCTCCCAACTGCTTGCCTGCCTGCCTTCCTGATTGCCCCTAACCGCCTCTGCCTGCCAGCCTGGTTGATGCTTAACTGCTCCCCTGCCAGCCTGTTTGCCCCCAACTTCCCTCCTCTGCCAGCCTGGTCACCCCTAACTGCCCTCTCCTGCAGGGTTGATCGCCCCCAATTGCCCTCCCTTGCAAGCCTGGTCCCTCTCAACTGCCCTCCCTTGCAGGCCGGGTGCCTCCCAACTGCCCTCCCTTGCAGGCCGGGTGCCTCCCAACTTCCCTCTCCTGCTGGCCATCTTGTAGTGGCCATCTTGTGTCCACATGGGGACAGGATCTTTGACCACATGGGGGCAGCGATATTGTGTGTTGCAGTGATGATCAATCTGTATATTACTCTTTTATTAGATAGGATAGAGGCCTGGTACAGGGGTGGGGGCCAGCTGGTTTGCCCTGAAGGGTGTCCCGGATCAGGGTGGGGTTCCCTTGAGGCATGGGGCGGCCTGAGCGAGGGGCCTGTGGTGGTTTGCAGACTGGCCACGCCCCCTGGCAACCCAAGGGGAGGCCCTGGTATCTGGAATTTATTTTCCTTCTACAATTGAAACTTTGTAGCCTGGAGCAGAGCCAAGCCTGGGGCTCCCTCCGAGGCCCAAAACCATTTGTGTTGGGGTTATAATTGAAACTTTGTTGCCTTAAGCGGGTGAGCCCAGCCAGGGTGTGCGGAAAGCTTTGCTTCCCCTGTTGCCGCCGGCAACCCTGGCCTGCTCTCTCAAGCTCCATTCTGCCGCCATTTGTTTGAATTTGTTTACCTTCTATAATTGAAACTTTGTAGCTTGAGTGGAGGCTTAGGCCTGCAACGGCTATGGAAAGCTTGGCTTGCTCTGTTACCTGGGAAACCTTGCTCTCTGTGGCTGTAGCCATCTTGGTTTGGGTTAATTTGCATACTCGCCCTGATTGGCTGGTGGGTGTGGCTTATGTATATATATATATATATACATAATATATATATTTATTATTTATATATATAGTCATAATGACAATAAAGTATTATTTTGTAATTTGAACTATATATACACATAGATACATATGGCATCATTCTAAATATATTCTCTTTCAATTTGTTTTTTATGTTCTTGCTGATGTGTTGTTATATTGTTGTTGTTGTTGTTGTTATGCCTGGCTCTTCTGGCTAACACTCTACCATGATGTTGACTAGGTGTGACAATAGAAGACAGCTTTCTATAGTGTTCTTGACATTAAAGGATTGTTTTTATTTTACCATTGCTTGTAATATTTGCTATAGGTTTTCGTAGATAGCACTTAGAAAGTTAAGAAAACTGGATTTCATTGCTAAGAGTTTTATATTGAATAAATACTATTTTAAAAGTCCTTTTCAGTATTTATTGATAGAGTCTAATGTATTTCTTTTTTGAACAATGAAATGAACCACTTTCATTATCCCTGCCACAGTTGAGCAAATTCAAGTATGTGGATTAACTCTTTATTTTTATACTAGAGGCCTGGTGCATGAAATTCATCCACTTGGGAGGGGGGGTGTCCCTCAGCTCAGCCTGCACCCTCTCTAATGTGGGACCCCTCTGGGGATGTCCAACTGCCAGTTTAGGCCCAATCCCATAGGGATGCCCATAAGGATCAGGCCTAAACTGGCAGTTGGACATCCCTCTCACAATCTGGGACTGCTGGCTCCTAACCACTCGCCTTCCTGCCTGCCTGATTGCCCCTATCCACTTCTAGCTGCCAGCCAGATCACCCCGTAACTGCTCCCCTGTCAGCCTGACTGACAACTAACTGCTCCCCTGCTGGCCCAACTGCCCTCCCCTGCTGGCCTGATCTCCCACAACTGCCCTCCCCTGCCAGCCTGACCTCCTCCAACTGCCCTCCCCTACCGACCTGATCTCATCCCCAACTGCCCTCCCCTGCCAGCCTGATGGCCCCCAACTGCTCTCCTCTGCTGGCCATCTTGTGGTGGCCATCTTGTGATGATATGGGGGCAGCCATCTTGTGATGGCATGAGAATGCGAGGGCCACCTAGGCTTTTATTAGTATAGATTAAAAATATTCCACCGAAAATGACCTTGCAAAGACTCTCTTAGCTAGGAACGCACTACATAACTTTGTTTCTGTCAATGACAAGCTGCATATACAATGGTTGTCCCATAGGCTTGTAATGGAGCTGAAAAATTCCTATTACCTAGTGGCATCATAACTGTCCTAACATTATAATGCTGTAGGTGTCTAATCAGTAGGGTCAGACCAAACCTGGGTTCAGCAACCTTGGTTCTTAATGTCTGGCTAAGAAAAGAATTCATAGCCAAGACCCAAACTCACTAGAGAAAATTTATTTGAGCAAGCAAAGAGAAAGTGTACTTGAAGAGAAATTGCAAGTGGGCGGCTCAAAAAGCTGCCCTGGGGAGTGGGCTAGGACTCATTTTAAACCCTCAGAGGGGGATTAATTGGTTTCTTTCATACTGACCTATCAGGGCCTGTCATGTAGTCTTTTGTCCTTGCATATGACGGGAGGCATTCTAGGGTAGAGAGAGGTTCTAGGGACAAGATCTTGAACTAAATATTTCCAATATCTGCTCTACCAGTTCTTTCTCATTACTAGGTGTCCAGGATGTACCTGACCCATTGTCCCTGCTCTGCTCATATCTGTCTAACTGTCTACAACATACCCCCGACCAAGGATCTTGACTCTGAATTTTTTTCAGGGAAAACGAGTGCAGGGTCTCTTCTGCAGCTGCTTCCTGCTGAAAGGGGGTGATGTTTTTCTTTGGAGCCAAGAGATCCTTGCTCTCTGTCAGAGGAACAATGAGGCCTGGGCATGGAAAGAAGTGGCAATGGTATCCAGAGTTGATAAAGGGCAGTATTCCTGGAGCACAAATAGGGTTTGCAACCTGGAAGAGAAAAACTGTGTTATAAATAAAAGTATTATTAGGGAGTAAAAGAAAGTGTTTGGGCATAAGGGATTTCGGACCATTTGCCCTGTTGCTTGTAGGAAAGATCCAATTGAGGGTTTTTCAGAATGGCTGTCAAATAGGCAGAAGTGTCGCCCACCTTCTCCTGGGGCCAGGCCAGAAAAGCAACTAAATCAGAGAACATCTACCCAGAATTAACAAATTAGACACAGCTGAGGAGACAATTTTCAATAAGGAAGGGCAGAGGATGCCTAGAGAATGCCACTTGCCAACCATGACCGGCGTGGATCTACCTTCCGTGCCCTGACAGTGAGTGGTGCAGTACCTCCTGGCAGGCTCCCAGACATCTTCAGTGAGTGCTCACCAGAGTGACCTCCCCCACCAAGCCTCATCACCAGCCCACCAGGACCCAGAGTGCCAGGATCCAGCTCTAGGACCCTGCAGTGCATGTAAGCCAGGAGTACCCCAGAGCCCAGCTCTAAGCCCCAGAATCATGATGTTAGTCTAACCCAGGGCCACTTAGTGCCCGCTCCACCCTGAGCACTGGGACCTGCTGCCAGGGCAACCTGGAGCAACCCAGTGCACGCCCCACTCTGGGCCACAGGAGAGCATGGAGTGTGTGACCCAGAGCAACCCCCCACCCCACACTCCACACCAGAGAGGAGAGAACTGGAGCAACCCAGCATGTACCTCCCTCCAGGCCACAGGAAAGCAAGGACTGTGTGACCCAGAGAAACCCAGACTGTTCCATACCGGCCCCTGGGACAGTCCCACCAGGGCTACCTGTAGCAACCCAGTACACACCCCACTCAAACCACAAGGAAGTGCTGCCTGGGTGACCTAGAGCAATCTGATTTGCCCATCCAGGAGCCACAGGACCATGCTGCAAGTGCTCTACAAGAGGGACCTAGGGTGCCACCCTGCCATGGGTGCTGGGGCTGCAGAGTAAATTGCATGCCAAAAGGCTCTGGGTCCTCACAGGGAGTCGTACACCAGATAAACTGTACATGTGCTCCCGCCAACCTGAGCATCTGAAGTGGACAACTGAGGGACCAGGTCCATGGAAGAAGGGGATACAACTCAGAGCAGAGATAATAAAGGCATGAGACTCAAGGCAGACCCAACCTCTGGGCTAGCGATTTCCAAACCATTGTCCTGATAGGGTGTTCAACCTTTCAAACCTCAAGTAGTGTGCCCAGGGCCAAAAAGAGACAGCAATGAATTAGACAAAGAGCCATCCCAAAGGAAAGAAAAAGAGGAATCTTTAGAAGAGGAACTAAATGAAATGAGGCAACCAATATGTTAGAGAAAGAATTCAGAGTAAGGGTCATAAAGTTTGTAAACCAGCTGGATGAGAAAATCAACAACATATGGAAGAACCAAGAGGAAATGAAGAATAATATAAATACAATAAAAAACACAATGGAAGGTTTCAACAGTAGACTAGAGGAAGTGGAGGAACAATTCAGTGACGTAGAAGACAGGGTAGAAAAGCACACCCAATCTGAACAGCAATTGGAGGAAAAAAATAGAAAGCAGGAGGAGAGTTTAAGGGAATTTTGGGGACAAAAAGAAATGAAGCAACATTCGTGTAATAGGGGTGCAAGAAGGACAAGAAGTGAAGCAAGGATGAGAAAACTATTTGAAGAAATAATGATAGCAAATTTTCCTGATTTGGGGATCTTCCATCCCTTTGGGACTCTGGGTCCTCACAGGGAGTCACACACCAGAGAAACTGTACACATGCTCCTGCCACCCTGAGCATCTGATTGGAACATTAAGTGCTCCAATCAAAAAACATACAGTGGCTGATTGTATAAGAAAACATTACCCATACATATGCTGTCTACAAGAGACCTACCTCAGAACAAGGGACTCACTCAGACTGAAAGTGAATGAATGGAAAAAGTCACACAAGGACAGAGAGTCCCAAACAAGATGAACCAAAAAAGACCCACACCAAAGACACGTCACAATAACAATGGCAAACATTAATGACAGAGAATCACAAGGGCTGCAAGAGAGAGACAGAGAGTCACCAACAAGATTATCAAATGATTTCTCAACAAAAACACATCAGGACAGGAGAGAATGGAATTAAGTATACAAAGTGATGCAAAACAATGGACTGAAACTAAGATATACTCTATCCAACAAGGCTTTCATTCAAAAGTAAAGGGAAAATCAGGAGCTTCACAGACAAAAAAAAAAAAAGGCTAAAAAGGTTTATTACTACCAAGCCAAGAATGCAAGAAATGCTAAAGGGACTGTTGAAAAAAAAGAAGAAGAAAAAGAAATAGCAAGGGAAGAATGAATACAAGAATAACGAATAAAAATAGCTGCAAACAAGTACATATCAATAACCTTAAACATAAATGAATTAAGTGCTCCAATCAAAAAACATACAGTGGCTGAATGTATAAGAAAACATGACCCATATATATACTGTCTACAAGAGACCCACCTCAGAATAAGGGACTCACACAGACTGAAAGTGAAGGGATGGAAAAATATCTTCCAGGCAAATGGAAAAATAAATAAATAAAGCTAGGGTAGCAATACTTATATATGACAAAATAGACCGCAAAGTGAAGGCCATAACAAGAGATAAAGAAGGCCACTTCATAATACTAAAGGGATTGATACAACAAGAGGATATAACTCTGATAAATATATACGCACCCAATGAAGGAGCACCCAAATACATTAAAAAAAAACTTCTGGAAGATATCAAGGGAGAGATTGACAGCAATACAATCATAATAGGTGACTTTAATACCTCATTGACACCACTGGATAAATCTTCTAGACAAAAAATCAACAAAGAAATAGCAATCCTAAATGACTCACTAGAACAGATAGACTTAATTGACATCTTCAGAACATTTCACCCCAAAGCTACAGAATATACATTCTTCTCAAGTGCACATGGGGCATTTTCAAAGATAGGCCACATATTAGGACACAGGCTAAGTCTCTACAAATTTAAGAAGACTGAAATCATATAGAGCATCTTCTTGGATCACAAAGGCATAAAATTAGAAATCAACTACAATAAGAACAATAAAAATATCAAACACTTGGAGGCTAAATAGCATGTTATTAAACAACTGGAGGTCCGGTGCATGAAATTCGTGAATGGGGAGGGGGGGTCCCTCAGCCCAGCCTGCACCCTCTCCAATCTGGGACACCTCGAGGGATGTCCAACTGCCCATTTAGGCCCGATCCAGGTAGGATCGGGCCTAAACAGGCAGTCAGACATCCCTCTCACAATCCAGGACTGCTGGCTCCCAACTGTTCACCTGTCTGCCTTCCTGATTGCCCCTAACTGCTTCTGCCTGCCAGCCTGATCACCCCCTAACCACTCCCCTGCCAGCCTGATTCATGCCTAACTGCTCCCCTGCCTGCCTGATTGCCCCTAACTCCCTCCCCTGCAAGCCTGTTCACCCCTAACTGCCCTCCCGTGAAGGCCTAGGTCCCCCCCAACTGTCCTTCCCTGCAGGCCTGGTCGCCCCACACTTCCCTCATCTTCCAGCCTGGTCACCCCTAACTGCCCTCCCCTGCAGGCTTGATTGCCCCCAACTTCCCTCCCTTGCAAGCCTGGTCCCTCCCAACTGCCCTCCCCTGCTGGTCATCTTGTGGTGGCCATCTTGTGTCCACATGGGGGCAGCCATCTTTGACCACATGGGGGCAGCCATCTTGTGTATTGGGGTGACAGTCAATTTACATATTATTCTTGTATTAGATAGGATGATTGGGATTCCAGAGAGATGAAAGAAGAAAAGAAAAACATCCTGGAAACAAATTATAATGAAAACACAACAATCTAAAATCTACAGACACAGGGAAAGCAGTCCTGAGAGGGAAGATCATAGCTCTACAGGGCTACCTCATAAAACAAGAAAAACTAGTAATAAACTATCTAACTCTACAATTTAAAGAATTAGAAAGAGAGTCAAGAAAGCCCAGAGTGAGCAGAAGAAAGGAAATAATAAATATCAGAGCAGAAATAAATGGCATAGAGACAAAAAAAAAAATACGAGAGATCAATAAAACCTAGAGCTTGTTCTTTGAAAGGATAAACAAGATTGGTGAACCTCTAGCCAGGCTCACCAAGAAACAAAGAGAGAGGACCCAAATAAACAAAATCAGAAATGAAAGAGGTGAAGTAACAACTGACCCCACAGACATATAAAGTATTGTAAAATATACTATGAACAACTCCACTCCAACAAACTGGACATATTCCCAGAAAAATACTGTCTTCCAAAAGCAATCATGAAGAATCAAAAAAAAGTAAAGGCTGATAACTACCAATGAAATTGAAGAAGTAATCAAAAACTTTACAGCAAAAAAAAACCCTGGTCTGGAAGATTTCACAGGGGAATTTTCTAAAACATTCAAAGATAGGCCACAAAGAACTAAAACATCCTCTGCTGGTGGTCTTGATCCAGCATCTAGAAGGGTTTAGGAATCTGAAGAAGGTCTGTGTGTAAATTAAATAAGAGTCCAGAGATGAAACATAATTTTGGAAGGCATTATGGGGAGTCAGAGAAGACTTAGCTAAAGGAACTAAATTCTCCTTTGTCTCAGGACCCCTTGCTTTTTATTAACACATAAGGCAAGGTAGATATACAAATCAAAGGTCAGGGTTTAGTTCACAGAATCCACTGTCAGATTGATGAAACTACCTCCGGCTGTTCAGGTGTTTGGCCAGGAGGAGGCAATAACATGTAGATTAAGATGCCCTTAGCTGTCTGGCAGCAAGCAAGCAATTTATGCATCCTTTTCTGATTTGGGGAAATGCCCTCAGCAATCTCCAGATGATTCAGCCCTGCTGACATGATGGAATTGGCTTCCGGCAATCCTTCACAGACTATTCCAAAAAAATTCAAGAGGAAGGCACAAAGCTTTTTCTATGAAGCCAGATTACCCTAATCCCAGAACCAGATAAAGACAACACAAAGATATGAAGAAAAAAAGATGGCGGCTGGCAGGACAGAGGTGAGGGAGAGGAAGTGACTGAGTGAGGGTATGAAAGCAGAGTGTGTGGATGTGTGTGGTGTGTGTGTGTGTGTGTGTGTTTGTGTGTGTGTGTGAGTGAGGGACAGTTAAATCCCCGTAGGAGCAGCAGGGGCTGGCAGACCAGGCTCTCTTGGACAAGGAGAGACTACCACCGCTGTGGGCACCCCCTGGACTGCAGGACTCGGGCATGGAGCCCACGCCATCCTGAAAAGGACAGAGGCCTTTTCTAGGAACTCATCAGCACCACAACCCAGTCAGGACTTTGACAGTGCCCTCAACCCAGCAGCCACTCCAGCTAAAATCCTGCTACCCCAGCCACAGACCCGCAAACCCTGGGACCTCCACCTCCAAAGGTGCACCGTTCCTGCAGCAGTAAGTGCATCTTCCCCATCCCCAACGGCAAATCTCTGGACACCACATTCGCGTGTCTCCAGCCACGCAGGCATCCAGAGCACGCCACTCCTTGGACAGCACCTGGGCGCCACTGGGAGCCCCCGCTGGGTGTGATTCTGTACAGACAAGGGCATGCTGCCTCACAGTAGAAATTCTGAATTTCCTCTGCCTGAATAACTGCCCGCAGACACCCCAGCTGTGTAACTTCAGCACCAGGGCCCCTCAAAGTGCATCAGACCTCTGAGCCGGCAAAGGCACTGGCAAACGCAGCTCCAGCCACAGCCTGCCCATGCACATTTCCAAAGTGCAGGCACCCTGCGCCCATCTATCCACAGAGTGCTTATGGGAGCTGCTTTGAGTCCTCGCTGGGTGTGATCTTGGACTTAGAGGGACACACTCCCCCTGGCAGTAGAAATTCTGAATTCACTCATCCTAGATACCTGCCCAGAGATGCCTCAATTATGTGGCTTCAGTTCCAGGGCCCTTAACTGCTTCAGTGCCCCTCGCTGGCAAATGCACCACGGGTGCCCCTGTGAGCCTCCACTGGGAGCATGCGCATATCCACCACAGGTGCAGCAGCAAAAGCTGAGTCTGCCTGCCCCACAACTACAGAACTCTGGACACCACAGTCACACCTTTCCAGAGCGCAGGCCTCCTGAGACCCATCACCCCTACAGACGGTTCCTGGGTGCCACTGTGAGTCCCCACTGGGCACGCGCAATTTCAATCCAGGGAGCAAGACAACAAAAATTGGGACACCCCCCTCCATGGCTACTGACTTCTAGACACCCCTGTTGTACCTTTCCAGCTCACAGGCCTACATCAAGAGAACCCAAATAGCTCAAGTAGGAAGCTACACGATATTACCAAGCCCAGGAAACCTGAGAGATCACACCAGTAGCACCATCGCCAAAAGAACTGGAGTATCAAACCAATCAGACCTACAATAAAAACGTTACAGACTGATGGTGATGGGATGGAAAAAGGTTTTTCAAGCGAATGGAAATGAAAACAAAAGCTGGGGTAGCAATACTTATATCTGACAAATTAGATCTCAAAGTGAAGGACATAACAAGAGATAAGGAAGGCCACTTCATAATACTAAAGGGAGAAATCCAACAAGAAGAAATAATTCTGGTAAACATATACGCTCCCAATATAGGAGCACCCAAATACATTAAAAAAAAACTCCTGGAGGATATCAAGGGAGAGATTGACAGCAATGCAATCATAGTAGGAGACGTTAATACCCCACTATCATCATTGGACAAATCCTGTAAACAAAAAATCAGCAAAGAAACATCAATCCTAAATGACTCACTAGACTAGATGGAATTAATTGACATCTTCAGAACATTTCACACCAGAGCCACAGAATATACATTCTTCTCAAGTGCACATGGGTCATTTTCAAAAATAGACCATATATTGGGTCACAGGCAAAGTCTCTTCAAATTCAAGAAGATAGAAATCATATCAAGCATCTTCTCAGATCACAATGGCATAAAACTGGAAATCAACTACAATAAAAACAATCCAATAAAATCAAACACATGGAGACTAAATAGCATGCTATTAAACAATGACTGGGTTCCAGAGAGATCAAAGAAGCAATAAAAAACATCATGGCAACAAATGACAATGAAAACACAACAATCCAAAATCTATGGGACACAGCGAAAGCAGTCTTGAGAGGGAAGTTCATAGCTCTACAAGCCTATAGCGAAAAACAAGAAACAATGGTAATAAATTACCTAACCCTACAACTCAAAGAGTTAGAAAGAGAGCAACAGGAAAAGCCCAGTGTAAGCAGAAGCAAGGAAATAATAAAGATCAGAGTGGAGATAAATGACATAGAGACCAAAAATAAAAAAAAACAATACAAAAGATCAACAAAACCAAGAGCTGGTTCTTTGAAAGGATAAACAAGATTGATGGACCTCTACCAGGCTCATCAAGAAGCAAAGAGAGAGGACTCAAATAAACAAAATCAGAAATGAAAGAGGAGAAATAACAACAGACCCCACAGAAATACAAAGGATTGTTAAAAAATACCATGAACAACACAATTCCAACAAACTGAACAACCTGGAGGAAATGGACATATTCCTAGAAAAATACAACCTTCCAAAACTCAATCAGGAAGAATCTAAACATCTCAACAGGCCAATAACTATGGAAGAAATTGAAGCAGTCATCAAAAAGCTTCCAGCAAACAAAAGCCCGGGGCCAAACGGCTTCACAGAGGAGTTTTACCAAACATTCAAAGAAGAACTAAAACCTATCCTCCTCAGACTATTCCAAAAAATTCAAGAGGAAGGAACATTTCCAAGCTCCTTCTATGAAGCCAGCATCACCCTAATACCAAAACCAGATAAAGACAACACAATGAAAGAGAATTATAGGCCAATATCCCTCATGAAAATAGATGCCAAAATCCTCAACAAAATTCTAGCAAATTGAATCCAGCAGTACATCAGAAAGATCATGCACCATGGCCAAGTGGGATTTATCCCAGGGATGCAAGGATGGTACAATATCCGCAAATCAATAAACGTGATACACACATAAACAAATTGAGAGATAAAAACCACATAGTCATATCACTTGATGCAGAAAAAGCATTTGACAAAAATCCAACATCCATTTTTGATAAAAACTTTCAGCAAGGTGGGAATAGAAGAATCATAACTCAACATAATAAAAGCCATATATGACAAACCTACAGCCAACATCATACTCAATGGACAAAAACTAAACTCATTTCCCCTGAGAACAGGAACAAGACAGGGATGCACACTCTCACCACTCCTGTTCGACATAGTACTGGAAGTATTAGCCATTGCGATTAGACAAGAAGAAGAAATAAAAGGCATCCAAATTGGAAAAGAATAAGTAAAACTCTCCTTATGCGCAGATGACATGATATTGTACATAAAAAACCCGAAAGACTCCACCAAAAAACAAAGAGATTTAATAAATGAATTCGGCAATGTAGCAGGATACAAAATTACACCAAGAAATCTATGGCATTTCTATACACCACTAGTGAACTTACAGAAAGAGAGACTAAAAAAACTATGCCATTTACCATCACACCAAAAAAAATTAAGATACCTAGGAATAAACTTAACTAAGGAGGTAAAAGACCTATATGCAGAAAACTACAGGACACTGAAAAAAGAGATAGAGGAAGACATAAACAGATGGAAGAACATACCATGTTCATGGATTGGTAGAATCAACATCATTAAAATGTCCATACTACCCAAAGCAATCTACAGATTCCATGTACTCCCCATTAAAATACCAACGGCATATTTCACAGACCTAGAAAGAACTCTCCAAAAATTCATCTGGAATAAAAAAAGACCCTGAGTAGCCACAGCAATCCTGAGAAAGAAGAATAAAGTAGGTGGAATCTCAATACCAGGTATCAAGCTGTACTACAAAGCCACTGTTCTCAAAACAGCCTGGTACTGGCACAAGAACAGACATATAGAACAGTGGAACAGAACAGAGAACCCAGAAATCAGCCCAAGCCATTATGCTCAATTAATATTTGACAAAAGAAGAAAGAGCATACAATGTAGTCAAAACAGTCTCTTCAGTAAATGGTGTTGAAAAATTGGACAGATGCATGCAAATAAAATGAAACTAGACCACCAACTTACACCATACACAAAAATAAACTCAAAATGGAAAAAGGACTTAAATGTAAGATGAGAACCCATAAATATCTTAGAAGAAGCCATCGGCAGCAAAATAGCGGACATTTGTCATAACAATATCTTTACCAATACAGCTCCTAGGGCAATGGAAACTAAGGAGAAAATAAACAAATGGGACTACATCAAAATAAAAAGCTTTTGCACAGCAAAAGAAACCAACAACAAAACAACAAGAAAGCCCTGTGCATGGGAGAACATATTTGCCAATGTTATCTCCGATAAGGGTTTAATCTCCAAAATCTACAGAAAACTCAAACAACTTAACAAAAGGAAGATAAACAATCCAATCAAAAAATGGGTAAAGGACCTAAATAGACACTTTTTGAAAGGGGACATACAGAAGGCCAAGAAACATATGAAACCATGCTCAAAGTCACTAGTCATCTGAGGGATGCAAATCAAAACAGCAATGAGGTACCATCTCACACCTGTCAGAATGGCTATCATCAACAAATCAACAAATGACAAGTGCTGGTGAGGATGTGGAGAAAAAGGAACCCTCGTGCACTGCTGGTGGGAATGCAGACTGGTGCAGCCACTGTGGAGAACAGTTTGGAGTTTCCTCAAAAAACTAAAAATAGAACTCCCATTTGACCCAGTGATCCCACTTCTAGGAATATATCCCAAGAAACTAGAAACACCAATCAGAAAGGATATATGCATCCCTATGTTCATAGCAGCACAATTTACAATAGCTAAAATTTGGAAACAGCCTAAGTGCCCATCAGCAGATGAGTGGATTAGAAAACTGTGGTACATCTAGTATACACAATGGAATACTACACAGCTGTTAAGAAGAAGGAATTTTTACCATTTGCAACAGTATGGATGGACATGGAGAGCATTATGCTAAGTGAAATAAGCCAGTCAGTGAAAGATAAATATCACATGATCACACTCATTTGTGGAATGTAAAGAACATAATAAACTGATGAACAAAAATAGATACAGAGACAAAGAAGCATCAAACAGACTTTGAAACTTTAACAGGAAGGCAGGGGAGGGCTGGGTGGGCATAAGAGATCAACCAGAGGACTTGTATGCATGCATATAAGCATAACCAATAGACACAGACACTAGGGAGGTGAGGGCATGTGCTGGGTTTGGGGGTGTCCAGGGAGGAAGGTCAATGGGGGGAAAAGGAGACATATGTACTACTATTTTTAATGCTTTAAACAGAAAAAAAAATAAGAAAAGAAAAAACAAAAACTAGCCACACACAAAAAAGTAAGTAAAACATCAATAGCAAATAAAGAACATTTCATAAATTGAAGGTTAATTCAATATTTAAGAACTAGTAGCCTGGTGCATGGATTCGTGCACATTGAAACAATAATAATTAGAGGAAATATTTTAATATTGCTATTTGCACTTTCTCTGTAATGGAAGTGTCAGAGCCGCCGCTGGTTGCCATCTGCGGAGCAATCGGCAGGGCGATCGGGGCCCCTACTAGCACCTGCATTGGCCTGGTGCTGCCCGCTCACCTGCTCTGCCATCCCACTGCGCTCCCTCTCTCATTGGCGGCCCATTGGGGCCAGCAGTGCCTCCACTGCCACCCGCTTCCAGCACTGGGTTGCAACACCTGCCATGTTCTGCGCCACCCCCTGTGGTCAGCACACATCATGGCAAACTGTTGAATTCCAGGTTGAACTCCCGGTCAAGGGGACAATTTGCGTATTAGGCTTTTATTATATAGGATGAATGCTCGTTAGATTCCACATATATGTGAAATCATATGATACTTGTCTTTCTCTGATTGGCTTATTTTACTTAGCATGTGGAATTTAATGAACAAAATAAACAAATAAAATAGAAACAAACTCATAGATACATAGAATAGACTGAAAGCTGTCACACACAAGGGTATTAGGAGACTGGATGAAGAAGGTGAAAGGATTAAGCAAAGAAAAAAACTCATGGACAGAGACAACAGTATGGTGATTACAAGAAGAAAAGGTGGTGAGGGAAGAGAGATGAGGATTAAGGATGATGGAGGAGATTTGACTTGGTGGGTGAACACACAATACAATATACATATAATGTATTATAGAATTGTATACCTGAAACCCATATAATTTTATTAACCAATGTCACCCCAATAATTTTTTTAAAAAATGAATGTAATCACTTATTATGAACAAACTTAAGAAAAACAATATGACTATCTCAATTGATACAGGAAAAGAATGGTACAAATTCAACATTCAATCATCACATGTGCTTTCATTGCAGCAGGGATAGAAGAGAACTTCCATATTCTGATCAAGTGCATTTCAATAAAGCTTAAAACTAACAGCACACTTCATAGTAAAAGACAGCTTCCCCAAGATCTGGCATTTGACAAGGATGCTGTCTCCTCACACCAAGCATGGAGTGCTTTGGTTGTGGCCCAGGAAAGTGAGGGAAGAAGGTGACCACTAAGAGTGACCACTTGGAGTGACTGTGAGCTGGGGAATGGTCAAGGAGGCCACAATCTAGAGGAAATGCAGGCATCCCAGTGATGATGCAGTGCACGTACTTAATGTCCTAGAAAACACCACGCCCCCTCTCCCCTCAGCATGGTGGTCCTCATGTGGGGCTGTGCCTGATAAAGAAATGAGGGCACAGGCTGAGGACAGTTGGTCCAGAGCCTAGCTGTCCAAAGATCCATAAACCATGCAGTAGTGAGAGCTGTCACCTTGCCAATAGGGGGAGGGGCCAGCCAGCCAATCTCCTGCAGCCCCTCCCCCTGCCCAGCCCCACCCCAGATCAGACCCCCACCCCAATCAGGGACAGGGCCGCCGGCCAACTGCCTGCCTCCTGGGATCCTGCCATCTTGAATCTCTTGCAATTACTTGTTGATGGTGAATTACTGTCTAGCGGTTGTTTATTGGCCTCTGCACCTTTCTTTTTATGCATATTCTCTGGTCATTTTTCTTGGGTCATTTTTACTTAATCATTTAAAAGTGTGGTTTTTTAAAAATCTATATATATAAAAAGCCAGTGACCGGAACACGGGACCGAACGACCGGTCACTATGATACCCACTGCGGCCAGGGAACCAGCCCAATTGATGGGTGGGACCAGCTGGCCTACCTCCCGTGGCCCCTCCCCCCATCCGGTCCGCCCCTAATCACTCCCCACCCCAATAGGGGGTGGGGCTAGCCAGTCAATCTCCTGTAGCCCCTCCCCCTGCCCAGCCCCACCCCAGATCAGCCTCCCACCCTGATCAGGGGCAGGGCCACCAGCCAACCTCCCACAGCCCCTCCCCTGGCCACTGACCCTTAATCAGCCCCCCACCCCAATCAGGGGCAGGGTCCACCAGCCAATCGCCTGTGGCCTCTCCCCCCAGCCGGCCCGCCCATAATCGGCCCCAATCAGGGCCAGCCAGCCAACCTCCGGCTGTCTCCTCCTCCCAACAGGCCTGGTCCCAATCTGCCCCTACTGGGGCCGGACCAGCGGGGCCCCACCAGTGCATGTATTTGTGCACTGGGCCTCTAGTATTCTATAAATCTATTGGCTCATTTATCTTGTTTATACTTGTTTATCATTTATCTTGTTTATCTTGTATATACTTGTTTACTTTTTCAGTCTTAATCATTTGATTTTATTTTCTCTTTTATTCTTGCTGGTTCACAGTCATCATATGATTTTATATAATGAATCTCATTTACTAGTTACTAGTATAATCGTTTTGGATTCTAGTGAATTGTCCATGTTTATAAAAATGTCATCCACAATAATAATAATTTTATTGTTTAAAAGTTGATCCTTATGCTTTTGCATTTCTTATTTTTCATGCTTTATTTCCCTAACTATACTTTTAGTATAGTATTGAATAGAAGTAATAAAAGCTGGCAACATTGTGTCTACAGGGAAACAGCTTTCAATAATTCTGGACAATTAAGATGTTGTTTTAGGTACATTTTAGAAAAGCAATCCAGTAAGGAAGTTGCCTTCTTTTATGATTTTGTTAGAGTTGTTTCTATATCTAACTGTTGCATTTTATTACATGCTTTTTTTTACATTTACTCTAACTGATCATATGATTTTTCTTCTTGTATTTCTCTGGTAATGAAATGTTTTATATGATTTCTTATTGTATTTCAACCACCCTTGCATATTCTAGAATATAGCACTTTGCATTGTTCTGTTTTCCTGTATGGCTTAATTCATATGATATTTTGTTCAGACTATCTTTATGAAAGCCATGCCCTATACTTTGTTTTCTACTGTCCTGTTGGGATTATGTTGTCAATGTAATGGTGGCCTCACTAAAGAAAATAAAAATAAACCCCCCTGTTTTTCTCTGAATTGGTTTTTCTTATTTTTAATTGTTTAAAATATTTCATAATTACTGGCTTGGAGTTTTGCTTGTGGAAAGTTTTTGTTGTTGTTATAGTAAGTTGGTTTAACTTTTTAATAATTGACTCAATTTACTTAGTAGATATATGAGTTTTCCTATTTTATGTTTTTGTATCAGTTTGGTACACTGATTTTTATAATATGATGAATTTTTACCTCTATTGTCTATTTACTAGTCCTAAGTATTTTACAAAATTTTCTAAGTATCTTGTTAAGGTCTAGGCTCTGTAGAAAAATACTTCATGTGATTTCTGATACTGGCCATTGTGTTTCTTCTCTTATTCTTTCCCTTATACAGTTTTGCTGGTTGGTTTATTAACTTTATTAACATTTTTTAAAATAAACAACTTTTAGCCAGATTTGGTTCTATTGTATCTTTTCTTCTTTCATTGATTCTTATCTTTATTATTGCTTTTATTCTGTATTTTTTCAATTGATTCTTCTTTTTAAATTTCTTATATGAAACCTGAGATTATTGATTTTCTGTCTTCATTCCTAACATAATCATTTAAGGATATACAGTTTCCTTCTAAGCACAGATTTAGGTGTCACTTTTTGTCTTTCCTAGTGTATTTTCAAACCCTGCATTTGCCAGCCTTGTCTGTCTCACGATGTCTCCAGCCCATGTGCCTGCCATCATGTTTACTTTCATGTCTCTAAGCCCATATCTTTTGTCCATTGTCACCATTGCAGCCCATGTCTGCACTTTTGTGTTGTCATGTTTTTCTATCCTTTCTCTCTAATCCAGCTCCCAAAAATTTCCATTCTTCTTCCTGTAGCCCACACCAACTCACATGAGTGTCTTCCTGTCCCTAAAACCCATTTCAGGCAACTAGTGTCATTCTCCACTGTGCCTGCAGCACTTATCTGTTCTTGAGTATCTCTGTCTCCGGTGCCTGCATTTGATTCCAGACCTCATTTGTTTCATTCCATGTATCTGTAACCCATTCCATCTCTAAATACTCAAAAGCTATATATTCTGTGTTGAAGTGCCTCTATTTATTTGACTAGTTTTTGTCTGTATTTGCATGGGTCTATTTGTGGACTCTCTATTCTGTCCCATTTATCTATGTTTCTGTTTGTTTTAAAATATCATGCTCTATTGATGATTATAGCTTTGTAATTAATTTTTATTTTGCAAAGTGTTCGTTTATCAACTTGGTTTTAGGCAGTATTGTCTACACTACTCAAGTTTTAAAATGAGTTTGTTAATATCTACAAAATAGCTTGGTGACATTTTTAATGGGTTTGAACTAGATCTTCATATAAATTTAAAAACAATTGACATCTTAATATTGTGGCTCTTTATCAGGAACAAGGAACATATCTTGATTTATTTTTCTTTCATTGCTTTCATGAGTGATTAATATTTTTTTCTTACAGCGTTGTGTAAATATTTATTGGATTTATGCTTGAGGATTTCTTTTTTGTTGTTTATTATAAATGGTGTTGTTTCATATTCCAATTACTTCTAACTGGTATATAAAAAACAAAATGTTTATATTGTCTTTAAACTTAGCTTCATGTTATGTCTCTAAATTTCCCTTTGGGAACAGAACAGTGGCTTCTTTCTCTGTTAGAACTTTTCCAGTTGTGGCATTGCTAATCTGAATATTGAAATTCAGTAATTCACCAGGATCTCCAATAAAGGACATAGCCACCAGAGAACTAGGTTTGAGCTTCTTGCACTTCACTGCCATGGCTATCAGGGAGTACACAACCCAACATTTCTGGATCATATTGAGCTCTGTGAGGTTTGCCCATATACCTCTATAGAGAATCCACATAAGGACAAGAGCTTATGTTTCCTCAGGAGGATGAGACTCTGCTGCAGCTTCCAAACTTGGGGTGGCGTACCCCTGAGGAAAAGCTTCTGATCCAGGGCCCTGAAGGCTGAAGAGGGGACTTTGCCACAGCTTTTATGAGATGTTTTTCTATATAATAAATACAAAACCTTTCATTTTCTATAAAATTTTAATTGCTTTATTCTTCATTTTCCCATGTCATGTAATGTATGTATGTATGTATGTATGTACATATGTACATATGTATGAATGTATGTATGTATGTATTGCTATTGTGGTAATATTGGTATCCAGGAGTCTCTATTTTCCAGGTGTACATTAGAATTTGATATTTGTGTACCCTTCCTAGTAAGTCTCGTTGCAATCCATCACCATATAACTCCATCCTCTTCCTCCCTCCTATCCTCCCCCAAACCCACTTATCATTTCAACAAGAATTAATTTCAATCCCTGGCCAGTGTTGCTAAATAATTAGAGTGTTGACCCATGCACCAAAGGGTCATGGGTTTGATTCCCCGACAAGGGCACATACCTGGGTTGAAGATTTGATCCCCATCCCAGTCGGGGCACATGTGTAAGACAACAAATTGATGTCTCTCTCTCCCTCTTTCTCTCTTTCTTTTTCTCTCCCCTCCCTCCTTTCCTTCCATTCTCTCTAAAAATCAATGGAAAAAATATCCTTGGGTGAGGATTAAAAAAAAAAGAATTAATTTCAAAATGATTCATTTATGAGGGTTTTTAAGTGTTCAATTCATATATATTGTATTATATTTTACTGATATTATTGAGAGAAATCACAATACAGTTTCAGATAGAGAACAATACATATACAGTCAATAAATTAATATAAAAATGTGGACCTAAATAAATAATTTTAAAATAAATTAAGAAGCAGCAAAAACAAAATTTGCCCTGCTCATCTCCCATGGAGCCATGTCTTAGACCGAGGCAAAGGAAAAAGGTTGCACTCCAATACATTCTTCCACTCATTTGTATTTGTTAATGTCTACAACTTTAAAGTAATTTAAAAATAGAAAAGTGTATTCAAATTCACAATATTCTTTTAATTTCAATATTTTATTTATTTCAAAAATTATTATCCTTTAAGTTTCCTAGCTTCAAAAAAAAAACTAACTTAGGCTTTTCAAAATGGCCACTGAATAAGTGGACATGCCCTATGCCTTCTCACGGAGCAGATAGAAGGAACAACTAAATCGAATACCATCCGCCCGGAATTGGTGAATTAAATACAGCTGGTGAGACAATCGCAGCCAGAAAGGACAGAGGGTGCCTGGAGAACGGTAGGATCGGGGACCTGAGCTAGAGAGAGAGATGCCCAACCACCGACATGAGAGAGTCAGAAGGAACCTGTGCTGCACCAAGTTAATGTCCCATGGGGACACATGTAACACTCGACTGTGGAAGGAAGTCCACAGGGCTGCTGGAAGCTGGGGAATCTAGATCTAAGTTCACAGCCACAAGAGGCTGCGCCCAGAAAGGCAGCCTGAAGAATTGCCTGAGACACATGGTACTGGGGGTGGGGGTAGAAACTTGTAGTGGCATGGTTCTTTTGTCTTTATATTTTCCCTGCTTTTATTCACTAAACCCAGTTCATAGGACCTTTCAATTACAAACGCTCACTGAGGCTGCGATGCAGGTGGAAGTGCAGTTTTGTGGAGGCTGGGGAGAGGCTTTGGAGAGGAGCAGGACAGGGAGAGGTGACCAGGAATCTGGCCCTGGGACATTCTGGACCCTCCAATCATAAGCAGTCATTTTTCTTCTAAAGAGCCAGCCCCTCCCAGAAGCACCCACAGGACAACTAGTGCAGCCACACCCAGCCTCGAGCTTTGCATAGTAAATGAAGAATGTGAATAGTCCCAGGGAGCCCTGGGGGACTGGGTTGAGAGGCTGTTTGGTCCCAGAAACCAATAAAGCAACACCCCCTCCTAAAGCCTGTGTCAGAAATAGATGCTTGTGTAAATAAGACTGAAAGCAGGCAGACAAACAAAGCAAGCAGGTTGGTCCCACCTGCCTGCAACCAAGGCTGTGGAGACAAATACAGAGGAATGGAAATCACTGGGAACTTCAACACAGTGCTGATTATCTAACAGGAAACAGAGAAGTGGCAGACAGAACAGTAGAGAGGGGTCTTAAACAATCCCCCATGAGACATTAAAACTCAGCTGAAGCAAACGACACTTAACTTTTTTATTTTTTACTTAAATTTTTTTTCTTTAACCTTCTAATTCTTGTATTATTTTTCTTTATTCTATTTTCATTTGTTACTAGAGGCCTGGTGTACGAAATTCGTGCACGGGAAGTGGGGGTGTATCCCTCAGCCCAGCCTGCACCCTCTTCAATCTGGGACCCCTCAACAGATGTCTGACTGCCCATTTAGGCCTGATCCCACCGGGATCATAGGAGCTGCAGGCCTGGTCCCCCACAACTGCCCTCCCCTGCAGGCCTGGTATCCCCGAACTACCGGGGATCAGGCCTAAATGGGCAGTCAGATATCCCTCTCACAATCCAGGACTGCTGGCTCCCAACCTCTCACCTGCCTGCCTGCCTGCCTGATTGCCCCTCACCACTTCTGCTTGCCAGCCTGATCACTCCCCTGCCAGCCTAATCGACACCTAACTGCTCCCCTGCTGGCCCAATTGCCCCTAACTGCCCTCCCCTATAGGCCTGGTTGCCCCCAACTGCCCTCCCTTGCAGGCCTGGTCCTTCCCAACTGCCTCCCCTGCTGGCTCAGTCGCTCCTAACTGCCCTTCCCTGCAGACCTGGATCCCCCCCAACTGCCCTCCCCTGCAGGCCTGGTATCCCCAAACTACCCTCCCCTGCAGGCCTGGTCCCTCCCAACTGCCCTTCCCTGCAGGCCTGGTTCCCCCAACTGCCCTCCCCAGCGACACAGGACGCCAAGCCTTCCCCCACTCTCCCGCTCAGCCTTCCCCCCACTCTCCAGGTCACTGGGGCGACCCAGGAAGCCCAGCCTTCCCGTTCATCTTCCACTCAGCTCTCCCATCAGGCTTGGCGTCCTGGGTTGCTGTGGCAACCCAGGACTCCAAGCCTTCCCCCCCGGTCTCCACAGGCTCAGTGGCTCTGGCTGGCGCCGCCATTTAGGCCCATCAATTTACATATTCCCTCCTTATTGGCTGTAGGCATGGCCATTTTTATCATGAAGTGATGGTTAATTTGCATGTTACTCTTTTATTAGATAGGATCATTGTTTTATTTGATCTTATTTTTTCTTTTTGTATACACTTTTATTCCTCACTTCTCCCTTTTCCATTGTTTCTCTTCTCCTGTACATGCTTTAGTCTTTCTCTCTCCTTTACAGATCCCTTGTTAAAAATGAATCTTTATCTGCTTTATTGACAGTTATTATTATTGTAGTCTCTGTTGGCTTACTCATATATCTAATTTCCTCTCCCCTGCTCCAAGTCCATGCACCCTTCTCTTTTCTTTTTCTTTGCTGCCCAATTTTTTATGCTTATGTTTTTCCTCACCTCTCTTGCTCTCTTCTTCTCTCCTCATTGCTTAATTAGTTTTACTCACTAAACTCAAGTCTATATGCTTTTTTTCCAAAAATAGATGAATATATGGATAGATAAACTTTTAAAAAGTTTATATCTTTTTATTTTATTACTATTGGCCTGGTGCACGAAATTTTTGCACGGGGGGGAGGAGGGAGTATGTCCCTCAGCTTGGCCTGCACCCACTCCAATATGGGACCCCTCGAAGGATGTCCTACTGCCGGTTTACAGGGATCAGGCTTAAACCAGCCGTCGAACATTCCTCTCGCAATCCAGAACTGCTGGCTCCTAACTGCTCACCTGCCTGCCCGCCTGATTGCCCCTAACCACTCTGCATGCTGGCCTGCTCACCCCCAACTGCCCCCCCATTATCCTGTTCTCCCCCACCTGCCTTCCCCACTGGCCTCCTCGCCCCCAACTCTGCCCCTGCTGGCCAATTCACTCCAAACTGCCCCCTGCTGTCCTGATCACCCCCAACTGACTCCCACTGATGGCATGTTCACCCCCAACTGCCCCCCCTGGTGGTCTGCTCACCCCTAACTGCCCCCCCACCGCCAGCCTGATCACCCCAAACTGCCCTCCCCTCTTGGCCTCTAACCGCCTCTACCTCGGCCCCGCCACCATGGCTTTGTCCAGAAGAACGTCCGAAGGTCTCCCAGGCTAATTAGCATATTACCCTTTTATTAGTATAGATAGAGGCCTGGTGCACAGGTGGGGACTGGCTGGTTTGTCCTGAAGGGTGTCCCGGATGATGGTGGGGATTCCCTTGGGGCATGGGGCAGCCTGGGCGAGGGGCCTGTGGTGGTTTGCAGTCCGGCCACACCCCCATGGGGTGAGGGTCCCCACTGAGGGGGCGTGGCCAACCTGGGTGAGGGGCTGAGGGCTGTTTTCAAGCTGGTCACAGCCCCTTCAGGGTGGGGGTCCCTGCTGAGGTGCCTGGCCAGCCTGGGTGAGGGGCTGATGGCTGTTTGCAGGCTGGCCACATCCCCCAGCGACCCAGATTCCCAGCCCCTCCTTGAGCGGAGGCCAGGACGGGTGAGAAGCTTGGCTTCCTCTTTAGCCAGGGGCAACCCAAGCCTCCTTTTTGCTCCAGCTCCATGGCCGCCACCATCTTTGTTGGGTTAATTTGCATACTCACTCCTGATTGGCTGGTGGGCGTAGTGCAGTGACAATCAATTTGCATGTTTCTCTTTCATTCGTGTAGATTTATTGATTATTTTGTTTTTTACTTTTCTTCTTATCCACTCATTCTCTTTCTATCTTCTCTATACTTAAATGTGGCCATTCCCTTATTCATTCAATTCCATTACTTTACTTTCTAGATATAAGCTATGCATCTACAGCTTCTGCCCCCCCCCTTTTTTTCTGGGTGTTTATTGTCTGCATTTTTTGGTTTATTTGTTTGTTTTGTGGAGTTTTCTCCCCATATATGTATATTTTTCCTCTTCTTTCTTCTACTTTTTCTTTTCTCTCTTACCTTTTTTCCTTTTCTCAATATCATTTTTGCTCTCTCTTCTCTCTCCTAATTCTCTTTTCTCTGGTGGCCACTTTTATTGGGGTTATCGGTGTCATGCGTACATTCATGTTTTGTACCCTTTGTGTCATGTCTTGTCGAGTTGTATTTTGTGCTGTTCAATCAACATTGTAGACAGTAAGCCTCATAACCAGACATCCTGAGAGGAGACTTCATCCATGAATGGGACTATAACACTCAAGACCCAACTATACCAAGAGAACCCAAATACCCCAAGTAGGGGGCATCCCTAGAATACCCAGTCCTAAAGACCTGAGAGATTGCACCACTGGGTCCCACAAAACATCTATATATAAAAAAATTGGGGTGACATAGAAGTTTGATCTAATACATAGAAACAACCACAAAGTAACAGTAAAATGGGGAGACAAAGAAACAACACCCAAATGAAAGAAAAGGAAGAACCATCAGAAAAGGAAGTAAATGAAATGGAGGCAAGCAATTTGTCAGAGAAAGAATTCAGAGCAATGGTTATAAGCACGCTGAAAAGGATGGAAGACAAATTCAACATGTGTAAGAATCAAGAGGAAATGAAGAAGAACCAAGAAGAAATGAGGAATGACATAGCTGCAATAAAGAACACAATGGAAAGTATCAACCATAGACTAGAAGAAATTGAGGACTGCATCAGCGAGCTAGAAGACAAGGTAGGAAAAGACACCCAAGTAGAGCAGCAACTGGAAAATAAACTTTAAAAGCAGGAAAAGAGTCTAAGGGAGCTTTGGGATGACATGGAAAAAAAAACAACATCTGCATAACAGAGGTCCCAGGAGGAGAGGAAATGGAGCAAGGAATAGAAAACCTGTTTGAAGAAATAATGACAGAAAAATTCTCTGATATTGGGAATGAAAAACTCACCCAAGTTCAAGAAGCACAGAGTCCCAAACAAGATGAACCCAAAAAGACCAACACCAAGACACATAATTAAATGAGCAAACACCAACAACAAAGTAAGAAACTTAAAGGCTGCCAAAGAGAGAAACAAAGTTACCTATAAGGAAACTCCCATTAGACTATCAACTGATTTCTCAACAGAAACACATCAGGCCAGAAGGGGATGGAATGAAATATACAAAGTGATGCAAAGCAAGGGACTGAATTCAAGAATACTATACCCAGCAAGGCTATCATTCAAAATTGAAGTTGAAAAAGGAGCTTCATTGACAAAAAAGGCTAAGGGAGTTTATTACCACCAAGCCAGCAATGCAAGAAATGCTAAAGGGGCTGCTATAAAAAGAAGAAATAAGAAAGGAAGAAGAAACACAGGCATAAAGAATAAAAATGGTGACAAACAAGTCCCTATCAATAATAACCTTAACCATAAATGGATTAAATGCTCCAATCAAAAGACATAGGGTAGCTGAATTTATATGAAAACATGACCCATATATCTTCTGTCTACAAAAGACCCACCTCACAACAAGGGACTCACACAGACTGAAAGTGAAGGAATGAAAAAATATCTTTAAGGCAAATGGAAATGAAAAAAAGCTGGGTTATCAATACTTATGTATAGACCTCAAAGTGAAGACCATAACAAGAGACAAGGAAAGCCACTTCATAATATTAAAGGGATCGATATAACAAGAGGATGTAACACTAGTAAACATATATGCACCCAATGCAGGAACACCCAAATACATAAAAAAAACTCCTATAAGATATCAAGGGAGAAATCAACAGCAATCTACACTAATAAAAGAGAAAGATTCAAATTGACTGTACCCGTACCTCCATGATGCCCACCAGCCAATCAGGAGTGCATATGCAAATTAACCCAACAAAATGGCGGGTTAATTTGCATACGTAGGCACGGAGCAATGACTGAAGGCTCCGCCTGAGTGAAGACTGAAGTCTGAACACTGAACACTGAAGGCTCTGCTGTGGCCAGAGCCAAGTCTGAAGGCTGAAGGCTTGGCTCCACTCACAGGCAGGGCCAAACCTGAAGGCTGAAGGCTTGGCTCTGCTGCAGCCCAGGTCCCGGGTGCTGGAGGAAAACTGGTGCCAGCAGCCAGGGGAAGGAAGGCCTATTGCATGAATCTTCGTGCAATTGGCCTCTAGTACAATCATAGTAGGGGACTTGAATACCCCATTGACAACACTGGATAAATGCTCTAAACAAAAAAATCAGTAAAGAAACATCAATCCTAAATGACTTACTTGAACAGATGGACTTAATTGACATCTTCAGGACATTTCACCCCAAAGCTACAGAATATACATTCTTCTTAAGTGTACACATGTTAGGACACAGGCTAAGTCTCTACAAATTAAAGAAGATTGAAATCATATCAAGCATCTTCTCAGATCAAAATGGCATGAAATTAGAAATCAACTACAATAAAAACAATCACAAAAATTCAAACACTTGGAGGCGAAATAGCATGCTATTAAATAATCCTTGGGTTACCAAAGAGATCAAAGTAAAAATAAAAAGCATCCTGGTGACAAATGACAATGAAAATACAGCAATCCAAAATCTATGGGACACAGTGAAAGCAGTCCTGAGAGGGGAAGTTCATAGCTCTACAAGCCCACCTAAAAAAAAAGAAAAGAAAAAATGGTATCAATTATCTAACCCTACAATTTAAAGAATTATAAGAGAGAAACAAGAAAAGCCAAGAGTAAGCAAATGGAAGAAAAAATATATTCAGAGCAGATATAAATGACATAGAGACAAAAAAAAATACAAAAGATCAATACACTCAAGATCTGGTTCTTTGAAAGGATAAAAAATATTGATAAATATCTAGCCAGGCTCACCAAGAAACAGAGAGAAGACCCAAATAAACAAAATCAGAAATGAAAGAGGCGAAGTAACAATAGACCCCACAGAAACACAAATGTTTGTAAAAATATACCATGAACAACTCCCCTCCAACAAACTGGACAATCTAGATGAAATGGACATATTCTTAGAAAAATACAAGCTTCCAAAACTTAATCAAGAAGAATAAAAAACCTGAATAGGCTGATAACTACCAATGAAATTGAAGCAGTAATCAAATATCTTCCAGCAAACAAAAGCCCTGGGCCAGACAGCTTCACAGTGGAGTTTTACCAAACATTCAAAGAAGAACTAAAACTTATCCTCCTCAGACTATTCCAAAAAATTCAAGAGGAAGGCACACTTCCAAGCTCTTTCTATGAATCCAGCATTACCCTAATTCCAAAACCAGATAAAGACACTACAAAGAAAGGGAATTATAGGCCAATATCCCTGATGAACATAGATGCTAAAATCCTCAACAAAATTCTAGCAAATCGGATACAGCATTCCATTAGAAGGATCATATACCATGACCAAGTGGCATTTAATCCCAGAATCAAGGGTGGTACAATATCCACAAGTCAATACATCACATAAAAAACTTGAGAGACAAGTATCATATAATCATATCAATTTATTCAGAAAATGCATTTGACAAAATCCAATACCCTTTCCTGATAAAAACTCTCAATAAAGTGGCAATAGGGGGATCATACCTCAACATAATAAAAGCGTTATGTAAGATACCTAGGAATAAGATTAACTAAGGAGGTAAAAGACCTGTACTCCTAAAACTACAGGACATTGAAAAAAGAGATAGAGGAAGGCATAAACAAATTGAAGAATATACCATGTTCCTGTATTGGTAGAATCAACATCATTAAAATGTCCATACTACTCAAAGCAATCTATAGATTCAATGCAATCCTCATTAAAATACCAATGGCATATTTCACAGACCTAGAAAGAACTCTCCAAAAATTCATCTGGAATTTAAAAAAAAAAACCATCCAGAATAACCACAGCAATCCTGAGAAAGAACAGAGCTGGAGGGATCACAATACCAGATATTAAGCTATATTAAAAAGCCACTGTTCTCAAAACTGCCTGGTACTGGCACAAGAACAGACATATAGACCAATGGAACAGAACAGAGAACCCAGAAATCAACCCAAGCCATTATGCTCAATTAATATTTGACAAAGGAGGCAAGAGCATACAATGAAGTTAAGACAGTCTCTTCAATAAATGGTGTTGGGAAAATTGGTCAGATACAATACAAAAAAATGAAACTAGACCACCAACTTTCACCATACACAAAAATAAACTCAAAATGGATAAAAGACTTAAATATAGATGGGAAATGATAAAAATCTTAGAAGACGCCATAGGCAAAATATCAGACATTGTCATAGCAATATCTTTACCGATACAGATCCTATGACAATGGAAACTAAGGAGAAAATAAACAAATGGGACTACATCAAAATTAAAAGCTTCTGCACAGCAAAAGAAACCATCAACAAAACAACAAGAAAGCCCACTGCATGGGAAAACATATTTGCCAATGTTATCTCCGATAAGGGCCTAATCTCCAAAATTTACAGAAAACTCATACATCTTAACAAAAGGAAGATAAACAATCCAATCACAAAATCAGCAAAGGACCAAAATAGACACTTTTAGAAAGTGGACATACAGAAGGCTAAGAGACATATGAAAACATGTTCAAAGTCACTAATCATCTGAGAGATGCAAATCAAAACAACAATGAGGTACCACCTCACACCTGTCAGAATGGCTATCAACAAATCAACAAACGAGAAGTGCTGATGAGGATGTGAAGAAAAAGGAGACCTCCTGCACTGCTGGTGGGAATGCAGACTGGTGCAGCCACTGTGGAGAACAGTATGGGATTTCCTCAAAAAGTTAAAAATGGAGCTGCCATTTGACCCAGTAATCCCACTTCTATTAATAGATACCAAGAAATCAGAAACACCAATCAGAAAGGACATATGCAGTCCTATGTTCATAGCAGCACAATTTACAATAGCTAAGATTTGGAAACAGCCTAAGTGCCCATCAGCAGATGAGTGGATTAAAAAGCTGTGGCACATCTACACAATGGAATACTATGCTGCTGTAAAAAAGAAAGAACTCTTACCATTCCCAAGAGCATGGATGGAACTGAAGAGCATTATGCTAAGCAAAATAAGCCTGTTGAAGAAATATAAATATCACATGATCTCACTAATTTCTGGAATATAATGAACAACTTAAACTGATGAAGAAAAATAGACCCAGAGACAGAAGCATCGAACAGACCATCAAACCTCAGAGGGAAGGCAGGGAAGGGCGGAGGGAAGGGGTAAGAGATCAAGCAAAGGACTTGTATGCATGCATATAAACATAACCAATGGACACAGACACTAGGGCAGTGAGGGCATGTGCTGGGGGTTTGGGAGTGGGAGTGGTCGGGGAGAGGTCAATGTGGGAAAGGAGACATATGTAATAATTTAAACAATAAGGGATTTTTTTAAATTTAACACCAAAAAATCCATAACATTTTTATATACCAATAATGATCTCTCAGAAAGAGAAACTAAACAAACAATCCCATTCACTATTGCAAAAAAAAAAAAATTAAGATACTTAGGAATAAACCAGAGAGGTAAAAGACCTATACCCTGAAAACTACAGGAAAAAAAGGATAGAGGAAGACATAAACAAGTGGAAGAATATACTGTGTTCATGGATTGGTAGAATTAACATCATTAAAATGTCCATACTACCCAAAGCAACCTATAGATTTAATGCAATCCTTATTAAAATACCAATGGTATATTTCACGGACCTAGAACAAACATTCCAAAAATTTATATGGAACCAAAAAAGACCCTGAATAGTTGCAGCATCCTTGAGAAAGAAGAACACAGTTGGAGGGATCACAATACCAGATATCAAGTTATACTACAAAGCCTGGTTCAAGCATAAGAACAGGCATATAGATCAATGGAATAGAACAGAGAAACCAGAAATCGACCCAGGCCCCTATGCTCAATTAATATTTGACAAAGGAGGCAAGAGCATACACTGGAGCAAAGAGAGTCTCTTTAATAAATGGTGTTGGGAAGATTGGACAGATACATACAAAAAAATGAAACTAGACCACCAACTTATACCATACACAAGAATAAACTCAAAATGGATAAAGGACTTAAATGTAAGATGTGAAACCATAAATGTAAGAAGAAACCATAGACACCAAAATCTCAGACATCTCTCGGAGCATTATGTTTATCGATATATCTCCTAGGTCATGCACCTCGCGAGCCATATGCAGCTCTTTGGCCCCTTGAGTGTGGCTCTTCCACAAAATACCATGGCCTGGGCGAGTCTGTTTTGAAGAAGTGGCATTAGAAGAAGTTTAAGTTTAAAAAATTGGGCTCTCAAAAGAAATTTCAATCGTTGTACTGTTGATATTTGGCTCTGTTGACTAATGAGTTTGCCGATCACTGTCCTAGGACAATGGAAATTAAGGAGAGAAAAAAAAATGGCACTACATGAAAATAAAAAGCTTCTGCACGGCAAAAGAAACCATCATCAAAATAACAAGAGACCCCACTGCATGGGAGAATATATTTGCCAATGATACATCTGATAAGGGGTTAATCTCCAAAATATACAGAGAACTCATACAACTTAACAAAAGGAAGACAAACAATGCGATTTAAAAATGGGCAAAGGTCCTAAATAGATACTTTAAAGTGGACAAACAGAAGGCCAAGAGACATATGAAAAAATGCTCAAAGTCCCTAATCATCCAAGAGATGCAAATCAAAATGACAATGAGATACTACCTCACACCTGTCAGAATGGCTATCACCAACAAATCAACCAACAACAAGTGTTGGTGAGGTTGTGGAGAAAAAGGAACCCTAGTATGTTGCTTGTGGGAATGCAGACTGGTGCAAACACTGTGGAAAACAGTATGGAGTTTCCTCAAGAAATTTAAAATGGAACTTCCATTTGACCCAATCATCCCACTTCTAGGAATATATCCTAAGAAACCTGAAACACATGATCTCACTCATATGTGGAGTCTAATGAACCAAATAAACTGATGATCAAAAATAGACCCATTCCTGGGTCCGGGTGAGGCCGCGCCCCTGGGTCCGGGTGAGGCTGGTTCCCGGGTCCGGGAGAGGCCGAGCGCCCCTGGATCCGGGTGAGGCCACGCGACCCTGGGTCTGGGAAAGGCCACGCGCCCCTGGGTCCGGGTGAGGCCACACGCCCCTGGGTCCAGGTGAGGCTGGGTCACGGGCCCCGGGTGAGGTCGCGCCCCTGGCTCCAGGTGACGCCACGCCCCTGGGTCCGGGAGAGGCCGCATGCCCCTGGGTCCGGGTGAAGCCGGATCCCAGGTCTGGGTGAGGCCGAGCGCCCCTGGATCCGGGTGAGGCCACGCGACCCTGGGTCTGGGAGAGGCCACGCGCCCCTGGGTCCGGGTGAGGCCGGCCACGCGCCCCTGGGTCCGGGTGAAGCTGGATCCCGGGTCCGGGTGAGGCCGTGTGCCCCTGGATCCGGGTGAGGCTGGGTCCGGGGTCCGGGTGAGGCCGTGTGCCCCTGGATCCGGGTGAGGCCACGCGACCCTGGGTCTGGGAGAGGCCACATGCCCCTGGGTCCGGGTGAGGCCACGCGCCCCTGGGTCTGGGGGAAGCTAGATCCCGGGTCCGGGTGAGGCCGTGTGCCCCTGGATCCGGGTGAGGCTGGGTCCCGGGTCCGGGTGACACCGCGCGCACCTGGGTCCAGGTGAGGCCACGCACCCCCTGGGTCAGGGTGAGGCCACGTGCCCCTGGGTCCAGGTGAAGCCGTGCCCCTGGGTCCGGCCGAGACCAAACCAGAGGGAGTCGGACCTGCATTACCACCATTTGTCCACCATCCAGAGCTGAGGGGTCAGTGCCGACATGTACACATAAGGAACTGGTGGACATTGATATTGGGTCTCAAAAGAACTGTTGGTCCAGAAAGAAACTCACTACAGACTGATTCATTTGCCTGTCACCATAACTATTATTGCTCGTCTCACATTCAGTTCTTATAAGTATATCTCTAGTGACACATGATCTCGCTCATCTAGGGGAAATGATGAACAGCATAGACTGATGAACAAGAACAGAACCAGAAACAAGGAGGCATCAATCGGACTATCGGGCCTCAGAGGGAGGATAGGGGAGGGTGGGGGGAGGGGGGTGAGATCAACCAAAGGACTTGTGGGCATGCATATGAGCCTAACCAATGGTTATGTTCAACAGGGGGTTGGGGCATCCATGGGGAGGGGTGTGGGATGGGAATGGGGGGATGAGGACAAATATGTGACACCTTAATCAATAAAGAAATTTAAAAAAAAATAGACCCAGAATCATAGAAGCATGAACACACTCTTGAACCTCAGAGTGAAGTCAGGGGAGGGTGGGTGGGAAGAGATCAACCAATGAACTTGTATGTGTATGTGCATAACCCATGGACACAGACAATGTGGCGGTGAGGGCCTGAGGGTGGGGGGAGGATGGGAGAGGGCTGGAAGAGGTTAATGGGTGAAAAAAAGCGGAACTATGTAATACTTTCAACAATAAAGAAAAAAAGGGGGAAAAAGAAATCTAATGAACAAAATAAACTGGTGAATAAAACAGAATCAGAGACATGGAAGCATGGAACAAACTGATGAATGTCAAAGGGAAGAGGAAGGGGGAATGGAAAGAGATTAACCAAAGATCTTACCTATGGACATCGACAATAGGGTAGTGAAGGCCTGAGGCAGGGTGGGAACTGGGTGAGGGGGGCAAAAGAGGATGGGGGAAGGGGGACATCTTTAATATTCTCAACAATAAAGATTTTTTTAATAAATAAATTAAATTAATTTTTTTAAAAACTGAGGGAGCCACCTGGTCAACCTGATGTGCTCTCCTTACAGCCCCATACTCCTGCTTGGACATTCCAGTCTCCCCAGACTACCCAGTTTTTTCTACCTTTGCCATGAGTTCCTGTCCCTTCCAGTGTCCATCCTGCCCAGTACCTCACCACCTGCTCCAGGGAATTTCAGCTTGGGAGAGGTCATGTGGCCCAGACATGGGAGGGTTTGGTTGCCCTGAGAATGGAGCTGGTCATGCTCCAAGTTAAAGTGACCAGGAGGTAGCAACTCAGCCTCATGCACCCAACCCATTTCCCTGTCAGGCCTTCTGCTCCGTCAGTGTCCATGTTAAACACTGGTTGATTTCTGAGGGAGAAAGAGGACACTAAAAAGGAAAGGAAAGAAAGCTGGAGGGGCAGAGAGGAAAGAAAGGGAAGAAGCAAGGGAAGATTGATCAAGAAAATTTTAAAAGACACAACAGGGAGATGAGGGAAGAGAAGGAAGGAAGGAAACAACAGAAGAGGGAGAGTCCTCAGCATTTTGGAAGTGGTGATGTCCAAGTGAACCCTGGGTCAGATGCAAGTAGTGTTTATCTCCTTGCTCAAAGCCTTTCTCTTGAGTCGCTGCCCTTCTGGGCATTTTAAGCCACCAGCTCTTCCCCAGGCCAGGGGCCCAGGCTACACTACACCTCCAAGTCAGAGCAGTGCCAGCCTACTTCAAATATAGCTCCTTTAGGGGCCATTGTGTAGGAACACTACAGCCCAGTGCTAACACCCTCCTGCTGCTGGCAGCTAGGGAGCCTCTGAGCACAACCAGTGGGCCCATCCTGCAAGCTCCATCATGGAGGACCAGCACACAGGTGCAGGCCTAAGCTCCTGAGGGCCCCAGACCCTCACGAGGAGGAGATGGGATCAGGGGAACCGGGCAGGGGAGGAGGCTCCTGGGAAATCTGACTGCTCTCCAGAGCTCAGCCTTGCCCCACACCCACCCTGATGAGTGTGATCCCCATCTGGCTCTGCCCTGAGTCTCCAGCCCTGGGCAGGTCACAAATCTTAGACTGGCTGCTTTTCATTGGTATGCAAACACAACCACTTATGAAATAGTGCTGCCAAAAGAATCAGATTAAATATCATCAAGACTCTAAGTTTAACCACCAATTCACAGAAAATACAGGGGGCAGAGGAATATGTTAAAGAATGCAGTCAGGGATTTCCAGAGTAGGAGTGCTTTATTGGACAAACCAACTGGTTTCTTCACCAAATAAATTGTTTTAAAAAGAAAATAAAAAGATTAATGACAGCTCCAGAGGAGTTGTTGAAATAGCACTCAGTTATCATTATTAGACATCAGAGCCATAGCCTACCTGTAGGACTTAGACACAACAGTGAGCAGTTCAGATGGAGACTTGCCAAGTGAAAGGCAGGGTTGCAGTCCCACAGGGAGGGGAAGAAAGAACCATGTGTACATCCATCCTAGCCCTCCTTAGCCTCAATTGCTGTTGCTGCTTTGCTTGAGAGCTCTGGGAGGGTCTGAAGGGCAGAGTCAGGCAGGATTCCTCTAACTCAGCATTACTGACATTTTCAGCACGACAAGTCTTTGTTGTGGACTACTGTTGAGCATAGTAGGGTATTTAGCAGCATTTCTGGCAACAGCACCTCCTCCTGCAGCTTAAACAGCCTAAAATTTTTCCACAAATGCCCAATGTCCCCTGGGAGGCACAATCACTGGTGTTGAGATTTACTGGGGTAGACATTCCACTAACCTCTTGAGTTAGATGGGGAGAGTAACCGGAGCACCAGAATTCCCAGTCCCTAAACACTGGGCTTCACAAATTGAGAGAAGTCTCATGAGCAGAAGCTGAGCTCCTCACACTCCCCTCTGGTTCCCCCTTCTACCCTCACCCCTCCCCAGCAGTAGAGATGCTTATATTCTCTTTAAAATCATATATTGCTGCCACTTGATATCACCCTGATTTGCATATGAGGAACATCTGTTAATTTCTTTATAACCTAGGAGCAAACCTTCCTAACTATGATTCTTTTTTTAAAAGATTGATATATTCAATTACATAGCAAAACCACCTTCACTACAAAGTCAAAAGACAGCACAGCTGATGTGCCTCAGTGGTTGAGCATCAACCCGTGAATCAAGAGGTCACAGTTAGATTCCCAGTAAGGGCACACTGCCAGGTTGTGGGCTCAATCCTCTTTACGGGGTGAGGCAGTTATCAATGATTCTCATCATTGATGTTTCTATCTCTCTCCCTCTCCCTTCCTTTCTCTGAAATCAATTTTTTAAAATATTAAAATTTATTTTAAAATAGAGTCTGTTCTATGCTTCTATGTCTCTGGATCTATTTTGTTCATCAGTCAGTCTATTTTGTTTATTGGATTTCATGTATGAGTGAGATCATGTGATACTTGTCTTTCTCTGATTGGCTTATTTTGCTTGGCATAATGCTCTCCAGGTCCCTCCATGCTGTCTCAAAAGCACATTTGCTTTATTAAGAACAAGAAAATAAATGAATGAAGAGCAAACCAAGATGGCAGTATGGGTAAACGCCCGTACTCGCCACCTCCCACAACCACATCAAAATTACAACTAAAATACAGAACAACCATTGTTTAGAACTGCCTGAAAGCTGACTGAATGGAAGTCCTACAACTAGAGAAGTAAAGAAGAAAGCACATAAGGAGCGGAGGGTGGAGGTGCGAAACAAGCTGGTCCGACACCCACCTGTGCTAGGGGTCCCAGCCCCACACCAGAACCCCAGATCAGAGTTCAAGAGCTGGGAAGAGAAATCCAGGCAACTTCAGGCTGTAAAAAACAGCAGGGATTATGGCTGAATAAGAAGACTCCTGGAATCCCAGGTGTTCCTCTTAAAGGGCCCATGAATAAACTTACATGATCCCAATTCTTCCAAGCTCCAGGTCCTCACAGCCAAATGGCCTGGAGGTCAACTCCTCTCAGGATGCCAACAGCAATCAAATACAAGACTGTGCACACAGCCCACAAAGGGGCACACCTAGGGTGCCAGCTCAGGTGACTGGGGAGGCTGAGCCACTGGGCCCTACAGGACACCTACTGCACAAGGCCACTCTACCAATTTCAGGAGACACAGCAGCTCTACCTAATACATAGAAGTAAACACAGGGAAGCAGTCAAAATGGGGAGACAAAGAAACATGTCACAAACAAAAGAAATGGAAGCAAGCAAACTACTGGATACAGAGTTCAAAACCCTGGTTATAAGGTTACTCAAGGATCTTCATGAGACTTTCAAGGATGTTAAAGGCATGAAAAAGGACCAGTCAAAAATTAAGCATACACTAACTGAATAAAGAATAATTTTCAGGGATTCAACAGTAGAGTAGAGAATTCTGAGAATCAAATCAACAATTTGGAATATGAGGAAGCAAAAAACACCCAAGCAGAAGAACAAAAAGAAAAAAGAATACCAAAATATGAATATAGTGTAAGGAGCCTCTGGGACAAGTTCAAGTGTACCAGCATTTGCATTATGTAGGTGCCAGAAGAAGAAGAGAGAGAACAAGATATGAAAAACCTATTTGAAGAAATAATGACAGAAAACTTCCCCTTTCTGGTGAAAGAAATAGACTTACAAGTCCAGGAAGCACAGAGATTCCCAAAGAAGAAGAACCCAAAGAGTCCCACACCAAGACACATAAAATTCCAAGGGTTAAAGACAAAGAGAAAATCTTAAAAGCAGCAAGATAAAAGCAGTTAGTTACCTACAAGGGAGCACTCATGACTTTAAACTGATTTCTCAACAGAAACTTTGCAGAAGAAAATGGCAAGAAATATTTAAAGTGATGAATACCAAGGACCTACAGCCAAGATTACTCTACCCAGCAAAGCTATAATTTAGAACTGAGGGTCAGATAAAAACCTTCACAAACAAACAAACAAAGCTAAATAAATTCATCACCACCAAACCATTGCATGAAATGTTGAAGGGTATAATTTAAGAAGAAAAAGAAGAGATAAAAAATATGAACAATAAAATGACAACAAATACATATCTATCAATAATTGATTCTAAAAAAATAAACGAACAAAAAATCTAATGAACAAAATTGGCTGATGAATAAAATAGAATCAAAGGCATGGAATCATAGAACAGATTGACGAATCTCAGAGAGAAGTGGGGAGGGGGAGGGCGGAAGAGATTAACCAAAGATCTTACCTATGGACACAGACAGTAGGGTGGTGAAGGCCGGGGTTGGGGTGGGAACAGGGTGGAGGGAAGAAACGGGGTGAAGGAGAGGGGACATCTGTAATACTCTCAACAATAAAGATTTTAAAAAGAAAATAAATGAATTATCCTAATATATAAAAACCCAGGGTCCATAACATCCACAATGACCAGAGGCTTAACCAACTGGAAGTCAGTGCTGGGTTGCCATTGACTGCCTCGGCTGCAGGAGCCTGGACCCAGCACTGACTGCCAAGGGGGCTGCGGATCAGGCCTGGACTGAGGCCTGGAGAGAGAGAAGCAGGGTCTAATCCATAGCCTCTGTGGTAGCTGTTGATCAGCTCTTCCCTCTCTCTTTTGCTCTGCGCCTGGCCAGCAGCCACGCCTCTCTGATTAGGCCCATTGATTGGCCTGGAGACACTGAAGGGCATAGAAACCAAACAATCAGAACCAAATCTGGGTGAAGTACAAAGAGCCAATGGCTGCCTAGGAGGCGGAGCTTTTGATGCTGACTGGCATAGAAACTGATCAATCAGAACCTAATCTGGGTGAACTGCAAAGGCAGAACCTAAGGTGGGGGCTGAGGAGGGGTTTTAAGGGCAACAGCTGTTTGGTGTAAGGTGTAAGAAAGCAGTTCAATTTTTTAATGACCGGTTTGGCAGTATAGTGCATATGGCTGGTTATCAGTCCAGATATAGGGATTATGTATTTTTGTCTGCCAAAGCATCTCCTCCTGATGAAAAAGGCTTCCCTCCCCCATTTAAGCAATCCTATCCTATATAACCTATCTATACTATTAAAATGGTAATATGCTAATTAAATCAGGTCAACTGGCCATCTTCCAGACGTCCGACTTCCTTCCAGACAAAGCCATGGTGGTGGGGGCCAAGGCAGAGGCCATTTGAGGCATTCAGGCTGGCAGGGGAGGGCAGTTGGGGATGATATCAGGCCAGCAGGGGAGGAAAGTTGGGGCAAGATCAGGCCGGCAGGGGAGGGCAGTTGGGGGCAATCAGGCAGGCAGAGGCAGTTAGGGGTGATTGGGCCAGCAGGGGAGAGCAGTTAGGGGTGAGATCAGGCCAGCAGGGGAGGGCCGTTGAGGGTGAGATCAGGCCAGCAGGGGAGGGCAGTTGAGGGCAACCAGGCCGGCAGGGGAGGGCAGTTGGGGGCGAGATCAGGCCGACAGGGGAGGGCCGTTGGGGGCAAGATCAGGCCAGCAATGAAAGGCAGTTGGGGTGGTCAGGCAGGAAGAGACAGTTAGGGGCGATCAGTCAGGCAGGCAGAGGGGTTAGGGGCATTCAGGCAGGCAGGCAGAGGCAGTTAGGGGCAATCAGGCAGGCAGGCAGGTGAGTGGTTAGGAGCCAGTGGTCCCATATTGCGAGAGAGATGTCTGATGGCCGGACATTCCTCAAGTGGTCCTTGATTGGAGAGGGTGCAGGCTGAGCTGAGGGAACCCCCCCCCCCCCCATACACGAATTTCATGCACTGGGTCACTAGTAAATCAAATAAATAAATTAAATTAAGACCTGTGCCCTTGTCATTCCTTTATTTAAAAAGAGTCAAAAGACAATGAGAGGGCTACTCTTCTAGGTTTTCAGGGAGAGGGGCAAACAGAGCCTGAGCAGAAAGCCTTTCTCCTTCTATTATCATAGCTGGAGAGGATGGATGGAGACACCAGAGCTGAATCCAGGCCACTCCTTTGTGTTTGCTCAGCTTCTTCAATAAATCTTGCCTCTAAACCTGAAATGCTTTTCCTGTGACTCCATGAAAGGACATTATTGCCACCAGCAATAGCTATAACAATGAACAAAACAAAGATCTTCCTCTCGTGGAACTCACATTCTAGACAAACAGAAAACAGCAAGTAAAACAAGAAATTTCTACTCTGTATTAGATGACAGGTTTTATATAAAGAAGGCACAGTAAAATGGTATAAGAGGATCAGGGGGCGGTTATGATTTTAAATAGATAAAAAGAGAGAAGCCATCAATGAGCAGGTGACATTGGACCAAAAAGGACATTTAAGTGTCCCAGTCTTTGGGGTCCCTTTGGGGCTAAGACTCTGCTGCTTCCAGGCCATGCTGGCAAGGCCGTATGTGCTCCTGCCTCTCCTGATGCATACCTGACAGTCCTTCTGTGGGCCTGTGGGTCTGCCATCCCCAAGAGGAATCCAGTCCTTCCTCATCTGCACTGTCCCTTCCAATTCCAGATAGAAAAAAAGATCCCACACAAATCTGAAATTTCAAAATATTATCCAGACTTCAAAGGATCCCAGGCAGAGCAGACAGCAGAACAAAGTCCCAGAAGTGAGAGGCAGACAGAGAGGGGAGGGGAGGCAAGGAAGCCCCAGGTGCGTGCTGAGTGTAAAGCACAGACAAGGGACCTGGGCAGGGAGTGGGAGTGAACCTGGAGGTGTGCGGGGGAAAGAGGGGGGCAGACACCCTGAAGTGGCTCCCGTCACCAGGGTCTGTCACTGTTGGGTGCATGAAGTCTGGAGGAGTTGGCTCAGAGTTGTGACTTGTCCCATGGATTCCTCCTGCCTTAGGAGAGATGGTGTCTCTGTCTCAGGCGCCTTTTACGGGTAGCCCGGCCCCTTCCATTTGGCATTGCATGTGCAGGACTTTGCACGTGCTTTGTTACATGAGATAAAGAAAGTTCATTCAGCCGTGGCTTTAAAAGGAAGCCTGAAACAAATCGTGCATGAACTGGACTAAAATTCCTTCCTCGTTCACTGAAAAGGGACTGGCGACATCATGACAAGATAAATATGGTCAGGAGAAGTGACGTAAAAGAATAACCTCAGACAAGATGTCTGTCTTCTTCCAGCCTCAGTTTTTCTGCATGCAACACAAGTGTCTTTGCAAGATCTGAAATGCTGCAGTTCTGAGGGCCTGGGTTCAGCCTTCTCCTCTAAGTATTGCTGGCTTACACTGCCCTCCCACCCTCCTCCCACCACACCCCCAAGAGCTCACCCTCTACCAGGGAGTCCCAGGAGAAAATCATTGCAACAGGTAGGGTGGCCAGGGCACTATAGATGGAGCAGTTCAGAGAGCAAGTAGGAGTGGTTTCTGGGAAAAGTTTTCATAGCACCACTGGGCAAAGGAAGTTTCATTATTTCCTCCTAGCTGTTGGTGAAAGAATTAAACATGTGAAAGAATTTAAAGAATAAAAAATTTTTTAAAAAATGAGAAACTGGGGGAAACTATTTTGCTTTAAATTGCAGCTCAAGATATAATATTCTTAATTTATACTAGTAATACTCCTGAAAAGAGGAAAAAGACCAAAAACCAAAGCCTACAAAAAAAAATGTGCAAAATACCAACAAGTCACAGAAAAAAAAAAAAAAGAAAAGAAATGACATGGCTGGCTGGTGTTGCTCGGTGAGCATCAACCTATGAACCAGGAGGTCACGGTTTGAATCCTGGTCAGGGCACATGTCCAGGTTTAGGGCTCTATCCCCAGTAGGGGATGTGCAGAAGGCAGCCAATCAATGATTCTCTCTCATCATTGATGTTTCTATCTCTCTCTCCCTCTCCCTTCCTCTCTGAAATCAATAAAAATATTTTAAATGACCTTTAAATATATGAAAAGGTATTCATTTTATTCATAAGAAGAGAAATGCAATTTAATATAGTACTGAGATACTATTTCTCAGTTATCAGATTGTCAAAAATTGAGAAGTTTGATAACATACTCTGTTAGCAACTCTGGGTGGAAATGGTCATTCTCATGCCTTATTGAACTCTAGAAAGAGAACCCCTAGAGTGGGATGTTTGTCAATATCTAGCAAAACTACATATGCGTTTATTCCTTGATCTATCAATCCCACTTCTGAGACTATCCCAAAGATAAACGGGCAGGAACACATTACATTGTTCAAAAAGTTTATTCATTGTGATATTACTTGTAATTTTTTAAAATTAGAAACAACTTAAATACCACAGGGGATTTGGGTGAATAATCTATAGGACATCCCCACAAGGGAGTGTTATGCAGTCAAAACAAGGAGTGAGTGAGATCTCTGTGCAGATTATTAATTGATCTCTAGTATATATTGTGAAGTTAAAAAAGAAATCCAAAGCACCATATCGTACATGTGATATGCTCCCCTTTGTGTAAGAATTGGGGATATATATTAGTAGGCACCCAGGCCATTCCATTGAGAGTAACACTATGACAAAGATCACACCTAGTGATCTTCTAAGCCTGAAGACTCTTGTCTTTTGCCTGCTGGCCTTTGAGCCAGGTCAGTCCCATCTGTTTTAAGTAAATGGCAGCCTCCATGAGATGGAGGGACTGTGGGGCTTGGGCAGAATGAAAACATCCTAGTCATCTCTGCCTGTGTCTGCTGGAGGCTCTCTACCTCTGAATGATGAGGTACTAGTCTTATCTCCAGCTGAGGCTGAGACCAGTTTGAGTGCAGATGCAGCTCACATAGTTAACTTGGAGGCAGGTCTCCTGAAGAAAGCACCTTCCTCAGTAAGCCACACACTTCCACCAGGGGAAAGCAGACAGCTGAACTGATGTTCACTGACTCACACCGCTTTCCAGCTTTCCGGCCTGTGCTGACTCCTCTGCTACCTGCCAGCTTCCACAAAGCAAAGCCCCATGTTTTAGGTTATTTCACATGCAGCACTCCACTTCCAGGTACTGTATTTGGATTAGTTATGACTGGGTTTAGTTGTGAGAAACATAAAATCCAAAGTAACAATAGCTTCAGTAAGATAGTTTATTTTCTCAACAAGATAGTTTATTTCTCTCTCATGTACATAAAAGTCTGAAGGTGGTCAGTTCAAGGCTGGCATGGTGATCCATAGTATCAGGAATTCAGGTTCTTTTTGTCTGTTTTTTTCCTACACTTGCCTTCAATAAATAGCTCATGGTTTAAGATGACAACTTGAGCTCTAATCATCACATCCCCATTTTAGCTAGCAAGAAGACAAAATGGACAGAAAATGATCCATCCCTTTAAGAACATCTACCAGAACTTATACACACACTTCTGCCATTGACCAGAACTAGTCCACACACACCTGCAAAGGAAGCTGGGAATTAGTCTCCATTCTAGGCAACCATGTGCCTGACTGAAAATCATGGCTCTATTTCTAGGGGGGAAAGGGCAACAAATACCAGAGTACAATAGCAGTCTCTGCCATATTACTCCTAAAGCAGAGCATAAGAGAAGGAGCAGGCCCTCTCATTTCAAACCACCAGGCTCTGTGGTCTCCCAGCTGGTCCTCACCAGAAGGTATCATTTCCAAGACTAACTCAAGGTTTGATATTTTATAGAAAGGATGACATCTCCTTGCCCTCTATGTATTGTTCCTATTGCCTTTCCATAGGCCATGGCTTCTCCCTTCAAGAGCATAGAAGGACAGAATGTCAGAGCCAGAAATGTCCCTAAAAAAGCACCCAGCCCAGCACCTCCAATAATAAAGATAAGGCCTTTGAGCTTAGAGGCCATGTGCTGGCTTGACAAGGCTCAATGTATATATAGGGCAGGCAAAAGTAGATTTACAATTTTGAGTATGTGAACCACGAAGTTTATTTTGTAGCATTATTTATTAACTAGAGGCCCTTTGTGCACAGGGAGGGGGGGTCCCCTCAGCCCAGCCTGCACCCTCTCCAATCCAGGACCCCTCAGGGGATGTCTGACTGCAGGTTTAGGCCTGATCCCCAGGATTGGGCCTAAACCGACAGTCAGACATCCCTCTCACAATCCAAGACTGCTGGCTCCTAACTGCTCACCTACCTGCCTGCCCAATTGCCCCTAACTGGCCCTCCTGCCAGCCTGATCACCCCTAACCACCTCTGCCTGCTGACCCGATCGCCTCTAACTGCCCCCCCTGCCAGCCTGGTTGCCCCATGCAGCCTGCTGCTCAGTCGTTTTGTCGTCCCTCACTAACGACCCTGCCGGCCTGGTCGCTGCACTCAGCCTGTTCGGTTGTCACTTCAGTTGTTTCAGATGTGACAGCCCCTGGCTCTTTATATATAGATATCATTATATTATTTATAAACCTACTTTTGCCCACCCTGTAAAGACACAAGAGTCAAGAATGGTATCAGAGCAAAAGCCAGAGCTAAGACCTCTCAGGCCATCACTCTTTTTCTCTTCTCCACACTGACCTCTCAAAACCAACCCCATGTGACTCCTTATCTCTAGGAGGGTTCTCCCAGTCAGTTGGGTGGAAATCAATCTGGAAGCAGAGTTCACTGTCCTGCCATTTCTTCCTTGGGAGCATATTCTGTTCTCTTCTCTAGTCTGCTTTGTGAAACTTAACCTTTGGTGAGTTATTCCGGGGATGGCTGTGGCAAGCAAGGAAAGAGGAGACCATGGAAAGGCCATTACCAGAGCTCACAGACAAAGGCATCGACTGCTCAGCCCTCCAACCTGTTTCAGAGCAACAATGTTGCAGGAGTCCCTTCTCTACTACAAAAATTATGTTTGATTCCTTATTTTTTCTCTTCAAAATATTTTTCATTTATTTTTCTTTTTCCCATTTCTACTTCTATCCTGCCTGGACCAAGTCTTTGACCTATAAATAAAGACCCTGCTTCTCATCAGCTGATGCACACATGACGATTTAGCAACTTCTCTAGGCCTCCTTGATGTCATGGAGGAATGGGTGAAAGGGAAGCAAGTCTATAAACCCCGGGAAGTACCCACAGAGCTCTAGTCACCTATCTCTTATTCATTCACTGACTAAATTTAAGAACTTAAGTTCTAAGAATGTTAATAATAACCAATAGTGGCCTTGTTAATTAAACTGTAGTGTTTTTCCACATGAAACACTATCAGTTAGAGAAAAGAAGTACTTTGTAAGTACCAAAATGAAAAGATCCCCAGGGCATATTGTTAAATAAAAAGAGCAGAGTTCAGAACAGTGTGGATAATATGCTGTATGTTATATCAGAAAGGGGAAACAGAATATTTATAATTGTATCTATTTATTTTGCATAAAGAAACTAAGAAACATGTGGGAAAAATATGTGGGGTGGGAAGAGGATGGGAGGATGTAGGGGTGGACATAAGACTTTCCATTGTATCCCTTTTCTTTAAAATTTTTTTTAAATTTTGAAATGTGATTGTATAGCTATTCAAAATTTTTATTTAAATATTATTAAAATATTTATTTAAAATTTAAAATAAAATTTAAAAATTGTGATAGCACTATTCTCCCACCCTGTACTATGTACTCTAAGTTTGTGCAGCATACAGGATGGTCTAACCCTAAAGTCAAGAACAGGCCTTTCTACCTGAGAAGGACAGCATGACAGCAGAAGCATGGAAGGGAGGTAGTGGCAAATGACAAGGCAGAGGAGCAGAGGGGCGGAATGAGACCTGAGAACTACTCACTGTGGGAAGGAAACGGACCAAAATATCAACAGAAGTGGAATTATAGGTAATTTTGGTGTTCATCTATACTGTTTGAAATTTACAGTCAGAAAGTATTACTAAGTGTAATTCCCAGGAGTGACAAAAGGGGGCAGCAGAGGATACGGGAAGTAAACATGGAGATGCTAGAGGCATTCCTGTGCACGCAAGTGGCCAGCAGGGGTAAGGAGCACTCCACACTGCGCTGGACACCACATACAGGTAACAGACCAGGTGAGGCTCCCTCTGTGAAAGATCTTTCCTGCCATTCTATCTCAAGGCTAATCACCATTTGCTTTCCACACGCTTCTGTCTCCAGCCATATCCCGCTAAATGGCAGTCACTGGAGTCTCGGAGGGCTACAGAAATCCTCAGGTGGGAAAGAATGGGGGTTGGTAGAGGGGCTGGCAGAGATTCCAGGGACCCGCACTCCACCCTGGGACCCTGGATAAAGGGAAGGCTCTTGGCTGAGGCCCGGGTTCCAGAAATCCATTTCTCAGGAAGAGGGAAGGGGCAGGAAACTGAGGCCCTTTAGGGGACTGGGTGCCCACCAAAGGAGAGATCCAGAGGTCACAGGAGGGGTCAGCCTGTCCCAGGAGGGAAATCACTGCTCCAGTAAGACTGAAGCTTTCTGGCTGAAGCAAGGAGGTACCTGGCCAGGTGTCTCAGTCGGTTGGAGCCTCATCCCATGCACCAAAAGGTTGTGAGTTTGATTCCCAGTCAGCACACATACCTAGGTTTCCAGTTCAATACCTGGGCACATATGGGAGGCAACCAATCAATGTTTCTCTCATTCTCTCATTCTCTCTCTCTCTCTCCTCCCTCCCCCTCCCCTCTCTCTCTCTCTCTCTCCCTTTCTCTAAACATCCTCAGCTGAGGATTTAATTTTAAAAAAGAAGCAAGAGATATAACTCTGGTAAACATAAATGCACCAATACATGAGCACCCAAATACATAAAAAAAAACTTCTAGAGATTATCAAGGGAGATATGGACAGCAATACAGCCATATAGTAGAAGACTTTAATACCCCACTAACACCACTGGACAAATCCTCTAAACAAAAAAATCAGCAAAGAAACATCAATCCTAAAAGACTCACTAGATCACATGGAATTAACTGACATCTTCAGATTATTTCACCCCAAAGCCACAGTATATATATTCTTCTCAAGTGCACATGGGTCATTTTCAAAGAGAGACCACATATTGGGACACAGGCAAATTCTCTTTAAATTCAAGAAGATAGAAATCAACTACATCTTCTTAGATCACGATGGCATAAAACTAAAAGTCAATTACAATGAAAACAATCCAAAAAAATCAAATACCTGGAGGCTAAAGAGCATGCTATTTAGGGTTACCAGAGAGATCAAGGAAGAAATAAAAAACATCATGGCAATAAATGACAATGAAAACACAACAATCCAAAATCTATGGGACACAATGAGAGCAGTCCTGAGAGGGAAGTTCATAGCTCTACAGATCTATCTCAAAAAAACAAGAAACAATGCTAATAAATTATCTAACCCTACAACTCAAAGAGTTAGAAAGAGCAACAAGAAAAGCCCAGTGTAAGCAGAAGGAAAAAAATAATAAAGATCAGAGCAGAGATAAACGACACAGAGACCAAACAAAACATTACAAAAGATCAAGAAAACTAAGAACTGGTTCTTTGAAAGGATAAACAAGATTGATGAACATCAGGCCAGGCTGACCAAGAAGCAAAGAAAGAGGACCCAAATAAACAAAATCAGAAATGAAAGAGGTGAAGTAACAACCAATTCCATAGAAATACAAACTATTATGAAAAACTACTATGAACAACTCTATTCCAACAAAATGGACAACCTAGATGAAAGGGACATATTCTTAGAAAAAGACAAGCTCCCAAAACTCAACCAAAAAGAATAAAAAAAAAAACCTGAATAGGCTGATAACTACAGAAGAAATTGATGTAGTAATCAAAAATCTTCCAGAAAACAAAAGCCCTGGTCCGGATGGCTTTACAGGGGAGTTCTACCAAGCATTCAAAGAAGAACTAAAACCTATATTCCTCAGACTATTCCAGAAAAATTAAGAGGAAGGCACACTTCCAAGCTCTTTCTATGAAGCCAGCATTACCCTAATCCCAAAACCAGATAAAGACACCACAAAAAAAAAAAAAAAAAGAACTACAGGCCAATATCCTTGATGAACATAGATGCTAAAATCCTCAACAAAATTCTAGCAAATCGGATATAGCATTACATTAGAAAGGTTATACACCATGACCAAGTGGGATTTATTCCAGGGATGCAAGGATGGTACAATATGCACAAATCAATAAATATGATACATCACATAAACAAACTGAGAGACAAAAATCACATAATCAGATCAATTGATGCAGAAAAAAACATTTGACAAAATCCAACACCTTTTCTTGATAAAAACTCTCAGCAAAGTGGGAATAGAGGGATCATAACTCAACATAATAAAAGCCTTATATAACAAACCTACAGCCAACATCATACTCAATGGGCAAAAACTAAAACCATTTCCCCTAAGAACAGGAACAAGACAGGGATGCCCACTCTCACCACTCCTGTTTGACATAGTACTGAAAGTATTAGCCATTGCAATTAGACAAGAAGAAGAAATAAAAGGCATCCAAATTGTAAAAGAAGAAGTAAAACTGTCCTTATTCGCAGATGACATGATACTATACATAGAAAACCCCAAAGACTCCATCAAAAAACTACTAGACCTGATAAATCAATTCGGCAATGTTGCAGGATACAAAATTAACAACAGAAATACATAATCTTTTTATACACCAATAATGAACTCACAGAAAGAGAAGTGAAAATAACAATCCAATTTAGCAATGCACCAAAAAAAATTTAAGATACCTAGGAATAAACTTAACTAAGGACATAAAAGACCTGTACTCAGAAAACTATAGGACATTGAAAAAAGAGATAGATGAAGACATAAACAAATGGAAGAACATACCATGTTCATAGATTGGTAGAATCAACATCATTAAAATGTCCATACTACCCAAAACCATCTACATATTCAGTGTAATCCCCATTAAAATTCCAATGGCATATTTCAAAGATCTAGAACAAACTCTCCAAAAACTCATCTGGAATTTAAAAAAGACACTGAATATCCACAGCAATCCTGAGAAAGAAGAACAAAGTCAGAGGGATCACAATACCAGATATCAAGCTATATTACCAAGCCACAGTTCTCAAAACTGCCTGGTTCTGTCACAAGAACAGGGGAGTTGACATAGCAAAGAATGGAACAGAACAGAGAACCCAGAAATCGACCCAAGCCATTATGCTCAATTAATATTTGACATAGGAGGCAAGAGCATACAAGGAGTCAAGACAGTCTCTTCAATAAATGGTGTTGGAAAATTTGGTCAGATACATGCAAAAAAATGAAACTAGGTCACCAACTTACACCATACACAAAAACAAACTCAAAATGGCTAAGGGACTTTAATGTAAGATGGGAAACCATAAAAATCCTACAAGACTCCATAGGCAGCAAAATAGCAGACGTATGTCGTAACAATATCTTTACAGATACATCTCCTAAGAGCAATGGAGACTAAGGAGAAAATAAACAAATGGGACTACATCAAAATAAAAGCTTATGCACAGAAAAAGAAACCATCAACAAAACAACCAGAAAGCCCACTGCATGGGAGAACATATTTGCCAATGATATTTCAGATAAGGGTTTAATCTCCAAATTTTACAGATAACTCATACAACTTAACAAAAGGAAGATAAAAACGCTCCAATCAAGAAATGGGCAACGGACCTAAATAGACACTTTTCGGAGGAGACAAAATGGCGGCGGAATAGACCTTGTCCCGGAGTTAATAGAGTGAGTGGCTGAAACAAGTGGAATTCAGCCCTAATTGGTGAAGGAGACGCAGCTGGTGAGACAGTTTGCAGCCGGGAAGGGCAGGGGTCCCCTGGATAAAGGTGAAATCAAGGATCTGGGCAAGAGAGTCTGCTGGACCTCTGTGCCCAGAGGGTCAGGGAGAAACTACAGGGCGCCAAGCCACGTCCCTGAGGACAGGCAAAGCGTCTGACTGGGAAAAAAGGGTCCACGGGACTGCGGGAGGTAGGGGATTTGGGACCTTGGATTCTGGATTTTGGATCTGAGCTCAGAGGTAGCCCTGAAGGGCTGGTCAGACCGTGCAGTACCGCAAGAGAGGAGCTTGCAGGGAAGCAGTCCTTCCCCGCTCTGGGGCCTGTGCCTTCTCCCACTGAGCCTAGTCCCTAGGACCTTTCGGATACAGACACCCACCCGTGGCTGAGGTGCGGGAGAAGGTGTGGACTTGTGGAGTCTGGGGAGAGTAGGTGATCCCAGAGAGGAGGTAGCGAGTCTGGTGCTGAATCACACCTGAGCCCCGTCACCATTTTCTCCTGAGAGATAGCCCCTCCCTCCAGTCTCCAGGCGAACAATACAGCCACACCCAGACCCCACCCTGAGTAACACAAAGGAATCTGAACACTCCCTGAGAGGTCACAGGAACTGGCCTAAAGAGAAATCTTCAGCCCCAGCAAGGGAAACTGAGAAACAGTACAGTACAGACGACTGGGATCATAAGCCAGCCAAAGGAACGACACTTCACTTTTTTCACTTTTATTTTTATTTTTTTATTATCCCTTTTTTTTTCTTCTTTTCTTCTTTGTTTTCCCGTTTTTGTTTGTTGCTTTATTTTCTTTTCGCATTATTTTTCTTTTTTTAATAAATCTTTGATGTTCAGATTATTACAATTGTTCCTCTTTTTTCCCCCATAACTCCCCTCCACCTGGTTCCCACCCCACCCTCTGCCCTTACCCCCCACTGTCCTCATCCATAGGTGTACGATTTTTGTCCAGTCTCTTCCCGCACCCCCACACCTCTTCCCCCCTGAGAATTGTCAGTCCACTCCCTTTCTATGCCCCTGATTCTATTATATTCATCAGTTTATTCTGTTCATCAGGTTTTTTACTCACTTGATTTTCAGATTCACTTGTTGATAGCTATGTATTTGTTGTTCATAATTTTTATCTTTACCTTTTTCTTCTTCTTCCTCTTCTTAAAGAGTACCTTTCAGCATTTCATATAATACTGGTTTGGTGGTGATGAACACCTTTAGCTTTTTCTTATCTGTGAAGCTCTTTATCTGATCTTCAATTCTGAATGATAGCTTTGCTGGGTGGAGTAATCTTGGTTGTAGGTACTTGCTATTCATCACTTTGAAGATTTCTTGCCATTCCCATCTGGCCTGCATGGTTTCTGTTGAGAAATCAGCTGACAATCGTATGGGTGCTCCCTTGTAGGTAACTAACTGTTTTTCTCTTGCTGCTTTTAATATTCTCTCTTTGTCTTTTGCTCTTGGCATTTTAATTATGATGTGTCTTGGTGTGGTCCTCTTTGGATTCCTTTTGTTTGGGGTTCTGTGCACTTCCTGGACTTGTAAGTCTATTTCTTTCACCAGGTGGGGGCAGTTTTCAATCATTATTTCTTCAAACAGGTTTTCAGTATCTTGCTCTCTCTCTTCTTCTGGCACCCCCATAACTCGGATGTTGGTACGCTTGAAGTTGTCCCAGAGGCTTCTTACACTATCTTCATATTTTTTTTATTCTTTTTGCTTTTTGCTTTTCCAGTTGAGTGTTTTTTACTTCTTTGTATTTCAAATCTTTGACTTGATTCTTGCGATCCTCTAGTCTGCTGTTGGATCTCTGTATGTTATTCCTTATTTCAGTCAGTGTATACTTAATTTCTAGTTGGTCTTTTTTCATATCCTCGAGGGTCTCACTAAATTTATTGGCCTTTTCTAGAAAATTCTTGAAAAACCTTATAACTGTGGTTTTGAACTCTATATCCAGTTGTTTGCTTTACTCCATTTCTTTCATTTGTGACCTGTTTCTTTGTCTCTGCATTTTGGCTGCTTCCCTGAGTTGATAGAGTGGCTTTGTGTGGTAGGTATCCTATAAGGCCCAGTGGCTCTGCCTCCCCAGTTACCTGAGGTGGACACTCTTGGTGCACCCCTTTGTGGGCTGTGTGCACAGTCTTGTTGTAGTTAAGCCTTGATTGTTGTTGGTATCACTGGGAGGAATTGACCTCCAGGCCAATTGGCTGTGAGAATCAGCTGTGTCTATGCTGGGAGAACTTCTGTGCTGGTGACACCCTTATGAGACAAGACTTGCAAAAGCCTCTGTGCTCAGCTTAGATGGGGCAGAGTCTCAGGGCAGAGCAGACAGCAATGGCTTCCCATCAGCCCTGCCCTAAGAGGCCCCTGTGTCTCAGTGTCCATGGTAATCGCTGCAAGCACCTCTGAGATAAAGCCGCCCTTGAGTTTTCCCCACTGCCAGACAGTCCAGTTTCTCCCCAAATGAGTCTGGGTCACTAGAGTCTCGCCCAGAACTGGAGTTCAGAGCTGTCGGGAGCTTTTGTCTCCCTCCCGATTGAGAAAGCCAGCCGCATACTCAGTTGCTAGCCCTCTCCACTCACGCGCCTCAGTAACTCTGCCTTCTGCAGCTCCTCTGAGTCTCAGTGTGCTTTCCTCTTTCCTTCTAGTTGTAGAATTTCCACTCAGCCAGCCTTCCTGTGGTTCTGGATGATGTCCGTTTTGTCTTTTAGTTGTAGTTTTGAAATTGTTGTGCGAGGCAGCAATTTAGGTGTTTACCTATGCCACCATCTTAGTTTCTCCCCCTCTTTTTGTATTATTTTTCCATCACTATTTTTATTTGCTATTTTTAATTTTTTATACCATTTTTGAAATCTATTTTTTCAATTTATTATTATTATTTTCTTCTCATTCTCTTTCTTCTTATCCACTTATTCCCTTTCCTCTTTCTCAATACTAAATTGAGGTACTCCCCATATTTATCCAATTCTTAATCTTATTTTTAGTATATAAGCTCAGCCTCTACAGATTCTGCCCCAACCCTCTTTGCTGGGTGTTTGGTGTTTGTATTTTTTTTTGTTTGTTTATCTATTGGTTCTGTGGTGTCTTACATATATATAAGGCCATTTGAAGCTGCTGCTCATATATATATATATATATATATATATATATATATATATATATTCTCCTTTTTTTCCTTTGTCTTTTATCTCTTATCTTTTTCTCTGTCTTTAATATCATTTGTGCTCTCTTTTCTCTTCCCTAACTCTCTTTTCTCAGGTGGTCACTTATATTGGGGTTATTGGTGCCATGAGTACATTTGTGCCTAGTTCCCTTTGTTTTGTGTCTTGTTGAGGTGAATTTTATCCTGTCTGGCCAAGGGGCTTGAGAGCAAGCCACATAACCAGACACCTGGAGGGGACACTCCATCCACGAACGGGTCAATAACACCCCAGACCCAACTACAGAGGCAGGAAGAATGTGGGAGTGAGGGAAAGAGCATGAGTGAGTGAGTGAGGGAGTAGAAGAGGAGTGTGTGGTCAGGTGGGGTGTGTCTGTGTGTGTGAGTGAATGAGGCACACTTAGATCCCATAGGACCTTCAGGGGCAGGCTAATCAGGCTCGCCTAACTAGGCAGCTTCTGCTACCATTGCAAACAGTACCGGGAGGCCAGCTTGTTCTTAGGGGCCTGGCCTTTTTGAAGGAGAGAGCTGCTGTAACTGGGTTCCCAGCCTCAACTCCACCCAGAGTGCCCTCAGATAACACCTGGGGCTCTACAGCCACCCCTGCCAGGGACCTGCTACCTAGACTGTGATCCCATGGTCAATGAGGCTCCAATCACCCTGGACACAGGCTCCTGTGAGTTCTGAAGCATGCTCTCTTCTGACTGGCCCAACGCTTTAGCCCAGGGCACTGCAACCACATGAACAGCAGACACGTGAGCAGCCCGTTCCTGTCCAAGGAGCAGCAGCCCTGCGAGCAACCCACCCCAGGCCTAAGAGCAGCAGCTTCAAATGGCCTGGCGCTGTCCAAGGATCAGCAGCTCTATGAGCGGCCAGTTCCCGCATCTGAGGAGCATCAACCACGCGAGCAGCTCCTCGCCCCATCCAAAGAGCAGCAGCAGTTCGAGCAACCCACCCACAACTGAGGAGCGGCAGCCCCACGCAGCCTGCCCCCAGCCGAGGAGCAGCAGCTGGGCGCAGTTCGCACCCTGCACATGTCCAAAGAGCAGTAGCTGTGCAAGCAACCAGCCCCCATCCAAGGAGTAGCAACTGTGTGCATAGACTGCCTCCTTATGAGGAGCAGCAGCTGCATGAGCTGCCTGCCCCCATCTGAGGAGCAGCAACTGTGTGAGCAGTCTGCCCCCATCTGAGGAGCAGCAGCTGTGTGAGCAGCCCACCCCTCCTGAGGAGCAGCAGCCACAAAAACAGACTGCCCACGTCCAAGGAGCAGCATCCCTGTGCAGTCCGCACTGGTCTGAGGAGCAGCACCCACACGCAGCCTGCACCTGTCCGAGGAGGATCCAGGTGAGCGGCCTGCCCCTGTCCGAGGAGCAGCAACAGCACGAGCAGCTCACTCACACCCAAGGAGCAGCAGCCACATGAGCAGACCACCCCCGTCTCAGGAGAAGCAGCTGTACGAGCAACCTGTACCCGTACAAGGAGCAACAACCCTGCAAGCAACCTACCCCTGTCCAAGGAACGATGGCATCATGAGCAACCCACACCATCTGAGAAACAGCAGTCGCACATAGCCAGCCCCCATCTAAAGAGCAGCAGCCATGTGAGCAGTCCACCCCTGTCCGAGGAGCAAAAACCACATGAGCGGCCGGCCCCTGTCCAAGGAGCAGCATATGTGAGCATCCCATCCCCATCCGAGGAGTGGCAACCTCATAATCAGCCCACCCCCATCCAAGGAACAGCAGCTATATGAGCAGCCTCCCCCACCAGCCAGAGGAGACACCACTGCTGTGAACAGCACCCACCAGAGGAGCCACTGCCAACTGAGAAGCAGCTGCTACCATGTCCACCCAAGAAGCAACGACAGCCTGAGAAGCCACTGCCACCCAAGGAGCAGCCCCTGCACGACTGGACATCTAGTTCAGTCAGTGAGACCAAAAATGGGTAGACAAAGATACCCCCAAAGGAAAGAAAAGGAGGAATCGCCAGAAGAGCAGCTAAGTGAAACAGAGGCATGCAATATGTCAGAAAAAGAATTCAGAATAAGGGTCATAGAGTTCATAAACCAGATGGAAGAAAAAATCAACACCTTTTGTAAGAACCAAGAAGAAATGGATGAAAAAATCAACAATTTATGTAAGAATCAAGAAGAAATGAAGAGTTATATACCTGCAATAGAAAACATCATGGAGAGTTTCAACAGTAGACCAGGAGAAGTGGAGTACCGAATTAGTGAATTAGAAGACAGAAAAGCCAAACTGAATTGCAATTAAAGAAAAAAATTAAAAGACAGGAGAGCCTAAGGGAGCTATGGGACAACATGAAACGAAGCAACATATGCCAGAAAATATTGAAATCATATCAAGCATTTTCTCAGACCACAATGGCATAATATTAGAAATAAACTACAATAAAAACATTCCAAAAAATTCAAACACTTGGAAGCTGAATAGCATGCTATTAAACAATGATTGGGTTATCAATGAGATCAAAGAAGAAATTAAAAACATCCTGGAGACTAATGCCAATAAAAGCCCAAAAATGCAAATGCTATGGGACACAATGAAAGCAGTTCTGAGAGGGAAGTTTATAGCTCTACAGGCCTACCGCAAAAAAACAAGAAAAATGGTAATAAATCATCTAACTCTACAACTCAAAGAAGTAGAAAGAGAACAACAAGAAAAGCCCACAGTGACGACAAGGAAGGAAATAATAAAGATCAGAGCAGAAATGAATGACATACAGACCAAAAAAAATCAATACAAAAGATCAAAGAAACCAAGAGATGGTTCTTTGAAAGAATAAACAATAATGATGAACCTTTAGCCAGGCTCACTAAGAAGCAAAGAGAGGGGACCCAAATAAACAAAATCAGAAATGAAAGAGGTGACATAACAACAGACCCTGCTGAAATACAAAGGATTGTTACAAAATACTATGAACAACTCTACTCTAATAAACTAGACAACCTGGAGGAAATGGACACATTCCTAGAAAAATACAACCTTCCAAAACTCACTAGGGAAGATTCTAAAAATCTAAATAGGCTGATAACTATAGAAGAAATTGAAGCAGTCATCAAAAGGCTTCCAGCAAACAAAACCCTGGGGCCAGACGGCTTCATAGTGGAGTTTTACCAAAAATTCAAGGAAGAACTAAAACCTATCCTCATCAGACTATTCCAGAAAATTCAAGAGGAAGGAACACTTCCAAGCTCTTTCTATGAAGCCATCATCACCCTAATACCAAAACCAGGTAAAGATAACACAATGAAAGAGAATTACAAGCCAATATCCCTCATGAACATAGATGCCAAAATCCTCAACAAAATTCTAGCAAATCAGATTCAGCAATATATCAGAAAGATCATACACCATGACCAAGTAAGATTTATTCCGGGGATGCAAGGATGGTACAATATTCGCAAATCAATAAACGTGATATATCACATAAACAAATTGAGAGATAAAAATCACATAGTCATATCAATTGATGCAGAAAAAGCATTTGACAAAATCCAACACCCTTTCTTGATAAAAACTCTCAGCAAGGTGGGAATAGAAGGATCATACCTCAACATAATAAAAGCCATATATGACAAACCCACAGCCAACATCATACTCAATGGACAAAAACTAAAACCATTTCCCCTAAAAACAGGAGCAAGACGGGGATGCCAACTGTCACCACTCCTATTCAACATAGTGCTGGAAGTACTAGCCATTGTGACCAGACAAAAAGAAGAAATAAAAGGGATTCAAAATGGAAAAGAAGAAGTAATACTGTCCTTATACACAGATGACATGATACTGTACATAAAAAACCCTAAAGATTCCATAAAAAAATTATTAGACTTAATAAATGAATTCGGCAATGTAGCAGGATACTAAATTAATGCCAAGAAATCTATGGCATTTCTATACACCAATAATTAACTTACAGAAAGAGAGACTAAAAAAGCAATCCCATTTACCATCACATCAAAAAAATTAAGATACTTAGGAATAAACTTAACTAAGGAGGTAAAAGACCTATACACGGAAAACTACAGGACACTGAAAAAAGAGATAGAGGAAGACATAAACAGATGGAAGAACATACCGTGTTCATGGATTGGTAGAATCAAAATGTCCATACTACCCAAAGCAATCTATAAATTCAATACACTTCCTATTAAAATACCAACGGCATATTTCATAGACCTAGAACAAACATTCCAAAATTCATCTGGAATAAAAAAAAAAAAAAACCCGAATACCTGCAACAATCCTGTAAAAGTAGGTGGGATCTCAATACCAGATATAACGCTGTATTACAAAGCCACTGTTCTCAAAACTGCCTGGTACTGGCACAAGAACAGACATATAGATCAATGGAATAGAATAGAGAATCCAGATATCGACCCAAACCACTCTGCTCTATTAATATTTGACAAAGGAGGCATGAACATACAATGGAGCCAAGACAGTCTCTTCAATAAATGGTGTTGGGAAAATTGGACAGATACATGCAAAAAAAATGAAACTAGATCACCAACTTACATCACACACAAAAATAAACTCAAAATGGATACAAGACTTAAATATACATCGGGTAACCATAAAAATACTAGAGGAATCCACAGGCAGCGAAATCTCAGACATATGCCAAAAAGAACTTCTTCATCAATACTGCTCCTAGGGCAATGGAAACTAAAGAGAAAATAAACAAATGGGACTACATCAAAATAAATAGCTTTTAAAATTAACAAATGGGACTACATCAAAATAAAAAGCTTTTTTACAGCAAAAGAAACCATCAACAAAACAACAAGAAAGCCCACTGCATGGGAGAACATATTTGCAAATGCTATCACTGATAAAGGTTTAATCTTCAACATCTACAGGAAGCTTATGCAACTTAATAAAAGGAAGATAAATGATCCAATAAAAAAATGGGCAACGGACCTAAACAGAATATTTTCAAAAGAAGACAGAAGGAAGGCCAAGAGACACATGAAAACATACTCAAAGTCACATATTATCCGAGAGATGCAAATCAAAACAACAATGAGGTACCATCTCACACCTGTCAGAATGGCTATCATCAACAAATCAACAAACGACAAGTGTTGGCGAGGATGCGGAGAAAAAGGAACCCTCGTGCACTGCTGGTGGGAATGCAGTGAAAATGGAACTCCCATTTGACCCAGTAATCCCACTCCTGGGAATATATCCGAAGAAACTAGAAACACCAATCAGAAAGGATATATGCACTCCTATGTTCATAGCAGCACAATTTACAATAGCTAAGATTTGGAAACAGCCTAGGTGCCCGTCAGCAGATGACTGGATCAGAAAACTATAGTACATCTACACAATGGAATACTATGCTGCCATAAAAAAGAAGGAATTCTCATCATTTGCAGCAACCTGGATAGAATTGGAGAATATTATGCTAAGTGAAATAAGCCAGTCAATGAAAGAAAAATACCACATGATCTCACTCATTTATGGATAATAAAGAACATTATAAACTGATTAACAAAAAGATAGATACAGAGATAGTAAAGCAACAAACAGACTTTCAAATTACAGGGGGAAAGTTAGGGATAGGTGGGGGAGATAAGAAATCAAACGAAGGACTTGTATGCATGCATATAAGCATAAACAATGGACGCAAAACTCTGGGGGGTGAGGGCATGTATGGGTGTGGGGTGGGGGGGTAATGGTAAGATATGTACACATATAATGCCTCAATTAAAAAAAATAAAAATAAATAAATAAATAAATAGCTTTTGCACAGCAAAGGAAACCATCAATAAAACAACAAGAAAGCCCACTGCATGGGAGAATATATTTGCCAATGATATCAATGATAAGGGTTTAATCTCCAACATTTACAGGGAACTCATACAACTTAACAAAAGGAAGATAAACAACCCAATCAAAAAATGGGCAACTGCCGAAACCGGTTTGGCTCAGTGGATAGAGCGTCGGCCTGCGGACTCAAGGGTCCCAGGTTCGATTCCGGTCAAGGGCATGTACCTTGGTTGGGGGCACATCCCCGGTAGGGGGTGTGCAAGAGGCAGCTGATCGATGTTTCTCTCTCATCGATGTTTCTAACTCTCTATCCCTCTCCCTTCCTCTCTGTAAAAAATCAATAAAATATATATATTTTTTTTAAATGGGCAACTGACCTAAATAGATACTTTTTGAAAGAAGACAGAAGGAAGGCCAAGAGACATATGAAAACCTGCTCAAAGTCACTAATCATCTGAGAGATGCAAATCAAAATGACAATGTGGTACCATCTCACACCTGTCAGAATGGCTATCATCAACAATCAACAAATGACAAGTGCTGGCGAGGATATGGAGAAAAAGGAACCCTCTTGCACTGCTGGTGGGATTGCAGACTGGTGCAGACACTGTGGAGAACAGTATGGAGTTTCCTCAAAAAAAATAAAATTGAACTCCCATTTGACCCAGTGATCCCACTTCTAGGAATATATCTCAAGAAACTAGAAACACTAATCAGAAAGGATATATGCACCCTTATGTTCATAGCAGCACAATTTACAATAGCTAAGATTTGGAAACAGCCTAAGTGCCCATCAGCAGATGAGTGGATTAAAAAACTGTGGTACATCTACACAATGGAATACTACGCTGCAGTAAAAAAGAAGGAGTTCTTACCATTTGCAACAACATGGATGGAGTTGGAGAGCATTATGCTAAGTGAAGTAAGCCAGGAAGAGAAAGATAAATATCACATAATCTCACTCATTTATGGAATATAATGAACAACATAAATTGATGAACAAAAACAGATCCAGAGACAGAGAAGCATCAATCAGAACGTCAAACATCAGGAAAGGTAGGGGAGGGTGGGGGTAAGGGGGAGAGATCAACCAAAGGACTTGTATGCATACATATAAGCCTAACCAATGGACACAGACAATAGGAGGTTGAGGGCATGAGTGGGGGGTTGGGGGTGTAATGGGGGGATAAGGACTCATATGTAATACCTTAATCAATAAATAAATTTTTTTAAAAGTGCAGAACTGACCAAGATCTGAAAATTTTAAAGAAAAAACAATTATTTTGTGTGTGAATTAGTTTGTTTATTGATATTTTTTTCATTTTTTTATTAAGGTATTATATGTGTACATATCTTACCATTGCCCCCCCACTCCCATATATGCCCTCACCCCCCAGAGTTTTGCATCCATTGGTTATGCTTATATGCATGCATACAAGTCCTTCGGTTGATCTCTTATCTCCCCCACCTCTCCATAACCTTCCCCCTATAATTTGACAGTCTGTTTGATGCTTTACTGTCTCTGTATCTATCTTTTTGTTCATCAGTTTATAATGTTCTTTATTATCCATAAATGAGTGAGATCATGTGGTATTTTCCTTTCATTGACTGGCTTATTTCACTTAGCATAATGTTCTCCAGTTCCATCCAGGTTGCTGCAAATGGTAAGAATTCCTTCTTTTTTATGCCAGCATAGTATTCCATGGTGTAGATGTACTATAGTTTTCTGATCCAGTCATCTGCTGACGGGCACCTAGGCTGCTTCCAAATCTTAGCTATTGTAAATTGTACTGCTATGAACATAAGGGTGCATATATCCATTCTGATTGTTGTTTCTAGTTTGTTAAGATATATTCCTAGGAGTGGGATCACTGGGTCAAATGGGAGTTCCATTTTTAGTTTTTTGAGGAAACTCTATACTGTTCTCCACAGTAGCTGCACCAATCTGCATTCCCACCAGCAGTGCACGAGGGTTCCTTTTTCTCTGCATCCTCGCCAACACTTGTCGTTTGTTGATTTGTTGGTAATAGCCATTCTGACAGGTGTGAGATGGTACAGCATTGTCGTTTTGATTTGCATCTCTTGGATAATTCGTGACTTTGAGCATGTTTTCATGTGTCTCTTGGCCTTCCTTCTGTCTTCTTTTGAAAAGATTCCATTTAGGTCCATTGCCCATTTTTTTATTGGATCATTTATCTTCCTTTTATTAAATTGTATAAGTTGCCTGTAGATGTTGGAGATTAAACCTTTATCACTGATAACTTTTGCAAATATGTTCTCCAATACAGTTGGGTTTCTTGTTGTTTTGTTGATGGTTTCTTTTGCTGTGAAAAAGCTTTTTATTTTGATGTAGTCCCATTTGTTTGTTTTCTCTTTAGCTTCCGTTGCCCTAGGAGCAGTATTGGTGAAGAAGTTCTTTTGGCATATGTCTGTGATTTCACTGCCTGTGGATTCCTCTAGTATTTTTATGGTTTCCCGTCTTATGTTGAAGTCCTGTATCCATTTTGAGTTTATTTTTGTGTATGGTGTAAGTTGGTGATCTAGTTTCATTTTTTGCATGTATCTGTCCAATTTTCCCAACACCATTTATTGAAGAGACTGTCTTGACTCCATTTTATGTTCATGCCTCCTTTTCAAATATTAATTGAGCAGAGTGGTTTGGGTCGATATCTGGATTCTCTATTCTATTCCATTGATCTATATGTCTGTTCTTGTGCCAGTACCAGGCTGTTTTGAGAACAGTGGCTTTGTAATACACCTTGAAATCTGGTATTGAGATCCCTCCTACTTTATTCTTCTTTCTCAGGATTGCTGTGGCTATTAGGGGTCTTTTTTTATTTCAGATGAATTTTTGGAGTGTTCTTTCTAAGTCTGTGAAATATGCTGTTGATATTTTAATGGGAAGTGCATTGAATATATAGATTGCTTTGGGTAGTATGGACATTTTAATGATGTTGATTCTACCAATACAGGAACATGGTATGTTCTTCCATCTGTTTACATCTTCCTCTATCTCTTTTTTCAGTGTCCTATAGTTTTCCGTGTATAGGTCTTTTACCTCCTTGGTTAAGTTTATTCCTAGGTATCTTAACTTTTTGGTGCAATGGTAAATGGGATTGCTCTTTCCGTCTCTCTTTCTGTAAGTTCACTATTAGTGTATAGAAATGCCATGGATTTCTTGGCGTTAATTTAGTATCCTGCTACATTGCCGAATTCATTTATTAAGTCTGTTAGTTTTTTGATGGAGTTTTTAGGGTTTTCTATGTACAGTATTATGTCATCTGTGAATAAGGACAGTATTATATCTTCTTTTCCAATATCAATGCCTTTTATTTCTTCTTCTTGTCTAATTGCTATGGCTAGTACTTCCAGAACTGTGTCGAACAGGAGTGGTGAGAGTAGGCATCCCTGTCTTGTTCCTGTTCTTAGGAAAAATGGTTTTAGTTTTTGCCCATTGAGTATGATGTTGGCTGCAGGTTTGTCATATATGGCTTTTATTATGTTGAGGTATGATCCTTCTATTCCCACCTTGCTGAGAGATTTTATCAAGAAAGGGTGTTGGATTTTGTGAAATGCTTTTTGTGCATCAATTGATATGATTATGTGGTTTTCTTTTCTCAATTTGTTTATGATATGTACCATATTTATTGACTTGTGCATATTGTAACATCCTTGCATCCCTGGGATAAATCCCACTTGGTCATGGTGCATGATCTTTCTGATGTAATGCTGGATCTGATTTGCTAGAATTTTGTTGAGGATTTTGGCATCTATGTTCATGAGGGATATAGGCCTATAATTCTCTTTCTTTGTGATGTCTTTATCTGGTTTTGGGATTAGGGTAATGTTGGCTTCATAGAAAGAGCTTGGAAGTGTGCCTTCCTCTTGAATTTTTTGGAATAGTCTGAGGAGGATAGGTTTTATTTCTTCCTTGAATATTTGGTAAAACTCCCCTGTGAAGCCGTCAGGACAAGCGCCTTTCTTTGCTGGAAGTTTTCTTTATTACTGCTTCAATTTCTTCCATAACTATCAGCCTATTCAGGTTTTTTTAATTCTTCCTGATTGAGTTTTGGATCCGTGTATTTTTTCTAAGTATATGTCCATTTCATCTAAGTTGTCCAGTTTGTTGGAGTGTGGTAGTTTGTATTAATTTTTTACAACCCTTTGTATTTCCTTGAGGTTGTTGTTACTTTACCTCTTTCATTTCTGATTTTGTTTATTTGGGTCCTCTCTCTTTGTTTCTTGCTGAGTTTGGCTACAGATTCATCAATAGTGTTTATCCTTTTAAAGAACCAGCTCTTGGTTTTATTGATCTTTTGTATTACTTTTTTTGTTTCTATGTCATTTATTTCTACTCTGATCTTTATTATTTCCTTCTGCTTACTTTTGGCAGTTCTTGTTGCTCTCTTTTAAATTTTTTAATTTATTACCATTTCTTCTTGTTTTTTGAGGTAGACCTGTAGAACTATGAACTTCCCTCTCAGGACTGCTTTCACTGTGTCCCATAGATTTTGGAATGTTGTGTTTACATTGTTGTTTGTTACCAGGATGCTTTTTATTTCTTCTTTGATCTCTTTGGTAACCCAATCATTGTTTAATAGCATGCTATTCAGCCTCCAAGTGCTTGAGGTTTTTTTCATTGTTTTTATTGTAGTTGATTTCTAATTTTATGCCATTGTGATCTGAGAAGATACTTGATATGATTTCTATCTTCTTGAATTTGAAGAGACTTTGCCTGTGTCCCAATATATGGTCTATCTTTGAAAATGACCCATGTACACTTGAGAAGAATGTATATTCTTTGGGTTTGGGGTGAAATGTCCTGAAGATGTCAATCAATTCCATCTGATCTAGTGAGTCATTTAGAATTGCTGTTTCTTTGCTGATTTTTTGTTTAGAGGATTTATCCAGTGTTGTCAACAGTGTATTAAAGTCCCTTACTATGATTGTATTGCTGTTGATCTCTCCCTTGATATCTTACAGAAGTTTTTTTATGTATTTGGGTGCTCCTGTATTGGGTGCATATATATTTACCAGAGTTATATCCTCTTTTTGAATTGCTCCCATTAGTATAGATGTAGTGGCTTTCCTTATCTCTTGTTATGGCCTTCTCTTTGAGGCCTATATTTTCAGATATAAGTATTGATACCCCAGCTTTCTTGTTTTCACTTCCATTTGCCTGAAAAACTTTTTTCATCCCTTCACCATCAGTCTGTGTAAGTCCTTTGCTCTCAGGTGGGTCTCTTGTAGACAGAAGATATATGGGTCATGTTTTCTTATCCATTCAGCTACCCTATGTCTTTTGATTGGAGCATTTAATCCTATTTATGTTTAAGGTTATTATTGATAGGCACTTTTTGTCACCATTTTTATTCTTTATGCCTATGTTTCTTCTTCCTTTCCTATTTTTTTTCTTTTTACAACAGACCCTTTAGCATTTCTTGCATTAGTGGCTTGGTGGTAAGAAACTCCCTTAGCCTTTTTTGTCAATGAAGCTCCTTTTTCAACTTCAATTTTGAATGATAGCCTTGCTGGGTATAGTATTCTTGAATTCAGTCCCTTGCTTTGCATCACTTTGTATATTTCATTCCATTGCCTTCTGGCCTGATGTGTTCCTGTTGAGAAATCAGTTGATAGTTTAATGGGAGATCCCTTATAGGTAACTTTCTTTCTCTCTCTGGCAGCCTTTATGATTCTTACTTTGTTGTTGGTGTTTGCCCATTTAATTATGATGTGTCTTGGTGTTTGTCTTTTTGGGTTCCTCTTATTTGGGACTCTGTGTACTCCTTGAACTTGTGTGAGTTTTTTCTTCCCATTATCAGGGAATTTTTCTGTCATTATTTCTTCAAACAGGTTTTCTATTCCTTGCTCCATTTCCTCTCCTCCTGGGACCTCTGTTATGCAGATGTTGTTTCATTTCATGTTGTCCCAAAGCTCCCTTAGGCTCTCCTCCTGCTTTCAAAGTGTTTTTTTTTTCCCAGTTGCTGCTCTACTTGGGTATTTTTTCCTACCTTGTCTTCTAGCTCGCTGATGCAGTCCTCAGCTTCTTCTAGTCTACTCTTGATGCTTTCTATTGTGTTCTTTATTGCAGCTATGTCATTCTTCATTTCTCCTTGGTTCTTCTTCATTTCCTCTTGATTTTTACACATGTTGCTGAATTTGTCTTCCATCCTTTTCAGCATCCTTATGACTATTGCTCTGAATTCTTTCTCTGACAAATTGCTTGCCTCCATTTTATTTACTTCCTTTTCTGGTGATACCTCCTTTTCTTTCATATGAGGCTATTTCTTTGTCATCCTATTTCTGCTCCTCTCAGGGTGTCTGGTTATGTGGCTCACTCTCTACCACATTGACCAAAAGGCACAAAACACAACTTGACAAGACATGACACAGAGGGAACAAAACAGGAATGTATTCATGACACCAATAACCCCAATAAATGTGACCACCAGATAAAAGAGAATTAGGGGAGAGAAAAGAGCCCAAAAATGATATTGAGCAATGGGGGAAAAGATAAGAAAGAAAAGAAGAAGAAGAAAAAATAATGGGGGGAAATATACATATATGGGGAGAAAACTCCACAAAACAAACAAATAAACCAATAAATGCAAACAACAAAAACCCAGAAAAAAAAATGGGCGGGGACTGAATCTAAAGAGGCAGAGCTTATTTCCAGAAGGAAAGGTAAAGGAATTGAATGAATGGGGGAATGGCCATGGTTCAGTATAGAGGAGGTAGAAAGAGAATGAATGGATAAGAAGAAAAGTAAAAAACAAAATAATAACTAAAATAACAAAAAATAATGATTAAGAATAAAATAAAAAATAAATTTCCCCTTTCTTTAATCTATCTACCTATATATCCATCCATTTTTAGAAAAGAATATAGTAGAGATCAAATTGGCTTGAGTTTGGTGAGTGAAATAAATTAAGCAATGAGGAGAAGAAGAGAGCAAGCGAGGAGAGGAAAAACAAAAGTATAAAAAATGGCTAGTGAAGAAAGAGAGAAGAGAGGTGTGCATGAACTTGGAGTAGGGGAGAAGAAATTAGATATATGAGTAAGCCAATAGAGACTACTATAATGGTAATACATCAATAAAGCAGATAAAGAAATCAATTTTTAACAGGGATTAAAAATAAAGGAGAGAGAAAAACTAAAGCAGGAATAGGAAAAGAGAAACAGGATGAAAAAGGGAGAAATGAGGAAGATTGGCAAAAAGGAAAAAATTAGATGAAGTAAAATCCTATCTAATAATAGAGTAACATGTAAATTACCATCACTCCGCTACGCCCACGATTGGGCGGCGGGAGGCTGGGGGGTGGGACTCGGGGTGGCCTATCCGGCCATTGAGAGGCACGGATCCGCTGCCACTGAGGGGGGCTACCCTGCTGTTGAGAGGCGCAGAGGGCGGGACTCCTGCCCCCTGTGCCTCTCAACGGCCAGATCCGTGGCCGCTGAGGGGGCCTGCCACCCAGCTGCGCCTCTCAACGGCAGGGTAGCCAGGTGTCCGCGGCAGCCCCCCTCAGCGGCCGTTGAGAGGCGCAGGGGGCGGGAGTTGCGCCTCTCAACAGCAGGGTAGCCCCCCTCATCGGCCGCGGACCATCAAAAGTGGGGGAGCTGGGTGCCTGTCTGCTCGGGCACCAGGCCTTTCAGAAGCTTCCGCCGAAGGCTTCTGAAAGGCCTGGTGCACCAGTGGACAGGCACCCAGCTCCACCACGAAAAGCGAAAGCGTGTAGGGGACCCTACACGTGCATGATTCAATCATGCACTGGGCCTCTAGTAATAATATAAAACTAAAAATACAATGTAGAACACTAATCCAGAAAAAAATAAGTTTAAAAAAGATAATAATAATAATAATAATAATAATAATAATAATAATAATAAAATAAAGAAAATTTTTTTTTCCTTTTCTTTTTCTTAGGTAAAATATAAAAAATAAAAAAGTGAAAATATAAAAAATAAAAAACTCGCTTCAGCTGAGTTTTAATGTTCCATGTGGACTGGTCTAAGACCCCTCTCTACTGCTCTGTCTGCCACCTCTCAGCTTCCTGTTAGGTAGTCCGCACCGTGTTGAAGTTCCCAGTGATCTGCTGCTCCTCTGTGTCTGTCTAGCCAGCCGTGGTTTCAGGCAGGCAGGGTCAATCTGGCTACTTTGTCTGCCTGCTTTCAGTCCTATTTACACAGCGTCTATTTCTGACACGGGCTCTAGGTGGGGATGTTGCTGTATTCCAGGACCAAATGTCCCCTCAACTCAGTCCCTGAGGGCTCCCTGGGAGTATTCAGAACCCTTGTTTCCCTGCTGAGCTCAAGGTGCTACAAGGGGCTGGTTCTTCAGGAGAAAAATGGCTGTTCCGGGTTGGAGGTACTGGACTGTCTCAGAGCTGGATTCCTGGTTGCCTCTCCCTGCTTTGTTCCCCAGCCTCCACAAAATCACCTCTATCTGCACTGCAGTGTCGGCGAGTGTTTGTAATGGAAAGATCCTTTGTACTGGGTTTGGCGAGTAAAAGCAAGGAAAATGTAAAGACAGAGCAAGCATGCTGCTGCCTGTTTCCCTCCCTCCCCACCCCAGCAATGAGTGGCCAGCGCAGAACTTCAGGCTGCCTTCTGGGCACAGCCTCCCAGATCTAGTCCCTGGCTGTCAGCAGCCCTGTGGATCCCTTTCCACAGTCGAGTGTTACTCGTGTCCCAAAGGGACAGGGACTTGGTGCAGAGCAGTTTTCTTCTGACCCTCTAGTCCTGGGGCCACGCGTCTCTCTCTCTCCAGCCCAGATCCCCGATCCTACCATTCTCCAGGCATCCTCTGTCCTTTCCAGCCATGGATTGTCTCACCAGCTGTGTTTAATTCGCCAGTTCCAGGTGGATGTTATTAGATTCAGTTGTTTCTTCTATCTACTCTGTGAGAAGGCAGGACAAGTCTGCCTATTCGGCTGCCATTTTGTCTCCCCCTGGACAAACTTTTTAGGAGCCCACGGCCGGGAGGCTGGAGTCTCGGTGTTCATGGGTTCACAGCCAAGGCAGCAGGTCCCTGGCCAGAGTGGCTGTAGTGGGTGGTGTCCGAGGGCTCCCCGGGTGGAGGTGAGGCTGGGCTCTCAGTCACAGCCGCTTTCTCCTTCAAAATGGTGTGGCCTCTGCTGCAGAGCCGGCCGCCCCTGGAGAGATTTCAGCAGTAGCAGAGGCTGCCCGGCTAGGGGAGCCTGGTCCACCAGCCCCCAAAAGTCCTGCAGAATATAACTGTCCCTCACTCACACATACACACATGCCCCACACGTCCATGTACTCCCCTTTTGCTCCCTCAGTCACTCACACTCTTCCCTCACCTCCATCCTGTCAGCTGCCATCTTGGATCTCTCTGAATAAGTGATTTTTATTCCAATAAACCCAGGATGCTTTTTCACAAACATACAAGCCACTTCTCTGTAGGTCCTCGCTGCCCACTCCTAGTTATGGATCATCCCATTCAGTTCATACACCTTGGGAAGGAAGCATGATCCCACAGACACCAGAGATGAGTGGAGCAAAATTTCATTCCCATTGCCAATATTTTCTAAAATCAGGTCTAACTTTACAATTTATTTAGAGAGAGATTACAATTTATTTGATGAATGCCTTTGATGGCCTCTGACATTTATCAGAAGTCCTAGACCCATCAGGGATGATGCTGTTTGATGCCATGAGGCTGGAATATCTGCCTATGTTGTTGATTGCTGGATCGCCACACTGGAATAGTACCGGGCAAATGGTAGGTGCTCAGTAAGTATTCATGTAATGAATGAAGAATAGGTCCGCTGGGGGGAAGACACAAGGCAAAAAGAATGGTCCAAGGACCCACTTCATCTTCCCTCTCTCACCCCTGCGTGGAGCACCCCTGAGGTGGTGGTTTAAAGAACCAAGAACAGACAGTAGGCAAAAGAAAGGAAAAAGATGTCGTGGGGAAGGGAGAAGGGTTTAAAGGAATTCCATCTAAAATGCCCACTTGGCAGGTTGAGCCACTCCAAACTGTTGTTATAGGCACTGGGGTGGGACTGTGACTCCTCTGGGTAGCTCCCTCAGCACTCTCTGTCCCTGGGCCAGGTCTCACCCCACTCAAAGTGGTAGTTTGCACTGGCAGTTCTAGGTCTGGACAAGATGTGGAAGTTTCTACAGATTGTAGAGTGAGAGAAGTTGGAAAGAAATAATACACGTCCATTTATTCCCATGGACACTAATTAAGCACCTAAAGTATGTTAGGAATTGGGCTAGGCATTGGGACAGATAAATGCTAACAAAACTGGTTGCCTGGCCTTCAAGGAGTTTTCAATTCAGGGAGGAGACAGACTCTCCACATTCTTTTAATACAATGCAGAAGAATTAAGTGTTAGAGGTATAGGGAATCTCAGAGAAAGAAAGGGTTCCTTTAATTGGATAAGATCAGAGAAGCTTTCCTAGAGAAAATGGCATTGGAATGGATCCTCAAAAGGTGAGTAGGATTTATTAAACAGGAAATAGGGAGGCTGCTTTGCAAGAAAACCAGTTAATCCCAGGTGGTCTGTGGCTAAAGGTTGCTAATAGGAAACAGTAGCTCTCTCTACACGGAGCCAGAGCTGATGGGGGTTCAGGGAGAAGAGGCAGAGATAGGCAGAATGCTTGATTCAACTTAGGTGAGATGACACGAATTGCTGAGGCTGTGGCTGGGACTCAAAACAGGAAAATTCCTGGCAGTGCTTTGAATAAAAGAGTTCAGGCCTCAGCCCCAGTTACCCCAGTCCAGGCAGCAAGCAGGATCCCTGGTACTCACACCAGAAGAGTCCCACTTGTGGTCCCACCAGAATTGCCAGAAAATGAAACCAGACAACAAATGTGTCTGGGCTGCCTGTCACTACTTGAGCCAATTAAGCAGACAGGGTTGAATCATATATGAGCATTTATTCCAATACTGCCAGCAATATGGGAGAGCAGCAGGTCACCCATAAAAGTCTGCTCTGCTCCCTTATCCTTTCCCCAACCCTCCATAAGCCAGCTGCTCATATTGGGTAGAAGGACAAAGATTACATGGATATGCAAAAGGAATAAAAATGGGTATAATGGTTACAGATTATAGGCAATGCAGGCTGAGGGTTGCAAAGGGTGGGCACCTCTGGGACTCTACTGTTTTGGCAACAAGGTTGTTAATCTTTCTATGATGATAGGCAGTTCTCAGATAAGGAGAATGAACTGCATTTCGAGGTTAACTCCCAGGTCCCAGGGTGTACAACTCCCAGCCAGGTCTGAATGGGCTTTCTTTAATCAGAACAAAACAACCACAGTTAACAGAGCATGATTAATATTTTTTATAACTATAGCCAGTCCCCAACTATTCTATTTCTCCCTCTTGCCCCTAACAGATGCTCCAACCAAGTGAGCCACACCAGCCAGGGCTATACAAATTTTATTTGATGTTAATTTTTATGTGCATGGAGGCCTTTATAGAAAAGAGGTGAAGACCCCAAGAAGTGCTGTACTATTTTACCAACTGAAAATAAATCAGAAGTGACAAGACAAAGAAAAAGGGGTTTGGACTTCTAGGGGCAGTAAATTGTAAATATATGGAGAAAGTAATAGAAGAGAAAAGTTATTGTAGCAAGGTTTGTTTGTGCAGACCCACCTCAGTGCCCACTTTCTTAGTCATAAGGGTTGTTCTCCTTCTGCTATAGGAGAGGGGCAGGGGACACCTCCACAAACAGAAATTTATGACCTGCTTTTAGGCAGATAAGAATATGGCAAAGAGCTCTGTCTGGGTTTGCTGCTTCTTAATTGTCTCAGTTCAAAATAATCTTTTTGTAAAAGAGGCATATTTTGAGATGGGATATGATCATACTCGGATTATATTGATCTCGTTCAGTAAGCCATAAGATTACTGGGTAATACTAGATATTGAATTAACAGTCCCTAAGGTTCTTCCCTCTGGAAAGTCCTGGCAGCCTTAACATTCAGTATGCTTGAGCATGTTCACTCTGAGGCCAAACAAAAGGAACAGCAAGTCCAGTGGGCTGGCAGAGGAAACCAAAGAGCAAGGCCAATGGAGCCAAGAGAAGGGGATGGAAACAGCTTCCTGCTCATCCAACTTCCCCCAACACCAGCTGCAGAGCAGAACCCTCTGAGACAAAAGAGGTGTCCGTTGTCTGTCGTCTGTTGCCTTCCATCTAGTGTGAGCTTAATCAGCTGCTGGTTGCAAGTGACCTCCCGTAGTCCTTGCCTGATCTCCGCACCCCAGCCTAATCAACTTAGGGTTGAGACACAGGCCTGTGTGGCACCAGGCATTCTGTCTGGCTGTGCTCGGTAAGCTACAAATGGTTATCTATCTGTTGTGTGCACTTATAAATGTTGTGTATTCAAGTGGTTTTGCCTTCTGTAACTTTGCCTGTAATCTTGCCTAAATTGTTTAAGGATGGGTGCTGGTAGATCTCAAAAGATACTCCATTAGGACAGACCTTGGGGGGTTGGGCTACTTACACTTAGCCGCCAATGACAAAAAGGGAAATAGTGTTTTACTGTAATACTGCTTGGCCTATATATGCTCTATATTCTGGGAAAAGGTGGCCATTAAATGGGTCTTTAAATTATTATACTGTATTACAGTTAGAATTGTTTTGTCAGAGGTTGGGGAATTGGGGGATGGGGGAGTGCTGTATGTTTGAGCCTTTATGTCTTTTCATAATTCTGACTCAAAAGAAAATAAAGGGCTGATGGTTCAGAGAAAAAATGTGATATCTATAATACTACAGGTAGAGGAGGGGATAGAACTACTTTCCCTAGCAGGGCAATTTCCTCTCCACCTATACCAGTGATAATGGGCACCCAGTAGAATATTATTGGGCCCATACTCCATTCTCCACCTCAGATTTGCTAAATTGGAAAAATTCCAATCCCTCCTACTGGGATGATCCTGTTAAGATCACAGATTTGATTGTCTTCATATTTTCGACTCATAACCACAACTGGGCCAATATACAGGTACTCAAATATCCTATAAACCTGGGGCAAGATGACATTAGTGTTGGGGAAAGCTCAAGAGGAATCACAGAGGCTCCATGGAGAGGACCCAAATACAGTTGACCCGGCCCAAGCTATTCCTCTAGTGGAGCCCAATTGGGACCCCGATGATGGGGGACTGCCTTGACTTGAACATTATAATAGATGCATTGTGAGGGACTCAGGAGGGGAGTTCCCAAGAAAATGAGTCTAAACCTGGTACAGGCAGTTCAGCAGAGGGCAGATGAGGACCCCGCTATCTTTCAAGGATGAGTTTTTCAGGCATACTGGAAATACACTGATATGGACCCTCAAGCAACTGAAATATTCACATGGTAAATTAGACTTTTTTTAAGCCAGAGTTTTCCAGACATTAGAAAAAAATTGCAGGCGGCGGTTGGATATTCTGAATGAATCCCTTGCAATTGGTTGATATTGTTACAAGATGAACAACGAGAGAGAAATGAAAAAAAAGCCAAATGGCCACCATTTTTGTAGAACATGCCTATACCCAAGGACAGAGAGGCCCAAAAGGAAAGGAAAATAAAAGCTCAATGTGCAGCCCTAGCAGGTTTGGCTCAGCAGATAGAGCATCAGACTGTGGACCGAAGGGTCCCAGGTTCAAATCCGGTCAAGGGCATGTACCTCGGTTGCACGTTCTGGCCCAAGCCCTGATCAGGACACATGCAGGAGGCAACCAATTAATGTGTTTTTCTCACATCAATGTTTCTCTCTGTCTTTCTCTCTCTCTTCCACTCTCCCTAAAAATCAATGGAAAAATATCCTCGGGTGAGGATTAGCAAAAAAGAAAAATGATGGTATTATTTGTCTTTTTCACTCTCATTCTCTCATGAGTATTCAGAATTTTCTAGAAGTTTCATCATGTATGACAATGTTGTTCTGACAAATAATAGATTGAGTGCTTGTGTAGTCTTGTGCTTTGAAAATTTCTCAGTTGCATTTTCTAATTTAGGCTATATTATACAGGATAAAGTAGACATTATCCACATAAACAAAAGCTCTTTGGGATCCTCAAGAATTTTTAATGTAAAAGTTGGGAACCATTGAGTTAACCGAACCCAGACTTGTTACTTGAAGTCATCTTGGCATTACCAGCTGATCTGCAGAAAGGAAGAACAGAATGCTGCCCCATGCCTTGACTACTCTGTCATTACTGAGTCACCTGCCAAGATACCCCAACTGGATGATAAACCCCTGAGGGCAGGGTCCACATAGTTTTGATCTTCCCATTTCTCCTCCTATAGCACCAGAGTGGGAGCTCCATAAATAAGCATTAATTTAAGAAGAGTTCTGTCCACTTGGAGTTTTAACAGTAATAAGCCCCTAGAAGTATGTTTTAGACTCAAGAATAGATGAACAGATGGATGAATGTTGGAGGGGTGGCAGGTGGAGCAGTGCTAACAAAACAAGGGAAACAAAAGAACCATTTTTAAAAAATAAACAAATGACAAGTCTGCCTAAAAGAAGATTCCTGGCATATTAATCAAGTATGCAGAGATGCACAAATGATGCAACTATACCATTGTAATGAACCAGTTATTAATTAACAGGAAAGAAGCAAAAGGAAGGCCAAATATTATGAGCATACCATTTGTGCAATTTTGCCAGGAAGCTGCAGTTTAGACACATGCTCACTAAAATCTAAGTGACATAGAGAAGGTCTTGTCTGTCAATCACACGTGGGAACAGGTCATTGGCCAGAGTAGGTGTAACCACTGTAAGGGAGGGAAGATTTGAGATACTTAATCTCCTAAACAAAGGAGTTCACACTCTTGGCTTGTTCTCTTGTGTGCTTGACTCTTGGTTTGCAGGGCTGTCATGCTCCTGAATTCGCCCACATGGCCAACAAAATGGGCTGATGGACTGCAACTAGCCTAATGCTGTGTCAGACCCAATTCCATCATGGAAAGGAAACCTTGGATTCTGACTTTGCTTCCAGCTCTGCTGAATCCCCAGGTGCACATCTTCCAGGACTGGCTTAAGGGAAATGGGACTTTACAAACCCAGAGATGTAATTCCATGCAAATAAAAATAACTCATCCCCTGTGAGTCTTAGAAAATTATTTTTCTTAAGATATCATAAGGATCCACGCCCACTAGCAATGGAGAAAGACTGTCCACACATTTCTCCGATAGCAGAACCAGAGGCCTGATTGGGGTTTTTATTATGGTGAAGCATCCAGCTTATATAAAAACTACTGTTTGAAATTTTAATCCTGCTATTTTGGCTTCTGTAAATGCTTGCTTGCATAAATAATAAGGAAAATAAGACTACTCCCATTCCAGAGAGGCCGTGGACTATGCCCCAGACAGCGTTGTCAGAGCTGGCGCCAGGCCAGGCCTTGAGATACGGTCTCATGGCCCCTTCCCAGCATGTAGGCCTTCTTTCCCAGAAGGCCTGGAAATCTCATTCCAAATTTGGGAGACAAAAGAGCTAGGAAAAGTATAAATAAAAAAAGTTTCCTCCATGTTGGGGGGCCCAGAATTTGAAAAGCACATTTTTCTCTGGGCCTGTGCATAATTAAAATGTAACTCCCTTTCTCTAAGCGTGGCTTGGTTTTTCTCCAGTCTTCTGTAACAATGGCAGGGGTTCTAAGTCATTTATTTTGTCACCAGAGGCCCGGTGCACGAAATTCGTGCACGGGGTCGGGGGGGAGTGTCCCTCAACCCAGCCTGCACCCTCTCCAATCTGGAAACCCTTGAGGGATGTCTGACTGCCCATTTAGGCCCGATCCTAAGTGGGCAGTCAGACATCCCTCTCACAATCCAGGACTGCTGGCTCCCAAATGCTCGCCTGCCTGCCTTCCTGATTGCCCTTAACAACTTCTGCCTGCCAGCCTGATCACCCCCTAACCACTCCCCTGCCAGACTGATTGCCCCTAACTGCCCTCCCCTGCAGGCCTGGTCCCCCCCCAACTGCTCTCCCCTGTAGGCCTGGGTCCCTCCCAACTGCCCTTCCCTGCAGGCCCGGTCACCCCTAACTTCTCTCCTCTGCCAGCCTGGTCACCCCTAACTGCCCTCCCCTGCAGGCTTGATCACCCCCAACTGCCCTCCCTTGCAGGCCTGGTCCCTCCCAACTGCCCTCCCCTACTAGCCTGGTCACCCACAACTGCCCTCCCTTGCAGGCCTGGTCCCTCTCAACTGCCCTCCCCTGCTGGCCATCTTGTGGTGGCCATCTTGTGTCCACATGGGGGCAGAATTTTTGACCACATGGGGGCAGCCATCTTGTGTGTTGGAGTGATGGTCAATCTGCATATTACTTTTATTAGATAGGATAGAGGCCTGGTGCATGGGTAGGGGCTGGCTGGTTTTCCCTGAAGGGTGTCCCAGATCAGGGTGGGGGTTCCCTTGGGGTGTGGGGCAGCCTGGGTGAGGGGCCTGTGGTGGTTTGCAGGCCGGCCATGCCCCCCGGCGACCCAAGTGGAGGCCCTGGTATCTGGGGTTTATTTATCTTCTATAATTGAAACTTTGTAGCCTTAAGTAGAGGCCATGGCAGGCCAGGGAAGATGGAAAGCTTGGCTTTCTCCATCGCCGGGGGCAACCCTAGCCTCCTACTCTCTTCAGCTCCGTGGCTGCTGCCATTTTTGTTGGAATTTATTTATCTTCTATCATTAAAACTTTGTAGCATTGAGTAGAGGCCTAGGCCAACAAGGGCAGGCGGAAAGCTTGGCTTCCTCCATTGCCAGGGAAACCCAAGCCTCCCACCTGCTCTCTGTGGCCGCAGCCATCTTGGTTGGGTTTATTTACATATTTGCTCCTGATTGCCTGGTGGGCATGGCTGGTGGGCGTGGCTGGTGGGTGTAACGGAGGTGCTGTCAATTTGCATATTACTCTTTTATTAGATAGGATTCCAGTACTTAATGCTGGAGACCAGGGTTCCAATCACAATGCTAGTTCTCATAGCACAAAGAGCCACAAAGATTGGATCTGGCTCCTTGGGCTGCAGATGCCACATCCAGAGTGTATCCTGGTCTTCTGGTGCCTTGTGCTCCTGGGCCTCTGGCCTCTGGCAAAGAAACTGCAGGTTCCATTAATTAAACTGAATGCTCAAGAGCACTCCCACTTCGATCAGCAGGAGACCCTTTCCAGCGGGGGGGACACTTGTAACTCCTCCCTGCCTCCCAGCTTGTGTGGTTAGAACACTGCTCTCTGTGTTGCAGGAAACTTTTCAGCTATTTGGGGAGTCTGGTCAGCCTTCTGGTTCAGGCTCCCAGTGGAGATACAATCTATTTCAAATCAATCATACCTCATAGGGTCATAGCAAGGATCAAATAAGTTAATATTTGAAAAGAACTTAGAAATTATTACTAATAATAATATCACCAATCTATCACCATATATGGAAAACAACTCAAAATCTGCAGTTGTCCTAGCAAGATATATTAATATCTAAGAATTTAACTGTCTGTAGATACAGGTAGGTGTTAAGGTCACCAAAGGAGGAACACATGAGGCTGAAAGTGGTAAAGAATTATAAATGTACTAGAGGCCCGGTGCATGAAATTCATGCATGGGGGAGTGGGGCATCACCCTCAGTCCAGTCTGCACCCTCTCCAATCCAGGACCCCTTGGGGGATGTCCGACTGCTGGTTTAGGCCCGATCAGATCAGTCCTAAACCGGCAGTCAGACATCCATCTCACAATCCTGGACTGCTGGCTCCTAATCACTCACCTGCCTGCCAGCCTGATGACCCTTCACTGCCTCTGTCACCCCCAACTGCCCCCCTCTGCTGGCCTGGTCGCCCCCAACTGCCCCCCTCTTCCGGCCTGGTTGCCCCTAACTGCCCCCCCACCAGCCTGGTTGCCCCCAACTGACCCCCTGCTGGCATGGTCACCCCACACAGCCTGCTTGTTCAGTTGTTTGGTCGTCCCTCATGGCCTGCCGGCCTGGTCATAGGCAGCCATCTTGTTAGGGTGTGAGGGTCAATTTGCTTATTAATTCTTTATTATATAGGATTAGATCATCTGGAGACCAGATAGGCTGAGCCCCAAAATGGTGCCAGCACCAAGGGACAGAGGAATCAGAGTTTTTAAAGGACTCTTTGTGGGGGGGGGCTTTATTGGTGGGGAATTTTCTGGGTGGGTCAGGATCTTGGGCAAGTACAGAGGGGAAAGTTACTGGTCTTAGCAAATGGAATGTGGTCTAAGCAAAAGGGAATGTTGGTTGCAAAATGATTTAAAGGACAGTTTCTCAGGGGAGGGGATATCAATTTGATTGTTTGATCAGACCTAAGAGTAGGTGGTGTTATTCATTCATCTAAGACTAAATGATACAAAAGCTGTGTCATGCCAGGGAAGCTCAGTGGTTGAGCGTCCACCTATGAACCAGAAGGTTTGATTCCCAATCAAGTCACATGCCCGAGTTTTGGGCTTTATCCCCAGTGGGGGGTGTGCAGGAGGCAGCTGATCAATGATTCTCATCATTGATGTTTCTATCCCCCTCCCCCTCTCCCTTCCTCTCTGAAATCAACAAAAAATATATATATTTTTTTTGAAAAGCTGCTACATCTGTGTAACAAGGCCTCCTGAATTAAAAACACATTGGACTCAATTTAGATTATCTCAAATTTTAACTGTAGTTTAATCCAGGGATTATAAATTTATTGAGGAATTAATCAAACTACATACTACTTTCATAAGCCAATATAAGATTACAAATGGTTTTTTTTGTTTTTAAACATTTTATTTGATTATTTTTTTATATTTTTTAATTGATTTCAGAGAGGAAGGGAGTGGGAGAGAGAGGTAGAAACATCAATGATGAAAGAGAATCATTGATCGGCTGCCTCTTAAGTGCCCTCTACTGGGGATTGAGCCCATAACTCGCGCATGTGCCTTTTGACTAGAATCGAACCCGGGACCCTTCAATTCACAGGCTGACACTCTATCCACTGAGCCGAACTGGCTAGGGCAAGATTACAAAGTTTTATTGTCTATAATATCATGGAATTGCAGAATTTTGAAGCTGGAAGGAGCTGAAGGGGAATTTGAGAGCAGAGATTGCTTAAGGTTACACAATTAATTTCCATAAGGCCAGGAACTAGGACTCAGAATTTCTAATTCTGAACACAAATAGCTTTTACTACTAGAAAATTATTTATTTAACAAATATTAATTGAGCTTATACTATGTGCCAGGCATATGCCAAGAGCTTTATATCATATCTCGTTTAATCCTCAAAACTACACTATTAGGTAATCTCATTTATAGATGAGAATTTTGAGACTTAAAAAGGTTAAGAAACTCAGTCCTACTGCATAGTTGGAGCTGGAGGTCTGATGAATTTCAGAATCTTGCTGACCCTGAGTGTCTCAGGTCATTAGAGTGGCCCCTTCCCTCACTTTTATAGTCTAGCGCAGTGATGGCGAACCTATGACACGCGTGTCAGCACTGACACGCGTAGCCATTTCTGATGACACGCGGCTGCTGAGGCGGCCGCAAGCTGAGGATGAAACATTTGCTGCTCCTGAGGATGAAATATTTGCGACTAGAGTTTTGGAGTTAACTTGTTTCATCCTCCCCTATTAGACACTCTGTGCTGGAGGTCTGTAGGCCAAAACAACAGAAGTCCGGCACAGAGCGTCTAGTTCTGGGACTTCCGGTTAAGCCGGGATCTTTGCCCTCACTTCCGCTGGCAGAGCAGGGAGCAGCGGAATGCAGTGGGGGATGCATCTCTGGGGGCCCTGCCATTACCAGTAACCAAATAACAGTTAACCACAGCAACCATTATCTACTGTTCTGGGGTGTCATGGATTTCTAATCCATCATTACTGAGGTAAGTGAGGGGGAGGCTGGGAGAGGCGAGGGTTTGTGGCATGCTATGGGTGCTATTTCCCGTGATTAGAAATAGCAGCAGCCATTTTAATTCACATAAGGAACACCATCTTGCTCCATAGTGCAGACTCCATTTCACCACTATTACTGTTGTGCATCCTTATTAACCCCTATTTCTGCTTATTAACCCTGCCCTTTCCTAAAAGAGTTATATGCACCATTTTGTGGTTAGTTAGGCTAGTTAACCCCTAATTGCCTGCAGGCCTAACAAGCTATCTATGATTCTATCTTCTGTCACTGCCCCCCTGATGGAGAACCCAAAAAATAAAAAACTAAGGTTAAGTAAAGGAAGTGGTAGTAGCAGTGGCCGACCCTTTCAAGAGACATGGACCGAGATGTATGGCTTTATAGAAAAAAATGGCAGATCATTTTGCATTCTATGTACTGAAACGGTAGTAAGCAGAACGTGGAATATAAATAGACACTTTGAAACTAATCATTCCCAGCTCTTGGAAAAAAGTGAGGATGAAAGGAAGGAATACATTTCCAGGCAGCTACACCTTTATAAGAGCCAATCTAATTCCATCCTTAAATTTATGAAAGGCTCTACAAATTTAACATCTGCAAGTTTGAGTATTGCTCACTCTATAGCTCAGCATGGAAAAGCACTCAGTTAGGGAGAATTTGTTAAAGAAACTCTCCTAAGATGTGCACCAGTTCTATTTCACGATATGCAGAATAAAGATGCAATTATTAAGAGAATATCTGAGTTACCACTCAGTAGAAATATCATAAAAGACCGAATAATGAGACTGAACACAAACATACAACATCAATTAAAGAGAGACATAAGGAAGTGTAAATATTTTTCGATCTCTCTTGATGAAACTACTGATGTCACATCACATGCTCAGTTAGCCATTATTGGTCGATATTCTGATGGTCTCACAATGAGAGAAGAGTTGATAAAGTTTGTATCAGTGTCAACAAGTAAATCAGGAAGCGAAATATGTAAGATTGTTATACAAACATTTCGTGACCTAAGCATTGATATCTCTAAAGTTGTGTCAGTGACGACAGATGGGGCACCAAATATGGTGGGGGAAAAAGTCTTATTTGTCAAATTGTTTACAGAAGCTATTGGACATTTGATTGTGCCTTTTCATTGTATTATCCATCAGGAGGCTTTATGTGCCAAGGCAGGATTCACCAACTTAAACAACTTAATGTCAGTTGTTACAAAAATAGTTAATTTAATAGCTGCTCGCCCCCTTCACAAGCGAGAATTTTCGGCACTTTTACTGGAGGTTGATTCCATCTACAGTGGACTGCTGATGTACAATAATGTAAGATGGCTGAGCCGAGGCAATGTTCTTGAGCGCTTTGTGGAGTACTTTGAAGAAATTAAGGTATTTCTTGACGACACGGATCTGGGAAACTTTCCTCAACTTAATGATGATAAGTGGGTCAACACCCTGATGTTTTTTACAGATCTCTCTGTTCATATTAATGAACTGAACTTAAAGTTACAAGGTTTTGGCAAAAGTATTGACGTTATGTTTGGATACATAAAAGCTTTTGAAAGTAAAGTTAAAATTTTCAAGCGAGATGTAGAAACTAAAACTTATAAGTATTTTCCTCAAGTAACAAAGTATTTTGAGAAAGCCAGTGCAGCTGTACAAAATGAAATGGAACTCTTGCATATGAAGTACCAGCATGTTTTAGACTTGTTACTTGACCAGTTTGGTGATAGATTTAGTCAATTTAGAAGTCTAGAACAGACCATGAAAATAATTAAGTATCCTGATGTAGTAGTCTACAGTAGTTTGGAATTAAATGGTTTCCAATGGATGCAAATTGATGATTTGGAGATGCAACTTGCAGAATTTCAAGACAGTATCTGGGCTCAGGTGTTTGTCGACTTGAGGTCAAAGCTTGAGAATCTGGAAAGGTGCCACTTGGAGAATCAAGAGGAGTGCCACTACGAACAGGAAATTTGGAGTGCCTGGAACCGACTACCAGACACTTTTAGCACCCTGAAAAATATAGCAATGGCTTTACTCACAATTTTTCCCTCTACATACTTTTGTGATGCCTTATTCTCAGCATTAAACAATATCAAAACCAACAAAAGAAACAGATTGACAGATGAAGTTAGTAGCGCTTGCTTGGGCCTGTAGTGTACAAAATACCAACCTTCAATTGAAGATTTAGCCAATGAAACTCAGCAACAAAAAGTCACTAATAAGCAGGTTAGTTAAAAAATTCCCCCTCCCCCTCACTTATCTTAGTTCACGGCACCCCACACAAGCTAAATAATATCAAGACCAACAAAAGAAACCAACTGATGGATGAACAAAGAAGTCACTAAACAAGTAAGTTAAATATGTAGTTTTTGGTTTATTAAATACAATTATATATAACAATTATACATTTATGTTATTTAAACTATAAATATCGCAAAATAATGTTTTTTCCTCAAAGTGACACACTACCCGAGTTATGCTCAGTGTTTTGGCAAAGTTTGACACACCAAGCTCAAAAGGTTGCCCATCACTGGTCTAGTGTCAGGGGATCTCAAAGTTTCAACCCTGGGTCCACATTAGAATCACCCAAGGAATCTCTGGGCTAGAACTGTTTGTTATTTAATTCCCCAAAGTGATTCTAATGTACAGCTAAGGTTAGGACCTACCATTTTTGTTGATTTGACACAGACAGGTAAACAATACAATTATAGCATGGTAAGATAAATGCCATTGGCAATATTCTTGCAGAGTAACACCAAAAACATAAAGCAGTGGTCACTTCAGCAAAAAGTCAGGTGGAATTTTTAATGAAGGGTCTGCTAAGAATCCAGGAAAAAACTAGGGGTTGGAGAGGTGTGGACGAAAGGGGCCACATGCTAACCTGACAAGTTCAGGGAAGGCCTGCATGGCGGTCTTGCAAACTCAGAGACCTAAAGTAACTACAAAAGATGGTCTGAAATTAAACTTTAACTAAAAGCAGCTATGGTGGGTAGTTACATCTTAGGCCAGTATCTTCACTGACAAGGTCAACCTTTACCTTAACTGAGCCTATCTATCTTTTTGCATCTATAATAACATACCCTTTGAAATGTCTGGGAAACTTGTAACTTCCCTTTTTCTGGACCCCTTGGGGCACAACCTAATGTGCCTGGGTGCCAGGACAGATATCACAAATTCCTTCATTGTTATCATGTTAGTTGTTCCTGTACCCACCTAAGTATGTGTCTATCGTTTTGCTTTTTATCCAATCCCAGGGGTTTCCCCCACTTTGCTTTCTCCCACCTCTCTGGTCTATCATCAATGGATTTCATGTAACCCACCTACATCCCTTTCCTTTAATTGCAATGTATAAGTACAGATGTAACCCGTCATTCTCCAGAGCATTATCTCAATTCATTGAGGTTCTGCTTCCCGGCATATGTCAACAGTTTGGCTCAAATAAACTCACAAAAATTCTTTACAGGTTTGAATGTTGTTGTTTTTTTACATTAACATTACTTGGCATAGTCATGGCAGGATTCCAAAGAAGTTCACCCAGGACCATTCCTTGAACTCAGACTTAGTGCTAGGATCTAGCAAAGGTCCCATTGATCCTGCCAGTTCTCTGCCCATTGGGTGAACTTGGGTGAGTTGTCTCTTGGATCCAGGACCTTCCCTTGCTTTTGGTAGAGGGTCTGACTTTATTTGAGCTGTGTTTTAAAATCCTTGAGGTGCAACCAGGGTTGACAGAACCCAGGCTAAGGTGGGACTGGAGGGGAAAAATGGGTGGCTGGTTTTGATTTTGGCTTTTCAATTGGAATTGCTGAGAGTCTGAGAAAAACAAAAACTTCGCCATATAAATGAGCTGAACTCATTCAGCTCCAAAGATAAAGGGGCACATCCTCCCTCCAGTACGATTCTGGGATGTTCTTAGGTGACTAAGAATCTTTGTGGAGGTGTCAGAAATGCAGGAGCCCCATAGGGAAGTCCCCACTCAACTGTAATTAACTAAATGGCTCATCTAGGGGGCCATCATAAGGCTTGGTCTGCCTGGGCGGGCCCCAAACCCTTCTGGTTGTTTTAGACAGCCAGGAGAGAAACTGAGGCCACACTGGACCCACTACTTAACATGTCTAGAAAATTTGCTCACTACAGATAGCCAAAAATAAAAAATTAATTAACATGGGAAATTGTGCCTCAAAGGCCAGAAGCTCCCAAACCCCAGCCCTCATTTAATACTCCTGATAAGAAGCCTTTACTTGCAAGTGCTTTATAAAATGGGAAGATTTAACTAGAAAATATCAACTTAGAAATGGCCAAAATGCAGTTGTCTTTGGGTACCTACATTAATATTTTGCATTCAGAAATTAGAAAAATGACAGCTCTGAAATTAAACTGAATGACTATATGGGAAGCATATGTTGCTTTGGAAATTAGAAGCTTCTAAGGAAAAGCATAGAAGAAGAAAAAAAGAAAACCCTTCCAAATAAGATGGAAATTAATAAGAAATTTTAGAAACTGTCTCAGAACTATTCTGAAGTTAATAAATGCCTACACGCTGTTTTCCCTCCTGTAGGAAGCATCCCTCTGATTTATCTTCATAGAAAAGAAACTGTAGGTGGCCAGGCCATTACTGAATTTCCCCAGAGCAAACAGGATGCAGGGGTGGGAAGAGAGGGTATGAATGGTACCTGTGGCCGATAGCACATGTCCTAGGAAGATTCCCCTAGACCAGTGGTCGGCAAACTGCGGCTCGTGAACCACATGCGGCTCTTTGGCCCCTTGAGTGTGGCTCTTCCACAAAATACCATGTGCGGGCACGCACGTACAGTGCGATTGAAACTTCATGGCCCATGCACAGAAGTCGGTTTTCGGCTCTCAAAAGAAATTTCAATCGTTATACTGTTGATATTTGGCTCTGTTGACTAATGGGTTTGCCGACCACTGCCACAGACAAAGGGAGGTAGAGGCAACTAGAAAAGGCCCCAGTCCATATTTTAAATAGTCCATTGGAAGAAAGCTGAGGTTCTAGATAGGGGAAGTTCTAGAACCAGGGACAGAAGACATTGCTCTGCTTTGGTGGTTTTTAATGCAGGACATTCTGTGGTGTAAACTTTTAGTGTGTTGTGTGCACCTGTATAAGAGCATTTCTATTGCTGTTTTATGTCTCTTTGTTTCTTGCTTAATTTGTTTAAAGATGGGGCAAGTCCCACTTTGGGGAAGCCAAGTTATGTGTGGTGAGGCTGAACACATGATAGAGATTGCAGGAACATCCCAGCAGCTGCCAAGAATTCTTAATCTTGGGGGCTCTTCCTGCTCTCCCTTTCAGGACTTCAGCCACCAGAAAATCTTAGCTAGTGAGATTTCTGTCTGTGTGTCTGTAATGTAATTTTGGCTTTCTATCTTTTGGGGACTTTGGTTTGCTGTATGCTGGTTTATGAATATAGGGACAAAGATTACATGGCGAAGTAGGGATTACAGGCATGAGGATGTGAGCTATGCAGGCTGGGTTGAGTGTTGGAAGTGACCCATTGTCTGTTATCAGGAAAGTGTAAACAAGAAACCCGGAATGCTGGTGGACCTTGAGCTCTGGCAAGGGCCAAAGCTATGCACTGATTGTTTAGTCGAGACAATGGTGGCTCAATCAATTTCCTGACCAAATAGTCTCAAAGTAAATCTTTACTAATATTTACTGACCTTTAAAATAGTCTGCTACCAGAATTGCCTGCCTAAGGGCAATATGTGTAACTAAAATTGAATAAAAGGCTGGCAGGGCCTGAGCACCAGTGAAGCCTTTCTTCTTGAGAAAGACTCTCCGCCTGGCCCCTATTTCCAAATTCATATTTCTTGTCTAGTCTTGTAATTTGTACACAGCCCTTCTCCAGATCCTGAACCCAAGCCACGCAGGACATGGCTTTTCACATCTGGCATCTTGACGAAAGACAACTGGAGAAGAAGATTCACCTAGAGCAAAAAAACAAAGTTCACCAGATAGGTGGGGAAAGAATTCACTGAAAAGGTGGGGAAATTCGCTGCATGCAAAGCCCATGGCCAGCTGCAGAAATCGCGATCTGTAAGTAGGGTGGGAACGTCTTTTTTAGCCAGGCTAATGGGGCAGAATTCATCAAAAGGGGAGAAACTTTATTGTAGACTTTTGGTTTGCATGCTCAAGGATAAAGGAATTAAAGTGTCAGAAGGTATTCTCTTACAGTTTTTGCATGTTATTATAGAACATAATCCTTGGTTTCCTGAAGAGGGTACATTAGATGTTGAATGTTAGGGAAGAGTGGGTCAGAACTTGAAAAAAGCTCAGCAACAGGGGAAAAGCTTGCATCCAATTTTTTTCTTCTTTTGGAACATGGTATTGCATTTGCTAGAGCCTTTCAGAGAGGCAAAAGAGGAGAAACCTCCTCCCCTTGCACCCTCTGCTCCTAAAGAGGAGCAGAAAGAAAAATTGGAGGAATGGCCTTCATGGCCCCCTCCACCTCCATGTCCCAATCCTGAAACATTTCATTCACCATTAATAGAATAACCTATGCAAAGAGCTATCCGGAAATGATTAAAGGACATGATGGTGTAGGAGAGACTTGCTTTTCCTCTTATACGGGTAGCTGACCCACATCTCCCAAATCATATAATAAGACAGCATGAAAAATTTGACTTTGAAATGATAAAGGCCTTGCATGAGAGCATAGTGCAAAATGGTCCTACTGCTCCTTTTACAGGAGAATTATGACTAACATTTCTGAAGCATTCTTAGCTCCATCTGATTGGTATTCTCTGGCTCACACAACCCTAGATGGAGATCATTTACTATGGAAGGGAGAATTTTTAGAGAAATGTCAGGAGCAAGCCCACGCAAACTGCAGGCTGAATGATCAAATAATTTATGAAATGCTAGCAGGACTAGGACAATATAGTGACGTGCAGAATCAGCTAAATTATGTGCAGCAAGCTTATGAGCAAATTAGACTTTGTGGAAGAAGAGCTTGGTGGGCTTTACCAGCAAAAGGGAACCCTGAGGGAGCTTTTAGTAAATGTATGCAGGGGCCTACAGAGTCATTTTCTGACTTTGTGGCTCGCCTCACTTGAGTAGTGAGACAACAGATTCAATATGAAACAGCAGGAGACATTTTAATTCAGCAATTAGCTTATGAAAATGCCAATAATGATTGTAAGAAATGCCTGACACCTCTAAGAAGAAATAGTACCATTACAGAAATGATTCGAGCATGTCAGAATGTGGGATCAGGCACTTTTCAAGCAAACTTACTAGCTGCCGCTGTAACAGTGGGGAATAAAAGGTGTTTTAATTGGGGAAAAACAGGACATTTCAAAAAAGAATGTAGGCAACCAAGAAGGACACAAGGTGGCACTCAAGGGAAAGGCGTGAGCATTCCGCCTCCCGATTCAATCAACACAGATTCAACCTCTCTGTGTCCTACATGTCAGAAAGGAAACCATTGGTCCGGTCAATGTAGATCAAAACTTCATTAAAATGGGCAGCCATTAGATTAAGACATAGGGAATGGCCAACTGCAGGGAAATGGCCAGAGGGGCTGCCCCTAACCCCATCATCAATAGGGGATTTTTGCCCTGCAAGGCCCACAGTGGATTTCCTCATCCGAGCCACTCCAGGGAGCAAAGGCTTAGATCTTAACAGTACAATAGCAGTCACTCTGACCCCCAATATAGCTCGGCAAGCTGTTCCTACAGGAATTTGGAGACCTGTGCCACTGGGAACATAAGGATTAATCTTAGGGAGAAGTGGAAACACTCTGAAAGGACTAACTGTTCTGCTTGGAGTCATAGATTCAGACTACGAAGGAGAAATCAAGGTAATACTAGAAAGCAAACATATTATGCAAATTACTCCAGGACAAAGAATTGCTCAGATACTACTTCTACCTTATATTCAGCAAGGCAAAGCTATAAATAGGAAAAGAGGAACACAAGGATTTGGAAGCTCAGATATCTATTGGATACATGAAATGAGCAAAATGCATTCTATGATTAATTGAAGAATAGAGGGGAAAACTGTTTAAAGTTTTAGTAGACACTGGAGCAGATGTCAGCGTTATCAGCAAAGAATTCTGGCCTCCAAGTTGGTCCATGGTAGAAGCTATGGGCTCAATTTGGGGGGTTGGAGTTCCTGATAATACACAACATAGTGCTGCAGTATTAAGGTGGCAAGATGAGGAAGGACAGACAGGATGGTTTCAGCCCTACATAGTCTCTGGAATTACAGTCAACTTATGGGGCCGGGATGTTTTAGAAGGCTTACGAGCTTGTATTATTATCGGCAAAGGACAGCAGTTAATAACTCAGATGGGATATCAGACTGATCAAGGCTTAGGAAAAAATAATCAGAGAGTTAAAGAGCCCATCTAAGCCAAAGGAAACTCAAGAAGATGAGGATTAGGAAATCAGCCTTTTAGGAATGGTCACTGCTCAGCCTCCTCATCCTCATGATAATCCTATACAATAGAAAGATGATAGACCTATATGGGTGGATCAGTGGCCATTAACCAAGGAGAAATTAGGTCATATTCATGAATTAATACAGGAACAAATAGAGGCTGGCCACATAGAGCCTTCCAATAGTCCTTGGAATACGCCTATATTTACTATACCTAAGAAGGCGACAGGAAAATTGCGCTTGTTACATGAACTTAGAGCCGTTAATGCTATTATTCATACCATGGGAGCTTTACAGCCTGGACTGCCAGCGCCTTCACAAACCCCTCTAGATTGGTCTCTTATATTAGTAGATCTTAAGGATTGTTTTTTCACCATTCCCTTCGCACCTCAAGATAAAAAAGATTTGCATTTTCAGTGCCATCTATTAATAATATAGAACCCATGAAAAGATATCAATGGAAAGTTTTGCCTCAAGGAATGGCCAATAGCCCCAACCTTGTGTCAAAAATATGTAGCTCAAGCTATTCAGCCTTTAAGGGACAAATATTCCCAATATTATATTATCCATTACTTGGATGACTTACTCTTAGCAAGTCCACGAGAAGAGCAGACTTTAGCAATGTTCTCCTAATTAGAAAAGGAACTTCCTAAATGGGGCTTAAAAATTGCTCTAGAAAAGGTACAGAAAGAAACGCCTTTCAAATATCTGAGAACCATAATTGAAAACCAATGTATTAGGCCTCAAAAGGTGGAAATAAGAAAAGATTGCCTTAAAACTTTGAATGACTTTCAAGAATTATTAGGGACATTAACTGGTTAAGACCTTATCTGAAAATCTCTACGGGAAAAATGACAAATTTATTTAATATACTTAGGGGTGACTCTAATCTTTCCTCACCCCAAATATTAATAGATGAAGCTAGGAAGGAGTAGCTAAGAATTGAGCAAGCAATCTCCTCAGCCCAAGTAGCACAGGTACAGCCTAAATTGCCTTTATTGGAACAGATCAACCCTACTGCAAGTAGTCCCACTGGAATCATCTTCCAAAATAAAAACACTCCTGCTATTATTGAATGGGTCCACTTAGGGCATCAATCTTCTAAAACCGAGGTTACATATATAGAACTCATGGCTCAGTTAATATCTCAACTCAGAAAGCGCTACAGGCAGCTTAGAAGAGAAGAACCCCAATGCATCTATCTTCCCCTCACTGGGAATAATTAGAAATGTTATTTCAAACTGATTTGAATAGGCAAATTGGATTAAGTGGGTATTCATGGGAACTTAGTTGTCACCTATTAAAAGACAAATTACTACAATTTTTATATTATACCCCCATTATTATACCAAAAAAATACTAGGCAGGAACCTATTCCTGGAGCATTAACTGGTTTTACTGATGGATCATCTAATGGTAAAGCTGCTTATCATACAACTAGAGGCCCAGTGCATGAAATTAGTGCACAGGGGGTGTATTCCTCAGCCCAGCCTGCACCCTCTCAAATCTGGGACCCCATGAGGGATGTCCGACTGCCCGGTAGGATCAGGCCTAAACGGGCAGTCGGACATCCCTCTCACAATCCAGGACTGCTGGGTCCCAACTGCTCATCTGCCTGCCTTCCTGATTTCTCCTAATCGCTTCTGCCTGCCAGCCTGATCACCCCCTAACCACTCCCCTGCCAGCCTGATTGATGCCTAACTGCTTCCCTGCCAGCCTGTTTGCCCCTAACTGCCCTCCCCTGCAGGCCTGGTCCCTCCCAACTGCCCTCCCCTGCAGGCCTGGTCCCCCCCAACTGCCCTTCCCTGCAGGCCTGGGTCCCCCCCAACTGCCCTTCCCTGTTGGCCTAGTCACCCTTAACTGCCCTCCCCTGCAGAGGATTGGTCTCTTATATTAGTAGATCTTAAGGATTGTTTTTTCACCATTCCCTTGGCACCTCAAGATAAACAGGCCTGGGTCCCCCCCCCCCCCCGCAACTGCCCTCCCTTGCAGGCCTGGTCCCTCCCAACTGCTGTCCCCTGCTGGCCATCTTGTGTCCACATGGGGGCATCCATCTTTGACCACATAAGGGCAGCCATCTTGTGTGTTGGAGTGATGGTCAATCTGCATATTACTCTTTTATTAGATAGGATAGAGGCCTGGTGCACGGGTGGGGGCCGGCTGGTTTGCCCTGAAGGATGTCCTGGGTCAGGGTGGGGGTTCCCTTGGGGCGTGGGGCGGCCTGGGTGAGGGGCCTGTGGTGTTTGCAGGCCGGCCACGCCCCCTGGCGACCCAAGCAGAGACCCTGGTATCTGGGGTTTATTTATCTTCTATAATTGAAACTTTGTAGCCTGGAGGGGAGCCAAGTCTTCTGCTTGCTCCGTGGCAGCAGCCATTTCTGTTGGGGTTTATGTATCTTCTATAACTGAAACTTTGTAGCCTTAAGCGGAGTCCTGGGCAGGCCAGGGTGTGCGGAAAACTTGGCTTCCTCCATTGCCGGGGGCAACCCTAGCCTCCCGCTCTTTCCAGCTCTGTGGCTGCTGCCATTTCTGTTTGGATTTGTTTACCTTCTATAATTGAAACTTTGTAGCCTTAAGCAGAGGCCTGGGCCAGCAAGGGCAGGCGGAAAGCTTGGCTTCCTCCATTGCCTGGGAAACCCAAGCTTCCCTCCTGAATGCCTCCAGATCTTCCTACAATGGAAACTAGGGACCAAATTTCTTAAGAACTATGTACTGGGTATCTCGTCTACTTTAATCTCTCTCAGGTTAGAAGGCCTCCTGACCCAAGGCCCTCTTGAGTTTCCAATTGATCTCCATGGACTGGAAGACATTTGTTCTAATCCAGACTTGGAAGGGAAGCAAGTTGGAACCCTCGTGGAAAGGACCTTACCTGTCCTGATTACCACAGAGACTGCTGTTTGGACTGCAAAGCGAGGTTGGACACATCACACACGGGTTAAGGGTGAACACGCCTCAACTTAAACAGCCATGCCAGGACATATTGCCTTGAAACTGACACCAAAAACTGTGAGCTGTCTTTTTTTTTTTTTCAATTTTTTTATTAAGGTATTATATGTGTACATATCTTACCATTGCCCCCCACACACCCCACTCCCATATATGCCCCCACCCCCAGAGTTTTGCATCCATTGGTTATGCTTATATGCATGCATAAAAGTCCTTTGATTGATCTCTTATCTCCCCCACCTCTCCCTAACTTTCCCCTTGTAATTTGACAGTCTGTTTGATGCTTTACTGTCTCTGTATCTATCTTTTTGTTCAAGTTTATAATGTTCTTTATTATCCATAAATGAGTGAGATCATGTGGTATTTTTCTTTCATTGACTGACTTATTTCACTTAACATAATGTTCTCCAATTCCTCCCAGGTTGCTGCAAATGATGAGAATTCCTTCTTTTTTATGGCAGCATAGTATTCCATTGTGTAGATGTACCACAGTTTTCTGATCCAGTCATCTGCTGACGGGCACCTAGGCTGTTTCCAAATCTTAGCTATGGTGAATTGTGCTGCTATGAACATAGGGGTGCATATATCTTTCTGATTGGTGTTTCTAGTTTCTTCGGATATATTCCCAGGAGTGGGATTACTGGGTCAAATGGGAGTTCCATTTTCAGTTTTTTAAGGAAACTCCATACTGTTCTCCACAGTGGCTGCACCAGTGTGCATTCCCACCAGCAGTGCACGAGGGTTCCTTTTTCTCTGCATCCTCGCCAACACTTGTCGTTTGTTGATTTGTTGATGATAGCCATTCTGACAGGTGTGAGATGGTACCGCATTGTTGTTTTGATTTGCATCTCTCGGATAATTAGTGACGTTGAGCATGTTTTCATGTGTCTCTTGGCCTTCCTTCTGTCTTCTTTTGAAAAGATTCTATTTAGGTCTGTTGCCCATTTTTTTATTGGATCATTTATCTTCCTTTTATTAAGTTGCATAAGCTGCCTGTAGATGTTGGAGATTAAACCTTTATCAGTGATGGCATTTGCAAATATGTTCTCCCATGCAATGGGCCTTCTTGTTGTTTAGTTGATGTTTTCTTTTGCTGTGAAAAAGCTTTTTATTTTTATGTAGTCCCATTTGTTAATTTTCTCTTTAGCTTCCATTGCCCTAGGGGCAGTGTCAGTGAAGAATTTCTTTTGGCATATGTCTGACATTTTGCTGCCTGTGGATTGCTCTAGTATTTTTATGGTTTCCCGTCTTATGTTTAAGTCCTGTATCCATTTTGAGTTTATTTTTGTGTATGGCGTAAGTTGGTGATCAAGCTTCATTTTTTTTGCATGTATCTGCCCAATTTTCCCAACACCGTTTATTGAAGAGACTGTCTTTATTCCATTGTATGTTCATGCCTCCTTTGTCAAATATTAATTGAGCATAGTGGTTTGGGTCAATATCTGGATTCTCTATTCTGTTCCATTGATCTATATGTCTGTTCTTGTGCCAGTACCATGCTGTTTTGAGAACCGTGGCTTTGTAATACACCTTGAAATCTGGTATTGAGATCCCTCCTACTTTATTCTTCTTTCTCAGGATTGCTGTGGCTATTCGGGGTCTTTTTTTTATTCCAGATGAATTTTTGGAGAGTTCTTTCAAGGTCTGTGAAATATGCCGTTGGTATTTTAATGGGGAGTGCATTGAATCTATAGATTGCTTTGGGTAGTATGGACATTTTAATGATGTTGATTCTACCAATCCATGAACATGGTATGTTCTTCCATCTGTTTACGTCTTCCTCTATCTCTTTTTTCAGTGTCCTGTAGTTTTCCGTGTATAGGTCTTTTACCTCCTTAGTTAAGTTTATTCCTAGGTATCTTAATTTTTTTGGTGCGATGGTAAATGGGATTGCCTTTTTAGTCTCTCTGTCTGTAAGTTCACTATTGGTGTATAGAAAGGCCATAGATTTCTTGGCGTTAATTTAGTATCCTGCTACATTGCCGAATTCATTTATTAAGTCTATTAGTTTTTTGACGGAGTCTTTCGGATTTTTTATGTACAATATCATGTCGTCTGCAAATAAAGACAGCTTTACTTGTTCTTTTCCAATTTGGATGCCATTTATTTCTTCTTCTTGTCTAATTGCAATGGCTAATACTTCCAGTACTATGTCAAACAGGAGTGGTGAGAGTGGGCATCCCTGTCTTGTTCCTGTTCTTAGGGGAAATGTTTTTAGTTTTTGTCCATTGAGTATGATGTTTGCTGTGGGTTTATCATATATAGCTTTTATTATGTTGAGGTATGAGCCATCTATTCCCACCTTGTTGAGAGTTTTTATCAAGAAAGGGTGTTGGATTTTGTCAAATGCTTTTTCTGCATCAATTGATATGACTATGTGATTTTTATCTTTCAATTTGTTTATGTGATGTATCACGTTTATTGATTTGCGGATATTGTACCATCCTTGCATTCCTGGGATAAATCCTACTTGGTCATGGTGTATGATCTTTCTGATGTACTGCTGGAGCCGATTTGCTAGAATTTTGTTGAGGATTTTGGCATCTATGTTCATGAGGGATATTGGTCTGTAATTCTCTTTCATTGTGTTGTCTTTATCTGGTTTTGGTATTAGGGTGATGCTGGCTTCATAGAAGGAGCTTGGAAGTGTTCCTTCCACTTGAATTTTTTGGAATAGTCTGAGGAGGATAGGTTTTAGTTCTTCCTTGAATGTTTGGTAAAACTCTCCTGTGAAGCCATCAGGCCCCGGGCTTTTGTTTGCCAGAAGCTTTTTGATGACTGCTTCAATTTCGTCCATAGTTATTGGCCTATTGAGCTGTTTAGATTCTTCTTGATTGATTTTTGGAAGGTTATATTTTTCTAGGAATATGTCCATTTCCTCCAGGTTGTCCAGTTTGTTGGAATAGAGTTGTTCGTAGTATTTTGTAACAATCCTTTGTATCTCAGCGGGGTCTGTTGTTATTTCACCTCTTTCATTTCTGATTTTGTTTATTTGGGTCCTCTCTCTTTGCTTCTTGGTGAGCCTGGCTAGAGGTCCATCAATCTTGTTTATCCTTTCAAAGAACCAGCTCTTGGTTTTGTTGATCTTATGTATTGTTTCTTTGGTCTCTATGTCATTTATCTCCGCTCTGATCTTTGTTATTTCCTTCCTTCTGGTTACACTGGGCTTTTCTTGCTGCTCTTTTTCTGGCTCTTTGAGTTGTAGGGTTAAGTAATTTATTACCATTGTTTCTTGTTTTTTGCAATAGGCTTGTAGAGCTATGAACTTCCCTCTCAAGACTGCTTTCACTGTGTCCCATAGATTTTGGATTGTCGTGTTTTCATTGTCATTTGTTGCCATGATGTTTTTTATTTCTTCTTTGATCTCTCTGGTGACCCAGTCCTTGTTTAATAGCATGCTGTTTAATCTCCATGTGTTTGATTTCTTTGGATTGTATTTATTGTAGTTGATTTCCAGTTTTATGCCACTGTGATCTGAGAAGATGCTTGATATGATTTCTATCTTCTTGAATTTGGAGAGACTTTGCCTATGTCCCAACATATGGTCTATCTTTGAAAATGACCCATGTGCACTTGAGAAGAATGTATATTCTGTGGCTTTGGGGTGAAATGTTCTGAAGATGTCAATTAATTCTATCTGGTCTAGTGAGTCATTTAGGATTGCTGTTTCTTTGCTGATTTTTTGTTTAGAGGATTTGTCCAGTGGTGATAGTGGGGTATTAAAGTCTCCTACTATGATTGTATTGCTATTAATCTCTCCCTTGATATCCTCCAGGAGTTTTTTTATGTATTTGGGTGCTCCTATATTGGGAGCGTATATGTTTACCAGAATTATTTCTTCTTGTTGGATTTCTCCCTTTAGTATTATGAAGTGGCCTTCCTTATCTCTTGTTATGGCATTTACTTTGAGGTCTATTTTGTGAGATATAAGTATTGCTACCCCAGCTTTTTTTTCATTTCCATTTGCCTGAAAGATATTTTTTCATCCCTTCACTTTCAATCTGTGTGAGTCTCTTGTTCTGAGGTGGGTCTCTTGTAGACAGCATATATATGGGTCGTGTTTTTTTATCCATTCAGCTACTCGATGTCTTTTGATTGGAGCATTTAGTCCGTTTACATTTAAAGTTATTACTGAAAGGTGTTTGTTTGTAGTCATATCTACTTTTGTGTCTGTATTCCTTCTTACCTGTTTATTTCTTCTTTTTACAGTATTCCCTTTAGCAATTCTTGCATTGCTGGTTTGGTGGTGATAAACTCCCTGAGGCTTTTTTTGTCTGCAAAGCTCCTGATTTCCCCTTCAATTTTGATTGATAGTCTTGCTGGATATAGTATTCTTGGATTCAGTCCTTTGCTTTGCAACACTTTGTATACCTCCTTCCATTCACTTCTAGCTTGTTGTGTTTCTGTTGAGTAATCATTTGACAATCTGATGGGTGTTCCTTTGTAGGTAACTCTCTGTCTCTCTCTTGCCGCCTTTAGGATTCTCTCTTTATCATTTATATTTGCCATTGAAATTATGACATGTCTTGGTGTGGGTCTTTTGGGGTTGATCCTGCTTGGGACTCTCTGTACTTGCGTAACTTTTATCTTTCCCATATCCAGGAAGTTTTCTGTCATTATTTCTTCGAATAGATTTTCTAATCCCTGCTGCTCTTCTTGTCCTTCTGGCAGCCCTATTATACGCAGGTTACTTCGTTTCATGTTGTCCCGAAGCTCCCTTAGGCTTTCCTCCTGCTTTTTAATTTTTTTCTCCAATTGCTGTTCAGATTGAGCTTGTTTCTGTACCTGATCTTCTAACTCACTAATTCGGTCCTCTGCTTCTTGTAGTCTACTGTTGAAACTTTCCATGGTGTTTTTGATTGTAGCTATATCACTTTTCATTTCTTCCTGATTCTTGCATAAGTTGTTGATTTTATCATCCATCCGATGTATAAATTCCATGACCATTACTCTGAACTCCTTTTCGGTCATGTTGCAAGCTTCAGTTTCACTAATTTCCTTTCTTGGCGACTCCACATTTTCTTTCCTCTGTGAGTTATTTAGTTTCCCCATTCTGGCTATTACCAGAAAGCTCAAGCTTCCGTTTGCGTAGACCTGGGCCGTGTGCTGTGGGGACTTCGCTCCACCCTAGTTTCACTGAAGTGCTCTGACACTAGGACGTGTGGCTGCCTTTGGTTGGTGGGAACCAGACTTGCCCAGGATCAGTGTCCCCAGTGTTCCGTGTGGTCTCGTGTGCACATTTAGAATCAGGGGCCCTGTCTGCACCACACTGTTGGTATGTGCCGAAAATGAGATCCTTAGCATGTGCCAGGAGTCAGAGTTTCCCTGTGTCTGCACCAAGACTCGAGTGTCAAAGTCTCTGTTGCCTTGTGCGGTTTCTCGTTGAGAATCGGGGTCCCTGTGTGTGCATGCACCAACAATTGGGGTCACTGGCTCTTAGTGTGAATGCGCTGTGAGTCAGGGATCCCAGGCAGCTGTGTCCGGCGTGCCAAATTCCCTGAAGTGGAGCTGCGTCCTGCGTGTGCTCTCTCTACTGAGCCAAACTGGCTAGAGCGCACATTCTTAAAATCCTGAAGGTGAGCTGGCTCAGTGCACTCTCCCAGAGTCCCAGAAGGGTGGCAGAGTCCGTCCTGCGCGCCAAATTCCCTAAAGGGAAGCCCCTCTGTGCACGGTCTAAGAATCCCCGAAGGGGGAGCTGTGACCCGCGAGCCAAATTCCCCCAAATTCCCCAAAGGGGAGCCCTCTGTGCGCACTGACAGATTTCCCCGAATGGGAGCTGTTTCTGTCCCGCGCGCGAGCGCGCGCGCCAAATTCCCTAAGGCGGAGCACGTCCCTGAGCAAAGCTCGGCAGCTTGGGCGAGGGGCGGGTCTATCAGTTACTATGGCCCTTTCCACGCGCCTGTGAGCGCTCAGCAGCTTGGGGGAGGGGTGGGTCTATCAGTTACTATGGCACTATCCGCGCACCTGCGAGGAGGGGGATAGGCTCTTTGACTCACGGAAATCTGCGGGGAAGTCTGGATTCTTGTTGTTTGTTGGTCTGAAGCTGTGATAGCAGTTCTCTGTCCCCAGTGGCTGCAGGGTCCTGGTTTGTGTCAGAAGCCAGGATCCGAGTCTCAGGCAGCTCTGTTTCTCAAGATGGCGTGGTCTCCGCGTCCACACCAGCCGCCGAGAAGTGTCCGCTTTGTGCGCGGGGCTCCGCCGTCTAGGACTGCCCTGTTAGGGAGCCCCTTGGAAGACCTGCAGAATATAACTGACCCTATCTCATACACACACACACACCACACACATCTATACTCTCCTCTATGGGTTCCTCACTCACACACTCTCTCTCCCTACCTTCCTGCCGGTCGCCATCTTTTTCGAAATCTCGCCATTTTGAAAGGAAAAGTGGATCTTGTCGGAGGCCTGAAAATCAACAACTGCGGTGACTGCCGAAAAGCTGTGAGCCCCAAAACACCAGTCCCAAGTGGCACAAACGTTTGGACTCAAAGGAGCTCTTCACTCCACCACAGAAAGGTCAGATTTTGCCGGGGAAAAGGTGAGGTCTATAGTCCGGCAGGAGAGAAAAATGCGCGCGCACAGTGGGAGCTGGAGGACCAGGGAGGTCTGTGCTTGGAGAAGCCCGCAGCTGTTGGGGCCGGTGTGATCCATGATTGTGGAAGGGGTGCCAACAGGGGAGATCTCTAAAGAGCAACCCGTTTTGATCTGTTGTGGAGGGATATCCTGGAAGTTTCAGGGATGTGCAGTCGGCTTGAACTTGCCCGCCAGCCTCCGCAAACCGGTATTGGGTGCTACAGAGAAAAAAGGGCTAGAGAGGCATTAGAGTCCTGGAAGTCAACCCAGAAACACTGCCATCCAGAGGTTGAATTACAAATTTAGGAAAATCAAAAATAAAGGAATATCAGAAATTAAGACACCACCTGCTTAAAAATCAGGACTGTATTACAACACTGAGGAGCAGTGAAATGCAGGGAACTGCAATACTGTCCGGACTGGGAAACAGACATGCCAAACAGAACAACAGAAGTGAATGACCTTCACTACTGGACTTTTTTTTTTTAATTTTTTTTTTTAATTTTCATTTTTTGCATCATTTACTTAAGAAACTATATTTTTTCTTTTTTCCTCAATTGATTTTACCTTTTTAATTATTACATTTTTATTTGCAATCAGCATTATTACTACTACTATTTTATCTTTTTTATTTTATTTATTTTTCTTTTTTTATTACTATTTTTTAAGTGCCATTTTATTTTCTCTTTATTTTTTTTAATTCTGGATTAGTGTTCTACAGTCTATTTTCATCTTCCCTTCACCATCGTTGTATTCTATCTTTATGCCATCACTCCCTTCCTAACTTTCCCCTATTGGTGTCCTGTTTATCTTAACCCTTTCCTGCTTTAGCTTTTTCCTATTCTTTCTGTTTACCCCCTGCTAAAATTTCACCCTACGTATATATGTAATTTCCAATCCCCTGCTCCAAGTCCATACGCACCTCTCTTTGCTGTCTTAACTATAAAAAAACAACAACACAGTTTTTCTCTCTGTCCTTTTGTTGTTTGCTTGAATGTTGATTATATCGAATTTTTATGCTTTTTTTGTGAGATTGTTTTGCTTATTCTTTTTGTTTGTTGGTTGGTTTTTGTCTGCTGTGTTTTTGTTTGTTTGTTACTTCTGTTTTCCCTTGCCTCGCTTGATATTAGTTGGTGTTGTAGGTTGTATTAACCTCCAGGTACTTGTTGCTGGCATTTGCTGTGATTAGTGGTTGTTCTATTGGAGTTTACTCCCCATATATATAGTTTGTTCCTCTTTTCTCTATTAGTCTCATTCTAGCCTGTCTTATTTTTTCCCCTTTTCCCAATTTCATTTTGACACCCCCTTTTATTTTCTTTCTTTCTTTTTACTCATCTTCCTCTCCTATTCCCTAATTTGCCTTTCTCTGGTGGTCACCTTTATTGGAGGTTATCAATATTGTGAATACATCGCTGTTCAGTGCCTTGTGTGTTGTACATGGTTGTGTTGTATTTTGTGCCTTTAAATCAACACAGGAGAGAGAGAACTACATAACCAGACATCCAGAGAAGAGAGACCATGGGGAGACAAAGAAACAGCCCTCATAGGAAAGAAAAGCAGGCATCACCAGAAAAGGAAGTAAACGAATTAGAGGCCAGCAACCTATCACAGAAAGAATTCAGAGAAATGGTCATAAGGTAGCTGAAAAGAATGGAAGACAAATTCGACAATATGAGTAAGAACCAAGAGGAAATGAAGAAGAACCAAGAAGAAATGAAAAGTGACATCGCTACTGTAAAGAACTCAATAGAAAGCATCAAGAGTAGAGTAGAAGAAGCAGAGGAGCACATCAGTGAGCTAGAAGACAAGATGGAAAAAATACCCAAATAGAGCAGCTTCTAGAAAAAAAAATTAAAAAGCAGGAGGAGAGCCTAAGGGAACTTTGGGACAACACAAAACAAAACAACATTCACATAATAGGGGTTCCAGAAGGAAAGGAAACTGAGCAAGGAATAGAAAACCTGTTTGAAGAAATAATGACAGAAAACTTCCCAGATATAGGGAAGAAAAAACCCACAAAAATCCAAGAAGCTCACAGAGTCCCAAGCAAAATGAATCCCAAAAGACCGACGCCAAGGCACATTATAATTAAATTGGCAAACACCAAGACAAAGTAAGAATCTTAAAAGCGGCCAGAGAGAGACAGAAAGTTATATACAAAGGAACCCCCATCAGACTAGCAACTAATTTCTCAACAGAAACTCATCAGGCCAGAAAGGAATGGAATGAAATATACAAAGTCATGCAAAGGAAGGGTCTCAATCCAAGAATACTGTACCCAGCAAGGCTATCAATCAAAATTGAAGGTGAAATCAGGAGCTTCACAGACAAAAAAGGACTAAGGGAATTTATCACCACCAAACCAGCAATGAAAGAAATGCTAAAGTGTCTGTGTAAAAAAAAAAAAAAAGAAAGAAAAGAAAAGAAATAGGAAGCGAAGAAGGAACACGGTGGTATAGAATAAAAATGGCCACAAATAAGTACCTATCAATAATAACTTTAAATGTAAATGGATTAAATGCCCCAATCAAAAGACATAGGGTAACAGAGTATATAAAAAAACAAGACCCATATATCTGCTGTCTTCAAGAAAACCACCTTAGAAAAAAAGATGCACACAGACTGAGGGGGAAGGGAAGGAAAAAGGTTTTCCAGGTGAATGGAAACAACAACAAAAAAAAACTGAGGTAGCAATAATTATATATGACAAATTAGATCTCAAAGTGAAGGACATAACAAGAGACATAATACTAAAGGGAGCAATCCAACAGGAAGAAATAACTCCGGTAAACATATACGCACCCAATACAGGAGCACCCAAATACATTAAAAAACTCCTGGAGGATATCAAGGGAGAGATTTACAGCAGTACAATCATAGTAGTACAATCATAGTAGGAGACTTTAATACCCCACTATCACCATTGGACAAATCCTCTAAACAAAAAATCAGCAAAGAAACATCAATCTTAAATGACTCACTAGACCAAATGGAATTAATTGACATCTTCAGAATATTTCACCCCAAAGCCACAGAATATACATTCTTCTCAAGTGCACATGGGTCATTTTCAAAGATAGACCATATGTTGGGACATAGGCAAAGTCTCTCCAAATTCAAGAAGATAGAAATCGTATCAAGCATCTTCTCAGATCATAGTGGCATAAAACTGGAAACCAACTACAATAAAAACAATCCAAAGAAATCAAACACATGGAGACTAAACAGCATGCTATTAAACAATGACTGGGTTACCAGAGAGATCAAAGAAGAAATAAAAAACATCATGGCAACAAATGACAATGAAAACACAACAATCCAAAATCTATGGGACACAGCGAAAGCAGTCTTAAGAGGGAAGTTCATAGCTCTACAAGCCTACTACAAAAAACAAGAAACAATGGTAATAAATTACCTAACCCTACAACTCAAAGAGTTAGAAAGAGACCAACAAGAAAAGCCCAGTGTAAGCAGAAGGAAGGAAATAATAAAGATCAGAGCAGAGATAAACGACATAGAGACCAAAGAAACAATACAAAAGATCAACAAAACCAAGAGCTGGTTCTTTGAAAGAATAAACAAGATTGATGAACCTCTAGCCAGGCTCACCAAGAAGCAAAGAGAGGACCCAAATAAACAAAATCAGAAATGAAAGAGGTGAAATAACAACAGACCCTGACGAAATACAAAGGATTGTTTCAAAATACTATGAACACCTCTATTCCAACAAACTGGACAACCTGGAGGAAATGGACATATTCATAGAAAAATATAACCTTCCAAAACTCAATCAGGAAGAATCTAAACAGCTCAATAGGCCAGTAACTATGGAAGAAATTGAAGCAGTCATCAAAAAACTTTCGGCAAACAAAAGCCCGGGGCCAGACAGCTTCACAGGAGAGTTTTACCAAACATTCAAGGAAGAATTGCAATCTATCCTCCTCAGATTATTTCAAAAAATTCAAGAGGAAGGAACACTTCCAAGCTCCTTCTATGAAGCCAGCATCACTCTAAAACCAAAACCAGATAAAGACAACACAATGAAAGAGGCCAATATGCTTCATGAATATAGATGCCAAAATCCTCAACAAAATTCTATCATATCAGATCCAGCAGTACATCAGAAAGATCATACACCATGACCAAGTAGAATTTATCCCAGGAATGCAAGGATGGTACACTATCCACAAATCAATAAATATGATACATCACATAAACAAACTGAGAGATAAAAATCACATAGTCATATCAATTGATGCAGAAAAAGCATTTGACAAAATCCAACACCCTTTCTTGATAAAAACTCTTAACAAGGTGGGAATAGAAGGATCATACCTCATCATAATAAAAGCTATATATGATAAACCCACAGCTAACATCATACTCAATGGGCAAAAACTAAAACCATTTCCCCTAAGAACAGGAACAAGACAGGGATGCCCACTCTCACCACTCCTGTTTGACATAGTACTGGAAGTATTAGCCATTGCAATTAGACAAGAAGAAGAAATAAAAGGCATCCAAATTGGAAAAGAAGAAGTAAAGCTGTCCTTATTTGCAGATGACATGATATTGCACATAAAAAACCTGAAAGACTCCATAAAAAAACTAATAGACTTAATAAATTAATTCGACAATGTAGCAGGATACAAAATTGATGTCAAGAAATCTATGGCCTTTCTATACACCAATAGTGAACTTACAGAAAGAGAGACTAAAAAAGCAATCCCACTTACCATCACACATAAAAAATGAAGATACCTAGGAATAAACTTAACTAAGGAGGTAAAAGACCTATACGCGGAAAACTACAGGACACTGGAAAAAGAGATAGAGGAAGATGTAAACAGATGGAAGAACATACCATGTTCATGGATTGGTAGAATCAACATCATTAAAATGTCCGTACTACCCAAATCAATCTATAGATTCAATGCACTCCCCATTAAAATACCAACGGAATATTTCACAGACCTAGAAAGAACTCTCCAAAAATTCATCTGGAATAAAAAAAGACCCCGAATACCTGCAGCAATCCTGAGAAAGAAGAATAAAGTAGGAGGGATCTCAATACCAGATTTCAAGCTGTATTACAAAGCCACGGTTCTCAAAACAGCATGGTACTGGCACAAGAACAGACATATAGATCAATGGAACAGAATAGAGAATCCAGATATCGACCCAAACCACTATGCTCAATCAATATTTCACAAAGGAGGCATGAACATGCAATGGAGTCAAGACAGTCTCTTCAGTAAATGGTGTTGGGAAAATGGGACAGATACATGCAAAAAAATGAAACTAGATCACCAACTTAAACCATACACAAAAATAAACTCAAAATGGATACAAGACTTAAACATAAGATGGGAAACCATAAAAATACTAGAGAAATCCACAGGCAGCAAAATCTCAGACATATGCCGAAAGAACTTCTTCACTGATATTGCCCCTAAGGCAATGGAAGCTAAAGAGAAAATAAACAAATGGGACTACATCAAAATAAAAAGCTTTTTTTACAGCAAAAGAAACTATCAACAAAACAACAAGAAAGCCCACTGTATGAGAGAACATATTTGCAAATGTTATCACTGATAAAGGTCTCCAACATCTACAGGCAGCTTATAAAACTTAATAAAAGGAAGATAAATGACCCAATAAAAAAATGGGCAACGGACCTAAATAGAATCTTTTCAAAAGAAGACAGAAGGAAGGCCAAGAGACACATGAAAACATGCTCAACGTCACTAATTATCCGAGAGATGCAAATCAAAATGACAATGCGGTACCATCTCACACCTGTCAGAATGGCTATCATCAACAAATCAACAAACGACAAGTGTTGGCGAGGATGTGGAGAAAAAGGAACCCTCATGCACTGCTGGTGGGAATGCAGACTGGTGCAGCCACTGTGGAGAATAGTATGGAGTTTCCTCAAAAAACTAAAAATGGAACTCCCATTTGACCCAGTAATCCCACTCTTAGGAATATATCCCTAAGAAACTGGAAACACCAATAAGAAAGGATATATGCACCCCTATGTTCATAGCAGCACAATTTACAATAGCTAAGATTTGGAAACAGCCTAGGTGCCCATCAGCAGATGACTGGATCAGAACACTGTGGTACATCTACACAATGGAATACTATGCTGCCATAAAAAAGGAATTCTTACCATTTGCAGCTACCTGGATGCAATTGGAGAAGATTATGCTAAGTGAAATAAGCCAGTCAATGAAAGAAAAATACCACATGATCTCACTCATTTATGGATAATAAAGAACATTATAAACTGTTGAACAAAAAGATAGATACAGAGACAGTAAAGCATCAAACAGAATGTCAAATTACAGTGGGAAGGTTAGGGAGAGGTGGGGGAGATAAGAGATCAACCGAAGGACTTGTATGCATGCATATATGCATAACCAATGGACACAAAACTCTGGGGGGTGAGGGCATGTATGGGAGTGGGGGTGGGGGCAATGGTAAGATATGTACACATATAATACCTTAATAAAAAATAAAAATGCAGAGAAGAGATTCATGGGGCTAGGAGGCAAAAAAAAAATGTTAATGGGTTACTGGGTATAATTTCACCTAGTACCATCTCCTGGTTCTTAGCTCTTTGTATTTTGGCTATGGGTAGGACCAAATCATGTATTGGACTTTGGTTCAGAGCACATGGTACATCATACAACCTAGCACTCCAATCTCTGAGAGTGTTATGACTTTAATGGCCCAAGCCACACCACTGTTGGATAATGATACTTTTGGATAATGAGATATATGATAAGAGTATTGAATCTCATAACAGTAATACATTGCTTGTTCCTTTTACTGTAAAATAATGTTGGCAGGACACTTTGGGGTTGTTTTAAGGCATTCATTACCTTCACAACTTTTTGGTTAGCAGAATCCAGGAAAGCAAACACAAATCCAGGATAAGTCTACCGTTTTCCAATGAGGATAAATAAAGCCACTCTTTTCATGATAAGAGGGATCTAATGTTGCACAGCTGCCACCAGGTAGCTGGCTAGTCTTCCCAACAAATAGTACCATAACAAAGAGTTGTTGTGCTGCAAATTGGCTTCACTGCAGTGGTAGGATTAGGTCACCCATGTAAGAGGAAGTTCATGTTTTTGAGGCCATACACAATCTCCACTCCTGCCAACATGATCCTTTGCTCCTGAGCCCACTGTGCAAGCTGTGGGGTTATGGAAAGGGAGGCTCTCTGATGCCCACAGGGCAGATTATCTTGCCCATCTGATCAAAAGCCTTTTGTGACATGGAGGCCTTTTAATAAGAATTTGTATTGGAGTCCTGGCTGGTGTTTCTCAGTGGATAGAGCATCAGCCCGCCCACTGAAGTGTCTCAGGTTTGATTCCTGGTCAAGGGCCCATACCTGGGTTGCAGGTTCAATCTCTGGTCCCAGTTGAGGCACACGAGGGAGGCAACCAATTGATGTGCCTCTCTCACATCGATGTTTCGCTCTCTCTCCACCCCTCCCTCACTTTCATTCTCTTTAAAAATCAATGGAAAAAATTATCCTAGGATGAGGATTAACTACAAAAAAATAATTTGTATTGGACATAAGCATACCACCCAGCAATTTATCTTCTTGGGTTACTGAGAGGAATTGATGAGCCTGTAAGCCTAAAATGCACAGAAACACAGTTTATGCTCAATGAATGGCAGTTATTATTACTAAAGAACAGAATATGTACAAGCCTATCTAATAAGAGAGTAATATGCAAATTAACCATCACTCCCCTTCGTCCTCAAACCACGCCCACCAGCCAATCAAGAGAGAGTATGCAAATTAACCCAACCAAGATGGCTGCAGCCATGGAGAGAGCAGGAGGGAGGCTTGGGTTTCCCGCACAAGGCTACAAAGTTTCAATTATAGAAGATACATAAATTCCAACAGAAATGGCTGCCGCCACGGAGCAAGCAGAAGGCTTGGCTCCACTCCAGGCTACAAAGTTTCAATTGTAGAAGATAAATAAATCCCAGATACCAGGGCCTCCGCTTGGGTCGCCAGGGGGCATGGCCGGCCTGCAAACCACCACAGGCCCCTCGCCCAGGCTGCCCCACACCCCAAGAGGACCCCCACCCGGATCCAGGACACCCTTCAGGGCAAACCAGCTGGCCCCCACCCATGCACCAGGCCTCTATCCTATCTAATAAAAGTAATATGGAGATTGACCATCACTCCAACACACAGATGGCTGCTCCCATGTGGTCAAAGATCCTGCCTCCATGTGGACACAAGATGGCCACCACAAGATGGCCAGCAGGGGAGGGCAGTTGGGAGGGACCAGCCTGCAAGGGAGGGCAGTTGGGGGCGATCAACCCTTCAGGGGAGGGCAGTTAGGGGTGACCAGGCAGACAGAGGAGGGAAGTTGGGGGCAAACAGGCTGGCAGGGGAGCAGTTAGACATCAATCAGGCTGGCAGGGGAGTGGTTAGGGGGTGATCAGGCTGGCAGGCAGAAGCAGTTAGGGGCAATCAGGAAGGCAGGCAGGCGAGCAATTGGGAGCCAGCAGTCCTGGATTGTGAGAGGGATCCCAGATTGGAGAGGGTGCAGGCTGGGCTGAGGGACACCCCTCTCCCCCTGTGCATGAATTTCATGCACTGGGCCTCTAGTGTATAAATAAGTCCTGAAACCATATTGAAAAAATCTGATAGGTAGAAAAATTAAGTATACTGTTTGTATAGTGCATAAAACACTCAAAACAGGCTATGAACACAAGGAAATCGTATTTCTTTTCCAAGAAAACTTTTACTAACTTAAGTCAAATTCAGTACTGTTACTTTAATCAGAATAAAGTATTTTCACTTTAAAACAAAATCACAATGTCAGGTTAAGAGCTATGGTTGCCTAGAACTTTTAGATTATATCATATTCATGCATAATGTAAAGTATAGTAAAGTTTATTTGTGTGATACAAAAAAACTGCAAAAGGGAAAGTATTTACACATTTTTTAAAAGGGAATTGGGTTTTTTTGTTTTGTTTTTATTTTTTTAATATATATTTCTTTATTGATTTCAAAGAGAAAGGAAGAGGGAGAGAGAGATAGAAACATCAATGATGAGAGAGAATCATTGATCAGCTGCCTCCTGCACACCTCTACTGGGGATGGAGCCCGCAACCCAGGTATGTGCCCTTGGCCGGAATCGAACCTGGGACCCTTCAGTCCACAGGCCAACGCTCTATCCACTGAGCCAAACCAGCTAGGGAATAAAGGGGAATTGTTTTGTAAGTTATTAATTTTCTTTCTCATAACTCTTTTCCTCCTAATGATCTAAAAGTGCTTGGTAGCAATTGTGGTCACCACTTTACCAAATGGGCAATAAATTTCATTAATAATCCAATTGATAATTATTACACAGGACATTGTGTGGGTTGTGGGTCCAGGACAGAAAAGAAAATTGCTCCAGCTTCTATAGAGCTATAATCCAATGTGGATGAAACAGGATATGATGCTGACAGAGGCACATACAGAGCTATACACCAGCGGGCACTGAAGTTGTCTGCATATTATATGGGTGAGCAACTACCATTTCCTTCCCCTTTGTCTCTTTAAAAAGCAGCCTCGTTTCTAGAGAAAGAGAGGGAGTGCTCTGAGAGCAGGAGTGTGAGGCGGAGGCTGAGCCAGGAATGTAGCACAGCTTGCAGAGTGGCCATGAGTAGGCCAGCTTGAAGGAGAGGGTTGACTGAACTGTCAGCGCAGTAACAGGAAATGAAGGGAATAAAGCAGGAGGAAAGTCTTAAGGTCGTGTTACATGGCAAGGACACAGCTGGTCAAGAAAACTGTAAGTCCACACTCCCCAGCTCCTAACATTACTGGGAAACCCCACTTCCTTGATATCTCATAAATCACAGAATTTCCCAGATAAATTCGTTTAATTATTCTCTCTGCTGTTATCACTAAACCGGTTCATTGTCTCAGAGAGACTTTCTTAGTTTTATCACACATACTAGAGGTGGAAAAATGAAATTACACTAACTATAAACAGATGAAATGTCCGTTTGAAAACCCCATGACAATTTGTAGCGCTTTTCTCCAGCATTACAGATCTGCCCCCAGGAAACATCCCAGTCATGTTCCTTCATCCTGACTGCCCTGCCGCTTCACTGTGGGTTCACATTTGTATGTGTGTGTGCATGTGTGTGCAAGTGGTACTCTAATGCCTTGAATGCCCAAGGTTTATATGTTTTTGTTTGTTTGTTTTTATTTAATTAATTTATTGGGATGACATTGGTTAATAAAATTATATAGGTTTCAGGTGAAGGTTTGTATGTTTTAACTCCCCATATATTTTATCATGGCTAGCAGTCACATAATTGGTTTCCAATAAACACTGGGTCAACATTTGAGAAAAATTTACGAGTAAAGGATAACCTTGTGTACTGCTCCTCTCTCTCTCTCTCTCTCTCTCTCTCTCTCTCTCTCTCTCTCTCTTTTTCTCTCTCTCTTGTTGTTATTAATCCTCACCTGAGGATATTTTCCCATTGATTTTTAGACAGAGTGGAAGGGAGGGGTAGAGACAGAAAGAGAGAAACATTGATGTGCAGAGACGCATCAATTGGTTGCCTCCTGCATGCACCCCATACTGGCTAGGGCGAAATCCCTTGCTCTTGATGTTAATGTCCCCAGCACTTTTTATTCAGCCTAGAAATACCCCATGCATTGTCTCACACAAACCAGTTGTGACCTTTGAAGTGTGATATGAGGGGCTAAGCTTTTCTGCCTCCTTTCACTGATGCCTAAAATTTAACCATGAGCGATTTTATTCACCTGCATTCAGCATGTCATTTTCCTGATACCCTTTATAAAGGCCTTTCCTTGAGCAGCAAAGAACACTGCATCAGGAACCCAGGTGTGTCCCTGTAAAGCCTCGGGATCAATGAAGCCTTGGGCAAGTCACACAAGCTCTTCCTCCACTCTGAACATGGGATGCCACCCAGAGATACCTGAGAAGCAGACCAAATAATGCAGCAAAGTACTTGGCACAGTGCCTAGCATGAGGCCGGGGCTCCATCAATGATAGCTTTCCTTGTAACTTCCTCAGTTTCTCATCTGTAAAATGGAGCTTCTACTTACTTGTCCTGCCTACCTTATACAGGTAATCCAAAAATCTGCTTTCATGCCCACCCCCCTTCAAGGTCAGTTTCCTTTGGTACCATTTTTAATCCCAATTCACAGTAAGAAATATATTTTACATCATGAATCCAGCATACACACATATCTAACTAAAATAAAAGTTTCACTTATAACTGTATAACTTTATAACTGTATTAAACAATACACATATTAGAGCATGCAGTTGGATAATATCCATTCAATTTTATTTCATTTTCTAAAAAATGCTGATTGAGACCCACTAAACACTCACATGACCAGTCTGAAATATATCACTCTATTATCTAATGTGCAAAGAGAAGTTTTCTTCCAGATCCCTCCTGAGTTATCTACTTGTAAGTTGTTCCTTGGTGCTGCTGGCACTTCCATTTGCTCCCAGTTTTGTCCCCTCATCCCTTTCTGCTTCATCTTGCTCATACCCTCATCATGTGACACTCGTAGACACAGCCTTCTCTATAGGCTGTAGCTTCCTCTGCTCAGGGCCCGCCTGTCCCCTTGTTTTCAGCATGTGGCTGAATGTGGTATCAAATATCTTTATTGAAGGTTTGAGAAAATTAGGTTGTATAAGAGAAAACAAAGGCCACCACACCTAAGAAATCAGATCTCTTTTAGGCAAAGGGCCCCGCATATGCGCACCCAGTCTTACCCAGCTCCCTGCCCTGAGGATCGCTCCTCCTTACCAAAAGTGTATTCCCCACTCCCACCCTGAAGAAGAGAAGCTCTTCTTCATCCTACATTTCAGGAAACTCCGCCCTGACCAGAGGCTTGATCTCCCAGGAAGGACCACGCCCTTTCTTCCACAGTCCAGTCCACATCAAGTGTTCTGGGACTTGACCCCTCAAGTCCCACTGAGAGATCTGGGTGTGGGGTGTTATTCTATGTGCTAAGTCTTGTAATGAGGCCCAGGTCAGTGTGAGCTCTGATTCAGGGATCCCTTTACAATCTCACTTTCAATGTGAGTATGGTCACCTTTTCTCTGCTGTCAGCAGGTTGCTGCTGTACCCAACACACACTGGGGAGGCAGCTTAGCCTAAAACTCAGGAGGCACATCTCTCCTCAGAGCCGCCCACGCACACTGTCATTCTGAAGTGTTCAGTTCCATTCCTTCATGTCCCTCCACACCTCTTCATCCTTTCCCCTTCTGACCATCTGCTAGCAAGACAGAGACCTTTGCTGGGTCGCACATCCCAGATGCATCTTCCTTAGCTGCACAAAGCTTACAGACTGTGGCTTCTATAAAAGACTCCAATAATTCCTAATCAAGAGCCCTCCTCCATGGCTTCTGTCTGCAAGAAGAGAAAGAGATGGCTTATTTTCCAGCTACAAAAAATTTTTATAAGAATCCAATGAAATAAATGTTAAAAATTATCTTCATTATTTTTTAAAATATATTTTTATTGATTTCAGAGAGGAAGGGAAATAGAAACATCAATGATGAGGGAGAATCATTGATTGGCTGCCTCCTGCACACCCCACTCTGGGAATCGAGCCTGCAACCTGGGCATGTGCCCTGACCGGGAATCAAACCATGACCTCCTGGTTTATAGGTTGACGCTCAACCACTGAGCCACGCCAGCTGGGCTGATCTTCATTACTGAAATAAAGCACAGTCCTGTACTTTCCACCTTAGTCCCTGCACCTTAGAATGCATGCATTTATCAGGAAATTTGCAACCAGATGTTTTTTTATATAGCAAAGGTAGAAATTTATTGAGAAACAAGCACAGACTCCCATGTGGGGAGGGGAAAAGAGTTCCACAGCACAGATTCCCATGTCGGGAGAGAAAAGAGTCCCACTGGGTCCCTTTTCCCTATGGTTTATAAAGGCTACAGATCTTTGTGCCTTGATATCCCCTCTGATTGGTCACCATCCCCTTCTGATTTGGTCACTATAGCAACTCCTGAGCTTAAAGGTCAAACTTCACGTGAGGCTCCCTCCTTCTCCTTTATTGTTCTCCTATTCCCTCTGGGCTTTCTTCCTCCCTCTATTGTGTAAATGTGTACCTTTTGCTACTCCCAACTCCCTTGTCTTATGGAAATGTAACCTTTGCAGCTCTATAGCCCTGTGCTTTATCCATGGACCCCTTAATTTATAAAATTTCCTAAACCTACCTATTTTACCCCAAAAACTCTTTTTAGTACCTCCTCTGATTAGGACACCCCAACTGCCATTGGGGACAGCTGCTGACAAATGGTCTCTTTCCTGGCTTCCCAGACACGCCTGTAACGGCTACAGCCTCTGAGGATGGTTTGGGAGGAGTACAGAGAAGGTGGCTCCAGCATCGGGGAGGAAATTAATTTCCTTGCCTCCCCATTATCAGGCTTACCCGGGGCTCCTGGGTGGAGGTGGCATTCCTCTGAGGAGCTGGGTTGGGGGACCCCGAGCCTCATCAGTCCTGTTGGGCCAGCTGGGTTGCCAGCCCCACCCCAAGGGACCTCCGTCTCCAGGGGCAGTCGACTTCCAGTGGTTTCCTTGACAGACAGGACAGGGCTCTGGGGGTTCACCAGGCCCCTTGGGTAAGGTGACCAGATTTTAACATTGGTAAAGCGGGACACCATTGACGGGGGGGGGGGGGGGGGGGGGGGAGTTCTTGATTAAAAATATGGTCTATATGGAGCAACAAAAATTTTCATAGAACGCAAAAATAGTATTGTAATATATTTTTTTTAATTTCAACCTAAGTACAATTTACAAATATAATAAATAAAAAATTATGTATAGTATTATTTTATTCTTTGGCATATTTCTCATTTGAGTGAATTTTTTTTAGGAGATTGCTGTCCTTGTTTAAAAGGTCATGAATTTGCCGTAACGTAAGTCGTAAGTGTCACTTTCAAGGCCGGCGCTAGACTTTTTGCCACCACTATAAAATATAAATAATATGAGTACTGTCTGCTAAATTCAAGAAAATTTATGTATTTATGAAATAAATAAATAAATTACTTACCTAAATTATCTGAATAGCTGATTTGTGATGACATCACTTGTTTAACTAGCTTACTAGCACGCAGTACGATGTGTATCGTCTGAGAGACAGTTACAAAATGTTTTCGTCGTTGCCAATCCCCAAAAAATGCCATTGTTCATTAAGTCCAAACAATGGTGGTCGAATTCTAACAACTGATCAACAATGCGAACTTTGATAAGCAGTTCTCGACAATCAGTTCTCAACAATTATTTGTTATTATTAAAGTTTAACATTATAAAATTAACAAAAATAATATAAAACTGATATCCTGGCTAAATAGCCACATGGCCGCCGAAAACCGTATATTCCCTTCCGGTTCTCCACTGTTTGTCTGCATTCTTTCCAAAAATCAGGACATTTTTAAAACGCCGCGGGACACAGGACAAATTGTTAAAAATCGGGACTGTCCCGCCAAAAGCGGGACGTCTGGTCACCTTGCCCTTGGGGCAGCTCCGGCCCATAACTCCAACCTGTCTACAGTTGTAGCGGGTGACTGGGACTGACCGTTGTCCCAGGCTCAGACTGGGGCCCTTGTCTTGCTGAAGCGCAGCACGAAGAGTTTTAGTTTTGGTCTGGCTTCCTCTGGTTCTCCTTTTTCCTCCTTCTGGTCTCTATTATGGAACACAGAGGTGGTAACTTTCAGTAGATTTGTAAAAGTACTCTCGGGACCAATAGCCAATTCTTGCAACCTCCTGATGTCTGGGACAGCCTGAGTGATAAATTTGTCCTTAGAATTAGTTGTCCCAATCCTGAATCTGGGGTAATGTTGGTGTGCTTAACCAATGCCTCCCTGAGCCTTCCAAAAAGGCCAGGGGTCTTCGTCAGCCCTTGGATTAAGGGTGGTTAATTTAGAGTAGTTGACAGGCTTTCTTTTATTATGTCTGAGGCAGTGCTTTATTTTCTACCTCTCAGTTTCAGGATTCTATTGAGAGTCTACAGGGGACTGCCTCCTGTCCCGTTAAGAAATTCTTGCTTCTTTTCTCAGAGCCTTTTATTCCCTTGGTATAAGTAAGAAAATGGTCATTCCCAAATTCTTTTGCTTTTTCTAGTATACCGTGCTTTTCAGTGGCTGAGAGGGTCAGGTTTAATATGAGCATGATGTCTCTATGTCTCTATATGAGAGATTATACACTTGAATGAGGGTTTGGAAGACCTCAATATATTTGTCAGGGTCTTCCAAGAACTTTTCTAAATCACTTTTAATTTGTCTCATGTCCTGGGGTGAAAAGTGGATCTGGGCTAAAGTATGGCCAGAAACTTTATCTGTCTTGGAGCAACTTAAGGTCAGCTCAGCCCTGGGCGGGGATGTGGCCTCCGGCTTTTCTTCTGGTGGATTTTGAGTTGTTATTGGCAGGATCGAGGGATTAAGTTTACAATTTCTGCCTGTTTTTGGCTTGTCCTCTAGAGGAAAGAAAGTCTTGACACATGGGACTTCCAACCATTTATATTCTTCCTACAGAAAAGATCTAACTGTAGGATGGTGTTATACTTGAGGCTTAACTCTGAGGGCCAGCTTTCACCATTCTCTAGTTGGTATTGAGGCCAAATCTGAGTGTAGAAGAAAATCAGGCATTACTTTTTCAAGGTTTGGGGCCCAAAATTATTCCAATTCTTTGTTTTTAATTTAAATTCTTTATTGTTTAAAGTATTACATAAGTCTCCTTTTTCCCCCATTGACCTCTCCTAAGCCTCCCCCACCCCCCTGTCTGTGTCCATTGGTTATGCTCATATGCATGCATACAAGTCCTTTGGTTGATCTCTTACCCCTTGCCTCCCCCTACCTTCCCTCATAGGTTGGACAGTCTGTTCTATGTTTCTATGTCTCTGCTTCTATTTTTGTTCATCAGTTTATGTTGTTCATTATATTCCACAAATGAGTGAGATCATGTGATATTTATCTTTCTTTAACTGGCTAATATTTCGCTTAGCGTAATGCTCTCCAGTTCCATCCATGCTGTTGCAATGCAAATGGTAAGAATTCCTTCTTTTTCCAGCAGTATAGTATTCCATTGTGTAGATGTACCACAGTTTTCTGATCCACTCATCTGCTGATGGGCATTTGGGCTGTTTCCAAATCTTAGCTATTGTAAATTGTGCTGCTATGAACATAGGGCTGCATATATCCTTTCTGATTGGTGTTTCTGTTTTCTTGGAATATATTCCTAGAAGTGAGATTACTGGGTCAAATGGAAGTTCCATTTTTAATTTTTAGAGGAAACACCATATTGTTTTCTACAGTGACTGTACCAGTATGCATTCCCACCAGCAATGCAAGAGGGTTCCTTTTTTTCTGCATCCTCCCCAACACTTGTCATTTGTTGAACTGTTGATAATAGCCATTCTGACAGGTGTGAGATGGTACCTCATTGTTGTTTCGATTTGCATCTCTCGGATGATTAGTGACTTTGAGCATGCTTTCATATGTCTCTCGGTTTTCTGTATGTCCTCTTTCAAAAAGTGTCTATTTAGGTCCTTTGCCCATTTTTTTTTATTGGATTGTTAAATTGTATGAGTTCCTTATAAATTTTGGAGATTAAACCCTTATCGGAGATAACATTAGCAAATATGTTCTCCCATGCAGTGGGCTTACTTGTTTTGTTGATGGTTTCTTTTGCTGTGCAGAATCTTTTTAATTTGATGAAGTTCCATTTGTTTATTTTCTCCTTAGTTTCCATTGGTCTAGGAGCTGTATCAGTAAAGATATTGCTACGACATATGTCTGATATTTTGCTGCCCATGGATTCTTCTAAAATTTTTATGGCTTCATGTCTTAAGTTTAAGTCATTTACCCATTTGAGTTTATTTTTGTGTATGGTGTGAATTGGTGGTCTAGTTTCATTTTATTTATTTATTTTTTTGCATGTATCTGTCCAATATCCCCAACCATTTATTGAAGAGACTGTCTTCACTCCATTGTATGCTCTTGCCTCCTTTGTCAAATATTAATTGAGTATAATGGCTTGGGCTGATTTCTGCATTCTTTGTTCTGTCCCATTGGTCTACATCTCTGTTGTTGTGCCAGTACTGGACAGTTTTGAGAACCGTGACTTTGTAGTATAGCTTGGTATTGTGATCCCTCCAACTTTGTTCTTCTTTCTCAAGATTACTGCAGTTATTCAGGGTCTTTATTCCAGTTAAATTTTTGGAGAGTTTGTTCTAGGTTTTTGAAGTATGCCATTGGTATTTTAATAAGGATTGTATTGAATATATAGATTGTTTGGGGTAGTATGGACATTTTAATGATGTGGTTCTACCAATCCATGAACACAGTATACCCTTCCATTTGTTTATGTCTTCCTCTATCTCTTTTTATCAGCGTCCTTTAATTTTCTGAATATAGGTCATTTAACTCCTTGCTTAAATTTATTCCTAGGTATCTTAAATTTTTTGTTGCAATGGTAAATGGGATTTTTTTTTTTAGTTTCTCTTTCTGTGAGTTCATTATTGGTGTATAAAAAAGCCATAGATTTCTGGGTGTTAATTTTGTATCCTGTTACATTGCCAAATTCATTTATTAATTTTAGTAGTTTTTTTATGGAGTCCTTAGGGTTTTCTATGTACAATATCATGTATTCTGCGAATAATGACAATTTTACTTCTTCTTTTCCAATTTGGATGCCTTTTATTTCTTCTTCTTGTCTGATCACTATGGCTAGCACTTCCAGTACTATGTCAAACAGGAGTGGTGAAAGTGGGCATCCCTCTCTTGTTCCTGTTCTTAGGGGAAATGGTTTTAGTTTTTGCCCATTGAGTATGATGTTGGCTATAGGTTTGTCATATAAGGCTTTTATTATGTTGAGGCATGATCCCTGAATTCTCACTTTGCTGAGAGTTTTTATCAGGAAAGGGTGTTGGATTTTCTCAAATGCCTTTTCTACATCTATTGATAAGATTATGTGTTTTTTGCCTCTCAATTTGTTTATGTGATGTATCACCGTTTATCGATTTTAGAATGTTGTACCAGCCTTGCATTCCTGGATAAATCCCACTTGGTTATGGTGTATAATCTTTCTAATGTAATGCTGGATCCAATTTGCTAGAATTTTGTTGAGGATTTTAGCATCTATGTTCATCAGAGATATTGGCCTGTAATTCTCTTTCTTTGTAGTGTTCTTACCTGGTTTTGGGGATTAGGGTAATGCTGGCTTCATAGAAAGAGCTTGGCAGTGTGCCTTCCTCTTGAATTTTTTTGAATAGTCTGAGAAGGATAGGTTTCAGTTCCTCTTTGAATGCTTGGTAATAATCCCCTGTGAAGCAGTCTGGCCCCAGACTTTTGTTTGATGGAACTTTTTTGATGACGGCTTGAATTTCCTCCTTAGTTATCAGCCTGTTGAGATTTTTTTATTCTTCTTGGTTGAGTTTTGGAATATCATATTTTTCTAGCAATATGTCCATTTCTTCTACGTTAACCAGTTTGTTGGAATAGAGTTGTTCATAGTATTTTTTTTTAGAATCCTTTGTATTTCTGTGGGGTCTGTCGTTATTTCGCCTCTTTCATTTCTGATTTTGTTTATTTGGGTCCTCTCTCTTTGCTCCTTGCTGAGCCTGGCTAGGGGTTCATCAATCTTATTTATCCTTTCAAAGAACCAGCTTTGGTTTTATTGATCTTTTGTATTGCTTTTTGTTTTTTGTTTGTTTGCTTGCTTGCTTTTGGTCTCTATATCATTTATTTCTGCTCTGATCCTTATTATCTCCTTCCTTCTGCTCACTCTTGGCTTTTTTGTTGTTGTTGCTCTCTTTCTAATTCTTTAAGTTGTACAGTTAGATAATTTGTTACCAGTTTTTCTTGTGTTTTTTTTTTTTTTGCGGTAGGCCTGTAATGCTATGAACTTACCTCTCAGGACTGCCTTCACTGTGTCCCACAAGTGTTGGATTATTGTGTTTTCATTGTCATTTGTTTCCAGGACGTTTTTAATTTCTTCTTTGATCTCTTTGGTAACCCAATAATTTTTTAATAGCATGCTATTCAGCCTCCAAGTGTTTGAATTTTTTAATTGTTTTTATTGTAGTTGATTTCTAATGTTATGCTATTGTAGTCTGAGATGATCTTGATATGATTTCAATCTTCTTGAATTTGGAGAGACTTTGCCTGTGACCCAATATGTGATCTATCTTTGAAAATGTCCAATGTGCACTTGAGAAGAATGTTTATTCTGTAGCTTTGGGGTGAAATGTTCTGAATATGTCAATTAATTCCATCTGGTCTAGTGAGTCACTTAGGATTGCTGTTTCTTTGCTGTTGTTGTTTTTCTGTTTGTTTTGTTTTTTTTTTTTTGTCTAGAGGAATAATCCAGTGATGTCAGTGGAGTATTAAAGTCTCCTACTATGCTCACATTGCTGTTGATATCTCCCTTCCAGATTTTTTTTTAATGTATTGTGGGTGCTCCTGCATTGGGTGCATATATATTTACCAGAGTTATATCCTCTTGTTGTATCAATCTCCTTAGTATTATGAAGTGGCCTTCCTTATCTCTTGTTATGGACTTCACTTTGAGGTCTATTTTGTCAGATATAAGTATTGCTACCCAAGCTTTTTTTTTTTTTTAAATTTCCATTTGCCTAAAGGATATTTTTCCATCCCTTCACTTTCAGTCTGTGTGAGTCTCTTGTTCTGAGAAGGGTCTCTTGTAGACAGCATATATATGGGTCATATTTTCTTATCCATTCAGACAATCAATGTCTTTTGATTGGAGCATTTAGTCCATTTACATTTAAAATTATTATTGATAGATACTTGTTTGTAGCCATTTATATTTTTGGTGCCTGTGTTCCTCCCCCCCTCTTCCCCATGACTCCCCCTCCCCTCCCCCCCCCCCCCGCCTTTTTTTTCTTCTTTTTACAGCAGTCCCTTTAGCATTTCTTGCATTGCTGGCTTGGTAGTGATAAACTCCCTTAGCCTTTTTTTTTTTTTGTCTGTGGAGGTCCTTATTTCCCCTTCAATTTTTAATGATAGCCTTGCTGAATAGAGTATTCTTGGATTCAGTTCCTTGCTTTGCATCACTTTGTAAACTTCCTTCCATTCCCTTCTGGCCTGATGTGTTTCTGTTGAGAAATCATATGGTAATCTAATGGGAGATCCCTTGGACGTAACTTTCTGTCTCTCTTTTGCAGACTTTAAGATTCTCTCTTTGTCCTGAACATTTGCCATCGTAATTATGATGTGTCCTAGTGTGGGTCTTTTTGGGTTTATCTTGTTGGGACTCTCTGTGCTTGTGTGATTTTTTCCCCAAAATCAGGGAAGTTTTCTGACATTATTTATTCAAATAGGTTTTCTAACCCTTGTTCCTGTTCTTGTCATTCTGGCACCCCTATTATTTGTATGTTGCTTCGTTCCATGTTGTCCCAAAGCTCCCTTAGGCACTTCTCCTGGTTTCTAATTTTTTTCTCCAATTGCTGTTCAAATTGAGCTTGTTGGAAAAAGGAAGATGGCTACCGGCAGGAAGGTAGGGAGGTAGTGTGAGAGAGTGAGGGAACAATAGAGGAGTGTGTGGACATGTATGGTGTGTGTGTGTGTGGACGTGGGTGGTGTGTGTGTGTATGAGCTAAGGACAGTTAGATTCTGCAGGTCTTCCAAGGGGCTGCCAAGCTGGGCAGTCTTAAATGGCGGAGCCCTGCTCCCACCGCCGACACTACAGGGCGGACAGCTCAGGCACAGAGACCACACCATCTTGAGAAACAGAGCAGCTTGAGACTAGGATCCTGGCCTCAGCACTACCCAGTCTGGTCTCAGACGCAAACCAGGACCCTGCAGCCACTAGGGACAGAGACCTGCGACCACAGCTGCAGACCCATAGACACCAAGAATCCAGACATCCCAGCCGCAGATTTCTGTGAGTCACAGAGCCTAACCCTCCTCCCTGCAGGCTCGCAGGCAGCTCCATAATAACTGATAGACCAGCCCCTTGCATGGGCCGCAGAGCCACTACAGGAATTTGAGCCTGGGAGCGCACAGACACTGGGAATCTGTTCCCCACAATGCAATCGGGCAACCAAACCTGAAGCCCACGCAGGGCGGCAGTGTCACCTGACTTCGATTCTGGGCAAGCGCACGTGGAAGTCTGTTTTCTGCAGCTCAGGAGTGGACCTCCTGCCGACACAGTGCTACTGTGCAACCAGTCCCCCAAGCTGACCAGGACCCCGGGCTTTTGTTTGCTGGGAGCTTTTTGATGACTGCTTCAATTTCTTCAATAGTTTTTGGCCTATTGGGATTTTTAGAATCTTCCTGATTGAGTTTTGGAAGGTTGTATTTTTATAGGAATATGTCCATTTCCTCCAGGTTTTCTAGTTTGTTGAAGTAGAGTGGTTCATAGTATTTTTAACAATCCTTTGTATTTCTGTGGGGTCTGTTGTTATTTCACCTCTTTCATTTCTGATTTTGTTTATTTGGGTCCTCTCTCTTTGCTTCTTGGTGAGCCTGGCTAGAGGTTCATCAATCTTGTTTATCCTTTCAAAGAACCAGCTCTTCGTTTCAGTGACCTTTTATATTGCTTTTGGTCTCTGTCATTTATTTCTGCTTTGATCTTTATTATCTCCTTCCTTCTGCACACTCTGGCCTTTTAATGTTGCTCTCTTTCTAATTCTTTGAGTTGTAGAGTTAGATGATTTACTACCATTTTGTCTTGTTTTTTGAGGTAGGCCTGTAGAGCTATAAACTTCCCTCTCAGGACTGCTTTCATTGTATCCCATAGATTTTGGATTGTTGTGTTTTTATTGTCATTAGTTTCCAGGATGTTTTTTAATTTCTTCTTTGATCTCATTGGTAATCCAATCATTGTTTAATGGCATGCTATTCAGCTTCCAAGTGTTTGAGTTTTTTGGATTGTTTTTATTGTAGTTTATTTCTAATATTATGCCATTGTGGTCTGAGAAGATGCTTGGTATGATTTCAACCTTCTTGAATTTGGGGAGACTTTGCTTGTGACCCAATATGTGGTCTATCTTTGAAAATGTCCCATGTGCACTTGAGAAGAACATATGTTCCTTGGTTTTGGGGTGAAATATTCTGAAGATGTCAATTAAGTCCATCTGATCTAGTGAGTCATTTAGGATTTTTTGACTGTTTCTTTGCTGGGGTTTTTTTGCTGATTTTTTTGTCTAGAGGATTTATCCAGTGATGTCAGTGGAGTATTAAAGTCCCCTACTATGATTGTATTGTCAATCTCTCCCTTGATATCTCCCAGGAGTTTATTTTTATGTATTTGGGTGCTCCTGCATTAGATACATATATGTTTATCAGGGTTATATCCTCTTGTTGTATCGATCCCTTTGGTATTATGAAGTGGCCTTCCTTATCTCTTGTTATGGCCTTTACTTTGAGGTCTATTTTATCAGATATAAGTATTGCTACCCTAGCTTTTTTTTTCATTTCCATTTGCCTGCAAGATATATTTCCGTCCCTTCACTTTCAGTCTGTGTGAGTCCCTTGTTCTGAGGTGGATCTCTTGTAGACAGCATATATATGGGTCGTGATTTTATCCATTCAGCCACTCAATGTATTTTGATTGGAGCATTTAGTCCATTTACATTTGAAGTTATTATTGAAAGGTACTTGTTCGTAGTCATTTCTATTTTTGTGCCTGTGTTCCTTCTTACCTTTTTATTTCTTCTTTTTACAGTATTCCCTTTAGCATTTCTTGCATTGCTGGCTTGGTAATGATAAACTCCCTTAGCCTTTTTTTCTTTTTGTCTGCAAAGCTCCTGATTTCCCCTTCAATTTTGATTGATAGTCTTGCTGGATAGAGTATTCTTGGAGTCAGTTCTTTGCTTTGCAACACTTTTTATACCTCCTTCCATTCCCTTCTAGTTTCTGTTGAGAAATCATTTGATAATCTGATGGAGGATCCTTTGTAGGTAACTGTCTCTCTCTTGTAACCTTTAAGATTCTCTCTTTGTCCTTAACATTTATGGTTTCCCATCTTATGTTTAAGTCCTTTATCCATTTTGAGTTTATTTTTGTATATGGTGTAAGTTGGTGGTCTAGTTTCATTTTTTTTTTGCATGTATCTTTCCAATTGTCCCAACACCACTTATTGAAGAGACTGTCTTGACTCCATTGTATGTTCATGCCTCCTTTGTCGAATATTAATTAGGCATAGTGGTTTGAGTCAATTTCTGGGTTCTCTATTCTATTCCATTGGTCTATATGTCTGTTCTTGTGCCAGTACCAGGCTGTTTTAAGAACAGTGGCTTTGTAATACAGCTTGATATCTGGTATTGAGATCCCACCTACTTTGTTCTTCTTTCTCAGGATTGCTGTGGGTATTTGGGGTCTTTTTTTATTCCAGACGAATTTTTGGAAAGTTCATTCTAAGTCTGTAATATGCCATTGGTATTTTAATGGGGATTACATTGAATCTATAGATTGCTTTGGGTAGTATGGACATTTTGATGATGTTGATTCTACCAATCCATGAACACGGTACGTTCTTCTATCTGTTTATGTCTTCCTCTATCTCTTTTTTCAGTGTCCTGTAGTTTTCTGCATATAGATCTTTTACCTCCTTAGTTAAGTTTATTCCTAGGTATCTTCATTTTTTTGGTGGATTTTTCTATGGAAAATGGGATTGCTTTTTTATTCTCTCTTTTTGTAAGTTCACTATTGGTGTAAAGAAATGTCATAGATTTATTGGCATTAATTTTGTATCCTGCTACATTGCCAAATTCATTTATTAAGTCTAATAATTTTTTGATGGAGTCTTTAGGGTTTTCTATGTACAGTATCATGTCATCTGTGAATAAGGACATTTTTACTTCTTTTCCAATTTGGATGCCTTTTATTTCTTCTTCTTGTCTGATCATAATGGCTAGTACTTCCAGTACTATGTCGAACAAGAGTGGTGAGTGTGGGCATCCCTGTCTTATTCTTGTTCTCAGGGGAAATGGTTTTAGTTTTTGTCCATTGAGTCTGATGTTGGCTGTGAGTTTGTCATATAGGGCTTTTATTATGTTGAGGTATGATCCTTCTATTCCCACCTTGCTGAGGGTTTTTATTGAGAAAGGTTGTTGGATTTTGTCAAATGCTTTTTCTGCATCAATTGATATGACTATGTGATTTTTATCTCTCAGTTTGTTTATGTGATGTATCACGTTTATTGATTTGCGGATATTGTACCATCCTTGCATCCCTGGGATAAATCCTACTTGGTCATGGTGTATGATCTTTCTGATGTACTGCTGGATCCGATTTGCTAGAATTTTGTTGAGGATTTTGGCATCTATGTTCATGAGGGATATTGGCCTGTAGTTCTCTTTCATTGTGTTGTCTTTCTCTGGTTTTGGTATTAGGGTGATGCTGGCTTAATAGAGTAAGCTTGGAAGTATTCCTTCCTCTTGAATTTTTTGGAATAGTCTGAGGAGGATAGGTTTTAGTTCTTCCTTGAATGTTTGGTATCACTCCCTAGAAGAGGGACATGCTACTTGACTTTGCAGGGAACCGTTTATGTAAAAGGTACACCTTCTTAATTCATATTAATGGTGAATATTGGTGGAAGAGGTTTTAAATTTCCCCTTTTTAAGACTAGGGTTCACCTGTATATTTTACTTATGTGTGCTAGGAAGGCGGTACCACCTTCTATATATACTTTTTGTTATTATCCTATCTAATAAAAGAGTAATATGCAAATTAACCATCACTCCACTACAACAACAAGCCACGCCCACCAGCCACGCCCACCAGCCCATCAGAGCGAGTATGCAAATTAACCCCAACCAAGATGGCTGCAGCCACAGAAAGCAGGAGGGAAGCTTGGGTTTCCCTGGCAATGGAGGAAGCCAAGCTTTTCACAACCCTGGCCAGCCCAGGCCTCCACTCAAGGGTACAAAGTTTCAATTATAGAAGGTAAATAAATTCCAACAGAAATGGCAGCAGCCATGGAGCTGGAAGAGCAGGAGGCTAGGGTTGCCCTGGGTGATGGAGGAAGCCAAGTTTCTGCAGCCCTGGCCTGCCTTGGCCTTCACTCCAGGCTACAAAGTTTCAATTATAGAAGATAAATAAATTCCAGATACCAGGGCCTCTGCTTGGGTCGCTGGGGGGCGTGGCCAGCCTGCAAACCACCATAGGCCCCTCACACAGGCCGCCCCATGCCCCAAGGGAACACCAACCCTGATCCGGGACACCCTTCAGGGCAAACCAGCTGGCCCCCACCCATGCACCAGACCTCTATCCTATCTAATAAAAGAGTAATATAGAGATTGACCATCACTCCAACACACAAGATGGCTGCCCCCATGTGGTCAAAGATCCTGCCCCCATGTGGACACAAGATGGCCACCACAAGATGGCCAGCAGGGGAGGAAAGTTGAGAGGGTCCAGGCCTGCAAGGGACGGCAGTTGTGGGCGATCAGGTCAGCAGGGGAGGGCAGTTGGAAGGGACCAGGCTTGCAAGGGAGGGCAGTTGGGGGCAATCAAGCCTGCAGGGGAGGGCAGTTAGGGGTGACCAGACCACAGAGGAGCAAAGTTGGGGGTGACCGAGCCTGCAGGGAAAGGCAGTTGTGGGGGACCCAGGCCTGCAGGGGAGAGCAGTTGGGGGCACCTGGCCTGCAGGGGAGGGCAGTTAGGGATGACCAGGTATGCAGGGGAGGGCAGTTAGGGGCAAATAGGCTGGCAGGGGAGCAGTTAGACATCAATCAGGCTGGCAGGGGAGTAGTTAGGGTGTGATCAGGCTGGCAGGCAGAAGCAGTTAGGGGCAATCAGGAAGGCAGGCAGGCGAGCAATTGGGAGCCAGCAGTCCTGGATTGTGAGAGGGATGTCCCACTGTCCATTTAGGCACGATCAGGCCTAAACAGGCAGTCAGACATACCCCGAGGGGTCCCAGATTGGAGAGGGTGCAGGCTGGGCTGAGGGACATTCCCCCCCCCATGCACGAATTTCGTGCACCGGGCCTCTAGTTTTCATTTAATAATTCCCTGAAGTTCTACAAACCCTCATCCAGTTTAAAAATATAACCTGCTTAGAAGCCTGCAATTTAGAGTAAGTCAGAGTTCTTTCCATGGGTTTTTTCTAAAGACATAAATGTACCAAAGTAAAGCAATGGCTGTCCAGAATTCAAAAGTTTATGGATTTGCTTAAAATGCAATTGATAAAAACCTTTACTTTCCTGTAAGATATGACATTCCAAGACAACAACCTTTTAGTACAACAAACAATTTGTATATAAAGAGTAACATGTGGCACATGGCTTATTGCAGACAATGTATTAAACATTGAAAACAATTTATAAACCTCAATAGATGAAACTCAAAACACCCAGAGTGTCACTGGCAGATGCAGAGAATTATCACTCTTGTCCTGTGTCCCTGTAAGTTTTCTCTTTGACCTTGGCTCTGAATCTGTGATAGTTCTTTTCTGAGGCAGACTGAAACCTCTATAACATTCAAAGTATAGGTATTTAAATATAATACTATTATTAATTTTTATTTGACAAAGCTTCCTCATATAATTTCAAGTATGTCAAATCATTCTAATTTAGTTCAAAAATATTTCTTTTTAGGAAGAGAGAATAAATCTTTGCATCACCCCAGGGTCCTTGGGATGTCACAATGCTATCTATCAGTTAAATCTTTGAAATCTTACTTGGAAGAGCTGCCATATATAATTAACCTAAAGATTATCCAATTTAAACCAGTTTTAACATTAAACACGTTAAGCACCTGCTAAGCCTGTTTTGTCTTCCTTTCGGAAAGTATAGTGTCAGTCATCGGTGACTGACATGGCGCTTAACATTATAGATTTGGTCCAGACCACAGAATTAATCCTTTTTAATTTTGCCAATAAATTGTTATATCCTAGTAATGCCACAGAAGTACAAACAAACAAACAAACAAACAAACAAAAAAGAAGTACAAACACATACAATATACTTTGAACCATAGACACGCCTACCACCCGCCCATTCCCTTGCACCATGCCACCACAAGCCTAATCCGTCAGGCCAGATTGCCCGCCCCACAGCCAGCCTCAGTTCCGCTCCGGCCGGCCGGCTGGGTTTGTGACGTCACAGGCAGGTGCTGCGCGGTGTAAGCCAGGCCCTGGGACCACCCTGTCCCGTTACTAGGAGCGCTGCACAGGATTCTTAAGGGCCGCCGGATGCTGGGCGGGGCTTTGCGACATTTCCCGCCCTGTCCCTTCCTCCAGCACCTGTGCGGTTGGCAAATGGCCCAACAGGTCGAATTACTCTAGATTATGGGGTGCAGGCGAACAGGCGCAGAACTGGGAAGTCCTGGGAAAATAAGCCTTGTCTTAAAATTAAGTCTTAATGTTCCTCTGCTGAATATCTCGTAGTAACCTCATTCTGCCGCTTTGAAACCGAAAAGCCACTTCTCAGAATAAAGCTGCCCTTTTTTTTCCCCTTCCCCCTCCCTTTTTGCTTCAGGAGGGGACTGGGGGAGATAAGGGTTTGTTAGTTACTGGCAGGTTATAAATTAGCTAGTGGTCTGGCCTTTGTTTACACTTCCCTAGGTTAATATTTCATTTTTTCCTTCTCATCACATACACAACCTTCACAAATTTTACATTTTCAAATTAGCATTCAAACCCTCTGTATTATTTCCAATCAATAATTCCTTCAATAACCAAGAAAAGTGAGTCACTAGCATTCCTTTTACACACTTCAGTTTCAAAATAACAGAGTGAAAAAAGATATCTCACAACTCCAGGTTCATTTCACAGAGATCACAAAAAAAGGCGAGAAGCAAGGGGCCTAGTAATTAATGGACTAACTTAACAGCTGCCGTACCCAGCAAGGGGGCCATGCTCATATGCCAGGAGTGGAAAACAGTTGGCTGGCCCTGCCTTTCTTAATTCTTGCCTAGAAGTTTTCCCTTAGAACCCTTACTAGCGAGGTCTGCACAAATGGAGACTGAGGAGTTAGCTTAGCAGGGTCTGGACTGCGGAGGCAGCAGTCTCACTGGCTGGATTCTATTTGACCTGATATCACTGAGATCGAGAGCAGAAGAAAAGGCAGGTGACAGAGAGGGGGAAATGCCCACTTTTTAGATGGCAGCCATGTTTAAGTGGCTGGCAGGGGCAGGTATCCGTCAGCCTCCAAAATCATACAAAAGGCAGGAAAGGGACAGACTCGTGGGTACACTCACCATTCGATGTGAAAAGGGTTGATTTACAAAATTCCTGGTCAATGCATCATTATGACATGGGAAATTTGGACTGGAATGCATGGTGTTCCCCTGGGCAGGATGGTTCCCACTTGTCCGGTGGAGTCGAAGAATGAAACCACAGACAAAATGTGGTATAGCAAAGGTGGAAATTTATTGAGAAACAAACACAGACTCCCACGTGGGGAGGGGGAAGAGTCCCTTGCAACCAGATTTTAGAGACAGGAGAAGCAGCAGGGCATGAGGAAGAGGTAAGATAGTAGGAGAGGGCAGTAGGATCAAGTGGGGCATTGAAAAGTAAAGATGGACACTGACCAGTGGATGATTGTGAGCCTCAACCCTAAAACCCATACTTGAACTCCTCACTAGAGTTATTGCCTCATAGATCTTGTGAAACCATTCTTTTGTTTACTGAGACCCTCCTAAGCATCTCCAACCAGGTCCAGAGCTAAATCCTGGAGTTTCAAAGATACAACCCTTGCCCTTGAAGAGCTTACTATTTAATGGAGACAAGAAATGTAAACAGTGACAATGTGGTATTATACATCTACTAATGTATAGTATACATCTACTACCAAGGGGAGCAGAAGAGTCAAGTAAGGCCTCATAGGTGAGACATCTGGGTAGAATGCTGAATGGTTAAGAAGAGGCTGTTAGGCAAGGTGCTTGGGGAGAACTTTCAAAGCAGAGTATTTAAGGCCAGAGCACACAGTCTATTGAAGAGATGCCCTCGGGCCTGGGGAATGGAGGCAGTACGTAAGGCAGAAAGATCGGCAGGGAACCTCTTTTGAAGACTCTTGTATGCCATGATAGGGATTTAGGTTAATCTTGTGAGAGATAGGCAATTATGCAAGCTATTAAGCAAGGATTAGTAATGGTGTGAGATTTGCATTTTTGAAGATCCCTTTGGTCTTTACATGAAAGATATGCCATAAAAGGGGGCAGTACTGCTATTAAGAAATATTGTATCTGTACACAAATGAAATGGTATTGCAAAGGTCAGAGCAGTGGTTATCTTCCATGGGAAAGAAATATGTGCTGCAGGAATTATACAGGCAGAGATCACTGAGGACTGGAATGATGGACAAAGAGATTGATTGACTCACGATCTTATTGATCACTCAGCACCTACCTCATGTTCTAGACCAGGGGTCCTCAAACTTTTTAAACAGGGGGCCAGTTCACTGTCCCTCAGACTGTTGGAGGGCCGGACTATAGTTTAAAAAATACTATGAACAAATTTCTATGCACACTGCACATATCTTATTTTGAAGTAAAAAAGCAAAAACACCCGCATGTGGCCCGCGGGCCGTAGTTTGAGGACGCCTGTTCTAGACCCTGAAACAGACAGTAGTCTGAGTGATGCAGATTCATGGAAGGGTTTTTGGGGGAGATGGTGAAGATTGAAAGGGAAGAACCACTAGAGCAGAATTTGAATGTGATTTTGAACAATGCATAGGAGCCATGTAAGCAGAAGAGAGAAACATATATTGACATGTCCTTTGGGACTAAAAGTCTTTTGAACAAATTCATGCTGGGTCATAGTAGAGAAGTTTTGGACTCAGGACTGGCTTCATGGCACGGTGTCTGTGGAACAGATACTAGCAAAGCCTCAAATATGGCCTTTTCAGTGAGTGCTAACCTGGCTTCCTGAGCCTCATAAAGCCCAATCTCCCCAAAATTGGGGAAGTAATGCCTTGTAACCCCATTTCACTTTTGCATCACAAAATTCAAGAAAGGCAAGAATGTCCTCTTATTCTGGGAAGCAAAGCTCATCTCTCTTGCGAGGAAAAATGAGAATTGTGGCTCTTAGTAGAAAGCCTAGAAGACCTGTGCTGCCCAGCTCTGACCTCCAGGGTCATTTGTTCTCATTTCTATTATAGTGCCTATCACACTGCATTGTAACCCTTTATTTAATTGATAAGCAATAATTTGTTTTTCTTATAGATAATAAGCATCCTCAATGCAGAAATAGACCTAGGCATCTTGGCATCTCCTCTAGGGCCTGCAACCTAGTTTGTGCTCAAGGAAGTCAACATTAGCTCTGGCCGGTATGCCTCAGTTGGTTGGAGCATCATCCTGTACACCAAAAGTTGGCAGTTTGATTCCTGGTCAGGGCATATGCCCAGGTTTTAAGTTTGATCCCCGGTTGGGGCATGTGCGAGAGGCGACCAATTAATGTTTCTCTTTCACATTGATATTTCTCTTTCTCTCTTTCTCTCTTTCCCTTCCTCTCTCTGAAATAATTTTTTTTAAATCCTTTTTTAAAAATCAAGATTAGAAATGAATCACTATGTGCTGTTTACCCTAGTTCACACTCCATTGCCTCTTCCCTAGATTAGGGCAACAACCTGACAATTGGGAGTTGAACTCTAGTCTGGCCTCTCTCCCTGCTGTTCACTACATGAAGAAGAGACCAGAGTGACCCTTCTCTTCCCCTTCCCTAAACTCTTTGAATACTCAAGATAGTTCTTGGAATGACTTCCAAACTTTTTGTTTATTTATTTTTTTATTTTTAAAGTTTGCTCTGAAAGAAATAGAGCTTTTTTTTCTTTTTATTGATTTCAGAGAGGAAGGAAGAGGGAAAGAGATAGAAACATCAATGATCATAGAGAATCATTGATTGGCTGCCTCCTGCACACCCCACACTGGGGAATCAAGCCTGCAACCCAGGCATGTGCCCTGACTGGAAATCGAACCGTGACCTCCTGGTTCATGGCTCGACACTCAACCACGGAGCCATGCCACCCAGCCTATTTTTTAAATGGAGAGAGAGAGAGAGAGAGATTTGTTGCTCTACTTATTCATTCTGGGTGATTCTTGTATGTGCCCTGACTGAATATCAAACCTGCAACCTTGGTATATGGGATAACACTCTAACCAAGTGAACTACCCGACCAGGGCAATTTCCAAAATCTTTAAGCTGACTAGCAAGGCTTGTATCTGGCCAGCTCAAGCTCAGGTCCCAATGTGCCTTTAGTTCACCTAGTGTGTCCTGCTATCTTTATGGCCTCTGGTCCTTCACACATGCAGGCAGCATCCTTAAATTTTCTCCTCATTTCATCTAGATCAGGGGTCCTCAAACTTTTTAAACAGGGGCCAGTTCACTGTCCCTCAGAGAGAAGGAGGGGAGTCGGAGAGTGCGGCGCACATTCCACACATGCGCACTGCAGGCCCGGGCTAGTCCGCTGCTAAGCAGGACAGGCAGCGGTGGCAAAAGCACCCAGGGGGCCGGATAAATGTCCTCGGCGGGCCGCATGTGGCCCTCGGGCCGTAGTTTGAGGACCCCTGATTTAGATAATTCCTTCAGGTCTAACATACTATCTTTCTATTTCCTTCACTAATCTTCCCAGAGGAAGTTAGATAATCCTCTAAGTTTTTACAATGCCCTGTGCTTCCCCTTTAAAAACTCTTGTCACCCTGAATTATAATTACCTGTTGACTTACCTGTATCTTCTATTCAACTGTGGGTCCTATGAGGGGTAGAACAATTCTGTCTTGTTCACCAGAATATCCTTAGAACCTAGCATATTGCTCAGCACTCAGTGTACAAAATGTGGAATATAAAGAAATGGATTCTGCATGAGGTGAAAGAAAATAATATCTGCCAGCAGAAAAGGAGATGAAGAAGAAGGATGTAAATGTGAGAAGGAAAGGACATACCCAGAGTCCATGGGTAAAGAAAATGGTGGTGTGGGTAAAGGGTAGTAGATCTGGGGGGAATCCTAAGAGTTTTGTTTAGACATGTTAAACTTTAGGTTCCTGTGACATATTTGAGAAGAAATGACTAATAGGAAGTTGGAGATCAGTGAGGAAGAGAGAGCAACATGAAACTAGAGCCTTAAGAGTCATACCAGGAGGAGATGAAGTGAGGACATGCAGAGTAGGGGTAGATCATGCTCACAGAGTGAGTGACAGGGACAGACCTACAGGAGAGAGAGAGGAAGGGATAGACAGAGAAAGTTCCCAGGACCAAGGCAAGGTATTTAGGGCAAGGAGGTCTTGGGCATTTGACAGGACAATAGGAAAATCATGGTGGAGAGTAAAACATCAGGGACAGAAGATGATTATTGAAGCAAGGCCCCCGATGGCTGAAAGGAGCTGGGCGTGGGGCACAGGTGGCAAGATTAGCTCTGGAAAGGATTAAGGACACCCCTTCTTCTTCTCAGTAAGGCAGGAAGAAAGAACAGATGAAGAAACAGATACACAGATGTTGCCGGAGGAAAGCCAAATGAATTCATGCCTGAAAACTTCTCTTTTCTCTGTGTAATTGAAAGTTATCTCAGTTAAGAGTCTGGGAGTCCAGTTCTGTCCCAGCAGTCATAGACTGCGTACCCTTGGACTATTCACATAGTTAATCTCCACAGGCCTCAGCGTGCTTTGAAAACAACCCCATCCAACCTGATAATTCAACAACCTCATTCACAGAGACACCTTGTTTTCATAAACATTTATTTGCCACACAACACAAATTTCAGTTAAGCTATCTAAACCTTGAAGCCCAGCAAGTTCAGGGGACAATAAAAAAGGGGCACAATTGAAGTGCACTAGACTTGCTATTCAGAGAAGAGTTTAATCCTCATATTAGCAAAAGGTAAGCACTGAGTGTATGGCTTATTAATTCTTATTATCTCTCCAGTGAAGAACTCTACATGTAGAGTAAACACTGCTTTGAATAAATTTAATAATTTATTAATCTACACAACAAAAAATTTTGAGCACTTGCTCTGTACAAGGCACTAATATGTGTTAAGGACATCTCTGCAGAGAGATGAACATAAAACCAACCTGCACAGCTAAGCCCAGCTAGGAGATTAGAGTGTAGTGTTCATGGTTCAGTAGATATAGAATGTGAACCACACATACAATTAAAAAAATTTCTAGTAGCCATGTTAAAGAAAAAGAATGGTGTAGTTAATTTTAATGTTTTTTTTAAACTCAATAGAGCCAAAGTATTATCATTTCAACACATAATCCTACATAATAAAAGGTAATATGCAAATTGACCATCAGTCCAACACACAAGATGGCTGCCCCCATGTGGTCAGAGATGGCCACCACAAGATGGCCAGCAGGGAAGGGCAGTTGTGGGCGATCAGCCTGCAGGGGAGGGAAGTTGGGAGGGACCAGGCTGCAAGGGAGGGCAGTTAGGGGTGACCGGGTCTGCAGCGGAGGGCAGTTGGGGGTGACCAGGCCAGCAGGGGAGGACAATTAGGGGCAACCAGGCCTGCAGGGGATGGCAGTTGGGGGGGACCAGGCCTTCAGGGGAGGGCAGTTGGGGGTACCAGGCCTGCAGGGGAGGGAAGTTGGAAGGAACCAGGCCTTCAGCGGAGGGCAGTTAGGGCTGACTGGGCTAGCAGGGGAGGACAATTAGGGGCAACCAGGCCTTCGGGGGAGGGCAGTTGGGGGTGACCAGGCCGGCAGGGGAGGGCAGGTAGGGGTGACCAGACTGGCAGGGGAGGGCAGTTAGGGGCAATCAGGCTGGCAGGGGAACAGTTAGGCGTCAATCAGTCTGGCAGGGGAGTGGTTAGGGGGTAATCAGGCTGTCAGGCAGAAGCGGTTAGGGGAAATCAGCCAGGCAGGCAGGTGAGCGATTGGGAGCCAGCAGTCCTGGATTGTGAGAGGGATATCCGACTCCCTGTTTAGGCCCAATCCTGGTGGGGTCCCAGATTGGAGAGGGTGCAGGCTGGGCTGAGGGACACACACACACCCCATGCACGAATTTCATGCACTGGGCCTCTAGTAAATACTTAAAATTAATAATAGATATTTTGTTCTTCTGCTTTTCAGAGTAAGCCCTCAAATCCTGTGTGTATTTTACGCCTACAGCACATCTCATTTGGATTAGCCAAGTTATGAGTGGCTCCTGGTGACTCCATTGAACAGCACAGTTTTAGACTATCTCCAAGTTTTCAGGTGAATAACAAAAGGCAACCCCACATGCACTGCCTCCTCTGGTGCCTGTCAGAGGCTGGATGAAGCAGAGCACTTCATGACCAAGGAGGAAGGCTGGCCTCATCTTTAAAACCCCATTCCACAGTTACCCTGATCCTACAGAGCCAAAGGAAGAGCTGTAACCTCAGCCTGTCCCATCTCAACAACAATTACCAAACCAAACTTCCTCCCAGAGGATAGAAGCAAATATAGTTATTGTCTTTCTTTCTGGGACCCACAAAGCTTTTTGTTCCCTGCCTTAGACATTCAGTTACCAATAACTTGCAGCTATGAAACTGTTTCCAGTCTTTCTTCAGTCTTATTGGCTGGCCACCCTCACTGCCACTATATTTACTCACAGAAGGGGACATCTAGGATTTCTTTTTCCTTTTTTTGGTGGGGGGGAGGGAGGAGGAGCAGCATCCTTTCCTTTGCAGAAATGCCTCATCCCACTACCCCCATTTCATCTAATTTTGGTGGGGCTGTCAACCTCAGGGCAAGTTCTCATGCAGGTGGGAACTTGACCCATCCCCAAGCCAATCAGATGCTATCTCCTTGGAATTTTAATATTTAGCAGAAGCAAAGGGGTGAAGTCAAGTTGGAACCAGAGCCTGACCATTTTTTTTTAATATATTTTTTTAATTAATTTATTTTTTACAGAGAGAAGGATAGAGAGTTAGAAACATCGATGAGAGAGAAACATCGATCAGCTGCCTCCTGCACACCCCCTACTGAGGATGTGCCCACAACCAAGGTACATGCCCTTGACCGGAATCGAACCTGGGACCTTTCAGTCCGAAGGCCGACGCTCTATCCACTGAGCCAAATCGGTTTCGGCAAATTCCCCTTCTTTTTTTACTCCTCAAGTTAACCAGAATCCATTTCTGTTGCTTATAACCAATTAATCCTGACACAAAACTTTATCTAAATATATATACATACATACATTTACACATATAAATACATGTACATATTTGCCTTCTGTCATATATGTGCATATATGGATGGAGATATAATATTATTACTTTTATTTTTTATATTTTTATTTTTTTAATTTCATATAACTTTTTTTAATCTTTATTGTTGAAAGTATTACATATGTCCCCCTTTTTCCCCATTAACCCCCTCCAGCTCGCTCCCTCCCTTGCCCCAGGCTTTCACCACTTAATAGTCCCTGTCCATTGGCCATGAATATATGCATACAAGATCTTTGGTTGATTACCTCCCACCCACCCACCCTCCCCTTGACTTCCCTCTGAGATTCTGCACTCTGTTCCATGCTTCCATGTCTCTGGATCCTTCATTCATCAGTTTATTTTGTTACTTAGATTCCACATATGAGTGTGATCATATGATACTTGTCTTTCTCTGACTGACTTAATTCACTTAACATGATACCATCCAGATCCCTCCATGCTGGTTTCTTGGGATATATTCCTAGAAGTGGGATCACTGGGTCAAATGACAGTTCTATATTTAATTTTTTGAGGAAACTCCATACTGTTTTCCATAATGGCTGCACCAGTCTGCATTCCCACCAGTAGTCTGCATTCCCAACCGCAGTCTACATACTCTACATCCTTGCCAGCACTTGTCATTTGTTGATTTGTTGATGGTAGCCATTGGGACAAGTGATACCTCATTGTCATTTTAATTTGCATCTCTTTGATGATCAGTGACTTTGAGCATTTTTTCATATGTCCTTTGGCCATCTATATGTCCACTTTGGAGAAGTGTCTTTTTAGGTCCTTTGCCCATTTTTTAACTGGATTATTTGTTGTCCTTCTGTTAAGTTGTAGGGGTTCCTCATATATTATGGATATTAATGCTTATGTATCATTAGCAAATGAGTTTTCCCATACAGTGGGGTCCCTTTTCATTTTGTTGAGAGCTTCTTTTATTGTGCAGAAGCTTTTTATTTTTGTTTTTTTAATAAATCTTTATTGTTCAGGTTATTACAGGTGTTCCTCTGCCCTCCCCCCCCCCCATAGCTTCCCTCTACCCGGTTCCCACCCCACCCCCTGCCCTTACCCACCCACACTGTCCTCATCCATAGGTGTACGATTTTTGTCCAGTCTCTTCCCACACCCCACACCCCATTCCCCCCCGAGAATTCTCAGTCCACTCCATTTCTATGCCCCTGATTCTATTATATTCACCAGTTTTTTCTGTTCCTCAGATTTTTTATTCACTTGATTTTTAGATTCACTTGTTGATAGATATGTATTTGTTGTCACTTTGTTGTTCATAATTTTTATCTTTACCTTTTTCTTCTTCTTCCTCTTCTTACAGAATAACTTTCAGCATTTCATATAATACTGGTTTGACAGTGATGAACTACTTTAGTTTTGTCTTATCTGTGAAGCTCTTTATATATATATATATATATATATATATATATATATATATATATATATTTTTTTTTTTATTGATTTTTTTTTTTTACAGAGAGGAAGAGAGAGGGACAGAGAGCTAGAAACATCGATGAGAGAGAAACATCGATCAGCTGCCTCCTGCACACACCCCACTGGGGGTGTGCTCGCAACCAAGGTACATGCCCTTGACCGGAATCGAACCTGGGACCCTTGAGTCCGCAGGCCAACGCTCTATCCACTGAGCCAAACCGGTTTCGGCTTATCTGTGAAGCTCTTTATCTGACCTTCAATTCTGAATGATAGCTTTGCTGGGTAGAATAATCTTGGTTGTAGGTTCTTGCTATTCATCACTTTGAATATTTCTTGCCACTCCCTTGTGGCCTGCATAGTTTCTGTTGAGAAATCAGCTGACAGTCGTATGGGTACTCCCTTGTAGGTAACTAACTGTTTTTCTCTTGCTGCTTTTAAGATTCTCTCTTTGTCTTTTGCCCTTGGCATTTTAATTATGATGTGTCTTGGTGTGGTCCTCTTTGGATTCCTTTTGTCCGGGGTTCTCTGCGTTTCATGGACTTGTAAGTCTATTTCTTTCATCAGGTAGGGGAAGTTTTCTGTCATTATTTCTTCAAATAGGTTTCAGCGTCTTGCTCTCTCTCTTCTTCTGGAACCCCCATAATTCGGATGTTGGTGCGCTTGAAGTTGGCCCAGAGGCTCCTTACACTATCTTCATATTTTTGGATTCTTTTTTCTTTTTGCTTTTCCAGTTGGGTGTTTTTTGCTTCTTCGTATTTCAAATCTTTGACTTGATTCTTGCGATCCTCTAGTCTGCTTTTGGATCTCTGTATATTATTCTTCATTTCATTCAGTGTATGCTTAATTTCTAGTTAGTCCTTTTTCATATCCTCGAGGGACTCACTAAATTTCTCAGAGGTTTCTAGGAGATTCTTGAGTAACCTTATAACCATGGTTTTGAACTCTATATACAGTAGTTTGATTTCCTCCATTTCTGTCATTTATGACCTGTTTCTTTGTCTCCGAATTTTGGCTGCTTCCTGTATTGATAGAGTGGTTATGTGCTAGGTGTCCTATAAGGCCCAGTGGCTCAGCCTCCCCAATTACCTGAGGTAGACACTCTTGGTGCACCCATTTGTGGGCTGTGTGCACAGTCTTGTTGTAGTTAAGCCTTGATTTTTGTTGGTATCACTGGGAGGAATTGACCTCCAGGCCAATTGGCTGTGAGGACCAGTTGTGTCTACAATGGGAGAACTTCTGTGCTGAAGACACCCTTATGGGGCAGGACTTGCTTCAGTGGGGCTTTGCTGCCACTGAGTCTGCCCCCTGAGTGTGTCTCTTATGGATGTGAAGAGTTATAATCTGGATGGTCTCACTCTGACCACTGGGTACACTGGCTCTTCCATCTCCAAGGAGGTGCAAATTTAGCCTCTGCCTGAGGCCATCCAGCAGGAGCTACAGAGAGATCTGCAGATTCCACCTCTTTGTTTGGGGTTTGGAGGTGCCCAAATGAGGCCCAGTTGTGAAGCAATGCAAGCTGCTGTGGAGCTTTTGGGCCTTCTTTTGGATGATCTTGGGTTCTCTAACACAGCTGCAGTTTGTTAGGTTTAAATTGCAAAAGGCCCATCCATTTATATGCAAAAGCCTCTGTGCACAGCTTGGGTGGGGTTGTAAATTGGGTGCGGTGGGGTCTCAGGGAATCACCAGGGTGGAGCAAACAGCAATGGCTGCCCATCAGTCCTGCACCGAAGAGGTCCTGGGTCTCGGTGTCATGCAGCATCATGCAGAAACAATGATCACTGCAAGCACCTCTCAGAGAAAGCAGTCCTCATGTTCCAGCCCAATGCCAGACAGTCCAGTTTCTCCCCGTATGAGTCTGGGTTCCCAGAGTCTCGCCCGGAACTGGAGTTCAGAGCAGTCAGGAGCTTGTGTCTCCCTCCCGATTGAAAAAGACAACAGCGTACCCAGTGGCCAGCCCGTTTCTGCACGCGCCTCTGTACTTCCACACTTCCGCACCTCCGCACCTCCTCCCAGTCTCAGTGTGCTTTTCTCTTTACTTCTACTTGTATAATTTCCACTCAGCCAGCCTTCCCATGGTTCTGGATTATATCCGTTTTGTCTTTTAGTTGTAGTTTTGATGTGGTTGTGTGCAGCAGCAAGTTCAGGTGTTTACCTATGCCGCCATCTTTGCTGGAAGTTTTTGTGTGTTTGTTTGTTTTTACTTTACTACACAGTTTTATTTTTTTTTAATTTAATAAATCTTTATTGTTCAGATTATGACAATTGTTTCTCCTTTTTTTCCCCCCATATCTCCCCTCCACCCAGTTCCCACCCTCCCTTCTGCCCTTACCTCCCCCACGCTGTCCTTATCCATAGGTGTATGATGTTTGTCCAGTCTCTTCCCGTACCCCCCACACAGACACCCCTTTCCCCCTGAGAATTATCAATCCACTCCCATTCTATGCCTCTGATTCAATTGAGTTCACCAGTTTATTCTGTTCCTCAGATTTTTAATTCACTTGATTTTTAGATTCACTTGTTGATAGATATGTATTTGTTGTTCATAATTTTTATCTTTACTTTTTTCTTCTTTTTCCTCTTTTTAAAGAATACCTTTCAACATTTCATATAATACTGGTTTGGTGGTGATGAACTCCTTTAGCTTTTTCTTATCTGTGAAGCTCTTTATCTGCCCTTCAATTCTGAATGATAACTTTGCTGGGTAGAGTAATCTTGGTTGTAGGTTCTTGCTATTCATCACTTTGAATATTTCTTGCCATTCCCATCTGGCCTGCATAGTTTCTGTTCAGAAGTCATCTGATAATCGTATGGGTGCTCCCTTGTAGGTAACTAACTGTTTTTCTCTTGCTGCTTTTAAGATTCTCTCTTTGTCTTTTGCCCTTGGCATTTTAATTATGATGTGTCTTGGTGTGGTCCTCTTTGGATTCCTTTTGTTTGGGGTTCTGTGCGCTTCCTGGACTTGTAAGTCTATTTCTTTCACCAGGTAGGGGAAGTTTTCTGTCATTATTTCTTCAAATAGGTTTTCAGCGTCTTGCTCTCTCTCTTCTTCTGGCACCCCCATAATTCTGATGTTGGTATGCTTGAAGTTGTCCCAGAGGCTTCTTACACTATCTTCAACTTTCTGAATTCTCTTCTCTTCTTGCTTCTCTGGAGGAGTGTCCTTTGCCTCTTTGTATTCCAAATCTTTGACTTGATTCTTGCGTTCCTCTAGTCTGCTGTTGGGTCTCTGTATAATATTTTTTATTTCAGTCAGTGTATGTTTAATTTCTAGTTGGTCCTTTTTCATATATTTGAGGGTCTCATTAAATTTATCGGCCTTTTCCATAAAATTCTTGAAAAACCTTATAATGGTGGTTTTGAACTCTATGTCCATTCGTTTGTTCTCCTCCATTTCTTTTATTTGGGGTCTGTTTCCTTGCCTCCTCATTTTTGCTGCTTCCCTGAGTTGGTAGGGTAGCTTTGTGTATTAGGTGTCCTATTGGTTCAATGGGTCAGCCTCCCAGTTGCCTGAGGTGGACACTTTTGGTTCTCCCCTTTGTGGATTGTGTGTACAGCCTTGTTGTAGTTAAGTCTTGATTGTTGTTGGTGTCACTGGGAGGAATTGACCTCCAGGCCAATTGGCTGTGAGGACCCTCTGTGTCTATAACGGAAGAGTTGCTGTGCGGGAGACATGTTTATGTGGCAGGACTTGTTCCAGTAGGGCTTTGGTGCTCATTGAGTCTGCCTCTTGAATGTGTCCCTTATGAGAGTGGTTGAAATCTGGTGTCGTCTCACACCGACCACTAGATGCCCTCGTTTCTGGATCTCCAATGGGGTGCAGTTCAGCTACTGTCTGAGGCCACCCAGCAGGATCTACAGCAAGAACTACAGTTTTCTCCTCTTTGCTTGGGCTTTGGCGGTTTTGGAGCAGTTTGGCTAGAGTTTCAGTTTATTTGGTTAAGCTTCCACAGAACAGACCATTTATATGCAAAAGCCACTGTGTGGAGCCTGGACAGGTTTGTAGAATGTGCTGGGCGGGGTCTCAGGGCAGGGCTGGGTCTCAGGGCGTCACTAGGCTAGGGCGTGGCAAACAGCGATGGCAGCCGTCAGCCGTCTCTGCCTTTCCGCGTTTTCAAGTCCCCGCGTCCCACACCCCAGCGCACCCCAGCGTAGTAAACAATGATTGCTGGGCGCACCTCTGCAAAAAAGTCACTCTCACTTTCCAACCCGATGGCCGAGAGTCCAGCTTCTCCCGTAGGCGTCTGGGTCCCCCGCGTGTCCCCAGAAACTGGATTTCAGAGTGATCGGGAGCTTGTCTCCCTTCAGGTTGAAAAAAAGCCACGTACCCAGTCGCCCGCCACCAGCCCGATTCGCGCGCCTCCGTACCTCAGCTTTTCAGTGTTTGTGCTCCTTTGTTTTTCCTTCTTAGTTGTAAATCTACCACTCAGCCAGCTTTCCCGTGGTTCTGGGTGGTAGACGTTTTGTCTTTTAGTTGTATTTTTGAAGTTGTTTTGCGAGGCGGCAGTTTAGTTGTTTACCTTTGCCGCCATCTTGGTTCCTCTCTGCTGGAAGTTTTTTGATTCCTGCTTCTATTTCCTCAGTTGTTATGGGCCTATTCAGGTTTTCTGATTCTTCCTGATACAGTTTTGGGAGATTGTATTTTTCTAGGAATTTGTCCATTATATCCACATTGTTCAGCTTGTTGGTATATAATTGTTCATATTATTTTCTTACAACCCTTTGTATTTCTGTGGCGTCAGTGTTTACTTGTCTGCTTTCATTTCTGATTTCATTTATTTGGGTCCTTTCTCTTTGTTTCTCGATGAATCTGGTTAATGGTTCTTCAATTTTGTTTATCTTTTCAAATAACCAGCTCTTAGTTTCATTGATTTTTTTTTATTGTTTGTTTCTATGTCATTTATTTCTGCTCTAATCTTTATTATTTCCTCCCTTTTACTTACTTTGGTCTTTTCTTGTTCTCTTTCTAATTGTTTAAGTTGTAGAGTTAAATAGTTTATTGTTGCTTTTTCTTGTTTTTGTTTGTTTGTTTGTTTGTTTGTTTTTAAGATAAGCCTGTAGTGCCATAAACATCCCTCTCAGGACTGCTTTTGCTATATCCCAGAGATTTGGGGTTGTTGTGTGTTCATTTTCATTCATCAAAAAACTAAAAATGGAACTCCCATTTGACCCAGTAATCCCACTTCTAGGACTATATCTCAAGAAACCAGAAACACCAATCAGAAAGGATATATGCACTTCTATGTTCATAGCAGCACAATTTACCATAGCTAAGATTTGGAAACAGCCTAAGTGACCATCAGCAGATGAGTGGATTTAAAACTGTGGTACATCTACACAATGGAATACTATGCCGTTATAAAAAAGAAGGAACTTTTACCATTTGCAACAGCATGGATAGAACTGGGGAGCATTACGCTAAGTGAAATAAGCCAGTTGGAGAAAGATAAATATCACATGATCTCATTCATTTGTGAGATATAATGATCAACATAATTTGATGAACAAGAATATATCCAGAGACAAATGGTAGGGAAGCAGGGGCAGGGGGGTTACAGATCAACCAAAGGACTCGTATGCATGCATATTAGCATAACCAATCGACACAGGCACTGGGGCAGTGGGGGTTTGCCTGGGGTGTGAATGGCTGAGGTGGGGGGTTCAATTGGGGAAAAAGAAGACATATATAAAACATTAGACAATTAAAAAAAAAAAAGACAGCTGCTTTGACCCTTGCTGCTGCAACTAGACAGATTGTTAGGTAATGGAATTTGGTGGAAAGCTCTTATATGGTACCGAAGATCCTCTTGAAAGCTGCGTGGTCTATAAAACCCCTTGCACTCCACAGCTTCATACAAAACACATTTGCATTAGAGAATTCTCTAGCATTTCTACAATAGAAATTAGGAAAAGGAACAGCTAAAAATAGAAAAACAACATGGAAGCAGAGAATCCATAAACAATTATGTCTCCACAATTAATACCAATACCGAGAAGTAACCAGACCAGTGTGTGTTGTGGTCAGCACAAAACTACAAAGGATGAGGGGTAGTGACTTGTACTGGTATGAGTAAATTACACTGACCAGAAACCTAGCCCTGGTGCCTCTGGCTAAGGGTTAATAACATCTCAATAAGAGGGTAACATGGCCTTTTTAAACTATTATTTTCAAATTTTTTATTTAAATTATTTATACCCAAGTTACTAAGAATATTACCAGTGGCATACAGGGAGCTTAGCCAATGGAGCGGTCAGAAAAGGCGTTTCTTCTGTAGTTCACACCTATCTCCTCCGATCTCCGGCTCCACCCCTGCCAAGGCATAAAGCCTCAGGGAGTGGGCAGGGGCTCCCCCAGTTCCCTCCAATTGCTGGCTCCGCCCCTGCCAAGGCGTAAAGCCTCCAGCCCTGGGCAGGGACCCCCAGCTGGCTCCGATCGCCCGGCTCCGCCCCCAGCCAAGGCTGCAAGCCTCTGGCTGAGGCTCCGGCTCTGGACAGGGACCCCCAGCTGGCTCTGATCGCCCACAGGGGACCCCTAGCTGGCTCCGACCTCCTGCAGGGGACCCCCAGCTAGCTCAATCGCCCGGCTCCGCCCCCGGCCAAGGCCACAAGCCTCTGGCTGAGGCTCGGGCCCTGGGCAGGGACCCCCAGCTGGCTCCGATCGCCTGGCTCCGCCCCCAGCCAAGGCTGCAAGCCTCTGGCCGAGGCTCAGGCCCTGGGCAGGGAACCCCAGCTGGCTCCGATCGCCCGCAGGGGTCTCCCAGCTGGCTCTGATCACCCGGCTCTGCCCCCGGCCAAGGCCGCAAGCCTCTGGCCGAGGCTCGGGCCCTGGGCAGGGACCCCCAGCTGGCTCCGATAGACAGACTCCTGGCCAAGGCCAGCAAGGGCAGGCGGAAAGCTTGGCTTCCTCCATTGCTGGGGAAACCCAAGCCTCCCTCCTGCTCTCTGTGGCCGAAGCCATCTTGGTTCAGCTTATTTGCGTATTAGCTCCTGATTGGCTGGTGGGCATGGCTTGTGGGGTAGCAGAGGTATGGTCAATTTGCATATTACTCTTTTATTAGATAGGATGTAAAGAGCCAGGGTCCATCACATCCTAAACAACCAGACGAATGACCAAACAGCAGGCTCCATTGATCAGGGGATGGCTAACGGGGGAACCAGGGTCCCTCAGGCACTGATGAATCCATGGCAGCAGCGACTGGTGAGGTGAGTGGGTGGGTGGAAGGCAGACACTTGGTCCCTCCTCCTCCTCAGACTCCAATCAATTGGTGGCAGAGGCGGGGCAGGACTGGGGACTGGCTCCCTCAGCAGTCCTACAGGGTCCATCTCCAGAGGACAGGCCAGGCACCAATGGACCGGCGCCTCCAGCACGATCCTGACAGCACTGCCGGCCTCCTGGAACTCGGCCTCGGGCACTGCGGCCACTTCCCCTCCCTAGATGCTCCACAAGGAAGAAAGGATATCGCCAGCAGCGCCAGGGAGACCAGCGGTGACTGTTTTCCCGTGCTTCCTCCAGGTCACCCACCCCGCTCCAGATGAAGTACAAACACTGCGCACAGAAGGAGATGTGAGTAGATAGCACACAAGCAATTAATTTTAAAAGATTTTGGACCAATCATTTCCCTCATTGGCCTGTTGGTTTGTTCCTCTCTAAGAATTTCCTCAACAACCTCACAAAAGGAGCAGATGCTAATAGGAATAGTCCATTAAGGCTAATTAAAGCCATTAAAATTAATTTTGTTTGGCGATTTATTGGGAAACTTGGGACTCCCATGGAGACCATTGATGCACGCCGGGAGTCACCCAGCGGAGCCCCTGAGGAGACTGCTGCTGGGGGCTGTGACGCAGTGGCTGCCCCCCTGCCCCCGCCCTGCAGGCCTGGCACTGGCTCTGAGCGGCTCCGGCGCTCTCACTGCTCAGCTCATCACCCAGCTGCACCTCCAGCCCCTTCAGGTTGTGAGAGGAGAATAAGAGGGTGTGAACCGTGAAGGCCAAACTGGGAGACGTTTTCACAAGAAGAAGGACCCAGCCGTCATTTTTATGATGTGGTTTGTGAGCCATTGAATGTCCCCCTTTAAAGTACATCCTCAGGGCGTGCCCAGTGCCAGGGAGCCGCGGGGCGCGGAGCCCTTAGAAGTGAGCATTCTGTGCGTTTCGGGGTCTCCTGGGGGTGTACGTCCCCTGGAGGGTGAACCCCAGGCTTCAGGGAGGCCTCACAACGTGTGAAGGCAGGGAAACCGGCGGTGACATTTGCATCCCGTGCCCAGGTGTCACAGGGCGACGCGCAAAGCTAAACGGGTGGAACTGCGACTGCGCCGCAGCTGACTGAGGCGGGAGGGTGCCCCGGACCCTGGGCCTCTGTGACCGCGGGAGTCCCGCGGGGGAAGGCGGCAGAGGAAGGACCTGAGGAAGCGTGAGGGGCCCGGCTGTTCTTGCTGAAGGAAGGAAGAGGCTGGACAGGGAGCCAGTGGTTCTCCAGAGCCCCTCCCTGGGCAGAGACGCGCCCGCCACCCCCAGCGCCGCGCTGGGTCCCCGCCCACAGGACTGCAAGTCTATTAGCCCGTGTGCGGTCCTTCATTACAGGAGGAGGGAAACTGGCCCCCAGGGGGGTGGGGTCAGAGGCTCTGTGGCCAATGAGCGAGCAGGTGGAGAGTAAGGGGCTGGAGGGTGAGGCCAGCGCTTCAGAAAGCGAGGTGCACTCAGGAATACACGGGGACACTGAGCGGTGCAGGACCCGGGGGCTGGGCAGGCAGACAGCGGTGCTGCACGAGAGGGCAGGTGGTGGCGGAGGGCAGCGGGGCAGTAAAACCCCCGTGGACTCGGCCAGCAGCCGGCCTGGGTCCCACAGGTGCTGTGGTCAGAGTGGGGCAGCTTAGCGGACCCTCTGCTCCAGCTCTCACACCTGTGCAAGGCTGCGCGAGCGGGGAGCCTTCTGGCCCACGCTCATCGGGACGCTGGCAGGACCCGTCCTGGGGACTGTCCGACTAGAGGCCCAGCTGCGTGCTGGCTGTGGACAAAGTCCCCCTGAGGTCCTAGAGGCCACGGCTTCTCCAGTCCCCAAGGGGGCCTCCCCCCCGCTGCTGCCACGACCAAGCAGGACAGGCCCCAGGGATCCACATCCCAGCTCCCTGGCTGGGCTGTTAGGAGCAGCCACAGCCTCTCCCACACTTGAGAGGAAACGTTCACATGAGGCAGGAAACCAGGCCACTGGGGTCTGCCCACCACAGACACCAGTCACCCTGGACCCCGTCACAGTGTTGCCTGGATCCTAAATGTTGTGAAACATGTGACTCCTGCCAACTGTTTGTCTGAGAAGATGACGGTCCGTTCTCCATGGTCCCCATAGGCAGTGGTCAGATCTCCCAGGAGGCCTTGCAGAGGCTGTCTTGCTTGAGGGCCTAGAGACTCAGATCTTTTTGTCCATGTGAAACGGTCCAAGTCTAGCATGTCAGACACAGATTCCACTGTAAGAAACGTACAAATGAACAAAACAAACAAATCTGAGAGTCAGATAAGCCAGTGCGGTGTCTGTTGGCAGTGTCTCCTCAGAGGGGCACTTGGGGGTCATTGGTAGAAATTCCATCACCTGGGAACCCACAGGAAGACTGCTCAGGGCTAGAGAAAGCGCTGGAGATGTTCACTGAATGAGTGCATGACAATATGGTCCCCGATTTCTGTAATAGAGGGGACGACTTAGGCCTTACCATGCAGCCTCTGTTATGATGCATTTACATCATCCTATATAATAAAAGCCTAATATGCTAAGTTTACGGTCGTTCAGTCAGCCATTCAACCAATCAAAGCATAATATGCTAGTGATATGCAAAGATTGCTCAACTGCTTACTATGACATGCACTGACCACTAGGGGCAGACGCTCTGACCAGTAGGTTAGCTTGCTGCTGGGGTCCAGTCGATCAAGACTGAGCAAGACGGGCCAGACACACCCTGTAGCCCTCCCATCAGCCCTCCCCAGCTGGCCAATCTCCTGCATCCCTCCCCGGCCCCAGTCGTGCACCAGTGAGGTCTCTCGGCCTGGCCTGCACCCTCTCGCAATCCAGAACTCATCGGGGGGTGTTGGAGAGCTAGTTTCAGCGCAACAGTGGAATGACCAGTCACTATGACACGCACTGACCACCAGGAGGCAGATGCTCAATGCAGGAGCTGCCCCCTGGTGGTCAGTGCATTCCCACAGGGGGAGCACTGTTCAGCCAGAAGCTGGGCTCATGGCTGGCGAGTGCAGCAGCAGTAGTGGGAGCCTCCCCTGCCTCCGCGGCAATGCTAAGGATGTCCAACTGATGGCTTTGGCCCCCTCCCTATGCGGGGGAGTGAGCCTAAGCCGTCAGGCAGCAGCTGCTGGTGAGGCCGGGAGAGAGAAGCAGGGTAATCAGACCCTGCTTCTCTCTCCTGGCCTCGCCAGCAGGCTGCGGTGGCTGCTGATCAGCCCTGTCTCTCTGATCAGGCCCGGAGATAGGCCCGGAGATGCTGACTGGCACAGAAACCAACCAATCAGAACCAAATCTGGGTGAATTGCGAGGAGCCAATGGCTGCCTAGGAGGCAGTGTTTTTGACACTGACTGGTGTAGAAACCAACTAATTAGAACCAAATCTGGGTGAATAGCGAAGAGCCAATGGCTGCCTAGCAGGCGGAGCTTTTGATGCTGACTGGCATAGAAACTGACCAATCAGAACCAAATCTGGGTGAACTGCGGAGGCAGAACCTAAGGTGAGGGCTGAGGAGGGGTTTTAAGGGCAACAGCTGTTTTGTGTAAGGTGTAAGAAAGTGATTCAATTTTTTAATGGCCAGTTTGGCAATATAGTGCATATGGCTGGCTATCAATCCAGATATAGGGATTATGTGCTTTTGCTTGCCAAGAGTATCTCCTCCTGCTGAAAAAGGCTTTTTCCCCTATTTAAGCAATCCTATCCTATATAATCTATCTATACTACTAAAAGGGTAATATGCTAATTAGACCGGGTCAACCAGCCATCTTCCAGATGTCCAACTTCCTTCCGGACAAAACCATGGTGGTGGGGGTGAGGCAGAGGCAGTTAGGGGCAATCAGGCAGGAGGCAGAGAGGTTAGGGGCGATCAGGCCAGCCGGGGGGCAAGGTAGGAGCAATCAGGCAGGCAGGCAGGTGAGAGGTTAGGAGCCAGTTGTCCTGGATTGTGAGAGGGATGTCCAACTGCCGGTTTAGGCCCAATCCCTGCGGAATCGGGCCTAAACCGGAAGTCGGACATCCCCTGAGGGGTCCCAGATTGGAGAGGGTGCAGGCTGGGCTCACGAACCCCACTCCATGCACAACTTTCATGCACCAGGCCTCTAGTTGGTGTATAAAAATGCCATTCATTTCTGGATGTTAACTTTGTATCCTGCTATCTTGCCAAATACATTTATTCAATTTAGTACCTTCCTGGTGGAGTATTTAGGATTTTCTATGTACAATATCATGTCATCTGAGAATAATGAAAGTTTTGTTTCCTCCTTTCCAATTTGAATACCTTTTATCTCCTCTTGTCTGGTTGCTATGGCTAGGACTTCTAGTACTATCCTATATAATAAAGATGTAATATGCAAATTAATCCTCACACCATCACAAGATGGCTGCGCCCACAGCGGAGGCAATGGTCCCATAATGAGCAATCAGCAGGGACCTGAGGCTGCGTGGCACCAAGCCGGGTTGGGGGACCTCAGACTGTGCCCCCTGCCCTGGTACTGGGCCTGGGACCTCAGGCCATGCCCCTTGCCCCGGCACCAGGCCAGGGGACCTGAGGCTGCACCCCCCGCCCAGTGGGGCTTGATGGTGGACCTGAGGCTGCGCCTCCCACATGGTGGAGCTTGACAGGGGAACTGAGGCTGTGCCTCCCCCAACGCAGCAGGGCTTGATGGGGGTAGGGCCGGCTGGGTCTGGGTCTTATGCGATTTTGAGGCACACGCAGGTGGGCAGGGACTTGACTCTGGGTCCCACAGTGCACCCCAGACTCTGACAGGAGGAAGATTTATTTTCTTTCATCTCTGATGCTTCTATTATAGAGAAAGGGCAAATAGAAATATTAAAATATTTCTTCTAATCAATTCCTTTTAATGTGCATGAACTTCGTGCACCGGGCCACTAGTGTTGAATAAGAGTAGTGAAAGCAGACCCCCTTGCCTTGTTCCTGTCTTAAAGAAAACACTTTTAGTTTTTGCCCATTGAGTATTATGTTGGCTATAGGTTTATCATATACGGCCTTAGTTATGTTGAGGTATGATTCCTCTATTCCCACTTTACTGAGAGTTTTTAACAAAAAAAGGTGCTGGATTTTGTCCAATGCTTTTTCTGCATCTATTGATATGATCATGTGGTGTTTATCTTTCAGATTCTTTGATTTGCCAATATTAGACCAGCCTTGCATCCCCAGAATAAATCCCATTTTATCATGGTGTATGTTTTTAAAATATTGCTGGATGCGATTTGGTAATATTTTGTTGAGGATTTTAGCACCTGTGTTCATCATTACAGGATGTTGGCCTGTAATTTTCTTTCTTTGTAGTGCCTTTATTTAATTGTGGAATTAGATAATGCTGGCTTTGTAAAAAGAGCTTGGAAGTGTTCCTTTCTCTTGAATTTTTTGGAATAATTTGAGCAGGATAGGTGTTAGTTCTTCTTTGAATGTTTGGTAAAATTCACCATTGAAGCCACCTTCTTGCCCTAGCCGGTGTGCCTCTGTTGGTTGGGTATTGTTCTCTGCACTGACAGGTTGCCAGTTCAATTCCTGGTCGGGGCACATGTCCAGGTTTCGGGCTCAATCCTTGGTAGGGGGTGTGAAGGAGACAGCACTCACATCGAAGTTTCTCTCTCTAAAAATCAATTTTTAAAAAAGATTCAACAACTTCTGAGTGGCACTGAAAATTGAGATACTACAAAGCTATTTGATCTGGCATCAAGAACAAAAAGAGATGCCACAATAAGATAGGCCAGAAATGAACACTTCAGAAATTTAGAGAGAAATTTTGGAACAGCACAGCATAAACATGGACTAAACAACCCAGAGGCAACAAGAGAACTGGTTCATACATGAAGTTTCTAGAATAAAGTTAAAAAAGAATTCTTTAGTGGGCAATAAACTCTGGTGAGGTTGAGTCAGGTAGCAAAGAGAATGCCCATGGTAGAAAATATTCTGCTTCTTTTTATTTTCCCCCCTGAGTGCTAAATTAACTATGTGCAATAATCTTCTTTATGCCAAATATGGTGTGAGGATGCCACCCCAGCTGTGGTTCCTGGGCATTTAAGTCATTAAGTAGCTTCTCCACTTGGGAGTAGAGATGCAGGCCCACTTTCTGACCCCAAAGCCAGGCTAATTTAAATTTTTAGAAGTTGTAGAAAGTGAATTAGCCTGGCTTTGGGAATAGGTGCATTATGGAATACAGCTCTTTAATAAGAAAAGAAGGTTGTATGTGAGAGTGTGTCAAGAATTTGTGGGGTACCTAAACTTCAGTTATACACAGGCAACTAAAGTGAGAAAGGTTATATTCTATTCCAGCTCCAATTTGATTCTGGGACTGAAACAAGGAGTATCCAGGTCAGGCTGGTAGGCAAAAAGAGAGAAGGGCAATCTAACTAGAAGGGTGAAGCAGCATAATCCAGTAGAGAGAAAACTGGATGAATAATTAGATTTGGATTGTAGTCCTAGTTAGCAGTGGTTATGAAAGAAGCCACATTTTTATGTGTCCCATCCCTTTCAAGGTTCAAATAAATCAGGTTATGAATGTTTGTAGCTGATCATTTGAAACTTGCTATGTATTTTCCAAAGAACTGTTTTATAAAATGCTGTTACCTGGTGTTAGGGTAGTTCATGATGACGGGGCCTGGTTCCATCACTGTGTCCGGGACAGGGACCCCAATGGCTGATGGGCGGTCCACAGGTCACAACCTCTTTGTTGAGGGACTCCTTGAGTTCCTGCAACTTGCCTTGCAGCAACTTGACTCTCACTCTCACATCCATGGAGTCAGAGAAAGGCAGGTAGAGCTGCAGGAGCAAATTGACAACCTATGTACCAAACTGTGTCATATCAATGTGGGTCAGAAAGTGGCCCTGGATCTCTACTCCTGTGTGGTGAAGCTACTTAATGACTTAAATGCCCAGGAATAAGCTGCCTCCGTCAACAACATTCTACAGAATGCTCAAGAACCACTGAGGCCTATAACCACAGTATTGCCAAGGAAGCAGCCCAAAAAAGGGCAATGCTGGATTCAGAAGCTTACCATTTTAGTTTCCAAGCAACAGGCCAGAAGATAATCCCATGGCCTCAAATAGCACAGGTACTATTTTTCCAGCTGCCTCATTTCCTCCAGGACACCCTATAAACCTTGGGACATCAAAATAGTCCTATGTTTTATGTTTGAAGCACTTAAAAGTCTTACCCATTTATGGGAAACCAAAGAAATGTATGTACTCAGAGGATTTATTATAGTCTTGCCTCCTTCCAAGAAAGCTACATCCTCAAGGCCCACCTCTACCCTCAAGCCTAGTTAACTAGAGAGGGGCTTCTTGTTGCATGGCCGGCTGTTCAGTCCTCAGCAGCATGTCCTTTACTTGTGACTTCTCATTTTCCTGTTTACATGGAGGATCTGGAAAGAGCAGGCAAAGCCAATGGGAATGACCCATATACCCTCCTTTGTGGATTTTACTGGCTTGAACACAGTAGCAATCTTGCTAGAACCATTTAATTCAATAAATGCTTAAACATTAAAAGAAAAAAAAAGTGGTTAGTTTCTCATATCCTCCAGAAACCTATATAAATCCCATCATAGCTGAAATTACTGTATATTTTGCAAAGTACAGTTGACCCCTGAACAACCCTTGGGGATTAGGAGCATTGACCCTCTGCATAGTAGAAAATTTGAGTGTTAACTTTTGACTCCACAAAAACTTAACTACTGATAGCCTTACCGATAACATAGTCAACACATGCTTTGTATGTTATATGTATTATATGCTCTATTCTTTTTTTAAAAAACATATTTTATTGCTTTTTTACAGAGATGAAGGGAGAGGTAGAGTTAGAAACATCGATGAAAGAGAAACATCGATCGGCTGCCTCCCGCACACCCCTTACTGGGGATGTGCCTGCAACCAAGGTACATGCCCTTGACCGGAATCGAACCTGGGACCTTTCAGTCCGCAGGCCGACGCTCTATCCACTGAGCCAAACTGGTAGGGCTATACTGCATTCTTATATTAAAGTTACCTAGAGAAAAAAATGTTATTAAGAACATCATAAGGAAAAGAAAATTTATGTATAGTACTGTATATATTTATTGTAAAAAAATCAACATATAAGTTGACCTGCTCAATTCAAAACTGTATTATTCCAGGGTCAACTGTATAAATGTTTTTGCAACATTAATTAATAAGCAAAACTGATTAGCCAAACTAATTATATTTTTATTTTAAAAATATTTTATTATATAAAGTTATACCCAAACTGTACTTTATTATTTCCTATACAATGCTACATACTTTAACCTGAGGACATTTGTAAAAGCAATACATTTCAGAAATTCCTGGGAAAATTCCACTAGCTATAAGCTATTTAAGTACTGCTTACAAAAACTATCAAAAGATAGCCAGCATCGTGTAAACAGCATACACTTAAATAAGAGATAGAAGCGCATATAAGCACAACCAATGGACACAAGACACTGGGGGGCGGGGGGGATGAGGGCATGTGACAAGGGGTAGGGGAGGCTGGGGGAAGGTCAATGGGGGAAAAAAAGGAGATATATGTACTACTATACGTAATACTTTAAACAATAAAATAAAATTTTAAAAAAAGAGAAGCTTAACTTACAGAATGCTATGTTTTTTATTCACTGATAAGCTAAAATTCCATTTCTAGATGTTTTTTCCCCTCATGCATTTCATTTGTTTTATTAATATGCAAAGCCCTATAAAGGGTTGCTTAACCTAGTCCTCAGACCCAGATCCATCCTCATGTTGACTAATCTGAAAGTAATGAAGTTCAGAAGTCTCTTTGTCAGATACAACTACATGAAACCAAGCACTAAGACTGTTCTTAAGGTATTTCTTGATAAGATATTTTAAATGTATTTTAGAGAACTGTTTCTCAGAAACAACCGTGATTTTATTCTTGAAGCATTCAAAGTGAACAACATTCCCAAGATTTCTAGTTTTTCCATTGACTTTAACGATTTCCTATAGAAACTGTTTAAAATTTCCAGAATAAAAAATTCCATATTTGGCTCTGGCCAGGTAGCTCAATTGGTTAGTTAACACCAACTGATACACCAAGGTTGCCGGTTCAATCCTTGGTCAGGGAACATACAAGAATCAACCAATGAATGCATAAATAAGTGGAACAACAAACAAATGTTTGCCTCTCTCTGTCTCTCTCTTTCCCCCTTCCTCTCTCTCTCTAATCAGTACATTAAAAAATATTTTTAAAATTCTATCTTCTACTTGATAAGTAAGGTCCAAACCAAATCTAGATTGTCCTTTTAAGATTCTTGACAGATTATCTTCAAGATAATCTGTGGGATCAGAGAATTTATTGTGTATTTTTTCAAATCAAAACCATTTAATTAGAAGAGAATATGGAACTGAAGAATGTATATATGAAAGAGAATTGCTTCTTGGCAATCATTTTTTTCCCCAGAGTTCAAAATATTTTTAATAAGAAGAAAAGGAGATTAAAAATGCAACACAATAAGTGGATGCTGCATGGACACCCTCACAGGACCAAACTAGAATTACAACTAAAAGACAGAAAAACTTCCTGAATAATCAACAGAAGACTTGCTAGAGAGCACCCAGATAACCAAGGACCAAAAGTGGAGACTGCATAGAGACTGGTAGGAGGGACAGAGGTGTGAAAGGGCTGCCAGGGATCCCATAGACAACCACTGAAATTCTGGAAAGATATCTCAGCTGTGGGGGGTTGTCACTGAGGACTCTGGAATCTAACCCCCAAGCTGGTCCCCCCAGCAGAGAGCACCAGAACTGAGAAGGGTACCACATAACATCTGGCTGTGAAAAGCAGCAGGGTTGCTGTCTGCCAGGGACAGAGACTAGAAATGCAGGCACCCTTTTAAAGGGCCAATGCACAAAATTCCCTGTGGAGCCACCCACATTGTGCTCCCGGAGAGGGAGGGCAGAATGGACTGGAGCTGTGTGAGCAGAGGCCAGGATTGGGGGCTCTGTGGTTAGAGCACAGAAGGCAGATACCCCAAGGCAGACACCCCAGTTTCCTGTGTTGAATCATTTCCTCATGCTGTGGAAGTCATCTTTCTCATGCAGACATTTGCTATATAGGCAACCTTGCCTGGGGGGAAGACAATTGATCCACCCTATTGGAAAACACCTTGCCCCCTGGTGTGGAGTTGCTGAGGCCATTAAGAGATTGAGAATAACAATTAGCATCCAGACAGAAGCATTTGCCCCATCCTGTTGAAAAAAACCTCTTGCTGAGGAGAAACCAAAATGGCGACCTCTCACAACCACATCACATCCACAAATAAATGGCAGGATAACTAACCACCCAGAACCACAGGAAATCTGGCTTAGAGGAAGTTCCACAACTAGAGAAGTGAAGAAAGCTCATTGAGACCGGTAAGAGGTGTGGAGGCGCAGAAAGTGCTGGCACCTGGATGTGCTGCTCTTTAAACCAGGAGGGAGATACAAGTTCCCGCTTGCTCTGAACTCCAGTTTCGGGTGAGACTCTGGGGGACCCAGGCACACACAGGGAGAAACTGGACTGTCTGGCATCAAGACAGGAACGCAAGGGCAGCTTACTCTTAGAGGTGCTCACAGCAATCATTGTTCCTCATGGGGGCGCGGGACGCAGAAACCAAGGACTTCTCTGGTTCAGCGCAGCCATTACTGTTTGCTCCACCCTGGTGATTCCCAGAGACCCCACCCCACCCAATTTACAACCCCAACCAAGCTGTGCACAGAGGCTTTTGCATATGAATGGCCTATTCTTTCGCCTAAAAGGAACTGCAGCTGGGTCAGAGAGCCTCAGAGATTCCAAAAGAAGGCCCACTACCTGGCAGCAGCAGTGGCCTTGCTTCACAGCTGGGCCTCGTCTGTACACTTCCAAACCCCATACAAAGAGGAGGAATCTGCAGATGTCTCTGTAGCTCCTGCTGGGCGGCCCCAGACAGTGGCTGACCTTGCACCTCCTTGGAGATTCAAGAGCCAGTGTACCCAGTGGTCAGAGTGAGACCAAACTGGATTACAACTCTTCGCATACATAAGAGACACACTCAAGGGGCAGACTCAGTGAGCACCAAAGCCCCACTGAAGCAAGTCCTGCTCCATAAGGGTGTCTCCTGTGCAACAGATCTTCCAGTGTAGACACAGCTGGTCACCACATACAACTGGACTGGAGTTCAATTCCTCCCAGTGATACCAACAGCAACAAGACTGTGCAAACAGCCCACAAAGGGGTGCAACAAGAGAATCCCCCTCAGGTGACTGGGGAGGCTGAGACACTGGACCCTATAGGACACCAACCACACAAGGCCACTCTATCAACTCAAGGTGACTAAGCAGCTACTGAGTACATAGAAACAAACATAGAGAAGCAGCCAAAATGCAGAGACAAAGAAACAAGTCACAAATGAAAGAAATGGATGAAAGCAAAATACTGGATATAGAGTGCAAAACCACTGTAATAAGGTTACTCAAGAATCTTCTAGAAACCTCTGAGAAATTTAGTGAGACCCTCAAGGGTATGAAAAAGGACCAATCAGAAATTAAGCATACATTGACTGAAATAAACAATAATATACAGAGATCCAACAGCAGACTAGAGGATCCCAAGAATCAAGTCAAAGATTTGAAATACGAAGAAGCAAAACATACCCAACTGTAAAAGCAAAAAGAAAAAAAGAATAAAAAAATATGAAGATAGTCTAAGGAGCCTCTGGGACAACTTCAAGCGTACCAACATCTGAATTATGAGGGTGTCATACTTACCTGGCAGGAGAGATACCATGATCATGAATTATGAGGGTGTCATAAGAAGAGAGAGAGCAAAATATTGAAAACCTATTTGAAGAAATAATGACAGAAAACTTCCGCTACCTGGTGAAAAAAATAGACTTACAAGTACAAGAAGTGCAGAGAACTCCAAACAAGAGGAATCCAAAGAGGACCACACCAAGACACATCATAATTAAAATTCCAAGGGCAAAATACAAAGAGAGAATCTTAAAAGCAGAAAGAGAAAAACAGTTAGTTACCTACAAGGGAGTACCCATACAATTGTCAGCTGATTTCTCAACAGAAACTATGCAGGCCACAAGGGAGTGGCAAGATATATATAAAGTGATGAATAGCAAGAACCTACAACCAATATTACTCTGCCCAGCAAATCTATCATTCAGAATTGAAGGTCAGATAAAGAGCTTCACAGACAAGAAAAAACTAAAGGAGTTCATCACCATCAAACCAGTACTATATGAAATGCTGAAGGGTATTCTCTAAGAAGAGGAAGAAAAAGGTAAAGATAAAAATTATAAACAACAAAGTGACAACAAATACATATTTATCAACAAGTGAATCTAAAAATCAAGTGAATAAAAAAATCTGAAGAACAGAATAAACTGGTGAATATAATAGAATCAGCGGCATAGAAAGGGAATGGACTGACAACTCTCGGGGGAAGGGGGTGTGGGGTGTGTGGGAAGAGATTGGACAAAAATCTTATACCTATGGATGAGGACAATGCGGGTAAGGGCATGGAATGGGGTGGGAACCGGGTGGAGGGGAGCTGGGGGCAGGAGGAGAGGAACAACTGTAATAATCTGAACAATAAAGATTTATTTAAAAAAACCCCGAAAACAAAAGAAAAAAAAAAACTCTTGCCAAACCTATGGATGATTGCTTGAGGCAATTGAAGACAAAATCCTATCTGTCTGTAACAGAGGTGGTCTCTGGAGGTTTTGAGTCTTCACCTGCTCTAATTAGAAACAGTGTCTGACACTGTCCTGCACTAGAGATTAACAGGTGTAGCAGATCTACTTAATACAAAGCCACAAACCAAAACGGGCAGCCAAAATGAAGAGACAAGGAAACAACCCCAAAATGAAAGAACAAGAGAATTCTCCAGAAGAACAGATAAATGATATGGAGATAAGAAATTTATCTGATACAGAGTTCAGAATAATGATGGTAAAGATGCTCAATACCATTAGAAAACATATAGTAACTATGAAAACAGAAATGACATAGCACAAATAAAGAACACATTGGAAGGAATACACAGCAGATTAGGGAAGCTGAGGATCTCATCAGTGAATTAGAAGACAGGGTGGAAAAAAATCACTTAATCAGAGAACGAAAAAGAAAAAATAAATAAAAAACAGGACAGCTTAAGGGAGCTGTGGGACAATGTGAAATGTAACAATATTCGAATAGCAGGTGTGCCAGATGACACAAAAAGGTACAAAGGGACAGAGAAGGTGTTTGAAGAAATAATGGCAGAAAACTTCCCAAGCTGGTAAAGGAAAAAGTCACACAAGTTCAGGAGGCACAGAGAACCCCAAGCAAGAAGAACCCAAACAGGCCCATGCCCAGACACATCATAATTAAAATGCCAAAAATTAAAGACAAAGAGAGAATCTTAAAGGCAGCAATAGAAAAGCAAAGGAGTTCCCATAAGGCTGGCACCTCATTTCTCATTAGAAACTCTATAGGCCAGAAGGGACTGTCATGAAGTACTCAAGATAATGGAAAGCAAGGATCTGAACCCAATATTACTATATCCAGCAAGGCTACCCTTAAAAATAGATGGTGAAATAAAGAGCTTCCCAGACAAAAAAAGGACTAAAGGAGTACATCACCACCAAGCCAGCATTACAAGAAATACTAAAGGGACTGCTGTAATGAGAAGAAATAGAGAGAGAAACCTAGACATACAGAATTAAAATGGCAATAAATAAGTCCCTATCAACAATAACCTTAAATATTAATGGATTAAATGCTTCAACCAAAAGGCATAGGGTAGCTGAATCGATACAAAAACATGACCCACCTATATGCTGTCTACAGAAGACCCACTCACAGGATGAGAGTGAAGGGATGGAAAAACATTTTCCATGCAAATGGAAATAGAACAAAAGCTGGAGTAGCAATACACATAACTGACAAAATAGACTTCAAAATGAACTCCATCACAAGAGACAACAAAGGTCACTACATAATACTAACAGGATCTATCTTACAAGAGGATATAACCCTCGTAAACATATATGCACCCAATACAGGAGCACCTGAATATATATATATTTCTAGAGGAATTTAAGGGAGAGATCAATAACAACACAATCATAGTAGGAGATTTTAACACTCTGCTGACTTCACTGGATAGATCTTTTAGACATAAATTAACAAGGAAACAGTGACTTTAAAGAACACAGTGGATTAGATGGATTTAATTGACAGTTATAGAACCTTTCACCCCAAAACTGCAGAATATACATTCTTCTCAAGTGCACATGGATCATTCACAAAGATAGACTACATGTTAGGACACGAAACAAGTCCCTATAAGTTCAAGATGATTGAAATCATATGAAGCATCTTCTCAAACCAGAGTAGAAAGCAATTAGAAATCAACAACAGTAGAAACACCCAAAAAAACATTCAAACACATGGAGGCTAAATATCATGTTATTAAACAACTAGAAGCCCGGTGCACGAAATTCGTGCACGGTGGGGGGTTGTCCCTCAGCCCAGCCTGTACCCTCTCCAATCTGAGACTCCTGGAGGGATGTGCGACTGCCCGTTTAGGCCCGATCCCACCAGGACATCCCTCTCACAATCCAGGACTGCTGGCTCCCAACTGCTTGCCTGCCTGCCTTCCTGATTGTCCCTAACCGCCTCTGCCTGCCAGCCTGATCACCCCCTAACCATTCCGCTGCTAGCCTGGTTGATGCTTAACTGCTCCCCTGCCAGCCTGTTTGCCCCCAACTTCCCTCCTCTGCCAGCCTGGTCACCCCTAACTGCCCTCTCCTGCAGGGTTGATCGCCCCCAACTGCCCTCCCTTGCAAGCCTGGTCCCTCTCAACTGCCCTCCCTTGCAGGCCGGGTGCTTCCCAACTGCCCTCCCTTGCAGGCCGGGTGCCTCCCAACTTCCCTCTCCTGCTGGCCATCTTGTAGTGGCCATCTTGTGTCCACATGGGGACAGGATCTTTGACCACATGGGGGCAGCGATATTGTGTGTTGCAGTGATGATCAATCTGCAGATTACTCTTTTATTAGATAGGATAGAGGCCTGGTACAGGGGTGGGGGCCAGCTGGTTTGCCCTGAAGTGTGTCCCGGATCAGGGTGGGGTTCCCTTGGGGTGTGGGGCGGCCTGAGCGAGGGGCCTGTGGTGGTTTGCAGGCTGGCCACGCCCCCTGGCAACCCAAGGGGAGGCCCTGGTATCTGGAATTTATTTTCCTTCTACAATTGAAACTTTGTAGCCTGGAGCAGAGCCAAGCCTGGGGCTCCCTCCGAGGCCCAAAGCCATTTGTGTTGGGGTTATAATTGAAACTTTGTTGCCTTAAGCGGGTGGGCCCGGCCAGGGTGTGCGGAAAGCTTTACTTTCCCTGTTGCCGCCGGCAACCCTTGCCTGCTCTCTCAAGCTCCATTCTGCCGCCGTTTGTTTGAATTTGTTTACCTTCTATAATTGAAACTTTGTAGCTTGAGTGGAGGCTTAGGCCTGCAACGGCTATGGAAAGCTTGGCTTACTCTGTTACCTGGGAAACCTTGCTCTCTGTGGCTGTAGCCATCTTGGATTGGGGTTAATTTGCATACTCGCCCTGATTGGCTGGTGGGCGTGGCTTGGCTGGTGGGCGTGGCTTTATGTAGCGGAGTGATGGTTAATTTGCATATTACCGTCTTATTAGAGAGGATGAATGGGTTACCAACAAGATCAAGAAAGACATAAAAAAAACTTCCTAGAAACAAATAGAAATGAATACACAACAACCCCAAATTTATGGGACATAGGAAAGCAGTCCTGAGAGGAAAGTTCATAGCACTACAGGCTTATCTAAAAAAGAAAAAAAAATCAACAATAAACCATTTAACCCTCCAACTTCAAGAACTAGAAAGAGAACAACAAGAAAAGCCCAGAGTAAGTAAAAGAAAGGAAATAATAAAGATATAAAGATTAGAGCAGAAATAAACAAAAACAGTACAAAAAAACCACAACAATACAAAAATCAATGAAGCCAAGAACTGGTTCTTTGAAAGGATAAACAAAATTGATGAACCATTAGCCAGACTCATCAAGAAACAAAGAGAGCGAGCCCAAATAATTAAAATAAAAAAGGAAAATGGAGAAGTAAATACTGATACCACAGAAATACAAATGATTATAAGAAAATACTATGAAAAATTATATGCCAAGAAGTTGAACAATGTGGATGAAATGAACAAATTCCTCGAAAAATACAATATTCTAAAACTGAATCAGGAAGAATCAGGAAACCTGAATAGGCCCATAACAACTGGGGATATAGGAGCAGAAATAAAAAAAAACTCCCAGCAAACAAAAGCCCAGGTCCAGATGGATTCATAGGGGAGTTTTACCAAACTTTCAAAGAAGAATTAACACCTATATTTCTCAAACTATTCCAAAATATCCATAGGAAGGAACACTTCCAAGGTCTTTTTATGAGGCTAGCATTATCCTAATTCCAGAACCAGATAAAGACACTACAAAGAAAGAGAACTACAGGCCAATATCCCTGATGAAAATAGATGCTAAAATCCTCAAAAAATATTAGCAAATCGGATCCAGCAATATATTAAAAAGATCATAAACCATGACCAAGTGGGATTTATTCCAGGGATTCAAGGCTGGTACAATATTCACAAATCAATAAACGCGATACATCACATAAACAAATTGAAAGACAAAAATTACATGATCATATCAATAGATGCAGAAAAAAAGCATTCGACAAAATCTAAAACCCATTTTTGATAAAAACTCTCAGCAAAGTTGGAATAGAAGGAGCATATCTCAACATGATAAAGGCCATGTGTGACAAACCTACAGTGAACATCATACTCAATGGGCAAAAATTAAAACCATTTTCCCTAAGAACAGGAACAACACAGAGATGTCCACTTTCACCACTCTTATTCAACATAGTACTGGAAGTCCTGGCCACAGCAATCAGACAAAAAGAAGAAATAAAAGGCATCTAAAATGGAAAGGAGGAAGTAAAACTCTCATTATTTGCAGATGACATGATACTGTACATAGAAAACCCTAACGACTCCATCAAAAGACTACTAGGTTTAATAAATAAATTTGGCAATGTTGCAGGATACAAAATCAATACCCAAAAATCAATGGCTTTTTTATACACCAATAATGAATTCTCAGAAAGATAAACTAAACAAACAATCCCATTTATCATTGGAACAAAAAATTAAAATACTTAGGAATAAACTTAACCAAGGAGGTAAAAGACCTGTACTTGGAAAAGTACAGGACATTGAAAAAATAGATAGTAGAAGATATAAACAAGGGGAAGAATATACCATGTTCGTGGATTGGTAGAATCAACATCATTAAAATGTTCATACTACCGAAGGAAATCTACAGATTCAATGCAATCCTTATTAAAATACCAACAGCCTATTTCACAGATCTAGAGCAAATACTCCAAAAATTTATATAGAATGAAAAAAGACCCTGAATAGCTCTAGCAATCTTGAGAAACAAAAACAAAATTGGAGGACTCACAATACCAGATTTCAAATTATATTACAAAGCCACCATATTCAAAACAGCCTGGTACTGGCACAAGAACAGGTACATAAATCAATGTAACAGAAATTGACCCAAGCCATTATACTAAATTATTATTTGACAAAGGAGGCAATAGATTCAAAATATTCTCTTCAATAAATGGTTTGGGAAACTAGACCACCAACTTACACCATACACAAGAATAAACTCAAAATGGATAAAAGAATGGACTTACATGTAAACGTAAGCCGTGAAACCATAAAAATCCTAGAAAAAACCATAGACAGCAAAATCTCAGACATCTCTTGTAGCAATATGTTTATGGATACACTAGAGGCCCGGTGCACGAATTTGTGCACGGTGGGGGTGTGTGTCCCTCAGCCCTGCCTGCACCCTCTCCAATCTGGGACCCCTCGAGGGATGTCTGACTGCCCGTTTAGGTAGGATTGGGCCTAAACGTGCAGTCGGACATCCCTCTCACAATCCAGGACTGCTGGCTCCCAACTGCTCGCCTGTCTGCCTTCCTGATTGCCCCTAACTGCTTCTGCCTGCCAGCCTGATCACCCCCTAACCACGCCCCTGCCAGCCTGATTGATGCCTAACTGCTCCCCTGCCAGCCTGTTTGCCCCTAGCTGCCCTCCCCTGCAGGCCTGGTCCCTCCCAACTGCCCTCCCCTGCTGGCCATCTTGTGGTGGCCATCTTGTGTCCACATGGGGGCAGCCATCTTTGACCACATGGGGGCAGCCATCTTGTGTGTTGGAGTGACAGTCAATTTGCATATTACTCTTTTATTAGATAGGATAGAGGCTTGGTGCACGGGTGGGGCCTGGCTGGTTTGCCCTGAAGGGTGTCCCAGATCAGGGTGGGGGTTCCCTTGGGGCGTGGGGCAACCTGGGTGAGGGGCCTGTGGTGGTTTGCAGCCCAGCCACACCCCCCGGCGACCCAAGCATAGGCCAGGGCTGGCTGGAAGCAGGTATCTGGGATTTATTTATCTTCTATAATTGAAACTTTGTAGCCTTGAGCAGAGGCCAGGGCAGGCCAGGGCAGGCCAGGACAGGCGGGAAGCTTGGCTTCCTCCATCACCGGGGTCAACCCAAGCCTCCTGCTTGCTCCAGCTCTGTGGCTGCCGCCATCTTGGTTGGGTTAATTTTCATACGCGCTCCTGATTGGCTGGTGGACGTGGCTTGTGGGTGTAGTGGAGGTACAGTCAATTTGCATGTTTCTCTTTTATTAGATAGGATTTCCTAGGACAAAGAAAACTGAGGAGAAAATAAACAAATGGGACTAGATCAAAATGAAAAGCTTCTGCACAGCAAAAGAAACCATCAACAAAATGAAAAGGGAGCCCACTGTATGGGAGAATATATTTGCTAATGATACACCTGATAAAGGGTTAATATTCAAAATATATAAAGAACTCATACAGCTTAACAGAAAGAGACAAACAATCCAATTTAAAAAATGGGGAACGGACCTAAATAGACACTTCTCTAAAGTGAGTGGACATACAGATGGAACAGAGTGCAGAATCTCAGAGGGAAGGCAGGGGAGGGTGGGTGTGTGGGAGGTAATCAACCAAGGACCTTATATGCATATATGAATGTCCCATGGACACAGAGAATGGGGCAGTGAGGGCCTGGGGCAGGGGCGAGGACAGGATGGAGGGGGGTAATGAGGGGAAAAGGGAGACATGTGTAATACTTTCAACAATAAAGAATTATTATTATTTTTTAAGTAATAAGAAGAAAGGATCGCCTGGCTGGCATGGTTCAGTGGTTAAGCGTTGAACTATGAACCTGGAGGTCATGGTTCAATTCCTAGTCAGTGCACATGCCCAGGTTGTGGGCTTGATCCCGTGTGGGATGTGCAGAGGCAGCTGATAGATGATTCTCTTTCATCATTGATGTTTCTATCTCTTTCTCCTTCTCCCTTCCTCTCTGAAGTCAATAAAAATACTTTTTTTAAAAAAAAGAAGGCAGGATTTAGGGTTAGTTTTTGTAGTCAAGGCTGGCCAATACCTCTGGCACAACTGGAACTCTTGGCCCTCAGAGTACACACTGGGTTCGAACTTGGTGTTCCCTGGCCCTTTCCCAAATGCCTATACATCTCTTGGCACTGGAGAACCAGAGAGCATGACGGTGCCACAGTCTTTGAGGGAGTCCAGGGCTAGCTAGTCCAAGGTGAGGATCTTGCCCCTGGTTTTGAAGAGTGGGTTCCCAGGGTTGCTCACACACTGTGCACACACCTTCAGTTTGAGCACCTCCTGTACACACATATCCTGGGTTATCACCCCTACAACCACAGTGGTTTTGCCGTCCTGGCCAGGAAGCTTCATTCTTCGGATCATCAGGGGAAGAAACAGAGGTGACTGGGTGGTGCTACTTATGAATAACTTCTTCAGCACCACTTGGTTGAACATGGAATTGGTTCATACAGTCATAAACCTGTTCAGCTTGATCAACAGCCTTAGGTAGATGTCCTTGCTCTTGGGCTACCTGTGCCCAACCTTTCAGTCTGTTGTGGCTGACATGGACTCCCAGGACCAGAAAGAGAGAACTGCTTCATGGCACTTTCAGTGGCAGTAGCTCACAAACAGAAAAGAAGCAAGAGAGAGAAAGGGAAGAAAGGAAGAGCTGTGTATGTTTTTAAGGAATATGATACAACTAATGTTTAGAGGGTGAAAAAATTGGCCAGGCTGGAAAAAACTAGGAGTAAGACACCAGTTTGAATCAAAGGAAGAAAGAAAGGGGGGGGGGGGGCGAGTGTCTAACATCTAGGTACAGGGGTCAGTAATCTAGATTCCAGGAGGTTAGGCCAGAAACACAGTCAGAAAACAGATCTGAGGCTGTTAAGTCCCAAGGGAAAGGTGGGACAAATGTTCAAAGCAGGGTCAAAGATTCAGGATATCAGTTCCAATAGAGGCAGAGGCAGGGGTCAAATTGTGAGATTCTAGTTAGAACCCAAACTTAGGGAACATGGAGGCCACACTTTCAGCCAGACCCAAGACATGTAACACTCATTAGCTGCTCGGACCAGAATTGGTTCCAGACTGTGGATGAAAGCTGGGGTGAGTGGAGAGCACAGTGAGGAAACCAAGCAAAAACTACAGAAACTGAACCAGAGTTAGAGATATATAGAAAGAAAGAAGTCTAAAGTTGATGTGCCTATCCATATGAACACTGAGAAGTGGCCCTTAGAAGAAAAAGTAGAAGGCAAATCACTCACAGGGGAAGAAGGTGCACAGGAAGAGACAGAGAGAAGTCTGTGACCACCACCAGGGGGGCACCTCCAGTTCCAAGACAGATTTGTTGATTTACAGCAGCACAGGGGCACTCTGGTGTGGCACAAGAATTCTTAAAACATGCTATACCTGATTACATAGGCACTGACCTCTTTTCCCTTAGATTGTCAAAGAAAATGACAACAGCCAACACAATGATAGCTGTCTGGTGTGAATGCCCTGCCTTGAGCCATAAATATATCCTATATAATAAAGGCTAATATGCAAATAGACCAAACAGCAGAACAACTGGAACAACTGGTCGCTATGACATGTGCTGACCACCAGGGGGCGTGTGTGGAACATGGTGGGCATTGGCCGTGGCGGGACGGTGGAGGTGAGTGGGGGCACCAGACCAAGGCGGGGCGCCGGTCACTGTCATCAGAGCAAGCCTCTGGTGGTTACTGAAAATTCTTTGCTCCCACGCGCCATGGTCCCGCCAGGCACTTGCACCCACTGCAGCCGGCGCCACCACTCGCACCGGCTGCCGGTGCCCAGCGCCAGTCCTGATCACTTGGCGCCATCAGCGGGTGTGATCGGCGGCTGCTGGCCCTGATTGCCCCTGAAGGCTTCTCCCCCTCCCCCTGCTCCTGAGGGGCGATTGGGGTAGCACCCACTGATAGCACCGGCCCTGCTCTCACCCGCTGCTGGTGCTGGCCCCAATTGCTCTGCGCCGTCAGTGGGTGCGAGCGGGGCCGGCACCATCAGGGTGTGGGAGCGGCGGCAGCGGGAGCGGGGCTGCCGGCAGACAGGGGACCAGGGGCCCTGGCGGGAGGGGCGCGTGGGGGCGTGAAGGATGGGCCGAAACCCACCACTGGGCCCACCGCAGCCTCTCAGCCCACAGTTCCTTTCAAGGTGCCCGAATTTGTGCACTGGGCCCCTAGTAGGTCATATAATAGAGCTGCATCTTATTGGTCACATCACATAATAAAGTTGCATATGATTGGTTAATTCTTGGTACCCCAAATCCTTTTACACAAGTATAGACACCTGATTTTTATTATTATTATTTTTTTAATCCTCACCCAAGGACACCTTTTCCATTGATTTTGAGAGTGGAAGAGAGAGAGTGAAACACAAGGACTGGTTGCCTCCTGCATGCACCCCGACAAGGGCCCAGGCTAGGGAGGAGCCTGCAACCGAGGTACATGCCCTTGACCGAAATCTAACCCGGGACCCTTCGGTCCACAGGCCGACACTCTATCCACTAAGCCAGTGGTCGGCAAACTCATTAGTCAACAGAGCCAAATATCAACAGTACAACAATTGAAATTTCTTTTGAGAGCCGAAAACCGACTTCTGCACACGGGCCACGAAGTTTCAATCGCACTGTATGTGCGTGCCCGCATGTGGTATTTTGTGGAAGAGCCACACTCAAGGGGCCAAAGAGCTGCATGTGGCTCTCGAGCCGCAGTTTGCAGACCACTGCACTAAGCCAAACCAGCCAGGGCTAGACACCTGATTTTTTAAAGTCACTTTGGAGCAAAAAGGGTAGGTAATTACTATTACTATTATTTTTGTAAATAAATCAAAATTAAATATTTTTGTCAGATAAACAAAAAATATATTTCTTGGTTTCCGCAGAATTTTAGTAATTAGTTTATGTGTGCTATGAGATGAAAAAGATTGAAAATCGCTGATTTACAGGATTGTGGAGGAGGGAAGAGGACAACAGAGTAGCCTTCAAGTGGAGGTGGGAGGACTGTAACCAGCATTCAAACATACTAGAGTAACCAAAACATGCTCTCTAGTATTGTTAACTGTTCGAGGCACAAACATACTAGAGTAACCAAAACAGGCTTTCTAGTATTGTTAACTGTTCGAGGCACTGTTACGAAGCTGGCTAGTGACAAGAGGCCAGGTAAAAAGGTTAAACAATGATAAAAGGTAAAGGCAAGAATGAAAAGACGGAGGAAAACCAGGAAAAAGAAGGTGGGGAAAGAACAGTCAGGATAGAATGGATTCGAAACAAATGTTAAAGGAAAGCAGTGACCCTTTAATAAAAGAGAGGCAAGTGTGGAAAGTCAAACTGATATGTGAGGAAATGAAGAAAAACGGGAAAATGTCCAATTCAGGTTATGTGATTAATTCCACAGTGGCTTGTCACCCCTTTACATCTTGTCTATTAATAGAATATCTACAGAGTAGCTGTGCTTTAGAAACACACCAAAATGTACCCTCTGCTCTTTAAAATATACGGTACAATTTGAGGATGAATTCTAAATCATTAATAGTTCCAGGTAATAAAGGAGCAAAACTACAAACTTTGGAGCTGTTTCTATGCAGAGGTGGGGTGAGGGTGGGGGAATATTAGAAGATGAAGTATTTTGAAGTAGTTGATTCATAAAAGATACACTGAAATATACATTTTCTTTAAGAAGTTGGATTTTTTTTTAAAAAAAAATGCTGCCTTATAAAAACAAAACAGGTTATTAAAACTACCAGAATAAAGAGAGGGAGAGGTGGGAGAAAAGTACCCAGACTCCAAAATCTATCACATGATGTTCATCACGTTTGCCATTCTCTCCAGACTTTACACTGCTCAAACCTAGAAGAGGATCTTTGATTTCACCACCCTACACTTTGTGATTGTACCTGTCACTCAGTGAGTACTTGATGAATCTGGGAGAAGCACCAGGAGCAGTGCTTCCTGTCTGAGGGGCCCTTTGAGACTTGAGTAGAATGCAATAAATACGAAATTGCAGTGATCAGTACAAATGTCTGGGCATTCATTGTAGTTTTTCCAAATTTCTGGTCAGTTTTGGAGGTGATTTTCCCTTCCTCCCTCCCCTCCTCACCAAGCTTAGAATTCTAACATACTGTAGAATATAACATTTCTGAAGTGGAGGCCTCAACTTCCTTCTCCTAGTCTTCTCTCAGCCTAAGGCCGAGGTCGGCAAACTGCGGCTCACGAGCCACATGCGGCTCTTTGGCCCCTTGAGTGTGGCTCTTGCACAAAATACCACGGCCTGGGCGAGTCTATGTTGAAGAAGTGGCGTTAGAAGAAGTTTAAGTTTAAAAAATTTGGCTCTCAAAAGAAATTTCAATCGTTGTCCTGTTGATATTTGGCTCTTTGACTAATGAGTTTGCCGACCCCTGGAAGGCGTGCAGGTCTCCACCCCCAACACAACACACTCCGCAGACCGGCTCCCTTTTCCCACCCTCCACCTTCCTCAGTACACTGAGGCGGCAGCCGCCAGAGCGGTCAGGACTCCGAGCGTCTTTTTTAAGAGCTTGTCTTCTTTGGGGCGGTCATTCGCGTCCGTTTCCGGGATGAAGGGCGGGGGTCGCTCTTTGCACACCTCCGATTGGTGCCTCCCCTGCCCAGCCCTGCCCGCTGCCTCCATCCTCCTGAGTCCCACCTTCATCAGCCCCTCTACCTTCTTCCCTCGGAGAAAGCCAGCTCCTCAGAGTTTCCTGTCCGGAAGAAAAGTGTTAGTAACACGTGGAACCCACTTAATTCCTCCAGGCCTTACTCTCCGCCGAGCACAGCCCACCGCTCCTGCCACCGTCAGCACAAACACCAGCTGACCTCCACGTGCGCCTCTCCGGATGGAGCCTCCGGAGGCACCACCCCGCGGGCCCTTTAAAGGGATGGAACCGGAGGGCGAGTTGGGGGTGGGGAGACCCTTATTGTCCTCGTTCCTCAGGCACTCAACTCCTCCGCCCGGCCGGCGGGGTGCGCCCCGAGCAGGTCCTGGGCGCACCCCGCTCCCGTCTCCCCCCGCCGCTCCCTGGGGCGCTCAGGCCCCGCTCCCCCCCCTCCCCCTCCCTCCCGCGCAGCTGTTCGGCCGCGGTGGGGGCGGGTTGTTGTGGTGGCGGCGGCCCCGCCCCCTCCTCGTGGCGGCCCCTCCCCGGCCCGCACCGACCTCGCCCCGCCCCGCCCGGCCCATCTGTGTGGCCGGCGGAGAGCGGAGTACATTGTGCGGGGCGCGGGCGGCCGCCGCCACAGCCGCAGGCGCGGGATGGGGACTCAGTGACTGAGTCCGAGCCGCCGCCCCGCGCTCGTCCGCCCCCAGCTCATGCACCCGCCGAGCGGCGGCCGCCGCGGGAGGAGCAGCCGCCCCCGCCCCCGCCCCCGCCCGAGGAGCTGAGGCGGGAGTCCGGGCGGGCGGGCGGGCAGCGTGGGGCCGCCGAGAGCGCGTCGAGCACGGGGCCGGCGCTCCCGCCGCCGCCGCCGGGAGATGTGCCCCGAGGAGGGCGGTGCGGCCGGGCTGGGCGAGCTCCGCTCCTGGTGGGAAGTCCCGGCCATAGCGCACTTCTGCTCGCTCTTTCGCACGGCGTTCCGCCTTCCCGACTTCGAGATCGAGGTGAGTGGCCGCGCGCGGCGCCCCTGGCCCTGCCGGGCCGTCCGGAGCCCCGCGCGGCGGGAGCGGCGGGGTCGCGGCCGGGCGGAGGGCCGGCGGGGCGTGCGGCGCGGACCGGCCGGCGGGCGGGGGTCCGGGCCCGGACGTTGCCGGCGGCCTCCGCGCGCCGCGCCTGCTCGGGCCGGCGGAGGGGCGGGGGCCGGCTTTTGTGGGAGCGGGGCCGCCGCTCTCCGGGGCTTCGGGCGCTCCTCCGGGGCGGCGGGAGCGGCGCGCCCGCGGCGGTGGCGGGAGGGGCGCCGGGCGGCGCGCTGCGGAGGGAAAGTTGGGACTCGGCCATTATTCGCTGGTGCCCTTCCCCGCGGAGCGGGCGGCCCTCTTTATGCCGGACCTCGAGAGCGCCATTGTCCCCGCGGGCGGTGGCGGTGGCGGCGAGGACGGCTCGGTCCCGGCCGGAGGGCCCGCGCCGGGCTTTGTGGGGCCGCGCGGGGCCGGCTCCGGGCGCGGGGCGGGCGGCGGGCGTGGAGGGCCGGGGCAGGCGCCCTCCTCTCCGTTTTCGGGTGATTTTCGGAGGGCTGTGGGGTCCGTGGCGGGTAGGCGGAGGGCACTGCCTGCTCGCCGGGAGCGGCTTCTGCCCGCGGAGCAGGGAGGGGAAGCTTGGTCAGTGCTCCCCCAGCCCCGCCGCGGGAGGAGGAGACCGTGGTGCCCCCCGCCCCCGGCTTACCCTCCGCCGTGTCGGGGTGGTTTTAAGTCGTCTCCTCCTCGGGTTTCGGTCGCGTCCTCAGTTTGAGGCTCTGTGCAGGTACCACTTGCCCCCCGGAGTGAAGTGTGGGGCGTGCTCCGTGGCAGAGTCCCTGGGATCGGCAAGTACAACGCCCGGAAAGGTGAAGGGGAACGGGGGCTCGTGAACCTGGACCGTTCACTGGCTCTCGGCGAGTCTCAGTTCCTTAAACTGGTGAAAGCAATGTGACTAAAGTGTTAGGAAGGTGTAATAACTCGGGTATTTCAGGTAGCGCCGTAGTGTTCATTTTCAGAGTTTGAAGGTACCTGTGGAAAGCATGCTTTTTCCTGAAGCATGTCGCGGCACAACTGTTTCTAGTGACTGAAGAGGAGAAACGGGGCCACAGAGATGAAAGGTTGGGGAGTGCTAAAAGCCAAGAGATTTAACAGTTATCGTGGTAATCCTGTGGCATAAAGTAGTGAGGGCTTGTATCCTGGTCCTCAAAATGGTGGCTGCTGTGGGAGGTGTTGCTGCCACGATGCCATCTTGGTGCTGGTGCCCTGGCCCCCGCCCGGGCCCTGCGCGGAGGCGGCCCAGGCCCTCCGGGAAGGCCCGCGAACCCTCCTCTCAGGGTCTGCATTCCCAGTTTGTTGGTGGAAAAACAGAGGTAACTGATTTTGCCTTGAGTTGTTTCAGATATCTAGAGTATTCTATAAATTGTATTATGTTCTAAGAAATAAACTTGTGGTTTCTAAGTATTAGCTAGTTTAATTCCTAAAGGAAATGTAAGCTGATCAAAGAGATCAAATTTGTGTGTATGACAAATGAAAAAATCAGTTACAGCTGAGTAATGGGCTATGCGAGATGTCTGTTTCTGGGCAGTGACACTTTTTGTTGGTGAAGTGTATGCTATTTGAAATACAGGTCACAGGGATGAATATTTGGACTCCATTTTGGTCACTGCTCATACCTGTTTTTATTTGGAGATGTTCAGTAGATGGATAACAAGTGATAGTGATATTTTTACTTTGCAGTTCTTGTATAATTTTTCTCATTTCTCATGTAAAGTGTGTTTTGAAATGCTTAATGTGAAATTTAACTTAAAATTTTCAGTAGTTATCAGAAATTAAACATTTTAAATTTATTTTAGTCTTCTAATAAATTCAACTCAGTGACAGTGCAGAGCTCATCAGAAACAATATCAGTTTTATTCTGTAAGTATAAGTAAATTTATTTTTATGTTGCTTAGGTGATGTTTTAATCGAATAGTTTATTGTCCTGACAGTTGGAGAAACAATTTCCTTGTTTAGAGTTTATGATGCAGTGCAAGACCCTTTAAAAAATCCCGAAACAGTTCTAGTGCTGAGCTGTACCTTGTTAGGCCAGCTAAAAAGTCCCTACAATCTTAATTTATGGCAATCTTAAAAGATAAAATTGATGAATAATACCAAGTGGTAGAAGTTGGATATCAGATTTTAGGTAGCCAGTTTTCACCTGTGGGAAAAATCTCATTTTTACCCTGGACCACCAAGCTGAATCCATGGATTTAAAAAAATTTAGGAAGCAGAATCCTCAAGGACTTGGCTTCTATTTAAAGTGAAGCAATCTTTTAGAGAGTGAAGGGTTGTAAAGATTCATGATGCAATTCTGCCAGAGGTCGAGACCTCCTACTTATAGAACTGGTCCCAAAGCACAGATATTATTTTTGCATGTAAGAAAACACACCTTTGTTCTCTCTTCACCTTGAATGTACAGGATTTCTTCAGAAGAGTCAATATACTTGATTCTTACTTTGGGGATATGTTTAAGGCCTTATATGTTGTAGCCCACCCCCCAAATTGGTGTTCTCTAAACATCAGATAAAAAATCTGAATGTATAGGTCAGGAGTGGGAACCTTTTCTCTCCCAAGGGCCATATTTATAACATCACTTGCAGGCCATACAAAACTATCAACTTAAAAATTAGCCTCCTCTATTTGGTCAAACATTGAATTAACTCACCCCTAATGCCTTGGCAGGGCCAGACCAAATGAGTTCTCAGGCCTCATATGGCCCATGGGCTGGACATTCCTTACCCTAGTTAGGTAGTGCTGTAAGTTGTTCATAATTTCTGGTTTTAAAAATAATAAACATTACATAACACTTAAAAATTAAAGCAAAGTATAGGTAAGAGAATTAAAGTCACCATAATGCCACCACTCAACGATAAAAGCTGTTAACTGTTAGCATTGGGTCCCACCACTCAAGGATAACAACTATTAATTGTTAACAAATTAAGAGATTACCAAATATTCTCACAATGTATTTGCACCATAGATTGGGTGTTCTTTTTATTTTTCAGATGAGGCTGTTGAGGTATAGCTGGACAACAGTGGATTAATGACACTGCATTCAGTAGTTGGTATTGATTGATCTGCCCAAAGATTTCATACTGATTGTTCTTTTTCCTAGCCAAATTATTTTTACAGTGAATATAGTACGTTACTTGACCAAGGTAAAGTAGAGGAAGATAGAATCATTTTAGATAATCTGGTCTGGAGTTAGTCATGATGGGTGTGGGGTTGAGAACAGAAATTTCATTAAAAACATTTCTGTATGTTTTCTCTAAAGAATTTGAGACCTTGATGTCTTTAGGTGACTATTTGAAAATGGTCATGTAAAATTATCTGAGTGGTTTCTATAGAGTATAGCAGCATGATAAAAAGAATCTATTAGTCTTGTCTACTGCTTTTTTCCCTGAGCTTCCTGCTTTTGAGTACTGAAACCATTGCCTTCTTTGTAGCTCCTTTCTGGTTGTGATTGTATGTGGTTAATTAAAGTCCTCACCTAATCAGCATGATGATCTGGGGGCAGTACCTTTAATTCAGATTCCTGAATTCTACTCTTGCTGTTTCCTTGGATCCAGCCTCTTAGTTAAGATCACCAAGGCATGAATTATTCAGGAAAATAAGAAATAAAAATTGCTGAGGGTACATCAGTATATCAGTGGTTCCTAACCCCGGGCCTGTGGATGGGCTGTAGGAGTTTAATGTTGGTGTATATATATGCACTTGGCTGGAGGAGAGGGGCTATCGCTCTCATCAAATTCTAGAAGTGATTCCCAACTATATGTTAAGTAAGAGGCCTTGAACTAGATGGAAGAATAAGTTGGCCCTGAATAGGGGAATCGGAAGCCTAGTTTCATGACACAAGATGCATTGGACTAGGGGTTAGGAAACTTGAACTCTTATTCTACTTGTGCCATTAACTAGCTCTTGTGACTTGGGGCAGGTTAAAATAAAACCTAGTGATAAATGCCACTTGTATAGTAGCACTTCATACATTTTCCAAATGTTATTTTGTTTTATCCTTAGTCATCCGTAACCATCACCGTGAGGCAGAGGCATCCTCATTTCACAGATGAGGAGATTGAAAGTCAAGAGAGGCTAAGTTGCTTGCACACAGGCTTTCATTTGGACTTCAGGTTCTTGGATACCAAATTTTATGCTGTTGCTACTACCTCACCCTGTTTCTGCATCAGTTTTCATTATCTATAAAATGAAGGGCTAGACCTAAGTAATGACCAAGATTCCACAATGCAAATCTAGAGTTCTTTGGTTTTTAATAATGTGGAATGCCGAAGATTGTTTTAAAACTTATGCTTAATTTAGTACAGAAGAACAAGTTCATAATTTAATTTGTTGGCTTCTGTAAATATTTTTTGAGCATCTACTATGTGTGCTAGGAGCAGTGTGTACTAGGTGCTGGAAGTACAGATGTGAACATAACACAGAAATACCTGCCCTCTTTTTAGCAGAAGGAGACAGACATTAAACTGTCTCAGAGGATGACAGGAAATCAAGTAGGGTAGAGGCTAGCCAAGTTGATGGGGTGGATTGTTGCAATTTAAAATAGGGTGATTAGGTATTGCCTCAATGTGAGAAGATGGTATTTGAACATGCCTGGAGATAATTTATCTAAAGTGATTTAAAAATAAGTGGTTTGTCACACGTATCTATTTAATGAAAGATAATACATGATAAATGTCTTCTAAAGGTTCAGGATCTGCTCCTTCTCTGACAAGGAAAGCCCAAGAACAGGATGTGAATTATAGAGGGGCAAATGCATGTGCCGTTTGAAATCCTGAAAGGGGAGAGAGAAGGTTCTGTCAGAGTGTATCTCTCTAAAAGTGAATACTAGATCCTTTTCCGTTTATACCAACACCCTGAAAGGGCAGTCTTTCATTGTTTCTTTGTTTTTCAGTTTTTGCCTGCTATATGAAGCTTCAAAGAGGTAGTTGGGAGCTTCTACAGTTGTAGAAAGGGCAGTACCCTCTCATCTCTCGGAAGGACAGTCTATATTGGCATCTGACTTGCTTTATGACAGAAGTTCAGTTGGGTCTTACTTAATTTTCTGGAACACAGTTAGGATAGCCTAAAATAAAACTTGGCTGCATTCGGTACAACCAACCGTCTGCCCTTTGATCAGGAGAGTGCTGGATTCTTGCAATTTGTTAGAGGTAAGAATGAGAAGCACTACCAGAATGCTGGAAATTCCAGTGCAAAAACTGGTTTATGTGAAAATTCAGGGTGAACAGAGCCAAGATGAACAGAACCGCCTGGCTTCTAACTATATGGTCTTAGATCTAGTTCAGTGATGGGCAACCTTTTGAGCTTGGTGTGTCAGACTTCGCCAAAAAACTGAGCATAACTCGGGTAGTGTGTCACTTTGAGGAAAAAACATTATTTCGCAAATGTTTCATCCTCAGGAGCAGCAAATGTTTCATCCTCGGCATGCGGCCGCCTCAGTGGCCGCGTGTCATCAGAAATGGCTACGCGTGTCAGTGCTGACACACGTGTCATAGGTTTGCCATCACTGATCTAGTTGATGGATTTTCAGACCTGGCCAGTGTTGCTCAGTGGTTAAGTATATCGGCCCTGAAGGGTCCCGGGTTCCATTCCTAGTCAAGGGAACATACCTGGGTTGCAGGTTTGCTCCTATCCTGGTTGGGGAGCATGCAGGAGGCTACCAATCGGTGGGTTACTCTCACATTGATTTTTTTTTTTCTCTCTCTCTCCCTGCCTCCTCCCCTTCCACTCTCTAAAAAAATCAATGGAAAAAATAACCTTGGGTGAGGATTAATAAAAAAGAAAAAAAAAAAAAAGAAGATGAAGAAAAAGAGGAGGAGGGGGAGGGGGAGGAGGAATAAGAATATATTTTCAGAGGGACCAAAGGGAGTTTGTCATTGAATTGTGATCTTAGATCACTTTTGATTTCAAATGCCCCATTTTTAAAATGGGAATTTTAAACTAGGTGATTTCTACATTTTTCCTAGAACTAAATGTCTATGATTTTAGGAATGTTTCTCACTGGTTATGAGCTATGTGAGAATCTGTGTTTTACAAATTAAATTTATACCAAATGAGAACTGCATAACCATACTTGTGTGTTTGTGGTTTATATGAATTTGTCTTTCTCTGGAAATCTTATCTGCAAACTAGAGGCCCGGTACACAAAACTCGTACATGGGTAGGGTCCCTAGGCCTGGGTGGCGATCAGGGCCGATCGGGGCCTGCCAGCTGCTGGCTAGGGCCTCCCTTCCACACTGCCTCCTGGTGGTTAGCCCACATCCTAGTGAGCGATCGAACTCCCAGTCAAACTCCTGAGGGGACACTTTGCATATTAGGCATATATATATATATATATATATATATATATATATATATATATATATGATATGCTTTGAAAGGCGCTTTCAAGGCTTGAAGATTGACATTCTCACTCTTTCCAAGGTCTTCAATCTGAGCTAATATTTTGAGGTTATGCAGAATTTTGGAGGATGAAAGTCTTGAATTATGTTAATGTTCCCTTCACTTTTGTTTCTTATATTGAGCATGGTTTTATACTTAGAACTTGGAATGAAATCCAGTATAGCTTCTAGCTTGTGGTTTGTCTTTAATTTGATACTGCACCCTCTTCAGGGATCTGTTTTACCCTTCCCCTGAATTTTCATAGTTCATTGGATGCTGTTCCTTGAATGCTTATATCTTCTTTACATTAGTCTCTAACACTAATCAGTTTATACTGGAAAACTTGGGAAAGTCTTTTTTCAGTAGTTCTTATGATTGAGAAAGGAATTGCTGGATGTTTGAGCTCAGGATTCTGTGGGTTTCTTTAGTGCTAAGGGTTTCTAAGCCTCAGCACTATTGATATTTTTGAACCAGATAACTCTTTGCTGTGGGAAGCTGTCATATGTATTTTAAGATATTTAGCAGCATCCCTGACCTCTAGGTGCCACTAGCAACCCCAGTTATGACAAATAAGAATGTCTCTAGACATTGCCAAATCTTTCTTGGGGGGACCAAGATTATCCTGCTTAAGAATCATTTCTTTAGCCCAGCCAGTGTGGCTCAGTTGGTTGAGTCTCATCCCATGCAACAGGAGGTCACAGGTTCGATTACGGTTCAGGGCACATGCCCATGTTGCTCTTGCGCGCTCGAACCCCAGTAGCAGGAGACAGCTGATGGATGTTTTTATCTCTCCCTCTCTTTCTCCCTTCCTCTTTCTGAAATCAAAACATTAAACACACACACACACACAAACAATCACTCGAGTATAAGTAGGGAAGACTTAAGTGTTTGTCATTGTATAGAAGGTACACTACATATATGAAGTAGATGAGTTTTTCCTTCTGATAGTGATTCTTTTTCCTAAATGCAAATGTTTAATATTTTTGTTAATAGAAATAGAAAGAAATCAGAGTTGCTTCCAGATGTGCATGTCATTAGCAGTTGCACATGCTGGGAAACATATGTAGTTTTTTCCTTTCTTGTGTAGTCATTTAAGGAGAGTGGTTTGGGGTGGTGGAGAAGAGGGTGTGAAGCTGACTGGGTCCTGTAAAGAAAGCCCTCCCTCAGGCCGGGCTAGTTGTTGATGCTCTTGTGAAAGAAGGTGTGTTGTGATGCAGCCTCAGGCTGGCTTGCCCTCTGCCATTGCCTGTCAGGGCTCAGGCTCTCCTTGACAAACCTCTTGAACATTGTGTAGTGGTGGACTGTTGGGGTGGATGAGGGCGAGGGTTAGTCATAACCAGGTCAAAAGCTCAATGACGCCTAAGCTCTGTGTGTGTGTGTGTGTCCCAGTCCTGGCATGCACATTTGGGACATATGCAGATACCAAGCTATATAAAATTTATTTTTCCAAAGACTTTTCAATTTAGAACATACCAACCACAGAATCTTTCTTGATGTTGCTCTAAATATTTTTATGGTTTCTTCCATTGGATTTTCCTCTTAGTATGGCAAAATATTTATGGATTTAAAAAAATTTTCGTTTGGGTTTGGAGAAAAAATTGTATTGTGATGATGGCTTAAGCAGTTATACATAGTATACTCTGAAGGGCTTTGAGTCTTAGAAGAATAACTGTAGAACTTCAATGGGATGTTATCATTTACCTGTGGCTTCTGAAGGTGTGTTTTTACAGAAGAGTATCCATCTTTGCCACCTTGGGGTATCTAATCCCAGTGCCTTATTTTTCGTTCTTTATCTTTTTGGCTGGGAAGTAAGACCTGGATACACTTTTTTTCTCTCTTGCTCCATTGTTGTGCTACTCTATCGATGTCCTAGGGCAGTGATGGGCAACCTTTTGAGCTTGGTGTGTCAAACTTCGTCAAAAAATTGAGCATAACTCGGGTAGTGTGTCACTTTGAGGAAAAAACATTATTTCGCAAATGTTTCATCCTCAGGAGCAGCAAATGTTTCATCCTCGGCATGCGGCCGCCTCAGCAGCCGCGTGTCATCAGAAATGGCTACGTGTGTCAGTGCTGACACGTGTGTCAGTGCTGACACGTGTGTCATAGGTTCGCCATCACTGTCCTAGGGTTTGTTTGGGCTATGGCGGAGGAGCGGTTAAATTTCTGGCCTGCATCAGGGAATAAATCCCAGAATTTGTATAAATAGTGTGAGGTTGGTCACTTTTGCAGCCAAAAGAAGTTTTCTTTTGGAGAGTGATTGATCCTTCAAAGTAATTCTCTTATATGCTCTGTTTTGTACTTAATGGTCCCCACACCCATTTAAAATGTTTATGTAAAAATACATGGAAGACAGTTTTTCATTTTCCTGTTTAAAGTCCCTGACCTTAGGTGATCTTTGTGATAGATATTTGGCTCGTTTAAGTGATGTCATGTTTTTTTAAGTTTCTCACTGTAATGGTCAGCTCTTAGCTTTGGGGGGGGAGGGGGGGCGGCCCAGCCCCAATCCGGGCGGATTGGGGCCAGGCCTGTCAGGAGAAGTAGATGGCTGGAGGGATGTTGCATCAGGGCCGGGCTGGCTGGGGGAGGGGCCGAGGGCGATTGGCCGGCAGGCCCCTCCCCCAGTTGGGGTGGGTGGCCGATTGAGGGTGGGGCCAGCTGTGGGGAGGGGCTGATTGGGGGTCAGTGGCTGGGGGAGGGGCCACGGAAGGGAAGGTTGGCCGTCCAGCTCCACCCTCAATTGGTATGGGGGAGGGCAGATCAGGGGCGGAGCTGGCTAGGGGGAGGGGCCACAGGCCAATCAGGGTAGTGGGGCCCCACAGGGGTGGGGCTGGCCAGGGGGAGGGTCTGCAAGCAGTTGGACGACTGGCCACGCCCATGATTGGGGGGATCAAGGATGGGGCCGACTGTGGGGGAGGGCCTCAGGGGGTTGGCAGGCCAACACAATCCCCCATCGGACTGGTTCTCTGGCCTCAGTGTGTGTCATAGCGACCAGTTGTTAATGGCATTTCAGTCACTGGCTTTTTATATATATACTAGAGGCCCGCTGCACGAAATTCGTGCACGGGGTGTGTGTGTCTTTGTGTGTGTCTCTCAGCCCAGCCTGCACCCTCTCCAATCTGGGACCCTTCAAGGGATGTCCGAATGCCCGTTTAGGCCCGATCCAGGTAGAATCGCTGCTGGCTCCCAACTGCTCGCCTGCCTGCCTTCCTGATTGCCCCTAACCGCTTCTGCCTGCCAGCCTGATCACCCCCTAACCATTCCCCTGCCAGCCTCTTTGCCCCTAACTGCCCTCCCCTGTAGGCCTGGTCACCCCTAAATGCCCTCCCCTGCAGGCCTAGTCACCCCTAACTGCCCTCCCTGCAGACCTGGTCCCCCCCAACTGCCCTTCCCTGCAGGCCCGGTCGCCCCCAACTTCCCTCCTCTGCCGGCCTGGTCACCTCTAACTGCCCTCCCCTGCTGGCCTGATCGCCCGCAACTGCCCTCCCTTGCAGATCTGGTCCCTCCCAACTGCCCTCCCCTGCTGGCCATCTTGTGGCAGCCATTTTGTGTCCACATGGGGGCAGTCATCTTTGAGCACATGGGGGCAGCCATCTTGTGTGTTGGAGTGACGGTCAAATTGCATATTACTCTTTTATTAGATAGGATAGAGGCCTGGTGCACGGGTGGGGGCCAGCTGGTTTGCCCTGAAGGGTGTCCCAGATCAGGGTGGGGGTTCCCTTGGGGCATGGGGCGGCCTGGGCGAGGGGCCTGTGGTGGTTTGCAGGCTGGCCACGACCCCCTCCCTCCACCCCCCCTCCCCCGCAACTCAAGTGGAGGCACTGGTACCTGGGATTTATTTATCTTCTATAATTGAAACTTTGTAGCCTTGAGTGGAGGCCTGGGTCTGCCAGGGCAGGTGGAAAGCTTGGCTTCCTCCATTGCCGGAGGCAACCCAAGCCTCCTGCTCTCTCCGTGGCAGCAGCCATCTTGGTTGGGTTAATTTGCATACTCCTGATTGGCTGGTGGGCGTGGCTTGTGGGTATAGCGGAGGTATGGTCAATTTGCATATTACTCTTTTATTAGATGGGATGGATGGATGGATGGATGGATGGATGGATGGATGGATACTGCCCAGCCTCGTTAGGAGCTTTGTTGGACCTATTTTTTCCCTAGGATGGGTTTGCTAGAGTAATTGCCTGACTTGGCAATATGTCACTGAGGCATGTGGCCACCTGAATTAAATGTGTGTGAGTGGTTGTCACAGCAGACTGTGTGTGCATCTTTCTGTGCCCCTTCCCCCCCAAACAAAAAAAAATAAGTAAAAATAGAGGAAGTAATAGGGTCACGATTACACAAACCACTTCATGTTTTTAACGTTGAACTTTTAAATCATCTCCAATTAGTAATTCCTGAGAATAAAGTACCAGGTGTACTGGTTAATAATACGGATTTTGTAATCAAAGAAAACAGGATAATTTCAAGAGAAACATCGAAAGTGCTTTATTCAAAATAATGTCCATCACCAGCTACACATTTCCCCCATCTTTCAGGTAATTTGTGGATACCGTCCCAATAGAATTTTTCTTGTTTTGAGGCACACCATTCAGAGACCCAATTTTCCATTTCTTCATATGTTTTGAAGTGCTGCTCAGAAAGTGCGTGTGCCATCGATCAGAACAAGAAGTAATCTGAAGGAGCAAGGTCTGGTGATACGGCGGGTGGGTTAATACTTCACAGGCAAGCTCTCTTAACATGTCTTTAATTGATTTTGAAGTGTGTGATGGTGCGTCATCATGAAGCAAAATTACTTTGCCGTGTCTTCTGGTACATTCTGGATGTTTCACAATCAAAACGTGGTTCATATTGATTATTTGTTGTCTGTAGCGATCAGTATTAACGGTTTCACCTGGTTTTAGAAGCTCATAACACACCACACCTTCCTGATCCCACCAAATGCAGAGCATTGTCTTCTTTCTAAAGCAATTTGGCCTTGCAGTTGATGTTGATGGTTGAACTGGATCAACCCATGATTTTGTGCATTTGGGATTCTCTAAATAAATCCACTTTTCATCACCAGTCACAGTTCGATGCAAAAAAGACTTGTCCTGTTGAAGTAACATTTTACTGATGACTTCGTTTTCCATTTGTCTTTGGTTCAGTTGATGTGGCACCCATTTTCCTTCCTTTAAAATCTTTCCCATTGCTTGTAAATGATCGGAAATTGTTTGCTGAGCAACGTTTAATCTTTCTGCAAGTTGTTTTTGAGTTTGACACACATCTTCATCCAATAATGCTTGTAATCGTTGGTCTTCAAACTTTTTCGGTTGACCTGGACGTTCTTTGTCTTTCACATCAAAATCATCACTTTTAAAGCGTTTAAACCAGCATTCACAAGTATCTTGAGATGGAGCATGTTCACCATAAACTTCCTGAACTATACGATAACTTTCAGCAGCACCTTTCTTCAAAATAAAGTAATGAATTAAAATTTCCCATAAATGCTCTTTTTTGGGCATGAAATTAGACATTTTTAAGCGTAAAAATATCTATGATAACACCTTCAGAAAATTTGACATATGAAGTTTTGAAGCTTGCTATCGATACAACAAAATAGCATACATATCAAATTGCATATATATCAACATATGTGTTACTCCATCTATTGAAAAAAAAATCCACATTAACGGGTACAAAATTGAAAATATTGTTAAGCAGTCTGATTGACTGCAAGAGTGTTTTTTTCTCCTGACCAGTTCCGTTTAATAAACACCCTTTCCCTGAGAGAGAGTACTCTGTTCATTGTTTTAGAAACAATGGCACTAAAGACATTTGATTTGTTTGACAGAAAATGCGTTAAATTAATAGGTCTACTTCTTTGGCAAATCTTTTCTTTCCCCCATTTCCATGTGTCTCTTATTTCTCCTTGAAAGGTTGTGTTTGCAGATTTTTTTTAGGTGTGGGTGACAATTTTTATAATCTGTGTCCTGGAGTTCTTTGTTTGGGGGACACTGGTATATGGGAAGTCAGGGGGAGGGTGATTTATTTAGTAAAACTTGATAGATTCATTTATTTAAACATTAAAAAATTTTAATCACAGTTGACATTCAATATTATATTAGTTTTAGGTGTACAACCTAGTGGTTAGACATTTATTACTTAGGAAGTTATAAGGGCTAAGTACCCATCTGATACCATACGTAGTTACCACAATATTATTGACCGTATCCCCTATGATGTACTTTATATCTCTGTGACTGTTTTGTAACTGCCCATCTGCACTTCTTAATCTCTTCACCATTTTCATTCATCCTTCAATCCCCTTCCCATCTGGCAACCACCAGTTCCTTCCCTGTATATATGAGTTTCTGTTTTGTTTATTGCGTTCTTTAGATTCCTCTTATGAGTGAAATCATATGGCTTATGTCTCTCTGTCTGACTTAGTTTACTTTTAATACCCTGTAGGTCCATCCATGTTATTGCAAGTGGTGATATGTCCTTTTTTATGGCCAAGTAATATTCCTTTGTATATATGTGCCACATCTTTATCACATTGTATGTCAATGGACACTTAAGTTGCTTCTTTATCTTGGCTATTGTATATGAAATATCCTTCTTTGTCTCTTGTTATACTCTCTATTTTAAAGTCTAATTTGTCTGATATAAATATTGCTACCCCTGCTTTGTTTCTTTTCATTTCCATTTACATGAAATGTATTTTTCCATCCTTGTACTTTCAGTCCGTGTGTGTATTTTGATCTGGAGTCTCATGTAGGCAGCATATATATGGGTCTTATTTTCTTAGCCATTTAGCCACCCTATGTCTTTTGACTGAAGCATTTAATCCATTTACATTTAAAGGAATTATAGGTATATAGTTACTACCATGTTATTCCTTGTTTTCTTCTTAAAAGTCCCTTTTACATTTCTTAACCTTTTGCACTCACTTGCTTTTATTCTCGATTCCTTTATTCTACTCGGGATTTAATTTTTTAAATACCCCAGATTTTACAAAGCACGGCAGTAGAATGAAAAACTGGAGTTTCTTTTCATACAAACTTATTTATTTGGATTTTTTTATATTTCAAATTATTGATACATTCAAAGAGTATAAAAAGAGCTGCTACCAATGCTAACCGTGTTGAGTCACACTCGACATCCGAGTGCAAAAGGTTAAAATATTGGTTTGGTGGTGGTGAACTCTTTAACTTTTTTTTTTTGTCTGGGAAGCTCATTATCTCTCTTTTGATGGTAAGTGATAGCCTTGCTGGGTAGAGTAATCTTGGTTGTAGGGCCTTGCTTTTCATCATTGTGTATTTCATGTCAATTATTTCTGGCCTGTAAAGTTTCTGTTGATAGATCAGCTGACAGTCTTATGGGAGCATCCTTGTAGGTAACTAACTGCCTTTCTCTTGACTGCTTTTAAGATTCTTGTAACGTCTGGCATTTTAATTATGATGTGGGACTCTTTGGGTTCCTCTTGTTTAGGACTCTCTGTGCTTCTGGGACTTGTGTGTCTATTTCCTTTGCCAGGTGAGGGAAGTTTTCCATTATTTCTCCAAATAGATTTTCAATCCTTTGCTCTCTCCTTCTGGTACACATGTGATGAGAATATTGATACACTTGATGTTGTCTCAGAAGTCCCTTAAACTGTCCTCATTTTTTTTTTTAATCCTCACTGGGAATATGATTTTATTGATTTTGAGAGAGAGAGAGAGAGAGAGAGAGAGAGAGAGAGAGAGAATCGTTGTGAGAGAGAAACATTGAAGTGAAAACATCGATCGGTTGCCTCCTATATGCTCCCCAACCACACATCAAGCCCACAACCCAGGTGTCTTCTGCCCAGCACAGACAGCTACCAATCACAATCACAGAGCAATAGTCCTGACTGGGAATTGAACTTGCAACCTTTTGGTGTACAGGATGATGCTCCAACCAACTGAGCCACAGGGTCAGAGGCAACGGTCCTCAATTTTTAAAAATTAATTGTTCTTTTTGTTGATCTAATTGGATGCTTTTTACTACCTTATCTTCCAAGTCATTGATTCCATTCTCTGCTTCAATTAATCTATTGATTCTCTGTGATATTTTCTTCATTTCAATTATTGTATTCTTTATTTCTGACTTTTTTTTAATGTTTTCTGTCTCCATTTTTATTTTCTTAAAGAATAGTTAATTTTTTTTAGAGAGAGGGGAAGGGAGAAGAGAGAAACATTGATGTGATAGCACAACATCGATTGGCTGCTTCCTGCAAGCCCCCTACTAGTAATGGAACCTGCAACCCAGGCATGTGCCCTGACCGTCAATTGAGCCAGCAACCTCTGGGTGCATGGAATGATGCCCAGCCAACTGAGCCACCTGGCCAGGGCTCTATCTCCATTTTTATGTTGCCTATATCTTTGTTAAATTCTCACTGAGATCATTGAGCTTCCTTATATCCAGTATCTGTTAGATTACTTGCCTCCATTTTATTTAGTTCTGGAGTTTTGTCCTGTTCTTCCATCTCAGACACGTTTCTTTGTCTCCTCCTTTTGGCTGCATTTGTTTGGTTCTCTGTACTAGGTTGATCTATATCTCCCAGTCTTGGCAGAGTGGCCTATGTAGTAGATGTCATGTGGCGAATTCTCCCTAGGTTGTGTGTGCCCTCCTGTTGGAGTTGAGTCTTGATTGCTGAGGGTGGGATTGACTCTCAGGCTGATTGGATTGGAGGACTGATGGCAACTGCAGAGGAGAAGCTGTTGTTGGGGGCTAACCCCATGGAGTGAGATTCACTGCACTGGAGCTCTGGTCCGTGCTTGGTCTACCCTTTGGACATGTCCTTTGTGGAGCTGTGTTAGGTAGTGCTCACTATAGTCTGAAGCCAGCCACTTGGTAGGAGCTACAAAATGCTCTGTGATTGTGATTGGTAGCTGTCTGTGCTGGGCAGGAGACACCTGGGAGAGACTATGCTGCAAGGAGAGGTGCTGAGGTCGGCTGTTGTTAGTGCCAGGCTGGGAGGCCACCTTGCAAGAGGTCATTTTAGGGAAGTCTCAGGGCTGGCCAATGTCGGCTACTTTTAACAGCACTGAAAGAGGTTCAGGCCAGTGAGTGAGATGTGTGGGGTGGGAAAGGGTGATTTAAAGAAAAAAATTCACCCGTTGTCATAATTAAGGGATTTAACCTTTTGCACTCTGATGTTGAGTGTGACTCTACACGGTTAGCATCGGTAGCAGCTCTTTTTATACTCTTGGAATGTATCAATAATTTGAAATATAAAAAAATCCAAATAAATAAGTTTGTATGAAAAGAAACTCCAGTTTTTTATTCTACTGCGCACTTTGTAAAATCTGGGGTATTTAAAAAATTAAATCCCGAGTAGAATAAAGGAATCGAGAAAAAAGCAAGTGAGTGCAAAGGGTTAATTTTGGATTTTCCACCTATCTTACACTTTAGTATCCTACACAAAGTTACTAATCCCCCCCTCCTCCCACATTGTTTCTGAAAGGATTTTCCCATTTTTTCTTTTTAAAGATTTTATTGTTAATATTATTACAGATATCTCCCACATTCCCTCCTTTTACCCCCCTCCTTCCAGCCTCTACCCATCCTCCCAGGTCTTCACTACCATTTTGCCCATGTCCATGGACTATGCATGTAAGTATGTAAGTTCTTCGGTTTATCTCTTCTCCTCCCCCCAACGCCACATTGAGGTATGCCAGTCTGTTCCATGCCTTCATGCTTTGGACCTGATTTTGTTGGGCAATTCATTTTGTTAATTAGATTCCACAAATAAGTGAGATCATGAGATATTTGTCTTTCTCAGTTTGGCTTATTTCACTCAGCATAATATTTTCCAAGTTCATCCATGCTGCCCCAAAGTGTAAGAGATCCCTCTTTTACAGCTGCATAGTATGCCATAGTGTAAATGTCCCACAGTTTTTTATGCATTCATCTACTGATGGGCATTTGGACTGTTTCCACATCTTAGCTATTGTACAAATAATGCTGTTATGAACATAGGGGGGCATATATTCTTTCTGATTGGTGTTTTTGGGGTTTTATAATATATTCCCAGAAGTGGGATTGCTGAGTCCATTTTTAATTTTTTGAGGCAGTCCATACTGTTTTCCATAGTGGCTGCACCAATCTGCATTCCCACCAGCAGTGAACTAGTGTTCCCTTTTCTCCACATTCTCCCTAGCACTTGTTTGTTGCTTTTCTAGAAATATTTTTATTTGATTTCAGAGAGAGAGATAGAAACATTAATGATGAGAGAGAATCATTGATTGGCTGCCTCCTGCACCCCCTGCCTGGACTGGGGATCTAGCCTGCAATCCTGTGCATGTGCCCTGACCGGGAATCGAATTGTGACCTCCTGATTCATAGTTTGATGCTCAACCATTGAACCACACTGTCTGGGTGTTTGTTGATTTTTTGATGATAGCCATTCTAGCAGGTGGAAGGTGATATCTCATTGTGGATTTAAGTTGCATTTCTCTTATGATTAGTGACATTGTGCATTTTTTCATATGTCTCTTGGCCATTTGTATGTCCTCTTTGGAAAAGGTCTATTCAGGTCTTTTGCCCATTTTTCAATTGGATTGTTTGTCTTCCTTTCATTGAGTTGTATGAGTACTTTATGTATTTTGGATATTAACCCCTTTTCAGATGTATCATTGGCAAATATGTTCTCCACACCGTGGGTTACATTTTCATTTTGAAGATAGTATTTTTTGTTGTTGTTGTGCAGGACTATTTTGATATAGTCCCATTTGTTTATTTTCTCCTTAATTTCCTTTGCCCAAGGAGATGTGTCCGTAAATATATTACTATGTAAGATGGCTGAGATTTTTACTGCCTATGTTTTCCTCTAAGATTTTTATGGGTTCATGCCTTACATTTAAGTCTTTTATCTATCTTGAGTTTATTCTTGTGTATGGTGTAAGTTGGTAGTCTAGTTTCATCCTTTTTTGCATGTGTCTGTCTAGTTTCCCCAGCACCATTTGTTGAAGAGACTGTCTTTACTCCATTGTATGTTCTTGCCTCCTTTGTGCAATTATTGACCGTAATGGTGTGGGTGAATTTCTAGGGTCTCTGTTCTGATCCATTGGTCTATATGCCTGTTCTTGTGCCAGTACCAGGCTTTGTGGTATAGTTATAATGGCTTTGTAGTATAGTTTGATATCCAGTGTTGTGATCCCTCCTACTTCATTCTTCTTTCTCAAGATTGCTGCAGCTATTTGGACTCTTTTATGGTTCCATATAAACTTTTGGAGTATTGGTTCTAACTCTGTGAAGTATGTCATTGGTATTTTAATAGGGATTACATTGAATCTATAGATTGTTTGGGGTAAGCATACACATTTAAATGATGTTAAGTCTTCCAATCCATGAACATGGTATATGTTTCAATTTGTTTGTATCTTCCTCTATTTGTTTTTTCAATGTCCTATAATTTTCCAAGTTCAGGTCTTTTATCTCGTTGGTTAAGTTTATTCTTCAGTATCTTATTTTTTTGTTATTGCAGTGGTAAATGGGATTTTTTTTTTCTTTTTTTGGTTTCTCTTTCTGAGAGTTAATTGGTTTATAAAAATGGTCATTGATTTCTGGATGTTGATTTTGTATCCTGCTACCTCTCCAAGTTCATTTATTAAGTCTAATAGCTTCCTGGTGGAGTCTTTAGGATTTTCTATGTACATCATGTCATCAGGGAATAATGAGAGTTTTGTTTCCTCCTTTCCAATTTGAATACCTTTTATCTCCTCTTGTCTGGTTCCTATGGCTAGGACTTCCAGTACTACCTTATATAATAAAAGCCTAATATGCTAAGTGTCCGCCTGTCTAGTTGGCCGTTCAATCAAAGTGTAATATGCTAATGATATGCTAAAGCTACTCAACTGCTCGCTATGGTGTGCACTGACCACCAGGGGGCAGACAGTCGACCAGTTGACCAGTCGCTTCGATGTGCTCTGACCACCAGAGGGAAGACGCTCTGACCGGTAGGTGAGCTTGCTGCTGGGGTTCGGCTGATCGGGACTGAGCAAGATGAGCTGGACATGCCCTGGAACCCTCCTGTGGTCCCTCTCTGGCTGGCAACCACCTGCATCCCTCCCCAGCCCTGATTGTGCACTGGTGGGGTCCCTCGGCCTGGCCTGTGCCCTCTTGTAATCTGGGATCCCTCGGGGGATATCAGAGAGCTGGTTTTGGCCCGATCCCACAGGCCAGGCTGAGGGACCCCAGTGTTGAATAAGAGTGGTGATAGTAGACACCCTTGCCTTGTTCCTGTTCTTAAGGGAAACACTTTTAGTTTTTGCCCATTGAGTATTATGTTGGCTATAGGTTTGTCATATATGGCCTTTGTTATGTTGAGGTATGATCCCTCTATTTCCACTTTACTGAGAGTTTTTATTCAAAAAAAGGTGCTGGATTTTGTCCAATTCTTTTTCTGCACCTATTGATATGATCATGTAGTGTCTATCTTTCAGTTTGTTTATGTGATGGATCACATTTATTGATTTGTGAATATTAGACCAGCCTTGCATCCCCGGAATAAATCCCACTTTATCATGGTGTATGATGTTTTTAAAATGTTGCTGGATGCAATTTGGTAATATTTTGTAGAGGATTTCAGCATCTGTGTTCATCAGGGATATTGGCTTGTAATTTTCTTTCTTTTTAGTGTCTTTAGTTGTGGAATTAGATAATGCTGGCTTTCTAAAAAGAGCTTGGAAGTGTTCTTTCCTCTTGCATTTTTTGGAATATTTTGAGTAGGATAGGTGTTAGTTCTTTGAATGTTTGGTAAAATTCACCATTGAAGCCATCCCGTCCAGGACTTGGTTTGCTGGAAGTTTTTAAATTACTGCTTCAATTTTAGCAGTTGTTATTGGCCTCAGGTTTTCTGATTCTTCCTGATTCAGTTTTGGAAGATTGTATGTTTCTAGAATTTAGTCCGTTTCTCCCAGGTTGTCCAGTTAGTCGGCATATCGTTGTTCATAGTATTTGCTTACAATACATTGTATTTCTGGGGTGTCCGTTGTTATATTGCCTCTTTCATTTCTGATTTTATTTATTTGGGTCCTCTTTGTTTCTTGATGAGTCTGGTTAGGGAATCATCAATCTTGTTTATCTTTCAAAGAACCAGCTCTTGGATTTATTGATTCTTTGTACTGTTGTATTTTTTTTTTCTTGTTGTTTTGTTTTTTTGTCTCTATGTCACTTATTTCTGCTCTGGTCTTTATTATTTTCTTCCTTCAACTACCTCTGGGCTTTTCTTGCTATTCTCTTTCTAATTCATTTAGTTGTAGGGTTAGACAGTTTATTATTTCTTTTTCTTGTTTCTTGAAGGTAGGCCTGTAGTGCTATGAACTTCCCTCTCAGGACTGCTTTCACCATGTCCCATAGATTTTGGGTGATTGTGTGTTTATTTTCATTTGTTTCCAGGAAGTTTTTAACTTCTTGCTTGATCTCATTGGTAACCCATTCATTGTTTAATAACATGCTATTTAGCCTCCATGTATTTGAGTGTTTTTGAGTTTCCTTATTGTAGTTGATTCCTAACTTCATGTGATTGTGATCTGGGAAGATACTTGGTATTCTATCAATCTTTTTTGAATTTGTATAGACTTGTTTTGTGCCCTAACATGAGATCTATCTTTGAGAATGTTCCATGTGCACTTGAGAAGAATGTGTTTTCTATTGCTTTGGGGTGAAATGTTCTGTAAATATCAGTTAGACCCATCTTATCTAGTGTGTCATTTAAGGCCTCTGTTTCCTTGTTAATTTTTTGTTTGGAAGATCTATCCAATGATGTCAGTGTAGTGTAAAGTCCCCTCGTGTTAGAAATAAAGCCAGAGGTGGTCCATGTTCAAGGCAAGGCATTTTAACGTGAAATGGAAAATTACTGCATGGTGGTCTTCGGACTTGACAAAGCTCATGTACCTGGAAAGCCCCCAGGCAAACAGGATGTTAGAAAGAGGGGGAGGATGTATCACAATGAAATGAGGAAGTGGTAAAGACTATATATGTCAGAAAGCACATACCCCAGGAATGCTTTCCCGCCTCAAAGAGACAAAGGGAGATGGAGACAACTAAAAAGCCTACAGCCCACTTTTTATATAACCCAATAGGAAATAATGGAAACTTAGGCAACATTTAGGAAGAATGTGCACCCCATAGTACTCAGCCAATGAGTAACCCGGGAAGGACTCACATACTAGGGATACATTCCTGTTGTAACCATCCTTGTTGTGCCTGCCCACTAGATACCCGATCTTGCAAGACGACCATTAAAAGTTTTGCTTTCACTGTACTTCATGTCTTCCGAATCCATTATTTGAGATTGGACAGGTGAGCATGTTTCTCACAAGTGTTATATTTTCCTGTTTAATCATTCCCTTTAGTATTATAAACTGGCCTTCTTTATCTCTTGTTATGGCCTTTGTTTTGAAGTCTATTTTGTCTGGTGAGTATTGCTACCCAGCTTTTTTTCCCCTTTCCATTTGCATGAAATACATTTTCCATTCATTCACTCTCAGTCTGTATGTGTCTTTTGTTCTGAGGTGGGCTTGTAGACAACGTTTATATGGGGTCATGCTTTCTTGTCCATTTAGTCACCATGTCTTTTGACTGGAGCATTTAACCCATTTACATTTAAGGTTATTATTGATAGGTATTTACTTATTGCCATTTTTATTTCCTTTATGACCCTTTCTCCTTTTTTTTCTTCTTAAAGCAGTCCCTTTAACATTTCTTGCATTGCTGCTTTGGTGGTGATGTATTCCTTTAACCATTTCTTGTCTGGAAAGTTTCTTATTTCTTCTTTAATTTTAAAGGATAGCCTTGCTGGATACAGTAGTCTTGGATTTAGGCCCTTGCTTTTCACTACTTTGAGTACTTCATGCCACTCCCTTCTGGCCTGAAGTGTTTCTGTTGAGAAGTTAGGTGGCATTCTAATGTGAACTACTTTGTAGGTAATTCTCTCTCTCTCTCGCTTGCTCTCGCTCTCGCTTGCTCGCTCTCTCTGCCTTTAAGATTCTTTGTCCTTAATGCTTGCCATTTTAATTTTGATGTGTACATATGGATCTCTTTGGGTTGATTGGGACGCTCTGTGTCTCCTAAACTTGTGTGACATATGCCTTCACCAGGTTGGAGAAATTTTCCATCATTATTTCTTTAAGCAAGGTTCTTTGTTCCTTGCTCTCCCTCTTCCCCTTCTGGCATTCCTGTAATGTGGATGTTATGTTTCATGTCCTAGAGCTCCCTTTAACTATTTTCCTGTTTTTTGATTCTTTTTTCTATTTGCTGCTCTAATTGGGTATTTATTTCTACCTTGTCTTCCAAGTCGCTGATTCAATTCTCTGGTTCAACCAATCTACCTTTAATACCTTCAGGTGTGTTCTTGATGTCAGATGTATCATTATTTCTGTTTCTTCGTAGTTCATGGCCTCTGTTTTCCTTTTCATGCTGTTGTAATTTTCACAAGATTCTTTAAGCATCTTTATAACCATTGCTTTGAACTCTATGTCTGATAGGTTGCTTGCCTCCATTTCATTTAGTTCTTTTTCTAGAAATTTCTTCTTTTCTCTCATTCGGGGGTTGTTTCTTTGTCTCCCCATTTTAGCTGTCTCTTTGTATTTGATATTATGTATTAGAACTGTTGTGTCTTTGTGGGTTGGCCTAATGTAGAAAGTGAGGCATCCAGTGTTGTAGTCTCTTTGTTCACCTGAGCTGGGCGTTCTAGGAATGCCCCTTTTGTGCATTGTTTGGGCTCTCCTGTTGTAATTGGGACTTGATTGTTGATATCCTGTTCTTGGGAGGGGTCTCCCCTCTGACTTGCTGCCAGTGTGGTTCAACCCCAGTGTCGTCAAGCCAGCTGGTATACAGGTGCTTTCTGTCTGCTATTTGTGGGGCTCACTGGATTTTTCTCTGATGTTGAATCTGCTCCCTTGGTGTGTCTATCCTGGGCCTCCTGGGAGCTTCTCTAGTGCATGTGAATGTGAGTCACTGTCCCTTTCTGGCTCTGGACACAACCTGATTTAGGTCCAAGAGGTTAAAGCCGTAGTAGTCTAGTGGTGGGGGACTCCTTAGCCCAGAGGGTGGATCTGCTTTGAGTCTCATGCCTTAATTGATCCTGCTCTGAGCAGTGCTCACATCCCCCACTGAGTTGGTCTCGCAGGCCCCAGGCGCTTGGGGTCCCACTGGCTTTTGTCTCACCTAAGTGCAGGATTGTGTCTCTGATGTGTGTGTGTGTGTGTGTGTGTGTGTGTGTGTGTGTGTGTGTGGTGGGGGAGGGATATGTGTGAGGTTCCGCTGGTGTTTGCCTCCCTGCACTGTCTCCTCCCCTCCTTTTTTTTTTTTATGTGTAAAGCAGCTACCCAGCCCTCCTCAGAGGATTTGGGTATTGGGAGAGACGTGTTTTACTTGATGTTGAGAATACCTGTGCCCTCATAACACTAGAATTTCTTTATTTTCAGTGAAGGAGCCCATCTTCATTACCACTAACTGTGCTTGAATTTCTGTAATTTGCAACTCTTTAAAGTAATGGAGTTAAAAGAAAAGAAAAACTTCAAATCCCAATCAGTTTCCTGTTTGTTTATTATTAGTAGTAGTATTAATGTTGCAGAGGTATGTGACAGGGCTGCTATTCCCACTGCCCTGGGGATTAGTTTTATTTTTTTGTTTCTTAAAAGGGTGAGCTGGTAGTAACGATAGTGTAAAACCAACATTATGTGCCAGATGAGTGGTAGAGAATACAGTTGCTGTAGAAATTCCGAAGCAGGCAGTGATCATATGCGAAATGATTTCTGGAAAAGGCAGTCTTGGAGGTTTGTGTTAAATGTCAGTATAGCTAACTAGATTAAAGTGTTCTTTTCTTATGGAAGGCTAGGAAATAATGAGGTTGAGAGAGTAGGCGGGACATCACAGCAGGCCATCAATGTCAGGCTCTAGTATTAATCACTTTTATTCACATATTGAATGAAAGAATGACAAAATCTTAGACTAAGAATGTCCTGTGACCCTGGTTTGTTAGAGTGTCGTCATGTACACCAAAAAGGTTGTGGGTTCGATTCCTGGTTGAGGTGCATTCGGGCTGCAACTGATTGATGTTTCTCTCACATAGATAAAAGTATATTAGGTGAAATAATGAAGGGAAAAAAGAGAGTTTATTGGAAAAATGTGGTTCCAGTCCAGGCTGTAGGTCTGGACAAGCCACTTAACCTCTCTGAACCGCAGCTTCTTCATTGGCAAGTTTGTCACTTACTCCGTAGAGTTATGATGAGATTCAAATGAGTTAAAGCATGTGAGGTCCTGGCAGAAGTAGATTTTAACAACTGGTAATTATTGGTTGTTTTTTTTATGTTAGATTTTGATAGCTTTATTGAGGTATAATTGATATACCATACAATTCACCCATTTAAAGTATATAGTTTAGTGCTTTTTAGTATAGTATTCACAAATTAGTGCAACCATCACCACAGCCAATTTGAGAACATTTTCATTACCTCAAAAAGAGCCCCCACCCTTTTGCGGTCATTGCTACCTCCCATCTCCCCCTTTACCACAGTTGTAAGCAACCACTAAACTATTTTCTATAGCTATAGGTACCCCTTTTCTAAGTTTTCATAATGAATGGAATCATACAGTATGTGGTCTTCTGTGACTGGCTTTTACTTAGCATGATTTTTTCAAGGCTCATCCATGTTGTTGCAAGTATCAGTACTTCATTTCTTTTTATAGCTGGATAATAATATTTCACTATATGGTTATATTATTTTATTTACCTACTCGAGGCCTGGTGCATAGATTTGTGCACTGATGAGGGGTGTGACCTGCGGGGATTGCCTGCTGCAGGAGTGCCGCTCATCCCAGTCAGTTGGAGCACACTGACCACCAGGGGGCAGCTCTTGCATTGAGCATCTGTCCCCTGGCAGTCAGTGCGTGTCATAGCGACTGGTCAACCGGTTGTTCTGGTTGTTCCGCCGTCGGTCACTGGGCTTTTATATATATAGATTGATGGACATTTAGATTATTTCCACCTTTGGCTATTATGAATAATACTGCTATGAGCATTGGTGTGCAAGTTTTTGTGTGGCCATATGTTTTGATTTTCTTTGGGTATATATTCAGGTTGGATATTGCTGGGTCATATGGTAATTATGTTTGATATTTGGAAAAACTACTTGATTGTTTACCAAAGAGGCTGCACTATTTTCTGTTCCCACCGTTCCTTTATGAGGGCTCTAGTTTCTCCACATCACTTAAATGACTCTTTGGGTCTAGCCATCTACATAGTGTGAAGTAGTATCTCAGTGTCATCTTGTTTTACATTTTCCAGATGACTAATGATGTTAAGCATCCTTTCATTTACTTACTGGCCATTTGTATATCTTTCTTGAAGAACTATCCAGATCCTTTGTCCACTTTAAAATTGGGATGTCTTTTTATCTTTGAATTATAATAATTCTTTAAATATTATAGATATAAGTCTCTCATAAGATAAGTGATTTGCAAATATTTTTTCCAATTCTATGGGTTGCCTTTTCATTTTCTTGATGGTATCCTTTGAAGAACAAATGTTTTCAATTTCTTTTTTCTTTTCTTTAGAGTCATTATCTTTGCTTTTTTAATATTTTTAGTATCATTTATTATCGCTTACCTATTTTATGTATTTCTATAATGTTTTTGTTTTGTATTTTACTATTACTATTGTTATCAATAACCATAGCTCTGTAAGATGTTTTATGGCACTTGAGAAAAATGTGTATTCCTCTACTGTTAGATGGGATATTTGGTATATATAGCTTTCTGCTTGTTATAAAGCAGCAATTTTCAACCCATGGCACACCAGTGTGCCACAAGAATTTTTAAAACTTGCAGTACCTGACTAGTCAGGGGAGCATTGACCTCTTTTTCCTTGGATTGTCAAAAAAAAATGACAACAGCCAACACAACCATAGCTGTCTGGTGTGAATGACCTGTTTTGGACCATACATATATAGGTCATATAATAGAGTTGAATTTTATTGGTTTTGTTGCATAATAAGGGTATGTCTGGTTGGTTCTTTTTTTGTTGTTAATCCTCATCTGAGGATAATTTTCCATTGATTAGGGAGAGTGGAAGAGATAGAAAAGACAGAGAGAAACATCGATGTGAGAGAAACACCTCAACTGGTTTCATCCTGCAGGAGCCCTGACCAGGGCCCAGGCAGGGAGGAACCTGAAACCTAAGTATGTGTAACCTTGACAAGAATCGAACCTGGGACCCTTTGGTCTGTAGGCCAACACTCTCTCCATTGAGCCAAACCAGCTAGGGCTGATTGGTTAATTCTTGGTACCAGAAATCTTTACGTGCAAGTATAGGCACCTGATTTTTTAAAAATCACTTTGGAGCCAAAAGGTAATAACTGTTATTTTTTTGTGTGTGCTATAGAATTTTAGTAATTAGTTTATGTATGTCATGAGATGAAAAAGGTTGAAAATAGCTGTTCTAAAGTATGGTTAAGTTTATCACTTTCTTTTGATTTTTTTGTCTCAACAATCCATTGCTAATAGTAGGGTATTAAGTTCTCTACTATTATGTCTATTCCTCCCATAGGATCTATTATATTTTTTCTTTTGTTGCTCATGCTTTTGGTCTCATATCTAAGAATCCTTTGCCAAAACAAGGTCAGAAAGATTTATCCTCATGCTTTCTTTTATAATTTTGTAGTATGCTAGTGGCCGGGTGCACGAAATTCATGCACGGGGGTGGGGGAACCCCTCAGCCCGGCCTGCACCCTCTCCAATCCAGGATCCCTCTGGCAATCCAGGACTACTGGCTCCTAACCGCTCACCTGCCTGCCTGCCTGCTTGCCTGATCACCCCTAACCGCTCTCCGCTACTGGCCTGATCCTCCTAACTGCTCCCTTCCTGGCCTGATCCCACTAACTGCTCTCTCCTCCTGGCCTGATCACCCTAACTGCCTAACTTTTCTTCCCCTCCTGACCTGATCCCCCTAACTGCTCTCCCCTCCTGGCCTGATTCCCCTCACGGCCTAACTGCCACCTTCTCCCTTCTCCCGCGGCGCTGGCCTTCTCACCTTCTCCCTTCTTGCGCGGTGCTGGCCTTATCCCTTCTCCCGCAGCGCCACCTTTTCCCTTCTGCCTTCTCCCATGGCCTCTGCAAAAGGGACCGTGGCGCTGGACCAGCCCTCACAGCTGCCGTGGCTGCTGGCCCTCGGCCTTTGCAGCCACTGTGGCTTTGTCTGGAAGGATGTCTGGTCTAATTAGCATATTACCCTTTTATTAGTATAGATAGCATAATCTTCTAGTATTTAGGTCTTTGATCCATTTTACATTAATTTTTGTGTGTCATGTCAGTAAAGGTTCAATCAAGTTTATTCAGTTCTTTCCAGGTTTTGACAATCCTATATAATAAAAGTCTAATATGCAAATCGACTGAAAGGCAGAACAACCAGTCGCTATGATGCACACTGACCACCAGGGGGCAGACGCTCAATGCAGTAGTTGCCCCCTGGTGGTCACAGCACTCCCACAGGGAGAGTGCTGCTCAGCTAGAAGCCAGGCTCATGGCTGGCGAGCGCAGTGGTGGTGGTGGGAGCCTCTCCTGCCTCTGCGGCAGCGCTAAGGATGTCTGACTGACGGCTTAGGCTCCTGGACTGTGAGAGGTCACAGGCCAGGCTGAGGTGGAGCGCCGCCCCCCCACACACACACCCCCAGTGCACCAGTTTCATGCACTGGGCCTCTACTTTTGAATAAAAGCACTGAGTATATTAACATAGAAGTCTTTGTGGACATATGATTTCAATCCTCTTAATACCTAGCAACTTAATTACTGGGTCATATTTAAATGTCTGTTTAACATTATAAGAAACAATCAAGTTGTTTTACAAATTGCTTTTTTGAATTGATGTGTAACTTATATATACAAATCCTTCTTTTATCCCCATTTTTGATATACATTTTTATGACTTTTGCTATATAATCACTGCCACAGTCAAGTTATGTAACAGTTTCATCACCCAAGAAATTATCCTCATGTCTTTTTGTAATCATCCCTTTCCTCTAGCTTTTTGCAACCACTTATTTGTTTCCTATCCTAGTAATTTTGGATATGCCATATAAATGGAATCATAAAGCATGTAGCTTTTTAAATCTGGCATCTTTAACTTCGCATAATATATTTGCGATTCATCCATTTTGTTGCTTGTATTAGCACTTCATTTCTTTTTATCGCCAAATAACATTCCATTGTTGGGACAAACTAGTTTGTTTATCCATTTACTTGTGGAAGAATGTTTGAGTTATTTCTAATTTTGACAGTCATGAATAAATTTGCTTCCAGATGTTTGTGTGAATACTTAGGATTAGTGTGTCATATAGTAAATGTGTATTTTGGAACACAGTCTTGTTATTTCTGGTATTCCGACAAGTAGTATGAGTTTCAGTTCTTCTGCTTCCAGTGTTTGTTACTGTCAGTGGTTTTGTTTTTATTTTCTAAAGCTAGCTTAATAGGAGTGTACTGGTATCTCATTGTGATTTAAATTTTTTAAAAAATATATTTTATTGATTTTTTACAGAGAGGAAGGGAGAGGGATAGAGAGCTAGAAACATCGATGAGAGAGAAACATCGACCAGCTGCCTCCTGCACACCCCCTACTGGGGATGTGCCCGCAACCAATGTACATGCCCTTGACCGGAATCGAACCTGGGACCCTTCAGTCCGCAGACCGACGCTCTATCCACTGAGCCAAACCGGTTTTGGCTCATTGTGATTTAAATTTACATTTACCTAATGACTAATACTGAAGTATCTTTTGCCCATTTCTAAAATTGGGTTTCCTTTAATACTATTGCATTTTGTGAATTCTTCATGTATTTGCAATAAGTTTTTTATTAGGTACATACTTAGCAAATATTTTCTCCCAGTCTCTTCATTCTCTCTCTCTCTCTCTCTCTCTTTTTAAAATATATTTTTATTGATCTCAGAGATGAAGGAAGAGGGAGAGAGAGATAGAAACATCAACAACAAGAGAGAGTCATTGATTGGCTGCCTCCTGCATGCCCCCCACTGGGGATCGAGCCCGAAACCAGGGCATGTGCCCTTGACCGGAATTGAACCTGGGACCCTTCAGTCTGCAGGATGACGCTCTATCCACCGAGCCAAACCAGCTAGGGCTCTTCATTCTCTTAACAGTGTTCCTTGAAGAGCAGAAATTTTTAAATTTCAAAAATCCAATTTATCTAGTTTTTTCTTTTTGGATCATGTTATTAAAGCTTTGCTTAATCTGAGATTGAAAAGGTTTCTTTTATGTTTTTTTCCATAAGTTTTATAGTTGCTTTTAAAATGTTTTTATTAATAGTGTGAAAAAAAATTGCTCTTCATTTAATCTTTAAAACATTTGCATGGAACTATTTTATCTGGGACAGTCTAGTGGACTAACCCTTAGAAGCAAAGTTCTGACTTCTTTTTATAGCTCAATTTTGAGGCAGAGAGAATCATTCTACACTGGAAAAGACAAATCTCCCTTTTAGGTTGATGAAAGGGGATTTTCCTCACGTTGGTTGCAGTGGTGTTGCAGAAGTATAAACAATGTGTTTTACATCAGTTTGCTCTGGGATTTCCAACTGGAATTCTCTGATGAAAATAAAATAGATTATTTAAATAGTTGGTACACGATAATTTAAAAAGCAAACACAATCTTTCTTGTTTATTTTATATTTGATTTTTCAAGTACTTAGTGGTTTACCCTTGTAGATTAATGGGATAAGAAGTTAAGAGTGGACAAACTTATGCAAATTAATAAAACTAAAATGGGAAACGGAATAAGATCAGTGAATGGGCCCTGGCTTAGTGGTTCATTTGGTTGGAGCATAGTCTTGTACACCAAAACGTTGTGGGTTCGATTTCCCAGTCAGGGCACATACCTAGGTTGCGGGTTCATTCCCCAGGCACATACGCTAGGCAGCCAGTTGATGTTTATCTCTCACATCGATGTTTCTCCCTCTCTCTTGTCCTCCTTCCTTTCTCCCTAAAAATAAATAAATAAATAAATAAGCATATCCTTGAGTGAGGATTAAAAAAAAAAATCAGTGGATGGTATCAATGTCAGTGTCCTAGTTGTAAATTGCAGTTTTGCAAAATGTATTACCATTGGGGAAAACTAAGCAAAGTTTACAAATATCTCTGTATTATTTCTTAGAACTGCTTATGAATCTGCAATTAATGAAGATTTCAGTGAAGAAAGTGTTCATTAGGATAGTAATAATTCATTAACTCAAAATATTTCAGAGCTAGAAGCTTATTTGGTGGTCATCCCTCAAATGAGTGATGCAGAAGGGAAATTTTGCATTAAATAATTTGCCCAAGATTACTTGGCTAGTTAATGGCAGAGCTAGATGAAAGGAAAAGTTGTTTTGACTGTCCAAGTTGTTTATGCTGCCTTGTTGGAAACACGTGCATAGTAATACAAAACCAACGTATGAAAAAGAAGCAGAACTTGAAGCAAGCCAAACAGTAAGAAGCAGAGGCATTGCTGCCTTGAGAGCAGTAGGTGTGTAGAGGAGCAAGCCGTAGACTTCCCTGGCCTCACAATGTCTCACCTGTACTTCATTGTGTGATTGTGATTTTTTTCAATGTGTAGATTGAACACTTCATCTAAAGCTGTTTAGATTAGAATCTGCCTGAATTATATCACAAAATCTGTATAGCAGAGAAGAGGAACTAATAAGTCAATGATTTTGATGTAACAGACATCATTTTGATTATATGATTTTTTTACTTTTTCATTTTGAAATATTTCAAACCTACAGAAAATTTCAAAGAATGGGGAACAACCACATACTCTTCACTTAAATTCCACAGTTATTACTTTACCACATTTATCTTCTCTCTGAATATATATGTGTGCATGTGTAGATAAACACAAATATCCACTTTTTTGTCACATATATTTCATTTTAAAATACTTTAGTATACATTGCCTAAGAATGATATAAAAATAAGAACATTCTCCTTTACAATACCATTGTGGTTGTAAGTATTTTTAAGGAAAAAAATTATTTTTATTTTGTTTTTAAGTATGTTTTTATTGATTTTTAGAGAGAGAGGAATGGAGAGGGAGAGATAGAAACAGTGTTGAGAAAGAAACATTAATGTAGATCCGCTGCCTTCTGCATGCCCCTTGATGGAAACCAAGCCCTCAGCCTGGGCATATGCCTGGAATCAAACCTGCAAACTCCTGGTGCATCCGTCGACGTGCAACCACTTAGCCACACCAGCTGGCCAGGAAAACTTTTAGGCTTTGTAATACTATCTAATAAAAGCCTGTATACTAGTAATAAAAACCTAATATGCTAAGTGTCAGGTCGACTGATCCGCCGTTCAACAAATCAAAGCGTAATATGTTAATGATATGCTAAGGCCGCTCAACCGCTCGCTATGATGTGCACTGACCACCAGGGGGCAGACGCTCTGACCGGTAGGTCAGCTTGCTTCTGGGGTCCGGCCTCTCAGGACTGAGTGAGATGGGCTGGACACACCCTAGAGCCCTCGCACGGTCCCTCCCTAGCTGGCCCACCTCACGCATCCCTCCCTGGCCCTGATGATGCACTGGTGGGGTCTCTTGGCCTGGCCTGCGCCCTCTCGCAATCTGGGATTCCTTAGGGGATGTCAGAGATCCAGTTTCAGCTCGATCGTGCACCAGGCCTCTAGTAGCTTTATAATATCTAATATGAACTTCATGATAGCATCCAATAATCATAATATCTAATATTCAAATCCCTTTCATCACAAAAATATCTCATTGTCATTGGTCAAGGGTCTCATCAAGGTTTCATACTTTGCACTTGGAAATTATTTAATTTCTTTTTTTCTATAAGTCTCCTTGACTTTTTGCTTTTTATAATGCTTTGAAGAGTCTGGGGCAGTTGTCTTATAAAATATTTCATGTTTTGGATTTTTTTTTACTGTTTCCTTAAAGTTAGATTTAAGTTAAACATCTTTAGTAAGACTGTTTCATACGTATTGTTGGGTACTTTCTGTTTCACATCGGAAGCTTCATAACTTCAAGTTTACTGATAGACTTATTCTCATCACTTGGTTAAGGTGATTTTAAAATACGTATATAATTCTCATTGTTGGCAGTATTATAGATGTCCCCTGTCTCCCCCCCACCCCTCCTTACTAACCTCCATCCAACCCACACCCCAGGCAGGAATTTTTTTTAATTGAGTGTTATCAGTAGGTTTCTTAATCAAGTTACCCCTGAGGATAGCTCTGTATAGTGGTCACCCTTATCTGTTGTTTTGCTTCCCATGGTTTCATTTACTTGTAGTCAGCTATGGTCCAAAAATATTACATGGAAAATTCCAAAAATAAACAATTTTTAAATCGCCTGCTGTTCTGAGTAGTGAGTGTAGTGAAATCTTGTGTTGTCCTGCTCCATTCTGCCAAGGATGTGCCCAATTCTTTTGTCCAGTGGATCCACTCTATACACCCCCACTTAGTAGCTGTCTAGGTTATCACATCAGATGTTTCTGTATCACAGTGCTGTGTTCAACTAACCTTGATTTTACTTAATAATGACTCCAAAGTGCAGAACTAGTGATGCTTGCAATTCAGATATGCCAGTGAAGAGCCATAAAGTGCTTCCTTTAAGTGAAAAGGTGAAAATTCTCCATTTAAGGAGAGAGAAAAAATTGGTTGCTGAGATTGCTAAGATCTACAGTAATAATGAATCTTCTATGAAATTGTGAAGAAGGAAAAAGAAATATGTGCTGGTTTTCCTGCTGCACCTCAAACTGCAAAAATTAGGATCACGGCATGCTTAAGTGGAATGGGCATTAAATTTGTGAGTAGAATTCCTGAATAGAAAATGTTCCAGTTGACAATTTGTGTCAGAAAGCATTGAGCCTGCATGAATAATTTTTGCAAGGGATTCCCTAAAATGAGATACCACATTCATATAACTTATTACAGTTTATTGTTATAACTAGAGGCCTGGTGCACGAAATTCGTGCACAGGGGGCAGCGGGGAGTGTGTCCCTCAGCCTGGCCTGCACCCTCTCCAATCTGGGACCCCTCATGGGATAACCAGCAGTTGGACATCCCTCTCACAATTCAGAACTGCTGGCTCCTAACCGCTCACCTGCCTGCCTGATTGCCCTTAACTGCTTCTGCCTACCAGCCTGATTGTCCCTAACTGCTCCCCTGCTGGCTTGATTGCCCCTAACTACCTCTGCCTCGGCCCACACCTGGTACCCAGGATTCCCTCCTCCAGCTGACCACAGGCACCCAGGATCCGGGCTTCCCTCCCTCTGGTCAGCCATAGGTGCCCAGGCTGGCTGCAGCCTTAGGGGATGGTGGACAGGGGGCTTCGTCTGTGCTGCAGCTGCAAGTGCTGGCGCCCAGGACTGCAGTGTGGGCGGCTTCTTTGTCTCCCAGGCCACAGCCAGCCACAGGTACTGGTGCCCAGGACCGCAGGGTGGGTGGCTTCTCCATCTCCCGGGCTTCAGCCAGCCTCAGGTACTGGGGCCCGGTTTCTCCATCTCCCCCAGGACGTGGGGCGGGTGGACATGGGGTGGGCGGCTTCTCCAGCTGGCTGTAGCCTGGGGTCATAGGGCAAGCGGCTTCTTCGTCTCCCAGATCGCATCCACCCTCAGGTACTGGCACCCGGTTTCTTGTCTCCCCCAGGACGTAGGGAGGGCGGCTTCTCCAGCTGGCTGCGGCTTGGGATCACGGGGCAGGCGGCTTCTTCATCTCCCAGGTCGCAGCCAGCCTCAGGCGCTGAGGCCCGGTTTCTCAGTCTCCCCCAGGAGGTGGGGCAGGCGGACCTGAGGTTTCTGCTGCTGGCTGCAGCCTGGGATCACAGGGCAGGCGGCTTCTTCATCTCCCGGGCTGCAGCCAGCCTCAGGCACTGGCACCTGGTTTCTTGTCTCCCCCAGGACGTGGGGTGAACCGCTTCTCCAGCTGGCTGAGGCCTGAGATCACGGGGCAGGCAGCTTCTTGGTCTCCGTGGCTGCAGCCAGCCTCAGGTGCTGGGGCCCGGTTTCTCCATCTCCCCAGGACATGGGGCGGGCGGACCTGAGGCTTCTGAGGCTGGCTGTAGCCTGGGATCATGGGGTGGGCAGCTTCTTCCTCTCCCGGCCGCATCCAGCCTCAGACGCAGGGCCCGGTTTCTCCGTCTCCCCAGGACGTGGGGCAGGCTGACGTGAGGCTTCTGAGACTGGCTGCAGCCTGGGATCGTGGGGCAGGTGGCTTCTTGGTCTCCGTGGCTGCAGCCAGCCTCAGATGCAGGGCCCGGTTTCTCCGTCTCCCCAGGACGTTGGGCAGGCGGACCTGAGGCTTCTGAGGCTGGCTGCAGCCTGGGATCATGGGGCAGGCGGCTTCTTGGTCTCTGTGGCTGCAGCCAGCCTCAGGCGCGCTGGCGCCTGACTTCTCCGACTCCCAGAGACCAGAGAGGCTGGGGGGCGGGGCTGCCGCCATATTTTCAGTTTAATTGCATACTCACTCAGATTGGATGGTGGGCGTGGCTGGGGCGTGGCTGGTGGGCGTGGCTTGTGAGTGTAGCGGAGTGATGATTTGCATATTACTCTATTATTAGATAGATTGTTCTATTTTATTATTAGTTGTTGTTAATCTCTTACAACGCCTAATTTGTAATTAAACTTTATCATAAGTAATTATGTATAGGAAGAAAATGGTATACCGTTAAGTCGTCACTTAACATTGTGGATAGGTTTTGGTGATTTTAAGCAAAATGGTGTGTATTAAAACCAATCATACATAATCTCATCAGCATTGTATTACAAGGACATTATTTGAGGGCCTGCAGTATATAGAATCTGGTGTTGTCTGTAGTTTCAGGCATTCAGGGGGATGTCTTGAAATGTATTCCCTGCAGATAAGGTGGGGGGACTACTGTACACTGACAGGTGCCAGAAAGTGAGGCAAAGAGATAGAGTTACTGCCTACAGAGTTTAAGAGATAAAAAAATTATAGGAAGAAAAAAGGGCCGAATAGGTAGACATGTTGTGCACCTCTTCCCAGGGCCATACTGGAAACACAACTAAATCAGAGAACATCCACACGGAATTAACACATTCGGCACAGCTGAGGAGACAACTTACAAGGAAGGGCAGAAAAAGCCTGAAGAGGAGTAGGAACAGTGGTGTGGGCTTGAGAGGGGTGGTGGGCCAGCAGGCTCAGAGGGAGAGGAGGAAGCTGCATTGCACCAAAGCCGTGTCCTGTGGTGGCATGCGTAACATCCAACTGTGAAAAGGAAAAGCCACAGGTTTGCTAGCTGCCAGGGAATCTGGACCCAAGACCACAGCTGCAAAAGGCGGCCCCTGAAAGGGGAGGTGTTGGGAGAGAAAGCCACGGTTTTGTTTTGTTTTTATTCTCTAAACACAGAACACCGGCCTTTTCAATTCAGTCACTCACCTGAGGCTTTGGTGCAAGGAGGGAGGCACAGACTTGAAATGCCTGAGGAGAGGCTGGGGAGGGAAGCAGGACAGGGAGGCATGGCCAGGGGTCTTGCATTGGGACGTCCTTACGCTTCCAAACCTAAGCGGCCATTTCTTCCCAGAAGAGCTTGCCTCTCCCAGTAGCCTCAGGGTAGGTGATACAGCCTGTCATACCCTGCATTTTGAACTTTACAGAGGAAACAAAGGCAGAGGCCAAGCTTATGGGTCTAAATAGTCTCAAGGAGCCCTCAGTGATTGGATTGGAAGAGGGGCCACCCTGTTTTTCTGGGGACCAGAATGATAAAAACTCCATGTTGCCAGTCAAGCCCATACAAGGAAATCTGACCAACCAAGGCGAGAGTAATATTTTGGGCCACTCTAGGAGGAGTAGCTCTGGTTCAGGAAAAAAATACCCATCTTATTCCCTAAAAGCTAAATAGCACCAATCTCACTTAAAGTCCTATCTGAAACCGAAGCTTCAGTGATTAAGGTTGACAGCTGGCAGAAAGGCAAAGAGGGCAGCTTGGCCCTGCCTTCTTGCAGCCAGTGTCTCTGGAAACAGAAAAGCAGGGTACTGGTGGATCACATGGAGCTTCAAGTAAGGTTCTAAAAGCCAAAAAGACAGTGGCTGACAGTGATCAGGACCTAAGTATCTAACAGGCAGTCCAGAATTGGCAGACAGAATAGAAGAGAGGGGTCCTAAAATAGCTCCTATGGGACATTAAAAACTCTGCTGAAGCTAATGACACAGCTTTTTTTTTTAATTTTTATTTTTTTAAAAAAGGTTTTGCACCTTTTTCTTCCTCTCTTCTCCTGCTTTTCTTCTCCTTTTCCCATTTTAGTTTTTCTCTTTTCCCCTTTTTAAAATTCATCTTCTTTATCTGCTTGATTGATGTGTTATTATTCTATTCTCTATTGGTTTATTCATATATCTAATTTCCTCTTCCTTGCTTCTACTGCATTTCCCGTTCTCCTTTCTTTTTCTTTACTACATTTTTTCTCTCTTCTCTTGCTCTTCTAATTACTTTACTTGTTTCACTTTCCAAATTTAGGCCTATCTGCATTCTCCTCTTCACCTTTTCGAAAAAATTTAGTTTTTCTTGTCTTTTTCTTTTCTCTCTCGCCTATTCTCAACCCTAGTCATTCCCCTATTCATCCAATTCCTTAGCCTTACTTTCTTTATTTAAGCTCTGCATGTACAGATTCTGACACACACACACACACACACACACACACACACACACACACACACGTTTTTCTGGGTGTTTTTTGTTTGTGCTTTTTGGTTTATTTGTTAGTTTTGTTGTGTTTTATACCCATATTTCTTTTTTCTCTCTTGCTATCAGTTTTGGTTGCTTTTCTCTTTCCTAATTCTCTAATAATCACTTTTATTGGGATTATAGGTGTCTTCTATACATCATGTTCTATTCCTTCTGTGTCGTGTCGTGTTTTGTGCTGTTCAGTCAATGCCTCCACAATGGTTGGCACAATGTTATAGGGAGTGAACCACATAATCAGACACCCTGAGAGGAGACTCCATCCACGAACGAGACAATAGCATTCAGGATCCAACTACATCAGGAGAACCCAAATATCTCAAGTAGAGGGCCTCCCTAGAACACCCAGCCCAGGAGACCTGAGAGACTGCACCACTGGGTCCCACAAAATATCTAGTACTTAAGACCAATTCAAAAAATCTGGGTGGCATAGCAGTTTGATCTAATACATAAAAACAATTACAAAGGAACAGCAAAAATGGGGAAACGTAAAAACAGCCCCAAATTTAAGAAAAGAGGAATAGCTAGAACAGGAAATAAGTGAAATGGAGGAGAGCAATTTGTCAGAGAAAGATTTCAGAGTAATGATTAAAGAAATGCTCAGACATCTGGATAAAAAATTCACCAATATGAGTGAGAATGAAGAGGAAATGCAGAATGATGTAGCTGGAATAAAGAACACAATGGAAGGTTTCAACAGTAGACTAGAAGCTGAGGACCGAATCAGTAAGTTAGAAGACAAGGTAGAAAATAATACCCAATCAGAGCACCAATGTGGAAAAAAAATTAAAAAGCAGGAGGAGGATCTATGGGAGCTCTGGGACAAAATGAAACATCTGCATAATAGTGGTGTCAAAAGAAGAGGAAGCCGAGCAAGGAATAGAATACCTGTCTGAAGAAATAATAATGGAAAATTTACCTGAATTTGGGAAGATAAAAGGCACACAAGTTCAAGAAGCAGAGTCCCAACAACATGAACTCAAAAAGACCAACATGAAGCTACATCCTACCTAAATTGGCAAATGTCAACGACAAAGTAAGAATCTTATAGGCTGCCAGAGAAAGAAAGTTACCTACAAGAGATCTCCCATTAGACTATCAACAGATTTCTCAACAGAAACACATCAGGCCAGAAGGGAATGGGATGAAGTATACAAAGTGATGCAAATCAAGGGACTAAACTCAAGAATATCCAGCAAGACTATCATTCAAAATTGAAGGGGAAATCAGGAGCTTCGCAGACAAAAAAAGGCTAAGGGAGTTTATTACCACCAAGCCAGCAATACAAGAAATGCTAAAGAGATTGCTGTAAAAAGAAGAAACAGAAAGGGAAGAAGGAACACAGGCATAAAGAATAAAAATGGCAACAGACAAGTACCTGTCAATAATAACTTTAAATGTAAATGTATTAAATGCTCCAATAAAAATGCATAGGGTAGCTGAATGAATAAGAAAACATGACCCATATATCTACTGTCTACAAGAGACCCAATTTAGAACAAAGGACTCACACAGACCAAAAGTGAAGGGATGGGGGAAAAATTTTCAAGCAAATGAAAAAGGAAAAGAAAAAAAAATAAAAAGCTGGGGTAGCAATAGACCTCAAAGTGAAGGCCATAACAAGAGATAAAGAAGGCCACTTCATAATACCAAAGGAATCAATACAACAAGAGGCTATAACTCTGGTAAACATATATGTACCCAATATAGGAGCATCTAAATATATTAAAAATCATATCCCACTAACATTACTGGATAAATCTTCTAAATAAAAAAGATCAACAAAGAAGCAGCAATCCTAAAAAACACTCTACAACAGAGGGAACTAATTGACATCTTCAAAACATTCCACCCAAAAGCTATGGAATATACATTTTTCTCAAGTGCACATGGGACCTTTTCAAATATAGACCATATGTTAAGACACAAGCTAAGTCTCTACAAATTCAAGAAGATTGAAATCATGTCTGTTATCTCAGACCATGAAATTGGAAATCAGCTACAATAAAAATGCTCAAAAATATTCAAATACATGGAGGCCAAATAGCATGCTATTAAACAGCAAATGGTTTGCCAAAGAGATCAAAGAAGAATAACTTCCTGGAAACAAATGAAAATGAACACACAACAATCCAAAACCTTTGGAACACAGTGAAAGCAGTCCTGTGAGGGAATTTCATAGCACTACAAGCCTACTTCAAAAAACAAAACAAAAATACAACAACAGGATAATAAGTTATCTTACCCTGAAACTTAAGAAAACTAAAAAGGGAGCAACAAGAAAAACCAAGACTAAGTAAAAGGAAGGAAATAAAAATCAGAGCAAAATAAATGTCATAGAGACAAAATAATAACAATAATACATAAGATCAATAAAGCCAAGTGCTGGTTCTTTGAAAGGATAAATAGGATTGATGGACCTCCTTGCCAGGCACACCAGGAAACAAAAAGAGAGGACCCAAATAAACAAAATCTGAAGTGAAAGAAGTAAAGTAACAATTGACCTCACAGAAATACAAAGGATTGTAATAAAAAATTGTGAATGAATTTATTTAATCAAACAGGACAACCTGGAAGAAATGGACATGTTACTTGAAAAATACAAGCTTCCAAAATTCAATCAGGAAAAATCAGAAAACTTGAATCTGGTGATAATTATTGATGAAATTGAAGCAGTAATTAAAAAAGCTCCCAGCAAACCAAAGCCCTGGTCCAGATGGGTTCACTGGGGAATTTTACCATGTTTTCAAAAAAGAATTAACACCTATCCTCCTTAAGCTATTCAAAAAATTTCAAGAAGAAGGAACACTTACAAACTCTTTCGATGAGGTTAGCATGACCGGAATTCCAAAACCAGACAAAGAAAACAAAGAGAACTGCAGGCCAAGATCCCTGATGGATATAGATGCTAAAATTCTCAACAATATTGTTGCAAAGTGAATACAGCAGTACATTAACCTTTTGCACTCAAAAGGCTTCACAGACAAGAAAAAGCTGAAGGGTATGCTTTAAGAAGAGGAAGAAGAAAAAAAAGATAAAGGTAAAAATTATGAACAACAAAAAGACATCAAGTACATACTTACCAATAAGTGAATCTAAAAATCAAGTGAATAAAAAATCTGAAGAACAGAATGGGCTGGTGAATATAATAGAATCAGGGACATAGAAAGGGAGGGGACAGACAATTCTCAGGGGGAAGGGGGTGTGATGGGTGTGGGAAGAGATTGGACAAAAATCTTACACCTATGGATGAAGACAGTGGTGGGGGGTAAGGGCATGGGGTGGGGTGGGGAATCAGGTGGAGGGGAGCTATGGGGGGAAAAAAAGGAACACCTGTAATAATCTGAACAATAAAGATTTATTTAAAAAAAAGCGGTGACAGAAATATTTATATGGGGAGAAAACTACAATAGAAGAACAACTAGTCCAAAAAATGCAAACAACTAACACCCAGGTATGAATGCAAACTACAAAGGACAACTAATAACAAGTGAGGAGAGGAAAAACAGAAGCAAAAAAGAGTCAAACTAACAACAACAGTAGGACAGAGAGAAAGAAGGGGAAAACAAAACAAAATGAAACAAAAAAACAAACAAAGGGAAGAGAAAAAAATGTGAATAGTGAAGAAAGAGAAGAGAGAAGTGTGTATGAACTTGGAGCAGGGGATCGGAAATTAGATCTATAAGTAGGATGAATTTTTAACGGGATAAAAAGAAGGTATAGGGAAAATCTATAGCAGGAATAGGGGAAGAATAGGGGAAGAGAAACAGGACAACAAAAGGGGAAAAATGAGGAAGAGTGTTGGCATAAAGGTAACGTTGAGATAGAGCAATATGATGCTAAAGGTAAAATGAAAATTGAATGTAGAACACTAATCCTGATAATAAAATATCATTAGAGAAAATAAAGTGAAACTTAAAGAAGGTTAGTAAAGTAGTGGTAATAATATTGATTAAAAATGGAAAATGTAATCAAAATGTAAAATCAAGTGAGAAAAAAATTTAGTTTCTTAAGTAAAAGATAAAAAATAAAAATGTGCTGTAGTGAAGGTCATTCACTTCCTCTACTGTTCTGTTTGGCACGCCTGTTTCCTGTCAGGTAGTCAGGACAATATTAAAGTTCCCTGTGTTCCACAGCTCCTCTGTGTCATAAGCCACAATCTTATTTTCAAGCAGGCTGTATTTCTTTGTTACTCAGCCTGCCTGTGGTTGTATTTACACAAAAGTCAGTTTGTGATTCAACCCCTGGGTGGCAGTGTTTCTGTGTTGACATCCGGGGCTATAAGTCCTCTCTAACCAGTATTTAGAATTTGTTTTCCCTGCTGCACTTAATACTGGTTTGGGGGTCTGGACTGCCCCAGAACTGGTTTTCTGATCTCTCCCCTGCTCTGATCCCCAGCTTCCACAAAAACAGCTTTCTCCTGCAGTCTCTGAGAGTGTTTTTAATTGGGTGATCCTATGTACTGGGCTTTGTAATCAAAAGCAAGGATTTAAAGAGAAAAAAGAGCCAGAGTAAGTTCGCGATACTGCTCATGTGTCTGAGCACAGCTTTTCCCCCGGCACTGCACAGCTGGTTTACTGGTAAAGCTTCAGGCTGCCTTTTTGTGCCCAGCCCAGCCATGGGTTGATTTCTAGAGTTCCCTTCTGTCAGCAGCCCTGTGGACCCCCTTCCACATTCGAGGACTACGTTGCCACCAACGTCCACGGATTCTGTGGGGCCCAGACTTCCTCTGAACCTCTAGATCCTACTGTGCGCGTTTCTCCCTTCAGCCTGGATCGCAGACCTCACCTTTCTCTGGGCAAAATCTTACCTCACATTCTGTTCACTCAGAATTTTTGTTGGACATCTGTAACAGAATTTTTATTTTTAAAAAATTTTTTGACCGGTTTGAGATAGAGAGAGAGAGAAACATCGGTTTATTGTTCCACTTATTTATGCATTCATTGGTTGCTTCTTATATGTGCCCTGACAGAGATTAATCCTGTAACCTTGGTGTATTGGCATAACACTAACCATCTGAGCTACCTGACCAGGGCTGTAACAGAATTTTTAATTCTACAATAATTTATTTCTCATCCACGATGCTTCTGAGCCACCTTTCCAGATACTGAATTAAGTATCCTTGGATTGATGTGCTTGGAATTAGAAACTATTTTTAGTTTAAGTTCAAATAAAGGGATTATGGAGATAAAGATAACTCCAAAATATAAATTCATCCCATTACTAAACACATATATTTTGGGTTACCTAATTTAGCACCCAATCTGTGTATTGCTTTGTAATTTAACAAACAAAAGTATATTCCTGTATTCGCGTTCTTGCTTAAAACCCTCCAATGGTCCTGGATGGTGTGGTTCAGTGGTTAGAGTGTTGGCTCTCAGATCAAAGGGTCTCGGTTCAATTCCTGCTCAAGAGCAGGTACCTGGGTTGCGGGTTCTCTTTCTGCCCCCAGTAAAGGCATGTGTGGGAGGCAACCAGTTGATGTAGCTCTCTCACATCGATGTTTTCTCTCTCCTCCCCTTCCACTCGCCCTGAAAAACCAATGGAAAAAAAATATCTCAGGTGAGGATTAAACAAAAAATAACCCTCCAGTGGCTTCTTGCATTTAGAATAAATTGTAAGTTCATTAACATTAGTAGTAGGGTCCCCACAAAATCTTTCTGTTCTCATAGCCTCGTCAGCTGTTTTTCTCATAAAGTCTCTGGGCCCCTTAGGGTCTTTGTACCAGCTGTTTCCTCTGTTTGAAAGGCATGGGGATATGTGCCCTGTTCCTAGCTGTCAAATCTCAGCCCAGATGTCATTTCAGTGAAATCTTCCATGATTATCCTATCCTATGTGGCTTGTTTTAGTAATTTAAAATGAATTAAAGAAAACAGTACAGTGAATTTCCATCACCCAGCTTTAACAATTGTTAATATTTTATGTTCATAATAAACTGGTTTAAAGTAGTGCCCCACAACTCGATTTTCTTTTTCTGCAGTTACCTTGTTTAATGTATCTATACCTCCCTAGCCCTGCACACTGTAAATTTCATGGATTTAGGTATATATTCACTCTTGACTCCCCAGTACCTGGAATTGTCCATGTACATAGTAGGTGCTCAATAAATATTTACTGAATGAATGAAATAAACTTCCTAAAAGCAGGAACAATGTTTATTCATATTTGTGTTCTTTTTTTTTAAACCAGTACTGACCCTCTTTTTAAATTTTTTTCATCACCATTTATTCCCCCTATATCCTCTTCCACCTCCACTCACCCCTACCACCAATCACCACATCTGTGTCAAGTTCTTTCTCTCTTTTTTTCTTTTTTGCTGAATCTGCATATTTGTATTCTTAACTGCCTAGTAAAGAACAACTTCACACATGCTGGACATTCAGTAAATATTCAGTCTGATATTTTTTATTTTTCTAAGTCAGTGCTCCTCTCTATTGACAATAGATTTGTTTACATAACCCTCTTCAGGATTTCTCTAATAGAAGGGAGGAGAATATACTTTTCCTTTTTTTTACTTTCTGATCACCCTGCTTATATAAGAACAGGCTTCTTACTGATCGGTGATTTTTTTTTTCTTTTCCCCTTACCAGATTCACTTGTTTTTTTAATCTTCCTTGTTGTCTGCTCATAGGTAATTCCTAACACATTATGGAAGCCTGCCTTTATCTTTCCTTTCCCTAATCTCTTGTTTCTAGACCTATAGAAGATGAGATGTGGAAAGGATGTTTGAGATCATTTAGGTTTAATTCATAGCATAGTTTTACAGGTGAGTTGATTGCCCAAGGTCATACAATGCACAGTGGGTTGAATTGGGATTAGGCCCAAGAGAGCCAAACCTAGCAGTTAATAGTAGGCAAAATCTTAATCTTTTTTTTTCATTGTTTTCTATTTATGAGTTCTGTTTATCAATTAAATTCCTTGTAATCTGTGATCATGTTTTTTCTTTTTTAGTACCTTCCATAGGTTTTCGTACTAGCCACAGAGTAGTATTTATTTGGAGGTTAAGAGAGTAATGAGAAGGCATTGTGTTTTTGCATTATTGGAAAATGAATTTAATATGATATTTCTACCTGCCTTATGGAAAGAGATACCTGGAGGGAAAATCTTGATTACTTGTGTAATGGACATATAAAAAGAATTGGAAATGGAACAGATGACATGAAGAGGATTACCAGAAGGTTGCAGATGGTGTCTTTGCACTTTGGAACGAGTCCCTCAGTTCCTGCTGTCCAAGCCAGTGTGAAAGCTCCATCTGGATCTCCCCTGAGTACAATAATGTGATATAATGAACATAGGATATGAAAGCTGAGTTTTAATGAAAGTAATTGTCAGGTTGGATAGACTTGAAAGTGTTAGAGACGAGATGTAAGGAAATGAAAACTTGGTCTAGGTAGGTCCTGATATATGACTTCTCTCTCCATTTATTTAGTAAAATCCAGATCGTTGGCATCTTGGTTCCTGTCTTCTTTTTTATCAAAAAGAAAACTTAAGCCCTGGCCAGTGTTGCTCAGTTGGTTGGAATGTTGTCCCATGCATCAGAAGGTCTTAGGTTTGATTTCGGATAAGGACCCATACCTAGGTTGCAGGTTTGATCCCTGGTTGGGGTGCATATGGGGTGCATATGATCTATGTTTCTCTCACCTCGGTGTTTCTCTCTCTTCCTCTCCCTTCCTCTCTCTCTAAATTCAATGAAAAACATCCTCTGGTGAGGATTAAAGAAAAAGAAAAGTTAAGTATAAATGTAAAATAATGCTTTTTCTCTAAAAAACAAACAAACAAAGTTGATTGTAGCTCTTTTCCATCTTACGAAATAGTGAGTGGAAAAGCCGAGAAGCTGGATACTAAGGAGAAGAAACCTAAAGCAGAGAAGGCTAATGCTGGTGGCAAGGTTAAGAAGGATAACCTCAAGGCCAAGATGCCTAAAATGGGAAAGCCCCAAGGCAGCCAAAACTGTCCTAGTCAGAGGAATTGTTTGATATTCCCGATCAATTGTGTATTCCTGAAAGTCCATGCACACGAGGAAGTATTCAAAAGCTAAATCTAGAATTGAAAAGAAAAAGAAGAAAGTTCTTGCTACTGTCACAACACCAGTTTGTGGTGGGTGATAAGAATGGTGGTACCCGAGTGGCCAAACTTTGCAAAATGCCTAGATATTATCCTACTGCAGATGTGCCTTGAAAGCTATAGAACTGTGGCAAGAAACCCTTAAGTCATCATGTGAGAAAACTGGGGACCAGCATCACTCCTGGTGAAGCATGGTAGCAATCATCTCAGGTAAAAACTGCTGTTTAATTTTTCACCCTGCTCTTCTGGCTTCTGTAATTGTTTGCTTGCTAAAATAATAGAGAAGTTATTTTGATTTCCTGAACTTATATAAATTACCCCATTCAATTGTATACCCCATTGATTGTGGTTTTGCTGGTCTTTTAAAATCCATTCCTCTGCACCTGGAGACCAGGACAGCACAATTGCTTTAATTGCTTCAGTGGCTCCAGAAAATGTGTTTTCCATTGACTCAGCGACTCCCAGACCTAAAACTATATTTAATCTTTGTAGATAACTAACTTGCTCAATTTAGCTTCTGTAAATTGCTTTCACAAACCAGTTCCTCATTCCAAACCTAGAGATGTAATCCATACCTTTGTGATTTTTGCCTTTTATAAGCCAGATGTTACTGCCATTCGGGGCTGTGAGATTTGGAGTGCTATGATGCCCCCTCGTAGCCGCCAGCTTATGAAATAAATGTGGCTCCTTAATTTGACTTCTTGAGGTGTCCTTGTGTAATTCGCAGGATACACTACAACACCAGGACCATTCTGATCATCCTTATTGAGCACCACAGAGGCAAGAGGGGTAGTTTTCCTGAACTAGCTGAGCAGTGGCTTGCTACTTGAGACTGGACCTCTGTCCCTTAATTGAGTTCATCTGCATAGAACACACCAGAAATTTGTCATCACTACCTCTACCAAGGTTGATATCAGTGGTGTGAAAATCCCCAAACATCATACAGATGATTACTTCAAGAAGAAGCTGCACAAGCCCAGACACCAGAGGTTGAGATGTTCAACACAGAAAGAGAAATACAAGATTACAGAGCAGCCTACGGCTGTTCAAAAAGACATGGATTTGCAAATTCTGCCAAAAATCAAAGCAGTTCCTCAGCTCCAGGGCAATGTTGGCTTTCACAAATGTGATTTATTCTCACAAACTGTTGTTCTAAATTTCTTGAGAAGAACCTAATTAAACACCTGATCTGTTTTTTTTTAAAAAATTGATTAAAACTTTAGAAAATTGAGATAAGATAAAAGAAAATAAAATGGTTATTTATAATTTGTTATTTTGAGCCCGTATAGACCTATTTATATATGCAGACACAACTTAAAAATACGTGGTATTGTAATAACGTATGTTTTATTTCCTTTTAAAAGTAATATATGCACTGGCCGGTTTTACTCAGTGACCTAAAGGTCTCGGGTTCGATTCCCCGTGAAGGGCACGTACCTTGGTTGCAGGTTCAGTCCCCGGTCCCAGTCAGGGTGAGAGTGGGAGGCAACTAATCCATGGGTCTCTAACACATTGATGTTTCTCTTTTTTCTCTCTCTTCCCTTCTTTCTCTCCCCTTCCATTCTCTTTAAAAATCAGTGGGGAAAATATCCTCACTACTCTTGTGAGTATTTAAAAAAGAAAGTAATATATAATGAACATTTTTTTCATCTTCTGCAGATCTGTACTATCATTATAATCAGATATGGCTATGCCATTGCTTATTTAACCACTTTCTTATTGGACATCCAGGTGTTTCTCAATCAATCTTATTTACATAAACTAACAGTGCTAAGATGACATCTTTGTATGTGTACAAGGAAAAATTCATGGTAAATTTTTGTGCTCAAGATTATGTAGCAGAATTTTAAATTATATATATATATATATATATATATATATATATATATATATATATATATATATATATATATATATTATTGATTCCAGAGAGGAAGGGAAAGGGAGAGAGAGAAATAGAAACATCAATGATGAAACTAGATCACCAACTTACACCATACACAAAAACAAACTCAAAATGGCTAAAGGAATTAAATGTAAGAAGGAAAACAATAAAAATCTTTGAAGAATCCATAGGCAGCAAAATAACAGACATATGTCGTAGCAATATCTTTACTGATACAGCTCCTAGGGCAATGGAGACTAAAGAGAAAATAAACAAATGGGACTGCATCAGAATACAAAGCTTCTGCACAGCAAAAGAAACCATCAACAAAACAAGAAAGCCCACTGCATCGGAGAACATATTTGCCAATGTTATCTCCTATAAGGGTTTAATCTCCAAAATTTACAGGAAACTCAAACAACTTAACAAAAGGAAGATAAACAATCCAATCAAAAAGTAGGCAAAGGACCTAAATAAACACTTTTCAAAAGAGGACATACAGAAGGCCAAGAGATATAGGAAAACATGCTCAAAGTCACTAATCATCCGAGAAATGCAAATCAAAACAACAATGAGATACCATCTCACACCTGTCAGAACGGCTATCACCAACAAATCAACAAATGACAAGTGCTGGTGAGGATTTGGACAAAAAGGAGCCCTCAGGCACTGCTGGTGGGAATGCAGTCTGGTGCAGCCACTGTGGAGAACAGTATGGAGTTTCCTCAAAAAACTGAAAATGGAACTCCCATTTGACCCAGTAATCCCACTTCTAGGAATATATCACAAGAAACTAGAAACACCAATCAGAAAGAAAGGATATATGCACCTCTATGTTCATAGCAGCACAATTTACTATAGCTAAGATTTTCCATTGATTTTTAGAGAGAGTGGAAGGGAAGAGGGAGGGAAGAAAAGAGGGGGGGGGGGGGGAGAGAGATACATACATCGATTGGTTGTCTCCCGCATGTGCCCCTCCCAGGACTGGGGAACCTGCAACTGAGGTACATGCACTTGACCCGGAATTGAACCTGAATCCTTTGATCTGTGAGTTGATGCTCTAACCACTGAGAAAAACTAGCCAGGATTCATTTCCATTTTTTAAATTCCCTGTCCTACCTCCCATACTCTTTTAGGTACTTTTCTTGTTTGTGTGTGTACATCAGGCCTGGGTTTGTCTTAGCTCCCATGCTTAGAACTAAAGAAGCCTTTTTGGCTTCAGTTCAAAATTCTATAGCACTTGCTAATTTTCACATTGGAGGAGAGATATGAGGAGTATTTAAACTCCCTCCTAACTTTCAACAAAGGTGACCGATAGGTATTGTTTTGGGGTCAGAGAAAAGGTGGAGAACCTTTTTCTAGAGGCTTTGCTAAAGGTAAAGTAGGACTTCTGAGGTTGTGGAAATTGTTTCTGGACATTCCTCAATATGGCTATCTAGAAAAGATCTCTGAAGTGATTTGTGAAACCTAGACCTGATTTGAGTCTCCATTAGTTTGTGCTGTGCCTTTATATGGAGACAGATGGTAGGCTTTCTTGGGGAAGGGGAAGATGGAATTGACAGGAGACACTTAGAGCTGCCCCCCTTTCTTGTGGGCGTAAGAATCTATCCATTTGTGCCTCCGCATTCTGTCTAGTGAGGAGGATGTTCCATTTTTGCAGGTAGGCTGCAGTCTGACGTTTATTACCAATTGTTTGAATTTTCTTCAGGAAATGCCTGACACCCCTATATGAAGTGGAGAGTGTGTAACATTAACCTCCACGCCCTCTTGGGTCACACAAACCTTTCTTTGACCATGTTGGACCTTGAATACACCTTTTGCAGAGCCTGTAGTTAGTTGTGAGGCTGATTATAAATGAAGGAAATCTGTGATGATTGTGGACATCCTATAAAGAGATAATCAAAACTTATTCTTGTGGTGATCAAGTTTATAGTTCTGACCTTAGAAGCTAGAGTGTGAAGGAAAATAGGGCCAATTTGTGTACTCACAGCATCAGAAGGTGTGATATATATTAAAAGAGTAATATGCAAATTAGCCACCACTCTGCTACATGCACAAGCCACGCCCACCAGCCAATCAGGTGCGAGTATGCAAATTAACCCAACTGATGGCTGTGAATAGGAGGCTTGGGTTGCCCCCGGCAATGGAGGAAGCCAAGCTGTCTGCACACCCTGGCCGGCCAAGGCCTCCACTCAAGGTTACAAAGCAGGGGTCCTCAAACTTTTTAAACAGGGGGCCAGTTCACTGTCTCTCAGACCGTTGGAGGGCCGGACTATAGTTTTACAGGCTGGCAGGGGTGCAGTTAGGCATCAATCAGGCTGGCAGGGGAATGGTTACTAACCGTTAGGGGTTGATCAGGCTGGCAGGTACAAGCAATTAGGGGCAATAAGGAAGGCAGTCAGGCGAGCAATTGGGAGCCAGCAGTCCTGAATTGTGAGAGGGATGTCCCAGATTGGAGAGGGTGCAGGCTGGGCTGAGGGACACACACCCACATGCACGAATTTACTGCACCGGGCCTCTAGTTCATTAATAACTAGAGGCCTGGCTCATGATCAGGGCCGGGGAGGGACGCGGGAGGTTGGCCAGCCATGGAGGCATGTCTGGCCTGCCTCACTCAGTCCCGATCATCCAGTCCCCAGGAGCAAGCTAACCTACCAGTCGGAGTGTTTGCCACCTGGTGGTAAGTGCACGTCATAGTGACTTGTCAACCATTGACTGGCCCCTGGTGGTCAGTGCACATCGTTTTGACTGGTCGATCAGTCAACTGTCTGTGCCCTGGTGGTCAGTGTGCATCATAGCGAGCGGTTGAGCAGTCTTAGAATGTCATTAGCATATTACACTTTGGTTGGTTGAACAGATGACCAGATACTTAGCATATTAGGCTTTTATTATATAGGATAATATTAATATTTGTGGGTAATTCTTAATATAAGGTAATTTAGTCACATCTATTTTCAATAGAGATGTACTTGAATATACTGTTCTGTTATAGTTCATTTAAATTACTGTACCCTTTTTAAAAAAACAATCTTTATTGTTGATAGTTTTACAGATGTCCCTCTTCCCCCCCTCCCCTATTGCCACCCTCCACCCAGTTCCCACCCTGTCCCAGGCCCTCAGCACCCTATTGTCTGTTTCCATGGGTAATGCATATCTATAACAATCTATATAATAAAAGGATAATATGCTAATTAGACTGGATGACCTTCCGGGTGAAGCCGGGGCTGCGAGGGAAGCCCAGGTTCTAGGTGCCTGCCGCAGCTGGAGAGAAGCCCAGGTTTCAATTGCCAGAGGGAAGCCGGTGCCGGCAGCCAAGGGAAGGACGGCCTACTCTTGCACAGATTTCATGCATCGGGCCTCTAGTATGTATACACTGAGTGGCCAGATTATTATGATCTCTGAACGCATAATAATCTGGCCACTCAGAGAGAGAGAGAGAGAGAGAGAGAGAGAGAGAGAGAGAGAGAGAGTGTGTGTGTGTGTGTGTGTGTATGTATATTAGAGGCCCGGTGCATGAATTCGTGCATGGGTGGGGTTGGGCCAGCCTGGCCTACTTTTTGATTGGATTGTTTATCTTCCTTTTTTTTAAATAGTATGATTTCCCTGTAAATGTTGGAGATTAACCTTTTGCACTCAGATGTCGAGTGTGACTCGACACGGTTAGCATCGGTAGCAGCTCTTTTTATACTCTTTGACTGTATCAATAATTTGAAATATAAAAAAATCCAAATAAATAAGTTTGTATGAAAAGAAACTCCAGTTTTTTATTCTACTGCCGCGCTTTGTAAAATCTGGGGTATTTAAAAAATTAAATCCTGAGTATAATAAAGGAATCGAGAAAAAAGCGAGTGCAAAGGGTTAAACTCTTATCATTGATATCATTGGCAAATATGTTCTCCCATGCAGTGGGCTTTCTTGTTATTTTCTGATGGTTTCTTTTGCTGTGCAGAAACTTTCTATTTTGATGGAGTTCCATTTGTTTATTTTCTCTTTAGTTTCCATTGCCCTATGAGCTGTATTGGTGAAGATATTGCTTCAGCATATGTCTGAGATTTTGCTGCCTGTGGATTCCTCTAAGATTTTTATGGTTTCCCGTCTTAACATTTAAGTCCTTTATCCATTTTGACTTTATTTTTGTGTGTGGTGTAAGTTGGTGGTCTAGTTAGTTCATTTTTTTTTTTTTTTGCATGTATCTGTCCAGTTTTCCCAGCCCCATTTATTGAAAAGACTGTCTTGACTCCATTGTATGCTTTTGCCTCCTTTGTCAAATATTAATTGAGCATAATGGCTTGAGTTGATTTCTGGGTTCACTGTTTGGTTCCATTGCTCTGTATGTCTTTTCTTTGCCAACACCTGGCAGTTTTGAGAAAAGTGGCTTTGTAATATAGCTTGATATCTGGTATTTTGATCCCTCAGTTTTTTTTTCTTCTTTCTCAGGATTGCTGCAGCTGTTTGGGGTCTTTATTTTATTCCAGATGAATTTTTGGAGAGTTCCTTCTAGGTCTGTGAAATATTCTTTTGGTATCTTAATGGGGATTACATTGAATGTATAGATTGCTTTGGGTAGTATGCACATTTTAATGCTGTTGATTCTACCAATCATGAACAAGGTGTATTCTTCCATTTGTTTATATCTTCCTCTATCTTTTTTTTCAATGCCCTGTAGGTTTCCAAGTATAGGTCTTTTACCTCCTTAGTTAAGTTTATTCCTAGGTTTCTTAATTTTTTCGGTGCAGTGTTAAATGGGGTTGTTTTTATTTTAGTTTTTCTTTTGGTGAGTTCATTGTTGGTTTTTAAAAAAGCCATAGATTTCTGGATGTTAATTTTGTATCCTGCTACATTGCCGAATTCATTTATTACATGTACTAGTTTTTTTATGGAGTCTTTGGGGTTTTCTATGTACAATATCATGTCATCTGCAAATAATAACAATTTTATTTCTCCTTTTTCAATTTGGGTGCCTTTTATTTTTTCTTCTTGTCTCTTTGCTATGGCTAGGACTGCCCAGTACTATGTCGAATAGGAGTGGTTGAAAGTGGGCATCCTGTCTTGTTCCTCTTCTTAGAGGAAATGGTTTTAATTTTTGCCCATTGAGTATGATGTTGGCTGTAGGTTTGTCATATATCGCCTTTATCATGTTTAGATATGCTCCCTCTATTCAAACTTTGTTGAGAATTTTTATCAAAAATTCTCTGATCATGTGATTTTTTTTGTCTTTCAATATGTTTATTTGATGTATCACAGTTATTGTTTTATGAATATTGTATCAGCCTTGCATCCCTGGGATAAATCCCATTCGATCTTTTTAATATATTACTGGATGCAATTTGCTAATATTTTTTTTTGAGGATTTTAGCATTTATGTAAATGAGGGATATTGGCTTGTAATTCTCTTTCTTTGTAGTGTTTTTACCTGGTTTGGGAATTAGGATAATGCTGGCCTCATAAAAAAAACTTGGGAAGTGTTCCTTCCTCTTGAATTTTCTGATATAGTTTGAGGAGTATACATGTTATTTCTTCTTTGAATGTTTGGGAAAACTCCCCTATGAAGCCATCCAGATCTTGGTGGGAGTTTTTTGAGTACTGCTTCTATTTCATAGGTTGTTATTGGTCTATTCAGGTTTTCTTATTCTTTTTTTAAAAAAAATATATTTTATTGATTTTTTACAGAGAGGAAGGGAGAGGGATAGAGAGCTAGAAACATCGATGAGATCGACCAGCTGCCTCCTGCACACCCCCTTCCGGGGATGTGCCCACAACCAATGTACATGCCCTTGACCAGAATCGAACCTGGGACCTTTCAGTCCACAGATCGACGCTCTATCCACTGAGCCAAACCAGTTTTGGCTTTTTTATTCATGATTCAGTTTTGGGAGATTGTATTTTTTTAAGAATTTGTCCATTTCATCCACATTGTCCAGCTTTTAGCACATAGTTGTTCATAGTATTTTCTTGCAATCATTTGTCTTTCTATGGTGTCCGTGGTTACTTCTGCACTTTTGTTTCTGATTTTATTTGGGTCCTCCCTCTTTGTTTCTTGATGAATCTGGCTAATATTTTATCAATTTTGTTTATCCTTTCAAAGAACCAGGTCTTGGTTTCATTTTTTTAATATTGTTTATTTTAGTCTCTATGTTTTTATTTCTGCTCTAATCTTTATTATTTCTGTCCTTCTACTGACTCTGGGCTTTTTTTGTTCTCTTTCTAGTTGTAGGGTTAAATAGTTTATTGCTGATTTTTCTTGTTTATTGAGATATGCCTGTAGTGCTATGAACTTTCCTCTCAGGACTGCTTTTGCTGTATTCCAGAGGTTTTGGGTTGTTGTGTGTTCATTTTCATTTGTTTCCAGGAAGTTTTTGATTTCTTTCTTGATCTCATTGGTAATCCATTCATTGTTTAATAACATGCTATTTAGTCTCCATGTATTAGAAGTTTTGGGTTGTTATTACTGTAGTTGATTTCTAATTTCATTCCACTGTGATCTGAGAAGATGCTTGATAGGATTTCAATCATCTTGAACTTGTAGAGAATTGTTTTGTGTCCTAACATGTGGTCTATATTTGTGAATGATTCATGTGCACTTGAGAAGAATGTATAGTCTGCTGCGTTGGGGTGAAATTTTGTATAAATGTCTATTAAGTCCATCTGATCCAGTGTTTCCTTTAGAGTCTCTGTTTCCTTGTTAAGTTTTTGTCTGGAAGATCTTTCCATGGAAGTCAGAGGGGTGTTAAAATCCCCTACTATGACTGTATTGTTGTCAGTCTCTCTGAAAGTCCTCTAGAAATTTTAAAATATATTTAGGTGCATCTGTACTGGGTGAATAAAGGTTTACCAGAGTTATATCCTCTTGTTGAATCGATCCCTTTTGTATTATGGAGTGACCTTTGTTGTCTCTTGTGATGACCTCCATTTTAAAATCTGTTGTCGGATATGAGTATTGCTACTCCAGGTTTTTTTTCTTTTCCATTTGCATGGAAAATATTTTTCCATCCCTTCACTTTGATCCTGTGAGTTTGTTTTGGCATGGGTCTCTTGTAGATAGCATATAGTTGGGTTATGTTTTTGTATCCTTCCAGCTACCCTACACCTTTGGATTAGAGCATTTAATCCATTTACATTTAGGGTTATTGAGAGGTACTTAGTTATAGCCATTTTAATTTTGTATGGCTAGGTTTCTCTCTCTGCTTCTTCTCAGCAATCCTTTACCTTACAGTAATCCCTTTAGCATCCTACCTAATAATAGACAAATATGCAAATTGACCATACCTCCGCTACACCCAAGCCACGCCCACCAGCCCAAGCCACGCCCACCAGCCAATCAGGGCGAGTATGCAAATAAACCGAACCAAGATGGCTACAGCCACCGAGAGCAAGGTTTCCCAGGCAACAGAGGGAAACAAGCTTTCCGCCTGTCCTTGACAGGCCTAAGCCTCCACTCAAGCTACAAAGTTTCAATTATAGAAGGTAAACAAATTCAAACAGAATGGTGGCAGCCACGGAACTGGAGAGACCAGGCCAGGGTTGCCCGCGGTAACGGAGAAAGCAAAGCTTTCCACACACCCTGGCCGGGATCAGGCCTCTGCTTAAGGCTACAAAGTTTCAATTATAGAAGGTGAATTAACTGCCACAGAAATGGCTGCCAGTGGAGCATGCAGGAGGCTTGGCTCCGCTCCAGGCTACAAAGTTTCAATTGTAGAAGGTAAATAAATTCCAGATACCAGGGCCTCCACTTGGGTCGTCAGGGGGCGTGGCTGGCCTGCAAACCACCACAGGCCCCTTGCTCAGGCTGCCCCATGCCCCAAGGGAACCCCCACCCTGATCTGGGACACCCTTCAGGGCAAACCAGCTGGCCCCCACTCCTGCACCAGGCCTCTATCCTATCTAATAACAGAGTAATATGCAAATTGACCATCACTCCAACACAATATGTCTGCCCCCATGTGGTCAAAGATCCTGCCCCCATGTGGACACAGATGGCCACCACAAGATGGCCAGCAGGGGAGGGCAGTTGGGAGGCACCCGGCCTGCAAGGGAGGGAAGTTGGAGGCGATCCATGCTGCAGGGGAGGGCAGTTATGGGTGACCGGGCCAGCAGAGGAGGGAAGTTGGGGGCAAACAGGCTGGCAGGGGAGCAATTAGGCATCAATCAGACTGGCAGCAGAGTGGTTAGGGGGTGATCAGGCTGGCAGGCAGAAGCGGTTAGGGGCAATCAGGAAGGCAGGCAGGCAAGCAGTTGGGAGCCAGCAGTCCTGGATTGTGAGAGGGATAACCAACTGCCCATTTAGGCCCGATCCCACTGGGATCGGGCCTAAATGGGCAGTCGGACATCCCTCGAGGGGTCCCAGATTGGAGAGGGTACAGGCTGGGCTGAGTGACACCCCACCTCCGTGCACTAATTTCGTGCACCAGGCCTCTAGTTTCTTATAATGCTTGCTTGTTGGTGACAACTTCTTTAGCCTTTTGTTTGTTTGTTTGTTTGTTTGTTTGGGAAACTGTTTATGTCACCATCTATTTGAAGGGTAGCCTTGCTGGATATAGTAATCTTGGTCTCAGATCCTTGATTTCCATTACCTTGAGTACTTCATGCCATTCCCTTCTGGAGAGTTTCTGATGAGAAATCAGGTGTCAACCTTATGGGAACTCCTTTATATGTAACAGTTTGCTTTTCTCTTGCTACCTTTAAGACTCTTTGTCTTTAATTTTTGGCATTTTAATTATGATGTGTCTGGGCGGGGGTCTCTTTGGGTTCTTGTTTTTTTTTTGGTTCTCTGTGCCTCCTGAACTTGTGTGACTTTTTCCTTTACCAGGTTAGGGAAGTTTTCTGCAATTCTTTCTTCAAACACCTCCTCTATTCTTTTCTCTCTTTCTGCCTCTTCTAGCACACCTGCTATTCTAATAATGTTACCTTTCACATTTTCCCACAACTCCCTTAAGCTGTCTTCCTGTTTTTTCTTTTTGGTTCTTTAATTGACTGACATTTTCAACTTTCTTCTACTTCACTGATTCAGTCCTCAGCTTCTCCTAATCTGCTGTGTATTCCTTCCAATGTGTTCTTTAGATGTGTTATGTCATTCTTTATCTCAGACTTTTCTTTTTTCATAGTTACTATTAGAGGCCTGGTGCACAAAATTGTGCATGGTTGGGCCCCTCTGGGTTTCCTGCCGGGACGGGCTGAAACCCGCAGTCCAACACCGTCTGCAGCTGCTACTTGCCACTCCTGCTCATCCCAGCCCTGCTGCACCTGCCGTGGGCTTGTGCCCTATCATTCCCAATTGGAGAGGCTTGTGCTGCTGCAGCAGTGTTCACCAGCCATGAACCCTGCATCTGGCGCCCTTCTGATTGAAGTGGCATGTGGGATCAGGCTGAAACCGGCTCTCTGACATCCCACAAAGTTCCTGGATTGTGAGAGGGCGCAGGCCAGGCCCAGGGACCCCACTAGTGCACGATCTGGCCGGGGAGGGCTCCAGAGTGTGCCCAGCCCATCTCGCTCAGTCCCAATGGGCCAGACCCTAGCAGCAAACTACCTTTCCAGTTGGAGCGTCTGCCCCCTGATGGTCAGTGCTTGTCAGTCGACTGCCCTCTGGTGGGCAGTGCATGTCATAGTGAGCGGTTGAGTGGCCTTAGCATTTCATTAGCATATTACGCTTTCATTGGTTGAACAGTCAACTGGACAACTGGAAGCTTAGCCTATTAGGCTTTTATTGCATAGGATATCTTTTTTCATACTGTTGAGCATTTTTAACATCATTACTCTGAACTCTGTTTTAGATAAATTTCTTATCTCTGCTTCATTTATCTCTTCTGGAGAATTCACTAGTTCTTTCATTTGGTGGTTGTTTCTTTGTTTTCTGATTTTGGTTGTCTGTTTGGGTTTGTGACTATGTATTAGGTAGATCCTCTACACCTCTCAATTTCTAGTGCAGGACATGTTAAAGGCTGTTTAAACAGCCTTGTTAAAGGCTGTTTCTGACTAATTGGATCAGGCAAAGACTCAGATCCCCCAGAGACCACCTCTTTCTACAGACTAATAGGATTCCGCCTTGAATTGACCCCAGGCAATCGTCCTCAGGTGTAGGGAGATCTTTTTCAACAGGTTGGGACAGTTTTTTCTGCCTGGGGCCTAATTGTTACTTTTAATCTCTAAAGTGGCTTCAAGGCAAGGTGTTTACCAGTAGGGTGTGTCGACTGTTCTTTACCCAGGCAAGGCAGATGTCTATGTCGGAAAGATGTCCTCCGCTGCATGAGGGAATGACTCAGCCCAGGAAACTTGGGGTGTTTGCCTTCTGAGCTCTATCCCCACTTCTGTGCTTGTGAGAGCAGAACTCAGTCCTGGGTTCTGCTCTCACAGCTCCAGTCCACTTTGCCAGAGCACAAGGCTGGTGGCTCCACAGGTAATTTTTGTGTGTTCACCTTTCAATAGGGTGCCCAAACTTTCAGCTGCCACTCCCTGGCAGACAGCACCCCACTGCTTTCACAGCTAGATATTATGTGGATACCCTCCTCAGTTTGGTGCGCTCTGCTGGGGAGCCAAGCTTCAGGATTAGATCCCAGAGTTCTCAATGGCACCCCCCTCCCCCCATGCACACACACAGCTGAGATATCTCTCTGGGACTTCAGTTTCTATCTGTGCGTGCCAGGCCAGCCCTTTCACACCTCCGCCCCTCCTACCAGTCTCTATGCGGTCTCCACCTATGGTCCTTGGGTATCAGGGTTCTCTCTTGTGTGTTTCCCGTTGATTATTCAGGAAGACTTTTTGTATTTCAGTTGTAATTCCAGCTTGTTCCTGGGAGCATGTCCACGCAGCATCCACCTACTCTGCCACCATTTTTAATCCCAAATAGGTTTTCAGTATCTTGCTCTCTCTCTCTGCTCTTTCTGGCATCTCCATAATGCGAAGTTCGTATACTTGACTTTGTCTCAGAGGCCCCTTACATTAGCTTCATATTTTTGGATTCCTTTTTCTTTTTGGTCTTCTGATTGGGTGTTTTTTGCTTCCTCATATTCCAAATCCTTGATTTGATTTTTGGAATCCTCTACTCTACTGTAGAATCCCTGTATATTAGTCTTCATTTCAGTCAGTGTTAGCTTAATTTCTGACTGGTCATTTTCCATTTTACTTGGCAATATCCCAGAAAGTCTCATTAAGTTCCTTGGAGGTCTCAGGAAGATTCTTGAGTAACCTTATAACTATTGTTTTGAACTCCATATACAGTAGTTTACTTCCTTCTATTTCTTTCATTTGTCACCTGTTTCTTTGCGTCCGTGTTTTGGCTTCTTCCCTGTGTTTGTTTTTATGCATTAGATCAAGCTGCTATGTCTCCTTGAGTCGGTAGAGTGTCCTATAGGGCCCAGTGGCTCAGTCTCAGCCTCCCCAGTCTCCTGAGCTTGGCACTCTATGTGGGTGTGGGTTGTGTGCACAGTCTTGTAGTTGAGACTTGATTGCTATTGGTTTTACTGGGAGGATTGGCTATGAGGACCATCTTTGGCTACAGTGGGAGAGCTGCTGTGCAGGACACACCCCTATGGAACAGAACTTGCTTCAGTGGGGCTTCGTTGCTCACAGATTCTGCCCTTTGAGTGTGTCGTTTATGGATGTGTAGAGTTATAACCACTGGCTTCACTGGTTGTTGGGTTCAAAGTCAGCCACTGCCTGGGGCATCCTGGCAGGAGCTACAGAGAGATCTCCAGATTCCTCCTATTTGTATTGGGTTTGGAAGTGCCCACGGGAGGCCTAGCTCTGAAGCAAGGCAGGCTGGTGCTAGTGCCAGGTCTTGGGCCTTTTATTGACAGGTTTGGGGTTCCCTGACCCAGCTGCAGCTTGTTTGAGAGATTTAGCAAAGTCTGAAGCCTGAGGAAGAACAGGCCATCCATATGCAAAAGCTGCTGCAAACAGGTGTCACGGGGCTATAAATTGGATGAGGTGGGTTTAAGGCAGTGATGGCGAACCTGTGACACGCGTGTCAGCACTGACACGCATAGCCATTTCTGTTGACACGCGGCCGCTGAGGTGGCCTCATGCCAAGGATGAAACATTTGCAAAATAATGTTTTTTCCTCAAAGTGACACACTACCTGAGTTATGCTCAGTTTTTTGGCGAAGTTTGACACACCAAGCTCAAAAGGTTGCCCATCACTGGTTTAAGGGGATCCTCAGTGTGGAGCAAACAGAAATGGCTGCCAGTCAGCCCTTCCACTGGGGATATCCCAGCACAGAAACAATGACCCCTGTGAGCACCTCAATCTGGGAGAGAGCCGCCCCCAAGTTCATGCCCCAGTGCCAGACAATCCAGTTCCTCCTAGTATGTGTCTGGGTCCCCCAGATCCTTGCCCTGGCGCTGAAGCTCAGAGGAAGGCGAGATCTTGTAAGTTCAGTTTGTCAGCCAGCCCTTTAAAAGGAATACCTGAGCCTCCACCAGCCTCCATGTCACTGAACCCCAATCCCTGCTGGTTTTACAGCCTGTAGATGTGGGGACTTCCCAGCTCTGGGATCCTGGGCTGGGGTCTGGTGTGGGGCTGGGATCCTTTGCTCCTCCCAGGGGAATGGGGGCCTCTGCAGAGACAGTCTTCCCAATTAAAACGAGGTAAACGTGAGTGCTTGTTCAGTCTGTTCAGCACCTCTGCCCTCCTGCCAGTCTCAGTGTACTGTCTTCTTTACTTCTTTACTTAGTGGTAGGACTTCCATTCAGCCAGCTTTCAGGGGGTTCTGGATGATGGTTTTTCTGTATTTTTAGTTGTAATTTTGATGTGGTTGTGGGAGGCTGTGAGTACAGGCATTTACCTACACTGCCATCTTGGTTCTCTACCTAAATTACTATGTCTTTTAACAGTTGAAATGTGTGCTGTAGGATAAAATGAGGAGATGTCATAAAATTGTGTAGAAAAGTCTGAAAAATCTGTGTCTGGGCCATGGTGGATTAACAGTTATTCTGACTTTTACTGTAGGCCTTCTTGGTAGCTTATCTTCATGAAATGGAGGGTAGGTGTTTATAAATTAATTGGAATTTGAAATTTGAAAATGTTGGTCTTAACAATTTCTGTTTATGTAATTAGTACTTATTTTATTCTGCAAATAATTTAAAGTTTATGACCTTTTTTAAAAATATATTTTATTGATTTTTTTACAGAGGAAGGGAGAGGGAGAGAGAGAGAGAAATATCAATCGGCTGTCTCCTGCATACCCCCCACTGGGGATGTGCCTGCAACCAAGGTACATGCCCTTGACTGGAATCGAACCCAGGACCTTTCAGTCCTCAGGTTGACGCTCTATCCACTGAGCCAAACTGGTTAGGCACCTTTCTTTTTTTTTTAATATATATATATTTCAGAGAGGAAGGGAGAGGGAGAGAGAGAGAGAGAAACATCAGTGATGAGAGAGAATCATTGATCGACTACCTTCTGCACACCCCCTTCTGGGGATCCATCCTGTAACCCGGGCATGTGCCCTTGACTGGAACTGAACCAGGGACCTTTCAGTCCGCAGGCTGACTTTCTATCCACTGAACCAAACCAGCTAGAGCAAAGTGTTTTTATCTTTCGATCAATCATCCATCTATTTGATGATTTCTGGGAAGAAATTGTTTTTAGAATTGCTTTTAATGTTTCATACCTTTTCCATTCTGTTTGAGAAATTGAAATGGTGAAATTATGAAGCCAGCAATTAGTGCTAAGGGAATTGAATGCCCTGTTTACTGAAATACCTTTGACTACAGTTCCCTTAACAGATATCAATTTCATGTAAAGTATTTGAACCTAGGCAGCTACAGATTTAAAAGGTAAGCTAGAGAAATAAGTAGTGATGTATACAGGGTAGGACAAAAGTAGTCTTATAGTTTGTATGAAAAATAATAGAATTATTAATCCTATATTATCCTATATTATAAGAGAGGAATATGCTAATTAGCTAGGACCCCCTCATGGGTAACATCCGTCAGGAGCAGGTCGGTGTGGCTGCGTGCGGAAGGAGGCCAGGCACGTGAGCTGTGTCAAATAAAAAAAAAAAATGTGTTCACATGTCCGAAGACGACGGGGTTCCAGGAGTAAGGGCTCCAATTTCGTTTCTCACACCCAGCTAGGAGGACCCCGGGGCGGCTCTCCCTTCCAAGCCCTGAGCAGGACGGGTGATCTGCTCCAGCCCGGGAGCCCCCAAGGGAGGCGGAGTGAAGTGCTTTCCCTCCGGGACCCCGCTCTCCCTGGGAGTCCGGTGTGAGGGCGCTCTCCCTGAGAACCCGAAAATCCGCCTCCTGGGGCGACTGCGCAGCAGCCAGGCCTGGCGAGCTGCAGAGAGGGCGACCTACCTACCTACCCGGAGGCCACGCAGCTGCCACAGTTGAAGTCGCCCTCGATGGAGGAGCGAGGGTAGTGGGGATCAGAGTCGGCCATGTCAGCAATGGAACCCCAGCTCCCCGCCGAATGACTAGAGCACACGGTCCTCGGCCACTTCCTGAGCAGCAGTCAGCCCGACCGGGGATCAAACCCGAAACCTAAGAGGTGCCCTGACAGGATGGAACCCACACCTTTGCTGTGGCAGAGGAGCTCGGCCCACAGCAGGGCCAGGGCACCCAGAGGGGTTTTGTTGAGGGGCCCTGACAGGCAGCCCGCGGCGCAGTGGGTTAGAACCTCCTCCTGATACAGCAAGGTTGTGGGTTGGATCCCGGTCAGGGCACAGACAAGAAGCAACCAAAGAGAGCATAATAAGTGGAACAACACACTGGTGTTTCTCTCGCTCCCTTCCTCTCTCTAAAATAATCAGTCAATAAAAATTAATAGAAAAAATAAACTCTCTGGCTCTAACTGGTTTGGCTCAGTGGATAGAGTGTCGGCCTGTGGACTGAGGGGTCCCGGGTTCGATTCTGGTCAAGGGCATGTACCTTGGTTGCAGGCACATCCCCAGTGGGGGGTGTGCAGGAGGCAGTTGATCAGTGTTTCTCTCTCATCAATGTTTCTAACTATCCCTCTCCCTTCTTCTCTGTAAAAAAGCAATAAAAAATATTTTTTAAAAAATGAAAATAAACCCCCTGGCTTGCAGAGTTGCTAAAACAGAAAGCGAAGTCCCATCCCTTCCCATTCATTCAACAAATACTTCATATGCTCCTTCAATAATCACACTTGGAATGGGTGTTTGTTTGTTTTGGTTAATCCTCACCTGAGGACATTTTTGCATTGCCTTTTTTTTGTTTTTACAGAGAGTGGAAGGGAGGGAGATAGACAGAAACTAATGTGAGAAACATCAATTGGTTGCCTCTTGCTGAATCCCCGACCAGGGCCCTGGATTAAGCCTGCAACCCAGGTACGTGCCCTTGATCGGAATCCAACCCAGTACCCTTCAGTCCACCTGCAGAAGCACTATCTACTGAACCAAACCAGCATTTTTTTCTTTTTAAGTCCATCTCTAAGGATTTTTTCTTTTCATTGATTCTAGAGAGAGAGGAAAGGAGAGGGAAAGAGAAAGAGAAACATCGATCAGTTGCCCAAGCAATATGACAGGGATAGAACCCACAACCTGTGTACGTGCCCTCACCTGGAATCGAATCCATGACCGTTTGGTGCGTGGGGGGACACTTTAACTACTGATCCACACTGACCAGGGCCTGGAGGTACATTTAAAAAAAATTTTTTTTTCCAGATCTTCCCTGGCCAAGTGGCTCAATTGTTTGTAGTCTCAACCTGTACACCAAAGGATTTCCTGTTAGATTCTAGGTTAGGGCACATACTTAGGTTTAGGTTAGATCCCGCTGGGTCAACAGGTACAGAGGCAGCCTACTGGTATTTCTCTGTCACATGGATGTTTCTCTCTCTAAAAATTAATTTTCAAAACATCCTCAGGTGAGAATTAAAAATCTACACTAATAAAAGAGTAAGATGCAAATTGACTGTACCTTTGCGAAGCACACCAGCCAATCAGGAGTGGGCATGCAAATTAACCCAACAAAGATGGCAGGTTAATTTGCATATGCAGGCACCGAGTGGCCGGGGTCAGGGCAGGACACCGTCGTTCCGCACCGCCCCAGCCTCTTCAGGCCTCTGGGCAGTGTGGGAAGGCTGAAAGGCGGCTCCAGCCAGAGCAAAGGTGGTGCTGACAGCCAGGGGAAGGAAGGCCCATTCCTGCACTAATCTTAGCGCATCAGGCCTCTAATATACATGTTAAAAATTTTTCAGATCTAAAATTTTATTTGGTTCTTTTTTAAATTTTATTTTTTATTTACAGTTCACATTCAATATCCTATCCTATATAATAAAATCCTAATATGCAAATAAACCGAATGACTAGTTGCTATGAACTAACCACCAGGGGGCAGCTGCTCAGCGTAGGAGCTGCCCCCTGTTGGTCAGTGCGCTCCACAGGGGGAGCGCCGCTCAGCCAGAAGCCGGGCTCACGGCTGGCGAGTGCAGCGAAGGTGGCGCGAACCTCTGCGGCAGCACTAAGGAGAAGCAAGCCAAGTGGTAGGGAGCAGCAAGCAAGCAGGCGGTAAGGAGCAAGGGTCCCGGACTGTGAGAGGGCACAGGCCGGGCTGAGGGCATCCCCCCCCACCCTCAGTGCACGAATTTTGTGCACCAGGCCTCTAGTAATTAATAATACAAAAATAAACTACTTTGTGTGCTTACAACTATAAACCTACTTTTGTCCCACCTTGTATATGTGATTACTAATGATTACTAATACCAAGCTTAGAATTTTTTAATTTGTGGGTCAAGAAGATGGAATATATAATCCTTTTTTAAGAAACATATTTTATTGATTTTTTACAGAGAGGAAGGGAGAGGGATAGAGAGTTAGAAACATCAATGAGAGAGAAACATCGATCAGCTGCCTCCTGCACACCCACTACTGGGGATGTGCCTGCAACCAAGGTACATGCCCTTGACCGGAATCGAACCTGGGACCTTTCAGTCCTCAGGCTGACGCTCTAAACCAATTAGGGCTACAATTCTTTTTCATTGTTTTCTCTTCCTAGATCTTTATTGTCCCTTATTTTTTTTGTTATTTCCTTGGCTGTCAAATATTGGTAAATTCCTTCTTTCTTATTCATGCTCTGAATGATAAAATGGGTAAAGCCAGTATAGGATGTTAGTTAAGAGTTTAAGCTCTAAATCTAAGTAAGCTGCCTCCAGTTTGGAGCCTTCAATTGATTTAGTGCTTTTTATATATATGTTTTTATAAAAGTACCAGTGGATATCAAATTTGCACATTGGTGATTATTTTCATCTGATAAATTCCTAAAAGTATCAAAGTTATTAATCTTTTTAAAGTCGCTTGCTACGTTTGTCACATTGACATTGTTGTCAAATGTGTTCTCTCACAATAGATAAATTCTTAATCTTTGAAGAATTTAAAATAGCCCTGGCTGGGTATCTCAGTAGGTTAGAGCACCATCCTGATATGCCACGGTTGATCCCCTATCAGGGCACATATAATGAATGCATAAATAAGTGGAACAACAAATCTGTGTGTGTGTCTCCCAAAAAAATCAAAGTATGTTTAGATAAGAATTTAAAATAGCATTATCAGGTAGCTAGCAGTTTATTGAATGTTTTACTCTTGCTAATTATTGAGGAAGAGACTTAATTTTTAATGGGTTTTATTACATTCATTCAACAAGTTTCTATGATATGTATTTTAGTAGAAATAGCATTTAGAACGGTTTAAATATAGGCCTAGTGTTACTGAAGGTCTTTGGTGTCAATTCAACAGCGATAGGATTCCCCAGTTTGGGGTGTGGTGAAGAAGGAAACTTTATTCTGTGTAGACAGCTGACTTGTGATACCTCATGGCTGTGAAAAACAATACAGCTATTAGGATGCCCTGGGGCCAGGTCCCTCCCTGGCTAGACAGCCCTGCTCTGCATTGCTCCACCAAGGTTTCCGTGGAAGTATTTTCCATGGAAAGGGAAAGTGCCCTCTCGGGGAGGTGACTTACATAGACAGAAGTCACTGTCCCTGGTCCCCGATTGGTCTTTCTTCATGCAAATAAAGACTCTAGATCATCAAAATTTGATTAGTCCAAAAGGCACTGCCCTAATTGGTCAAAAGGGAGCTGTTCTGGCCAGTAGGTGAAGAAGTTGAATTGAGGGGGAGGGTAATATACCTGCATAGCTCAGATTGGACAGGGAATTTGTCAATTCTTTGCTTGAAATAGGATTCCAGGAGCTCCCTTATAAGGGCTGATCCGGATGGCTGAAACACAGTGCAGTACAGGCTTCTCCCTGAAGTGCAATTTAGTGTAGAAATGGCTGCTAGGCTTTGTTCTCTTAAATTTGAGCCCAGTTAGCCATCTGGAGCCCTTCTTAGTAGGTGTTTTCTTTCTCAGGGTCCACACTAGCAACAGCCATTAACTGGCTTTTTGTTTTCTTTGAGAGTCACCTCTTCTTTTTTTAAAAAAAAATATACTTTTATTGATTTCAGAGAGGAAAGGAGAGGAGTGCATCCTATGCCTACACTGCATCTAACATGACCCAGTTAGAAATGATGAGAGAGAATCATTGGTCAGCTGCCTCCTGCACACCCCCTAGTGGGGATCAAGCCCTCAACCCTGGCATGTGCCCTTGACTGAACTTGAACTTGGGACCCTTCAGTCCACAGGCTGATGCTCTATCCACTTAGCCAAACTAGCTAGGGCTGAGGATCACCTCTTCATAATTCAGTTTTGCCTTATAAAATGGGAAATTTTCTGTACTGTGTTTGCTTCTTGGAGAGGCAATAATTATTTATAGTTTTACTAGAGGCCCGGTGCATGAAATTTATACACGGGGGTGGGGTCCCTCAGCCTGGCAGGACCCTTCGGGGGATGTCTGACTGCCGGTTTAGGCCCAATCCCTCTCACAATCTGGGACCTCTGGCTCCTAACCGCTTGCCTGCCTGCCAGCCTGATGCCCCTAACTGCTCCCCTGCCTGCCTGATTGCCCCTAACCGCCTCTGCCTCGGCCCCTGCCACCATGGCTTTGTCCAGAAGGACATCCAAATGGATGTCTGGAAGAAGTCTGGTCTAATTAGCATATTACCCTTTTATTAGTATAGATGGAAAGAAAAAATATAGCAACTTTAAGTTGTAGTTAGTGAAAGTAATATTGATGAATTCACTGTTCCAGTTTTGTAAATAGTAAGGGAAAAAATGTCAGGATGCTAAGTATTATTTGCTACAATCTGTGGCTTAAGGTGAAAGGTAAAATTGTGGCTCTTTGGAATTTCCTTGGAGGCAGGCTTCTGGGTAGTGATTTCTATACATTGCAGAGTTACCACTATTTACCACTTGATGGCCTAAACTTTTAATTTACTCATTTTGAGAAGTAATCTTGATGGGAAATGCATTCTACTTCCCAGTCTTTAAAAAAAAAACACAAAAAGCTTTATCCTATATAATAAAGAGGGGATATGCAAATTGACAGTCACTCTGCCGCAAAGATAGCAGCACCCACAGTGGAGGTGGGGTTTTCTGTAACACAAGATGGCTGAACCCACACACAGTGGAGGCCGAGTTCCTGTAATGGGCCTTAACGAGCAATCACAGGGACCTGAGGCTGCACCCCACCCCCATGGGGCTTGACAGGGAACCTCAGGCCGCACCCCCAGCCCAGCAGGGCTTGATGGGGGACCTCAGGCCGCACGCCCCATCACCGGGCCAGGGGACCTGAGGCCGCACCCCCTTCCCCAGTCTGGCGGGGCTTGATGGGGACCTCAGGCCAAGCACCCCGCCTGGTGGGGCTTGACAGGAGATCTCAGGCTGCATCTCCCACCCGGTGGTTCTTGACGGGGGACCTGAGGCTGCACCCCCCGCCCGGCGGGGCTTGACAAGGGTGGGACCAGCCAGGGTCTGGATCTAGCCCAATCGGGGGGGCCTGGCCTGTTCTGGACCCGGTTCTCGCGCGATTTTGAGGCGCACGTGGTGGGCGGGGACTTGACTCTGCGTCCTGCAGCGCACCCCAGACTCTGACAGGAGGAAGATTTTCATATACATTTTACTAATTTTCTTTCATCTCTGACACTTCTATTATAGAGAAAGGGCAAATAGCAATATTAAAATATTTCCTCTAATCTCCTTTTAATGTGCACTAATTTCGTGCACCGGGCCACTAGTTGAAGTATAATTTGCATACAAAAAAGTGCACAGACTATAGGTATTCTGTTGAGTCTCAACCACTCTGTACACCTTTGTAACCACCACCCCAAACAAAATACAGATAATGTTCATTCCTCCAGAAACTTAGCATGCTCTTTAAGTCATATTTGGCCCATTCCCCATATACATATACCTGGCCCCAATCAGTTGCTGATCTGATTTTTGTCGTTAGGGATTAGATTTGCATGTCTTAGAAAAATACATAGAATTATACAATATATGTCCTTTTATATCCTTCCTGGCCTAACATAGTGTATGGGATATACTTTTGTCTATCCCCAGTAATTGTGCATCCTGTACCTACACTGCACTGCAGCACATTGATTAATTTTATTTCTGTTGATCTTTGTATGTCTTTGCCCCTAACTGTAATAGCTCCACACTTAGGTTTGGAAGTAGTTTCTTGTGCTAGCTTTTTAAAAGATTGTTTCTGGCTATTCACTTCATGTCAGACAACTACTAAGATACCACTATGTTTCTTGGCATTTTATCTGCATTAAATCTTTCACAGGTTGGGCTATTTAACTGGTCAGACTACCCAGTATGGTGCTACATGATAAATGCACATAATCTGTGTTCACATTTATGTGGCAAGTAGTGCACACGGACAGGTTCCTGATAAACACTGCAGATATTCGGAGTGGTCCTACGTTTCTTGCCGTTTGTCCTTTGGCTATTGTTCCATCTGTCACTCTTATTTTGTATCCTAATTCTCCAAGATGTTACATCAGCCAATTTATCCTCCATCAGCCCTTGTAGTTCATCACACTCAATTATCTCTAACCCTCCCCCACTTCTATCCCTAACACACACCCCACGGCTCCTGTCTCTTAGGCCTTGATTGATTTCTTTTCCTCTCCTACCAGCTTTCTCTCAAGGCTAGGTTGCCTGTCAGGTTTTAATGCTGGGGAAAGAATTGTTCCACCCTAAGACTAAATTGTACTTTGTGTAGTCTGACTTGATTCTCAACTTCCATCCAAGGCTTCTTTGAAAACATCCATTGGGGAAAAGTGCAAAATTGCATCATTCCTTTGAGTTGTAGCTGCATTGTTTTTGCTGGTTTTAAAAACAGCTCAGTGCTGGGCTCTCAGATGACCCTGGAAATAATTACTTTGCTTATGTAAGTCATAATGACTGTCTGTATAATTTACTTATTTAGCAAAATTATGGCAATGCATATCATAAAATATATGCTAGATTAACTGTTAGTTTATTTGACCAATACAATAATCTCTATTTGTAAATGCTGTTTCCATAATTTGTTGCTCATGTTGCATGATTAAGTGGTCACAACTTAAAGAGAACCCTGGTGAATGTAACAGTATTGATAATCTTTGAGTATTAATCATAACTCTGGTCGTTTATATACATTTTGCTAACTATCTGAATGCTGCATCTGTTTTTGCTGAAGCTGCAGTAATAAAACACAGGAACTTAAGTGACTTTAATATTAGGCTCTTAATATAACATATTTCACTTGGCTCCACATCAACTCTTGACACAGGTTGCATTATCTCTTTCACAGATCAGGAAACTGAAGCTTAGATTAATTAATTGAACTGTTCTCTTCTGGTCTTGAGGGTATTTGGTTTTGAGTTATTTCAAAGGAAGACAGTAATGCCTACCTTGCAAGGTTGTTGGGAGGATTATACATAGTGTGTATGCAAAGCCTATATACTATCAAACATAGTGCCTGACACTGAAATTATTAAATCGACATGTTTCCTGTTTCAGTAAATTTATGGTCTAGAACATCTTCCAAAACATCCTAGCTTTTGCTTGAATTTGTTCATCTCTAAGAGTAATCCATTCCATCTGAAGCATAAAATTATTTGTATATGGATTTTTTAAAACATATCTTTATTATTAAAAGTATTACAGTTGTTTCCTTCTTTTCCCCATTGATCGCCCCCCCCCCCCCACTTCCCCACTCCTGCCTCTTCCCCAGGCCTTCACCACACTATTGTCTGCGTCCATGGGTCATGCATATATGCATATAACTTCTTTAGTTAACTCTTCCCCCACTTCCCTCTGAGAATTGTCAGTCTGTTTTTAATAATTGCCTTCAATGCCCCGGGTCCGGGCGAGGCCGCGGGCCCCTGGAGCCGGGTGAGCCCTGGGCCCCGGGTCCGGGCGAGGCCGCGGGCCCCTGGAGCCGGGTGAGCCCTGGGCCCCGGGTCCGGGCGAGGCCGCGGGCCCCTGGAGCCGGGTGAGCCCTGGGCCCCGGGTCCGGGCGAGGCCGCGGGCCCCTGGAGCCGGGTGAGCCCTGGGCCCCGGGTCCGGGCGAGGCCGCGGGCCCCTGGATCCGGGTGAGCCCTGGGCCCCGGGTCCGGGCGAGGCCGCGGGCCCCTGGATCCGGGTGAGCCCTGGGCCCCGGGTCCGGGCGAGGCCGCGGGCCCCTGGATCCGGGTGAGCCTGGCCCCGGGTCCAGGTGAGGCCGTGGGCCTCTGGATCCGGGTGAAGCAGTGCCCCTGGGTCCAGCCGAGACCAAACCAGAGGGAGTCGGACCTGCATTACCACCATTTGTCCACCATCCAGAGCTGAGGGGTCAGTGCCGACATGTACTCATAGGGAACCGGTGGACATTGATATTGGGTCTCAAAAGAACTGTTGGTCCAGAAAGAAACTCACTACAGACTGATTCATTTGCCTGTCAGCATAACTATTATTGCTCGTCGCACATTCAATTCTTATAAGTATATCTATAGTGACACATGATTTCGCTCATCTAGGGGAAATGATGAACAACATAGACTGATGAACAAGAACAGAACCAGAAACAAGGAGGCATCGATCGGACTATCGGGCCTCAGAGGGAGGATAGGAGATGGTGGGGGGAGGGGGGAGAGATCAACCAAAGGTCTTGTGTGCATGCATATGAGCCTAACCAATGCTTAAGTTCAACAGAGGGTTGGGGCATCCAAGGGGAGGGGTGTGGGATGGGATTGGGGGGATGAGGACAAATATGTGACACCTTAATCAATAAAGAAATTTAAAAAAAAAATAATAATTGCCTTCAAGTAATTTGATTCTATGTACTACTGTTCAACCTGAATTCAGTAAATTAAACTTGCCGAAACCGGTTTGGCTCAGTGGATAGAGCGTCGGCCTGCGGACTCAAGGGTCCCGGGTTCGATTCCGGTCAAGGGCATGTACCTTGGTTGCGAGCACATCCCCAGTAGGGGGTGTGCAAGAGGCAGCTGATCGTTGTTTCTCTCTCATCGATGTTTCTGACTCTCTATCCCTCTCTCTTCCTCTCTATAAAAAATCAATAAAATATATTTAAAAAAAACAAATAAACTTGATCATTTAAAAATATATATATCCATGTTGAAATGGTATCATTGGAGCATTACTTTAAAATGAAAACCAACCACAACCACAAAACTACATTTACTGGTATTTTTCAAAGACTCTCCCCAACTCCACCAGTAACAATTCATTGAGATGATAACAGACAATTTACCATTTAAAGTGTACAATTCAGTGGTTTTAGTATATTCACAGAGCTGTGCAACCATCACCACAATCAATTTTAGAACTTTTTTTTATCATCCCTAAAAGAAGCCCCAAATCTGTTGGCAGTCACTTTGTACTCTTCTCTCCTTTTCCATTGTTGGGAACCATTGATCTACTTTCTGCCTCTGGATTTGCCTGTTGTGGACATTGTCAAAGAATTAACGAACTATGACCTTTTGTTATTGCCTTCTTTCACTTAGTATCATGTTCTTAAGGTCTATCCATGTGTGCAGGTATTAGTACTTCATTTCTTGATTTCCAAGTAGTATTCCAATTAATGAATAATACCATATTTTGCTTATTTATTAGTTGATGTAGTTGTTTCCACATTGGCTATTATGAATAAAGCTACTGTGAACATTTCATATATCAGTTTTTGTGTGCACATAGGTTTTCATCTCTTTTGAAGAGATAATTTTCATACTTTTTTGCACCATTTTCTGTTCCCACTAGTAGTGTATGAGGGTTCCAATCTCTTCATATCCTCACAAACACTTGTTTTTACCTGTCTTTTTTCTTACAGCTTTCATAAACCCGTATGAGCATCAGATAACTGGGTGATGTTAGTCAGTGTGACATGTCTGCCTGGGTTTTTTTCTGGTACTTCTGATTGTCCAAATGCTGCACTGTTTTGGGGGCTGGGACACTTATATCCCTGGCAAACTGGAGGGTTAATTCTTTGAACTGATACAAGTGATATTAACTGGTAAAAGTCAATGTGTGTGTGAAAGCCTAGTATTACTGTATCTAAAAAAAAACTTTAAAAACACTTTTCATATGTAGTTTATTTCAATAACAGTCAATAGATTTTAATAGAAATACTATTAGTGCAATACCCAGTTTGGGGAAAGTATATACGTGGAATAGATGAAGGTATTTTAAACTTTGTCAGCAATACATATCAACTCTAATCATGTGTTGATTTGGTAAAAGTTAAAAATAACTGTAGTTAAGCACTAAACTGGCATTCTTCCTCTGTCATTTTACTGTTATTGTTAAATATTTATACTATTGAATGAATTCTCAAGGGGGTTATATTGCCCCAAAGGGGGTGGAAATTGTTTCTTTTGTGTATAGGATGAGAAAAAAAAAAAGAGAGATCTTTAAGCTATTGTGGTTTGTGGCCTTCTGAAAGGCCACACTACATAAACTGATATTTATTTATTTTTAATATATTTTATTGATTTTTTTTTTTTTTACAGAGAGGAAGGGAGAGGGATAGAGAGTTAGAAACATCGATGAGAGAGAAACATCGATCAACTGCCTCCTGCACACCCGCCACTGGGGATGTGCCCACAACCAAGGTACATGCCCTTGACCGGAATCAAACCTGGGACCCTTGAGTCCGCAGGCCGACACTCTGTCCACTGAGCCAAACCGGTTAGGGCTGATACTTACTTTTTAAATTGAATTTATTGGGGTGACACTGGTTAATAAAATTACAGATTTCTGGGGTACAGTTCTGTAAAAATCATCTGTATATTGTGTTTTGTATTCACCACCCCAGGTCAACACTGTGACACTAAAATTTCATAGTTTGGGACAATTAGGAGGAAAGACTTAAAAAGTTTCCTTAAGGGTGTGATGGTGCAAAAAAGGTTGAGAAACACTTGTCTACTGCATAAAAACAGAAGCTAGAATATTAAATACTAGAGGCCCCGTGCACGAAATGCGTGCGGGTGTGGTCCCTAGGCCTGGCCAACGATCAAAGCACGAGCGTCTGGTGTGGAAGGGCAAGTCCAAGCTGACCTCTGGGGCCTGGGCAGCACCTGGGGCCCCTGGCACCCCCCTCCAGCTGAGTCATCAGCCCCCGCCTGCTCCCTCAGTGCCTGGGAGCTGGGTGGTGGCCTCCCCCACCCAGCCCCCGCCGCCACTGCTGGTCACTGTCTGCTCACACCCGCCTTGGTCTGGCACTGCCCACTTACGTGCTCCACCATCACGCTGTGGGCCCGCTCTCATTGGGGTCAGCAGCACCTCCACTGCCGCCCGCTGCCAGCCATGTTCTGTGCCACCCCCTGGTGGTCAGCACACGTCATAGCGAGTGGTCGAACTCGTTGAGGGCCAATTTGCATATTAGGCTTTTACTATATAGGAGGGATTAGATCATTAGAGATTGTTTAGTAAGACTATCTCATTGTACAGTCTTAAAATAGAAACTGAAGTAAAACAACTGATTTCCTTAATAAATGAGTGCCTGCTATGTGCCAAGGACTCTACTATTCAGAGGGATAAAGAAACTACTGTTGGGAGAACTCTTACATATAGTTAAACAGGGAGTGATTATTGCTTTATAGAAGATAAGATGTATTCCAGGTGAGTGGGGAAGTACAGAGGAAGGGCCATATAAATCACCTTGGGAGAGACAGAAGGGCTCAGAGGAGTACTGTGTGTAAGTTCTAAGTCTTCACCCACCCTTCCAGACAGCTGTAATAGAACTTGTTATATTTCAAAATTTAGTGTCTTTTAGAATCACTGGATTGGATTGCTTGTTTAAAATATAGCTTCGATAACCTCACCCCAAATAATATGATTTGAGGTTGGATTCTGGAGTTCTGATGCAGGTCCTTTAAGGAAACACTGCTTTATGTAAATGGTGGCAGTAGTAATTTTTCAGGGCCAAACACGAGATTACCCTTGCTTTGTGGGCATTAATCCATTATGCTGTCGCCTTTTATCTCTTTTCCAGCAGCCTAGAAGTAAATATTCCTCAACTATGGATTAGAACTCTTTTGCTAGCCAAGCTGTCACTGTTTCTTGCTTTCCTGGTTTACTTATGTTCTGGCTGTATATATTTTCTTTAGCAGTTCGTTTTGTAGCCATTAAGGGCGATGAGATTCCTTATCCACTACTTTTCAAAATAAAGGCAGTATTAGCCCTGTCTTCTTAACTAGTCAGAGAATACTGTGTTAAATCCTAGATGGCACAGGTGAAAGGATAGTGTCAAGTCAAGGGGATCTTGAAGAGGAGACTAACAATGTCTGGAACTGATATTTAACTTTGAAAAGAACACGTACTGGGCATTGGCTAAATCAGCACTAAATGGAGTTGTAGAAAACTCAGATACCTACAGTGCCAGACAAGTAATTTAATAAGGGGTGGACCTGATGTACAGTCGTTGAACCGGAGGGTACATGTCCATTCTAAAAGGGGATAGTCCCACTCAGTAGCTCTAGTTGAATCTTGTCATGAAGAACCATCACTCAGTATCAGATCTCTGATTTTTCAAGAGAAGTGAGATGTCCAGATGTTTATGTAAACTCTCCCAGATTAAAAACATCACACAACCAATTAAATAAAAGCAAACTACAGACCAGAACAAATATTTCTGCATGCCACCAGTTTGCAATCTCTTATGTATCAGATACAACTTTGACTAGTTGACCTAAAAATCTTTTCAAATTATGTGATTGAAGTAGATAGCCCACAAACCATGGCAGCAAGATTATAAGGCAAGGAAGAATTTAGAGATAGGGTTGTGTATAGTTGCAAGACTATATTTTTGTGAACTGTCTTAGTAAGATTTGTGGTACAGTGCATTTTCTCTCATCTCTAAATTTAGGAAGCCCTAGTATCCTTTTAGATCTATGTAGCCTAATAAGGCAGATTTGGGGGGGGGGGGGGATTAGAAAGTGAGATTAGTCACAGAACATCTATTTTTCTTTAATGCAGTGAAAATTCTGGACAGGCTATACATTTAGCTTAGAATAGACCACTGGATCTCCTTTTACTAACCCCCCCCCCCCCCCCCCGCCCCAGTTAAACTTAATAGAGCAGGACTCTCCAATTTAACCCACTTAAATGGTGTTTTCTCATGCTGTCCTGTCCCCTTAAACACAGTACTGTGTCATTCTGACCTTTAATTAATATGTCAGATGTTCTGAAATACAATATAGTAATAAATTAGATTTTGGGCCATAGAATATGAATATCAATAATCCCCCAATGATTATTTTTCTGGTACTGTGCACCAGAATAGACAAATTCCCTAACTTCTTAACTTTCTTGGGATACAGTTTGCTGTTAATTATGCTTAATTACAGTCCAAGCTGAATTTGGCCTTTAGAAAAGGTTTTATATACAATAAATTCTAAATACAATAATACAATACTTACACATTAACTGTTTCCAGTTCATCACATTAAAAATTGGAGCGGCTTAAGGAAGATTTTGTCAGTTAATACTTCTTTATATGCTTCTTGCTTATCCCTGCCTTTGTCATGCATTTTAGTAAACTTGCTTAATGATCTTTCAGGAGATGCTTGGGCTATGTCCCTTTTGAATAATTAATGTTCCTTTTGAATTAATTGAAAAACCTATGTTTTTACCACTACTAATTTCAACAAACCTTTTCTCAAATTAAGATACTTTATCTGCCTACTTCTCAGTGTTGACTGAGTTTGTCACCACTGAGTTTTCCCCAAACAGGGAAGTCCTATGGGACCAGTATCAATTCTCAGGAAGAGGTTGTATAAATAGCTGTGCACACACTCTATAGGAGGGGAAAGAGGAGATTTGTGCTGGATCCCACATGTGAACTCCTCTTGTTTTTGTTTTAGGGTAATTCATGTTTCCTTGGATTGAGCAAAATTTGGGGCTCTTGTACTTCTGGCTTTTACTTCTGAATCATCAACCTGAAGGCATGGACGGGGAATGGAGTTTGTATTTCATGTCATCCCAAGTAAATGAAGTAACAGAGAGCAGTGTTTTTTTAAGCTTGGACTTGAGGCTAGAAAACGGGTTATAGAAGGGGAAAACTTCCACCCTACAATGCTAGTGACTTGGGAGGAAATGGGCTGAGTCTTGTTATACTCTGACTTCCTTTCTTATAGGATCTGTTTGGGTTGGTGGGGTTTGCTTCTAGGTTCTTTGGTTGTTAGTGTTATAAGGTGGTCTTTCTCCTGTCTGCAATTCCGCCTTCCTGTTCTCTCCCCCTCCCCCACCAAGGCCTTCTAAATTAGATACATTCCTTCCTCTGTTCCCAGATGTCTCCATCCACAGTCCCCTGACAGAGCAATCATTTATCAAGTTGTTTCACGCGTTGTCTTCCTTTTGTTGGAGCTCCCCAGGATCGTCCAGCTTAGTCTCCGCCAACTGCTGGGAATTGCTGGGCTCTAGGAGCAAAAGTTAGAGGCCGCCTTTCATCTGCTTGCTGCTACTTCAATCTTTTATTTAAATTCCAGCTTATTGGAACTGTGATCACCCTGTACTCGCACACTTACACTTTCTGGATATGTATGTAATCCTAAGGGCGGGGGGAGGTGTGTCACTGAAGATCTGAAAATAGGTTTTTATTCACTCTCTTTGTTATTCCTCTCTTGTCTTCAATTCTTACAGAACCTGTTGGGGTTTGTGGGGTTTGCTTCTGGGTTTTTTAGTTGTTAAGTGTTATATGGTGGTCTTACTCCTGTCTCTCCTTCCTTTATTACTACCCCACTTTTTTCGTAGGTAGAGTATTATGAATAGATTTAGTAAATGGAAGTCCCTGCTTTTATAGCACATCTTTTGGATATGTTTTAACCTGTGAAGGTATTCTTTTTCGTGATGTCACTTCACTATGAAGGGGAATATTATTGCTTGTTACTAGGAGTTACACAAGTTATCCAAAGTGTCTAAAAAGGTAAAAGGGAAAAATGTACTTAGACTTAAGGATGTAGCATGAGTGTTAGCCAGTGTTCATTGACCATGAGTGTGAAAGATGAATGTTGCTTACTGTAATTCGTTTAGAAGGACATTTATTTTGTGAGGTAATAGAAGAAGCTCAGAGGCCCTAGCAACCACAGGCACTGCCTCCTTCTGTGGCAGTCTCTGATATAGCCTCCATTCCCCTCTTCTTGCCAGCCCCGGCACCTCCCCCTCCAAGGCTAAGGCCACTTCCAGCAGGCAGTTCCCCTGCCCTGGTCCTGCTGGCTGCCAGCTGCACCCCAGCCCAGCCCTTCATGCAAATGTATTACCTCACCATTTCTGTGGATCAGGAGCCCAGCCATGGGTAGTCCGCTCCTGGTCTCACGTAAATGAAATCCAAAATAAGCTGGGCTGTGTTCTCATTTGCAGGCCTGACTGAGGAAGAAACCACTTTAAAATTCATTTAAGTTGTTGGCAGAATTAAATACCTTTGCATGACTGAAGGCCCCATTTCCGTGCTGGCTATTAACTGAGAGTGGCTGTCAGCTGGGGGCCACTCTCAGCTCTAAGAGGCTGCCTGCAATTCCTTGCTATGCATCTGTCTCCACAGGTGCACTCATAATATGGAGACACACTCCTGTCAAAGCCACCAAGTGATTCTTTTGCTCTAGCCAGCTAAAATGCAGTTCTACATAATACGACATAATGATACCGGAACTGGTGAGCAGGAATTCAGGGCTTTTTCTCAGGGTCTTATCTCACGGATTGAAAGAATGATGCTGCAAACAAACACAGGCTCCCCGCTTAGGAGGGAGATTCCACTGGGTTACCCCAGAAGCATTCTGCTCTTCCCCTTATATCTGCTAAAGGCCCGCTCTTTGTTTATCCGTGCCATTCTCTGATTGGTTCCTGGCCTTTGTGCAATATTTTGTTTTTCACTTGCAAGAAAAACATCCTTGTTTCTAAACACCCTGTTTTTCTGCCATCTTGCTTCCTGCAAAACACACTTTTTGTTTCAGCTAGCTCCTTCTTCCACCCCTTACCCTATCTACTAATTCTGCTTTAACTCCTTTCAATAATCATAGAAATGACAACCTTTCAGTTTCCATCTGCACTCAGAAGGGAGGGATTACGCAAAGGCATGGACACCAGGAGGCAGAAAATCAGGGGGGCCACCTTGGAGTCTATCTGCCACAGTCAGCCTCAGGAAAGGGCACCTGACACTGTGCTTACAGCCAGGAGCCCCAAGGCAAGATTAGTAATTACATATGGACCTGAGCTGGGCTCCAACATATCTCAAAATAGAGAGGTCAGGTCTGAAATAGACACCTTTCTGGGCACAATCAGACCTAGTGCATTGCTTCCACCAAACCTCATTCCCACCCTGGCCACACACATACTCTCCCTAGTAGGACTCATTCAAATTTATTCAATCCTCACTGGAGACTCAAGTGAGGTAGCAAGACTGGGCTCATACCTAGGAGCATGGGGAATCTGCCCTGCGGGTTCTGCTGAGGATTTCCTGTGCAGGAAAATTATCTCCTTTTTATTTACAACTAAATCTGGTGGTGGGGAGGGGGGGCGGGGGGGAGCATAAGTCATTCAATCTCCTCTGGCTCTTTACAACTCATTGTTGTAAGACAATAGAAAATCATCCTGATGTAAAGATAACTGGAAAAATGAAGTAGCAAGTTCAGTGTCACAGGCTTTTGGTGAGGACCAAATTAGATGACAACATTTTTGAAAGAACAATAAAATGTTGTCAAGTGTGTCCCATCCACCCCACCCACAGTTAGACAACCTGACAGCCTGGCTGTAGAGAGAGAAAACAAGAATAACAGATGTTTATTTTATAAAGGAGGAAAGCTAAGAAGATTTACAGAAGGAGGCCCTCCCTCAGACATAATATTTAAAGGAACACAAACTTCCGAGTGTGAAGGAGGAAAGGCTCTCAGAACTTCCAAATATCATTCAAACAAAAACTTAGCACTTGAATGCCCCTTTAACAGGTAATGATGAATACTATACATGAAGAAACCAGAGCAGAAGAGGATGATCATGAAGGACAAGGTGATGAGGGTGTAGATGGACATCCGCTTCTCCATGGTTCCCCTGATCAGGCAGAGGTAGGGTCCAAGGCAGCTATCAGTTCTGCAGTGGATAATGGCTTGGCTCACCAGTGGCAGGTGTTGGTTCATGAGAAGGAACAAAAGCACGCACTGCGTGCCAACCTGCAGAAGGAAGTAAAGGAGGTACAAAAGCAAAAGCATCTTCTCCTGGTGGAAATTCAGGATGGACTTCTTCGGAGAGGGGACATGCTCCTGGATTCCCACCATGGAGCCCTCCTCCATTTCACCTGCTAATGACTCCACTGACTTGACCTTGATTTGCTTATGCCGAATCTGAGCCATGAAGAATTCCATGAGGAAGAAGAGAGCTAGGAAGATAAAGAAAAAAAAGTACCAAATTCCCACTACAGGACTGCTAAAACTTTTTTCAAAGCACTCAATCAAGCAAGGATAGGTGATGTTGCCATGGCACCAGAAATCTTCATGGATTGAGGACCAGGGCATGCGGACCACATACACCACCACTCCATACACGGCAATGAAACCAAACCACAGCTGCCGCCCGATATAGTAGCCAGATTTGTCACCGGCCACGGAGTGTAGCACAGGAATCAGTCCTGCCACTGCTGCTGCAGCCATCTGCTCAGCTTCTCAGGGGACCTTGTAATCTGAGACCAGGAGAGCTCCAACCACGCCTCAGGAAGGGAAGGAGAGAGATAGCAGGGTCAGAACATGAGAGCAGGTACTAGGAATCCTAAGCACATGTGAAAAGCCTGCTCAAGTTTTAGATCTGCCATCAGCACTCAGTTTTAGACCTTTACACACGGGCAGTATTTGTAGACTCATGGGATGGTTTTTCCTTTCTCTAGGTCTCAGCTTATATTAAAGGCTGTTCACCTGTGGACATGCCCAACCACATTATAATATCTGTATGTCTCATCTCTCCTACTAGATTATAAGTTTCTGGAGATCAGGATTCAAACTTTGCTCACATTTACAATGCCCATATCATCCAGGATAGACCATTACATGTAATAAGGACCTAATTAAGACTTTATATGAATGAAAAAAATAAGGAGTAAGTAAATGAATTTAATATTGTGTGTGGTTGCTCGAGAAGCTCTGCATCGATCTCTATAACTTTGTATCTTTGCCACAAAATTTCCTAAGACTCCAGAGAAAAGGAGTAAAGTATACCTTTTTCTTTCTTGCACATACTTCATCATCTATACTAATAAGAGAGAGACATGGTGATTGACCATCACTCTGCGACACCCACAGCCAATCAGCAGGGAGTATGCAAATTAGCAGGACAAAAATGGCGGCGACAATAGAGCCAGCTGGAGCAGGCAGGAGGCTTGGGTCGCCCCTGGCAACGGAGGAAGCCAAGCTTCCCGCCCACCTGGGCTGGCCACTGAAGGAGGGGCCTGTGGGCAGCAGCTATGGATTAGGCCAGAGCGAGCGGAAGGCTTGGGTTGCCCTGGCCGGCCGCCAAGGGAGGGCCTGCAAATGGCCCTCAGCCCCTCACCCAGGCTGGCCACACCACCATCGGGGTAAGGGTCCCCGTTGGGGGGCGTGGCCAGCCTGCAAACAGCCATCAGCCCCTCACCCAGGCTGGCCAGAATCCCCAGCAGCAACACCCACCCCAACGGGGGTGTGGCCAGCCTGCAAACCACCACAGGCCCCTCGTCCAGGCTGCCCCACCCCTCAGGGACCCCCACCCATGCACCAGGCCTCTATCTATACTAATGAAAGGGTAATATGCTAATTATACTGGGAGACCTTTCAGGAGACCTCCCGGACATTCTTCTGGACAAAGCCATGGTGGCGGGGCCAAGGTAGAGGCAGTTAATGGCCAAGAGGGAAGGGCAGTTGGGGCTGAGCAGGCCGGCAGGCAGAGTGGTTAGGGACAATCAGGAAGGCAGGCAGGTGAGTGATTAGGAGCCAGCAGTCCCAGATTGCAAGAGGGATGTCTGACTGCTGGTTTCGGGCCTAAACTGGCAGTAGGACATCCCCTGAGGGGTCCCAGATTGGAGAGGGTGCAGGCTGGGCTGAGGGACACCCCCCCCGCCATGCACTAGTAATAATAATTAAAACGCTGACTACTTATTGACTGCCTATATACGGCAAGCTCTGTTGGTAGTTTAAATACATTTACAGAAGGGTTAAACAATTTAAATCTTTTTACTAGCTTAATTTGAGTAATTGTCTTTACCCTCTCATATAAATGACTAGAGGCCCAGTGCACGAAATTTGTGCACAGGTAGGGTCCCTAGGCCTGTCTGGCAATCAGGCCCGATCAGGGCCTTCTAGCTGCCAGTTGGGGCCTCCCTTCCCCGGCTGCCGGCTGCTGGCCGGGGCCTGCCTTCATTCCATGCCACCCCCTGGTGGTCAGCACATGTCATAGTGAGCGATCGAACTCCCGAGGGGACAATTCGCATATTAGGTTTATATGTATGTGTGTGTGTACACACACTCACACACACTAGTGGCCTGGTGCCCAAAATTTGTGCACATTAAAAGGGAATTAATTAGAAGAGATATTTTAATATTGCTATTTGCCCTTTCTTTATAATAGAAGTGTAAGAGATGAAAGAAAATTAGTAAAATGTATATGAAAATTTCCCTTCTGTCAGAGTCTGGGGCACACCATGGGACCCAGAGTAAAGTCCCCGCCCACCACGTGCGCCTCAAAATTGCTCCAGACCCAGACCTGGCCAGCCCCATCCCATGGGGCAAGACCCAGATCCAGCTGGCCCCACCACCGTCAAGCCCTGCCAGGTCGGGTGCGCAGCCTCAGGTCCACTGGCCTGGCAGGGATCACAGCCTGAGGTCCCCCGGCCTGGTGACACGCAGCCTCAGGTCCCTGCTGATTGGTTGTCACAGCATGATGACCATTTGCATATTAGCCTTTCATTATTATGACTAGAGGCCCATTGCACGAAGAGATTCGTGCAATAGCCTTCCTTCCCTTGGCTTCCAGCACCAGTTTTCCTCCGGCACCTGGGACCCAGGACTTCACTCCGGACAGAGTCCACCTTCTTCGCCTTCGCTGCAGACTCCGGAGTCTGCAGTCTTGTCTTCACTGCGGCACTCCACTCCTGTAGATCCCTTTGCCACCCACCCTCGCTCTCATAGCAGGTGTCCTCCACCACCTGGCCACTCCGCGCCTGGAGCAGCTGGGCGGCCGCCATCTTTGGCCTTCTGATTTGCATATTCACTCTGATTGGCTGTGAGCATAGCGGGGTACCATCAATTTACGTGTTTGTCTATTATTAGGTAAGATACTAGGGGCCCAGTCAGTGCACGAATTCATGCACCTTGAAAGTAATTGTGGGCTGTAAGACTGCAGTGGGCACAGGGGTGGGTCTCGGCCCATCCTCCATGGCCCCTCCCAGCACGGTTCCTGGTCCCCTGTCTGCCGGCAGCCGCGTTCCCACCGCCGCCACTCCCGCATGCTGATGGTGCCAGCCTCCCTTGTACCCACTGACAGCACAGAGCGATTGGGACCGGAGCCAGCAGCAGGTGCAAGCACCAGGCTTGACCTCAGCGCATGGGAGCAAAGAATTTTTAGTAGCCATCAGAGGCTCGCCCCGATGACAGCGATTGGCACCCTACCTTGGTCTGCTGCCCCATTCACCTGCCCCACCATCCTGCCACAGCCAACACCCACCATGTTCCGTGCATTCCCCCTGGTGGTCAGCACATGTTATAGCGACCTATTGTTCTGCCATTCAGTCTATTTGCATATTAGCCTTTTATTATATAGGATAAATAGCTACCAATCACTTAACTTGAGGTTTAGAGTACTTAATAATAGCTTTGGTTATTTTATGTGGTAAATTATAAGTAGCACAGTATTTATCATTTTAACTATAGTTACGTGTACAGTTAGTTATATGGCATAAATACATTCACACTGCTGTGCAGCCATCTCTGCCATCATCTCCAGAACATATTTATCCTAAATTAAAACTCTGCACCCATCCTATATAATAAAAGCCTAATATGCAAATTGTCCCCTCAACCAGGAGTTCAACCACCCCTCCCCTGGCCTGCCAACCTCCCTTGTTCCCTCCCCCAGGCCGTGCACAAATTTGTTTAAACAATAGCTCCTCATCTCCTTCTGTCCAGTCCCCAACAGCCATCATTCTACTTCTTGCCTTTATGAATTTGACAACTCTGAGAGGAATCCTACCATATTTGACCTTTTGTGTCTGGCTTATGTCACTGAGCATAGTGTCTTCAAGTTTCATGCAATCTGTAGCATGTGTCAAAATTTTCCTTTTTTAAAAAAAATATATTTGTATTGATTTCAGAGAGGAAGGGATAGGTAGAGAGAGAAACATCCTCTCTAATAAAATGGTAATATGCAAATTAACCATCACTCCGCTACATAAGCCACGCCCACCAGCCAAGCCACACCACCAGCCAATCAGGGCGAGTATGCAAATTAACCCCAATCCAAGATGGCTACAGCCACAGAGAGCAAGGTAACAGAGTAAGCCAAGCTTTCTGCCAGCCGTTGCAGGCCTAAGCCTCCACTCAAGCTACAAAGTTTCAATTATAGAAGGTAAACAAATTCAAACAAATGGCGGCAGAATGGAGCTTGAGAGAGCAGGCCAGGGTTGCTGGTGGCAACAGGGGAAGCAAAGCTTTCCGCACACCCTGGCCGGGCTCACCCGCTTAAGGCTACAAAGTTTCAATTGTAGAAGGTGAATTAACTGCCACAGAAGTGGCTGCCGGAGCCCCAGGCTTGGCTCCGCTCCAGGCTACAAAGTTTCAATTGTAGAAGGAAAATAAATTCCAGATACCAGGTCCTCCCCTTGGGTTTCCAGGGGGCGTGGCCGGCCTGCAAACCACCACAGGCCCCTCGCTCAGGCCACCCCACACCCCAAGGGAACCCCCACCCTTATCTGTGACACCCTTCAGGGCAAACCAGCTGGCCCCCAACCGTGCACCAGGCCTCTATCCTATCTAATAAAAGAATAATATACAGATTGATCATCACTGCAACACACAATATAGCTGCCCCCATGTGGTCAAAGATCCTGCCCCCATGTGGACACAAGATGGCCACCATAAGATGGCCAGCAGGAGAGGGCAGTTGGGAGGCACCCGGCCTGCAAGGGAGGGCAGTTGTGAGGGACCAGGCTTGCAAGGGAGGGCAGTTGGAGGTAATCAACCCTGCAGGAGAGGGCAATTAGGGGTGACCAGGCTGGCAGAGGAGGGAAGTTGGGGGCAAACAGGCTGGCAGGAGAGTGGTTAGGGGGTGATCAGGCTGGCAGGCAGAAGCGGTTAGGGGCAATTAGGAAGGCAGGCAGGCAAGCAGTTGGGAGCCAGCAGTCCTGGATTGTGAGAGGGATGTCCGACTGCCCTCAAGGCAGTCGGACATCCCTTGAGGGGTCCCAGATTGGAGAGGGTACAGGCTGGGCTGAGGGACAACCCCCCGCCGTGCATGAATTTCATGCACTGGGCTTCTAGTCAATAATGAGAGAGAATCATTGATTGGCTGCCTTCTGCATGCCCCCCACTAGGGATCGAGCCCACAACTCAGACATGTGCCCTTTGGAGATTGTGAATGTGTGTACAAATATGTTTGAGTCGCTGTATGTTTGAATCAACTTCTTTAGAGTATATAATCAAAGTAGAATTACTGGATAATATTGGGAAATCTATGTTTAATTTTCGGATTCACCACACTGTTTTCCACAGTGACTATGCCATTTTACATTCATATCAGCAATGTACAAGGGTTCTAATTTCTCCACACCTTTGCCAACATGTTATTTTCTGGGTTTTCTTTAAAATGCCATGGGTTTTATTTGGATTTTTATTGCATAATTGTCAGAGCTAGTGCTTAAAATTCTCTTTAAAGGATACCTGAGATGCCTTAGCTGGTTTGTCTTGGTGGATAGAGCATCAGCCTGCGGACTGAAGGGTTCTGGGTTCAATTCCAGTCAAGGGCACATGCCTGGGTTGCAGGCTCGATCCCCAGTAGGGGGCATGCAGGAGGCAGCCAATCAATGATTCTCTCTCATCATTGATGTGTCTCTCTCTCTCACTCCCTCTCCTTTCCTCTCTGAAATCAATAAAAAATAAAATATATATATATATTTTTAAAAAGATACCTGAGACTCAGCAATATTTCTAACATTCCCTAAGTTATCAGGTCATATTTGAATAGAGCATACATAGGAATCAGGAGAGCCAGCCTCCATGATGAGCTGGCAGATGTAGGACTGCCCAGTCAGCCTGCCAAGGAGGGTGGATGATCAAGCACAAGAGCCAAGGGGGCAGGTGAGGACAGTGGAGAAGCAATGCATGTCATGAGCATTCTATCAATGAACAAGTATGCATTGATTATTTCATTTTTTAGAATAACCTTCTGAGATAAATATTCTCAATTTCCAGATAAGAAAACTGAGATTTAGAATAATTAAGTAGCTCCCCCACAGTTATATAGCCAAGTAAATGGAGGCCCTACACTTAACAATTGTCTGACTAGACAGCCTAAACTTTGGACTTTACCAGCTTCCAAGCTCATGGCCTGGAGATAACAGGCAAGAACGTTGGAAAGCCACAGTAGGTCCCCCACTCTTACCTGTGAACTCTCTGGAAAATGAAATGGCTGGTGTCTAAGCCCACCACTCTTGCTTTTCTACCTTTAATGTAACAGCTGTTTGGCCAAATCCAAGTTAGCTCAAATTAAAGAGCCAAATCTACAATAACACTGCTGAACAGTGACCAGCAGCCTAGGTTCTCACTGCAGCAGCTGAGTTTTCCAGGAATGGATCCTGTGTGGACAACCTATGTCCCTGCATCTTGTTGCCACAGCTCTCTGAAGTCCCACTTTTTCTCCCCTCCTACTTAAGACCTCTGCTCATGGAATAACCTCCCTTTCCCACCAACTGCTCCAAATGAAACCTCCCTTTTTCACCATTTGCTCCAACTCCTTAGAATCTTCCAGCCAGCTGCCCCATTGGCTCTGCTACCTGTCTGTTACACAGTCTCTGTCCATGAATCATCACTCTTGGAAAAGCAGGTTTAAAGGAGAATCTTCAGATCAGGTTTGACCTCTTTTTTCCCCTCCTTCTTGAAGAAGACCCTTTTATGTTTTTTGTAATACTGGTTTGGTGGTGATGAACTTCTTTAGCTTTTTCTTCTCTGTGAAGCTCTTTATTTGTCCTTTGAATTTAATTCCAAATGATAGCTTTGCTGGGTAGAGTGATCTTGTTTTTAGATCCTTGCTTTTTATAACTTTGAATATTTTGTGCCTATCCCTACTGTCCTACCAAACATCTGTTGAGAAATCTTCTGACATTTTTATGGGAGCTCACTTGTAGGTACTAACTGCTTTTTTCTTGCTGCTTCTAAGTTTCTCTCTTTGTCTTTAACCTTTGCCATTTTAATTTTGTTGTTCCTTGGTGTGGGTCTCTTGGTGAGTGCATCTTGTTTGGGACTTTCTGCTGCTCCTGCTCTTGAATGACTATTTCCTTAATAAAGTTAGGGCAGGTGTTTTTGTTATTGTTGTTTCTTTGTTTTTTCAAATATGTGTTCAATTTCTTGTTCTTTTTCTTCTTCTTCCAGCTCCCCCATGATGGGAATGTTGCAGTGCTTTAAGTTGTCCCAGTGGTTCCTTACACTATGCTCATATTTTTTGCTATTTTGATTGTGTATTTATTGCTTCCTTATCTTCCAAATCGCTGATTTGATCCTTTCCCGTACTCTACTATTGATACCTATAATATATTCTTCATTTCAGTTCGTGTATTTTTCATTTTCACTGGTTCTTTGTATTTTCTATCTACTTTTTTTTTTTTCTATCTCACTGTTGAAGTTCTCACTAAGTTCCTCTACTCTTCCCCAAAGGTCATTGAGCAACCTTAAAATCAGTGTTTTGAATTCTGTATCTGGTAAATTGTTTCACACCATATTGTTTAGTTCTTTTTCTGGAGTTTTGTTCTGTTCTTTCCTTTGGACATTTTTCTTTCTCTTCTCATTTTGGCTGCCTCTCTGTTTGTTTCTATGTATTAGGTAGAGCTGCTGTGTCTCCCTGGTTTGCTGTAGAGTAGCCTTATGTAGTAGGTATCTTGCAGTGTCCAGTGGCACAGCCTTCTCAATTACCCAAGCTCCCAAGCTGGGCACTCCAGGTGCTCCTCCCCACCCCCTGTGTGGGTTGTGTACACCCTCCTGTTGTAGTTGAACCTTCCTTGCTGTTGTCACTTCTTGGACATGGAAGTCTATTCTTTCACCAGGTATAAGGGAAGCTTTCTGTCATTATTTCTTCAAATAGATTTTCAATATCTTGCACGCTCTCTTCTTCTGGCACCCCCATAATGTGAATGTTGGTACGTTTGAAGATGTCCCCGAGGCTCCTTACACTATCTTCATATTTTTGGGTTCTTTTTTTTCTTTTTGCTCTTCTGATTGGGTGTTTTCTGCTTCCTCATATTCTCCAAATCGTTTTTTGATTCGATTCCTCTACTCTACTGTTGAATCCCTATAACTTATTCTTTATTTCAATTAGTGCATGCTTAATTTCTGACTTTTTTATGTCTTTGAAATTCTTGCTAAGATCCTTGAAAGTCTCACTAAGTCCCTTGAAGCTCTCATTAATATCCTTGAGCAACCTTATAACCATTGTTTTGAACTTTGTATCTATTAGTTTGTTTGTTTCCATTTTATTTAGGTGGGTTTTTTTTTGGGGGGGGGGGGACGGGAGATTTCTTCACTTGCGTCATGTTTGTCTCCACATTTTGGATGCTTCCCTGTGTTTGTTTCTATGTATTAGGTATAGTGGCTATGTTTCCTGGAATTGGTAGAATGGCCTTGTGTAGTAGGGCCCAGTGGATTAGCCTCCCCAGTCACATGAACTGGGCACTCTAGATGTGCCCCTGTGTGGGCTATGTAGCACAGTTTTGTTGTCGTTGAGCCTTGATTGTTGTTGGTGTCACTGGGAGGAGTTGACATCCAGGCCAGTGGCTGTGAGGACCAGTTGCAACTGCAATGGAAGAGCTGCTGTGCAAGAGACACCCCAATGGAGCAGGACTTGCTTCTGTTGGACTTTGGTGTTCACTATGTCTGCCCCTTGAGTGTGTCACTCGTGGGTATGTGGAGTTATAATCTGGTATGGTGTGAAGCTGTCCACTGGGTGCACTGGCTCTGGGGCCTCCAGAGAGGTGCAAAGTCAGCCACTGCCTGGGGCCACCAGGGAGGAGCTACAAAGCCATCTGCAGATGGCTACTACTTGTGTTGGGATTGGAAGTGCCCTTACGACTCCAAGCTGTGGATCAAGGCAGGCTGCTGCTAGTGCCAGGTCTAGCTGATGCCAGCTTATGCTTGTTTGAGAGATATTAGGAAAGTTTGAAGCCTGAGCCAGGACAGGCCATTCATATGGAAAGCCACTGCAAACAGCTTGGATTGGGCTGCAAGTTGGATGGGGCAGGGGTATCAGGGAATTGCCTGGGTGGAATGAACAATGTAAACCAGGCTTATGGAAACTCAGATATGGCTACTAGTCAGTTCTGTGATGTGGGCAGTCTTAGCATAGGAACACTGATCCCTCGGATCACTTCCTATCTTGAAGAAAGCTGCCCCCAAGTTCTTGCTCTGATGCCAGACAATCCAGTTCCTTCCTATATTTCCCTCCATTACCCCAATCTGATGTCCCAGCACTGGAGTTCAAAGGGAGCAAGTCCATGTTGAGTTCATGAATAGGCACTTTAAGAGGAACTGCCTGGGTCTCCAGCAACCTCTGTCACTCAGCCACAATCTCCGCTGGTATTTGCAGCCCGAAGTTATGGGGAATTCTCTTCCCAACTCTGAATTTGGGCTGGGGGTCTGGTGTGCGTCTGGGACCCCCTGCTCCTCATGGAAGGCCTCCGACGCCGAGATATCCATCCTGCTACATGTGGGTGCTGGCCCATCTCAGTTAGTGCCTCCACCCCTCCTACCAGTTTCAGTGTGTTTTCTTCTTTATTTAATTTGTAGTTGTAGCACTTCCATTCAGCCAGCTTTCAGGCGGTTCTGAATGGTAGTTGTTTTGTATTTTAGTTGTAATTTTGAAGTGGTTGTGGGAGGCCGTGAGTACAGGTGTTTACCTACACCACCATCTTGGTTCCCTAAAGTAACCCTTTCTTCAAATAGGTTTTCAATATATTTTCAATATCTAAAGCAAATTCTTGAGAAGCATATCACCCTTTTAGCTTTTGTAAGTAGTCTCTGTGAAGGGTCACATGTATTATATCAGTAACAACTTAGTTTATGATATTCAGGTATTTACCTAGGGGTACATTAGTTTACAGATAACAAAGTTTCCCCAAATAAACCAGAACAAACCTCTACCACTATGTCCCAATCTCTTTATAATCTCCATGTTTCATGTAAATCACCGACTCTTTCACTCCAAGTTGATAGTCAAAATCCCATGCCTTGCCAAGAGCTGTTCCTTAGATGCTCTTCTTAGAAGAGGTATGCACCCCGGTCACCCCTCGACTCTGCTTGCTCATTTCTCTTTTCTAATTCAGAGGGGGAAAAGGGGAATAACTTTTCTCTTCCACAGTATACTTCATCAAACCACAAATTATGCCCTAGCAATACAATTTTATATTTGCCTCATTTATTTAAAATTTTTTTCAGTATGGATCCATAAATGTTTATATTGTTTTATACTACCACTAGAGGCCCGGTGCACGAAATTCGCACAAGGGGGTATGTGTCCCTCAGCCCAGCCTGCACCCTCTCCAATCTGGGACTTCTTGAGGGATGTCCGACTGCCCGTTTAGGCCTGATCCTGCACCCTCTTTAGGCCTGGTAGGATCGGGCCTAAACGGGCGGTCGGACATCCCTCTCACAATCCAGGACTGCTGGCTCCCAACTGCTCGCCTGCCTGCCTTCCTGATTGCCCCTAACCACTTCTGCCTGCCAGCCTGATCACCACCTAACCACTCCCCTGCCAGCCTGATTGCCCCTAACTGCCCTCCCCTGCTGTCCTGATCGCCCACAACTGCCCTCCCTTGCAGGCCTGGTCCCTCACAACTGCCCTCCCCTGCTGGCCATCTTGTGGTGGCCATCTTGTGTGTTGGAGTGATGGTCAATTTGCATATTACTCTTTTATTAGATAGGATAGAGGCCTGGTGCACAGGTGGAGGCCGGCTGGTTTGCCCTGAAGGGTGGCCTGGGCGAGGGGCCTGTGGTGGTTTGCAGGCTGGCCACGCGCGCCCCCCCCCCCCCCCCCCGGCGACCCAAGCGGAGGCCCTGGGATCTGGGATTTATTTATCTTCTGTAATTGAAACTTTGTAGCCTTGAGCGGAGCCAAGCCTCCTGCTTGCTCCATGGCCGCAGCCATTTTTGTTGGGATTTATTTATCTTCTATAATTGAAACTTTGTAGCGGAGGCCAAGGCAGGCCAGGGCTGCGGGAGCTTGGCTTCCTCCATCACCGGGGGTAACCCAAGCCTCCTGCTCTCTCCAGCTCCATGGCTGCCGCCATTTTTGTTGGGATTTATTTATCTTCTATAATTGAAATTTTGTAGCCTTGATTGGAGGCCTGGGCCTGCCAGGGTGTGCGGAAAGCTTGGCTTCCTCCATTGCTGGGGAAACCCAAGCCTCCTGCTCGCTCCGTGGCCACAGCCATCTTGTTTGGGTTAATTTGCATACTCGTTCCTGATTGGCTGGTGTGCGTGGCTTGTGGGTGTAGCGGAGTGATGATTAATTTGCATATTACTCTTTTATTAGATAGGATAATTAATATGTGTGTTAATTTTGTTAATAAAATTATTCCAGTTTTGGCCATTGGGAGTTCTTTGAGTTGGCTCTGGGGTGGTTTTCTTTTGTTTTGTGTTTTGTTTTTTTGTTTGTTGTTTTTTAGCACTTTCTTACTTTCACACAGTAAAAGATGCTCCAGGCTCATCTTGTATATTTGCTGCCCCAGCCCTGCAATCAGCCATTTCTCCAAGGAGCTCTGTTTCCTTACTCCATGGGTTATTCTAGCCTCCTCCCTCGACTTTTCTGTAAACTCCTACTCCAGTTGTGAGAAAAGTGGCTGTTCAGTTGAAGTATACATGCATACTATATAGCAGTATAAGAAATATTAAGCCATATCCTGCGAAAATGACCCCCCCCCCCACGTCCCCCGTGGTGTTCAGGTTCAGGGTTCGGGCTCTGGAGGAGGCCGCACACAAATGAAAGAGACTAGACAAGAAAATATTAATTTGGAAATTGCGGGCCAGGCGGAAGCCCAAGAGAGGACTCCGGTCTGGCCTTGCCATCCTTTTTATTCAGGTCTGGGGTACACCCATAGCCCTTAGGCAGGCAATTCCAATAATAGCTCGATGATAGCCCATCAGCAAGGATTTCCATAAGACTAAAAGGTGGAAGTTGCTTCAGCTACCATTGTCTCGACTAAACAGTGGGTACATAGCTCTGACCTTTCAGAGCTCAAGGTTGACCAGCCTTCCAGGTTCCTTGTCCACACCTCTCTGCTAGTGAAGGCAATGGGCAGCTTCCAACAATATCCTCCTAGGAAACAACTTTGTCAACAAGAGTACAGTTCTTCTGTACAGTGTCTTTTGCCTTTTAACCCATTGTATGCCATCAGCATCTGTAGACACAAGCGGCAGACTTTTCCTACATGCCATGCGTGTCTAAAAAAACCCTATCTAATAATAGAGTAATATGCAAATTAACCATCACTCCGTCACAAAATGGTGGCGCCCATAGACACAAGATGGCGGCGCCCAGTCTTCTCAGGCCCGCCAGAGACCCCCAGTCCCAGGGAGAGCTGCCGATGAGAGCCGGCCGTGCGGCCCAGGCTGTAGGCCTGGGAGGTGGCTGCGCCCCACAACAATCTGCTACTAGCCTCCGCCGGTGCATCCCTGGCGCGATCTGCTCCCAGCCACAGCCCTGGCAGTCCACCTGGGAGGCTCCTGCACCCCCCCAATCCCCCTCCCGGGATCGGCTTCCAGCCCCGGCCTGTGGGCCTGCGAGGCGGCTACGCCCTCCGGCTGGATCGGCTCCCAGCAGTGACCCAGATCATTGGCCTCTCGGCTGGGAGGCGCCTGCACCCCTCTCAGCACGTTCTGCTCCCAGCCATGGCCAGGGCTGTAGGCCTGTCAGCTGGGAGGTGCCCATGCCCCTCTCAGAGCGTTTTGCTTCCAGCCAAGGCCAGGGCTGTGGTGCGATCCTCTCCCAGCTGTAGCCCGGGCCTTAGGCCTGTTGGCTGGGAGGCGCCTGCGCCCCTCTCAGCGCGTTTTGCTTCCAGCCGAGGCCATGGCTGTGGGCCTGGGAGGCAGCTGCACCTCCTAGGCGCAATCCACTCCCAGCTGTGGCCAGGGCTGTAGGCCTGTTGGCTGGGAGGCAGCTGCACCCCTCTCCACATGCTCCAATTTCAGCATCCGCCAGGGCCAAGGCTGGTCACCTGGGAGGTGCCTGCGCCCCTCTCAGCGCGATCCGTTCCCGCGATCCGCTCCCAGCTGTGGCCCTGGCCATAGGCCTGTCGGCTGGGAGATGCCTGCGCCCCTCTCAGCGTGTTCGGCTTCCAGCTGTGGCCAGGGCTGTAGGTGCGCCTCTCCCAAGCGATCCGCTCCCAGCCATGACCCGGCCTTAGGCCTGTTGGCTGGGAGGCATCTGCGCCCCTCTAGGCACATTCCGCTTTCAGCCGCTGCCAGCTTCTTCCCAACCTGCAAAACTCCAGCTTGATTCCCCTATAAACGGAAGAGAATAGGACAGGACGTTCCCAGGAAATGGTGACAACATGTTGCATGTGTGGACTGTGCTGGAGCTGTGTCCACGGCACTGTGGGAACACTGAGGAAGGAGCAAGCAGATCTGGCTGCAAGGATGGGGAGAGGGCCACAGAGACTTGGCCAACCCTCAAAGGGCCCAGTAGAACTTTCATAGGTAGAGAGGATTGAGATTATTAAGAGGAGAAAGGCATCTTGGAAGGAGTATTTCTAGCAGAAGGGAAAAAATGGGCCAAAAGTTTGTGGGAAAATGGATAAGTACAGTGTTAGTAGACCTCTATGTGAAAAAGCCTTCCATCTTGACACCTACATTACTTAACAAACTTGGCTCCAATTGACTTTGCCCTTTCAAAATAATTTTTGGAGGGAAAGATGGACAGTTGATTACATGTCTATTTATAAAAGAAAAGGAAACTTTTAGAAAATATGAAAAAGTGTGAAATCACCTATAAACCTTCTACTTATTCAAATATATGCCCAACAACCACATGATATCACCTTTTCAAGGTCTCATGAAATTCCTGTTTAAGGAGTTTATTTTATGACACCTTTAGTTTGGGTTTACATTTTTACTGGTTTGTCAAGACCACAGCAGGTACACTGTCCAATATGTTAAAGAAAAAACCCTATCTAATAAAGAGGGAATATGCAGGGGAGGGCATTTGGGGGTGACCGGGCTGTTAGGGGAGGGCAGTTGGGAATGATCGGGCAGGCAGGGGAACAGTTAGGCGTCAATAAGGCTGGCAGGGGAGTGGTTAGGGGCAATCAGGCAGTCAGGCAAGCAGTTGGGAGCCAGCAGTCCTGAATTATGAAAGGGATGTCTGACTGCCTGTTTAGGCCCGATCCCACAGGGATCGGGCCTAAACAGGCAGTCCGATATCTCCCAAGGGGTCCCAGATTGGAGAGGGTGCAGGTTGGGCTGAGGGACACACCTCCCCCCAGTGCACGAATTTCGTGCACTGGGCCTCTAGTATATATATATTTTTTTCCCTAGGCAGTGGCTTATCTTGCACCTCCTGGGAGACCCTAGAGCCAGTGCACCCAGTGGACAGCTTCAGACCATACCAGATTACAACTCTACACATCCACAAGCAACATACTAAAGGGGCAGACTCGGTGAGCACCAAAGCCTCACTGAAACAAGTCCTGTTCCATAAGGGTGCTTCTGCACAGCAGCTGTGCCATTGTAGATGCAGCTGGTCCTCACACCCAATTGGCCTGGAACTCATTTCCTCCTAGTGATGCCAACAGCAATCAAGTCTCAACTACAAGACTGTGCACACAAATCACACAAGGGCACACGTAGTGTCCCGCTCAGGTGACTAGAGAAACTGAGCCACTGAGTCCTACAGGAGGACGCCTAATACACAAGGCTACCCTACCAATTCCAGGAGACATAGCAGTTCTATTTAATACATAGAAACAAACAGGGAAGCAGCCAAAATGTGGAGACAAAAAAAGAAAACATGTTACAAATGAAAGAAATTGAAGCAAGCAAACTACTGGATACAGAGTTCAAAACAATGATTTTAAGGTTACTCAATGATCTTAATGAGAGCATCGAGGGAATTAGTCAGACTTTCAAGGATCTTAGAATGTCAAAGACATGAAAAAGGACCAGTCAGAAATTAAGCATATACTAACTGAAATAAAAAATAATTTACAGGGATCCACCAGCAGAGTAGGGGCTTCCAAGAATCAAATCAACAATTTGGAATATGAGGAAGCAAAAGAACACCCAATCAGAAGAGCAAAAAGAATAAAAAAATATGAAGATAGTGTAAGGAGCCTCTGGGACGACTTCAAACATACCAACATTCACATTATGGGGTGCCAGAAGGAGCAGAGAGATAGCAAGATATTGAAAACCTATTTGAAGAAATAATGACAGAAAGCTTTCCCTACCTGGTGAAAGAAATAGACTTACCTGGTACATGTCCAGGAATCAGAGAGAGAGTCCCAACTGAGGAACCCAAAGAGGCCCACACCAAGATACATCATAATTAAAATGCCAAGGTTTAAAGACAAAGAGAGAATCTTAAAAGCAGCAAGAGAAAAGCAGTTAGTGCCTACAAGGGAGCACCCATATGACTGTCAGCTGATTTCTCTACAGAAACTTTGCAGGCTAGAAGGGAGTGGCAAGAAATATATAAAGTGATGAATAGCAAGAACCTACAACCAAGATTACTCTACCCAGCAAAGCTATCATTCAGAATTGAAGGTCAGATAAAGAGCTTCACAGATAAGAAAAAGCTAAAGGTGTTCATCACCACCAAACCAGTGTTCTATGAAATTCTGAAAGGTATTCTTTAAGAAGAGGAAGAAGAAGAAAAAGGTAAAAATTATGAACAACAAATACATATCTATCAACAAGTGAATCTAAAAATCAAGTGAATAAAAAATCTGATGAACAGAATAAACTGGTGAATATAATAGAATCAGGGGCATAGTAGGGGAGTGGACTGACAATTCTCGGGGGGAATGGGGTGTGGGGGGTGCAGGAAGAGACTGGACAAAAATTGTACACCTATGGATGAGGACAGTGGGGGGGAGGTAAGGGCAGAGGGTGGGGTTGGAACCGGGTGGAGGGGAGCTATGGGGGAAAAAAGAGGAACAACTGTAATAATCTGAACAATAAAGATTTATTTTAAAAAAAACATAGAATTTAAAAACCAAAGTAAACGAACAACAAATATAAGGAAAAAAATAAACTAAAACCAGAGCCATAGAAACATGGAGCAGACTGATGAATCTCAGAGGGGAGGGGGGAGGGGCGTGGGAAGAGATTAACCAAACATCTATTCATATATGCATTAACAAATGGACATAGACAATAGGGTGGTTAAGTCCTGGGGTGGAATGGGAACTGGGTGGAGGGGGGCAGTGGGGGAATTAAATGGGGACATCTGTAATATTCTTAACAATAATTATTTTTAAATAAATCAGAATTAGAAGTGATAGGGAGAAATCAGTAAAGATTGAAAAGGAATACCAGTGAGGTGTGTTAAATGTTCTGAAGCCAAGAGAAGAAAGTGTTTTAAGATAGAGAAGATAATCAACTAATTTAAATGCTGCTTTAAGTGTGGTGTGATGAAGGCTGAGAACAGTTCATTAGAGTTGACTTGGTTACAATAGAATGATGGGAGTGAAAATTTGTTTGCATCACTAATATTGGCAATAATATTTTGCACAGTAATTTTTTTTTTTTGCTATTCTTGAGGTTCAGTCATTTTCGTGAACAGTTTCACTGTAAGTGAACTGTTTCATCAGTTTGAGGCAAATAATTAGGATTTTCATTGCTTAAGGCCAGCTGATAAATTTCTTGACTAGCATCATGTTTTGAAAGGCATCCACATCATTTGTTTTAAAATTTAAGTTGTCAGAGAATTTACCATATATTGTAGTTTATAACTCTGCTACATCTGCTTAAAGACTCGAGGTTTGACAAAAATATCTTTGCTCTCAGATTTCTTTTACCATGCCCAATTTCAGTTAATTTTGGTAACTACCAACATTTATTTTATGCTCATTAAACTTTTGAGGAATGAAAGTCTTATGTGAGTGTATGATACAGTGCTTTCCAACAGTTTTTTAATGTTCTGGCCTGTCCTAGAGATATCAATGTCTTCCATGTATAAATGTCATCAGAATATTGCAGTATTCTACAAAGTATATTATATAACAAAATGTAATCGTTTTGTTACAATCACCTAGCAACCCTGTTTCTTGGTTTTGTTCTTTCCTTTCCTTATCTTCTACATAAATGAACACTCTGTCCTCCAAGTTGTTTCCATCAAATTCTTTACTAAAATCCAGAGTTCTTTACTAAAGGACTTTCACAAGTTTGTTTTTTCTTATCTTTCAACGCCTTCCTTCTATGAAGTTGACATTTTCCACTGCAGATGTAGATTAAACCTAACTGGAAAATAACATTATTTGTTTCACTAGTCCACATGATCAGAAACAAAATTAGTGCAATTTTTGTGGAAGATGAGGGAAGATGAAAGAGAAAACAAATAGAGAGGAGAGATCTGGAGATTATAAAGATGCCTTCTAGATTGGGGCCTAATAATCCATAAGAATATGTATTTACTAACTGGAATAATAGCCCAGCTGGTGTGTCTCAGTGGTTGAGCATCAACCTATGAACCAGGAGGTCACGATTCGATTCCAGGGCTGGGCACTGGCCCAGGTTGTGCGCTTCATCCCCAGTAGGGGGCATGCAGGAGGCAGCTGATCAGTGATTCTCTCCTATCATTGATGTTTCCATCTCTCTATCCCTCTCCCTTCTTCTCTGAAATCTTTAAAATGTATTTTTTTTAAATAACTGGGATAATAAATGGGATATTGGATGGGGTGGGTGTAGTTAGTGATTCTTATCTGTTGAGAAACATAATGAACCGAGTTAAACTACATTTTAGAAGAAACGGGATCGTTGTAAAATTTTGCTCTCTGTAGCCTTTCCAGATTTTTATAGTCTCTTCCTTTATTAGGTGTCATTCCCTTAATTCAAGTGGAAAGGGCATGAGTTAATCATAAGTTTTACATGTTGCTACTACTACTGCAAAAGTTACTTTCCTAATTGTACTAACACGTTCAAGTTATCACATATGTTTAAATTTAGGCAATACCTCATCTTCTCAATGAGATGATCCAATAAAACTTTTGGGGAGTGTAGACTTATCATAGTACTAGAGGCCTGGTGCACGAAATTCACGCACGGGGTGGGGGGCTTAGCCCAGCCTGCACCCTCTCCAATCTGGGACCCCTTGGGGGATGGGCCTAAACCCTCAGTCAGACATCCCTCTCACAATCCAGGACCGCTGGCTCCTAACTGCTCACCTGCCTGCCTGCCTGATCGCCCCTATCTGCCCCCACCCCTGCCAGCCTGATCACCCCTAACCACCTCTGCCTGCTGGCCTGATCGCCCCTAACTGCCCCTCCTGCCGGCCTGGTCACCCCACGCAGCCTGCTGTTCGGTCATTTGGTCATTCCCCACTAAACCCCCTGCCGGCCTGGTCACCCCACGCAGCCTGCTGTTCGGTCGTTTGGTCATTCCTCACTAAACCCCCTGCCGGCCTGGTCACCCCACGCAGCCTGCTGGTCGTTATCGTTACTGTGATGGACAATTTGCATATTCCTCTATTAGTATAGATGTCTAAACTTTTAATGATAGATCAAATAGTCAAATTTCTATTTGGAAAATGTATTTTAGTGATTGTACATAAACATTTGAATTTTTTTTTCCACACAATGTTTTTATTTTTATTTAACTGTAAGCAAACAGCAGAATTAACACAACATTTAGCAACTGCAGACTGGCTTTTGTTACACCAACAAAAAGTGATAAATTTAACAGGCACAGACTAATGGATTTCAGATAACCTCTCACCCAGCCCTGTAGCTCAACAGAAAAAGAACTCTCTAGATTGCTTTTTCCAGTACTGCTCTTCAAAGGATACTCCTTTAAATTCTGGGTTGTTATTCTTATACTGGAGAATAACAAGATTTGTGCACTTGGGTGGAGGGTCCCTTAGCTGGGCCTGCGCCATCTCGCAGTCAGACATCCTTAGTGCTGCCATGGAGGTGGAAGAGGCTCCTGCCAACTCTGCTGCGCTGGCCAGCCATGAGCCGGCTTCTGGTTGAGCAGTGCTCCCAATGTGGAAGCGCACTGACCACCAGGGGGCAGCTCCTGCATTGAGCGTCTGTCCTCTGGTGGTCAGTGCACATCATAGCTACTGGTGGTTCTGCCGTTCAGTTGATTTGCATATTAGCCTTTTATAATACAGGACTAACAATCTGATGACCACATCATACTACCAAAATAGTCCCCAAAATGGAGTTCAGATTTGATCAAAACATAAATCAGGTGTGTGACCCTGTACAGTTATAAAGGACAGGCAGAAGGAAGAGTCACCCTACAGCTCCATCTGCTCAGGTCTCGCCTGTGGGAGTGGGAACGGGGAAGAGGAGAAATCAACATGCATCACTGAACTTGAGAACACTGCTTGGGCCCCCGGGGCGATGTCTGTCTCCTGGCTTTCCCCTGCTTCCCAACCAGCTGCTCATAGAGCTTGGGCACATAGTCATCCCATTCCGCCTGGTAACACATGCTGGCTAGTGGGGACCCGAGGTCGTACTTTTTGCAAAAAGATGCCACTTTGAATTTGCCACAGTGGTCTTCAGATCCGTTGCTAAGAATGGGCTCTCGTCACACTAAGCAGCTTGGCCTACTCGTAAACCAGCCAGACATAGCAGTGAAGGCCTGTGCCCTTAGGAGGCCCAGAGCCCACATAATCAGAGAGGACGGTGCCACTGCTGATGTTGTTGCCCTTCATGTTGACCACCAGGAAATGGTGCCATTCCCTAAATTTGGGGTCCTTTCTGCTTGTGGCATCTGGGTCTGTCAAGACCAGTGTGTAGAGTTTACTTGGACCAAGGTCATTCCATGAAATACCAGAGGGCCGGTTCTTAACCTGGGTGGGCGTCAGCACTTTGCCCAGCTCATCGACCTCTGCCCCGGAGGATTTGACCTGCAGCAGGTGCTTCGGCCTCTCGTCCACTTCCTGCAGGCTCAAGGGCCTGGACCACTGGCTGAGGTCCACCGGCATCGTGGGGCCGAGTGGGGACAACCGGAGAGACGCAGGGGAACCAGGAGCTGACCAACAGCACCGACTCGAAGCGGTTTGCAAACAGGACAGAGACCACGCGAGCCTGCTGCAGGGGGTGCGCATGCGCAGGAGCCGCCTCCCTCCCCCGCTTGAATTTCTTTTTATTTGGAAATAATTGCTTTTTTCCTGTTCTTGTTTCCAAAAATAATTTGTCCATCATCACTACAACCACTTTTGAACATTCGAGTATAGTTTTCTAGAGCACTTCAACCTCACTTCTATCTTAAGGTTTTGAATCTACTTTTGATGCTGATGCTGTTTTCTGAAAATTTATCCTAAGTCACAAGTACCTGTTCATTTAATAGGATAGTTGGGGTTTTCATTTGCTCTATAGGTATAGTCAACATAAATACGTACACATTTCTATTTCCAGTGATTGTTATAATGACAATTAACACTTGTAATTGATATCACACCCAAAGCAATTGCTGAATCATTTTAAAGTGTTCTTTTTGTCTCCTTGTAAAGTGGATTGACATCTGTAAACATCTAAAACTGGCAGTGGTTAGGGTTTTTCAGGCTATTGTCTCTTCTCTAATTACTGCTCTCTGAAAATAAAACAATTAAGCAACTATTTACATTAAACTTTATTTTGTGAAAGAATTTGCTGAAAAATCTTTGCCTCAGCCCTACAAAAGCATACTTACTTGTTTGCCAGTTGCTCTTCTGAGACATTCCCTCACTGTACTGTGCATTCTCCTTTTTAATCTCTATCTTAAATTGTGATCAACAATTCTTGTCCTCAGCTTTGTAGTTTCAAAAGCTGAATGATGTCATTAGGCCCAGAGTCTCAAAATGACATTTTATTTATTGAAAACAGGGTAGATAACCTTTATGGTCATTATTTTCACACCTGCCATTTCACATATACCACCTTCCTCTTACCAAGACCCACTTACTAATAAAGGAGCTGAGAATCGGAAGAGAATGAATTAGTCTTGAGGGGATAATTTCTCCTAGGCCTGATTAGATATTGCTGCCTCACAACAAAGATCATCGCAGTGTCTCCCTCAGGATAGAGAAGTTGATAAACTCCCTTGGACATCTTTCCCATTATAAATAGTATACAGATAGTTTTGGTTATAACATTTAAAAAAAATGAATGGTATTATTTTCTTAGTTATAATCACACCCTGTCATTCCTAGTTTGTCCTGCCTTTCCAGATTTCTTGTCTTGATTGAATTTCTGACATTTCTGAAAATATTGAATCATTCATTCATCTGTTAGACCGGTTGTTCCCACTGGCTAATTTCTTTCCGTTTTCTCTGTGAACATTATATGACTCCTCTGTGGAGGCACTGGGCAGATCATTAAAATTTCATTTAACATTTCATTCTTAAAAGTAACCAACATTTTGCTGAGACCATTGCTGTTACTGGCTCGCTTGTATGTACTGGCGGAGTGCTACTCATTGTTCAACTTTTGCTAATCTCCACAGCAGCATTTTCTGCTGCCCTAATCATCACATTGAATTGGAATCAGTTATTTTTTTCCTGTACCCTTTTCTATGTCTTTTGTTACTTGAGGATAGGATTCTCATTATCCTCTTTGCATTCCCTGTACTTAACACAGAGCGTGGCACTTAGTATGTATTCATATGCATGGGTTGCCTTTCCACTTGTGTCACAACCCACTGTCACATTCCCCAAAATATGGTGAACTGGTTGAATTTGTTTAGTTAAAAGAACCCCAACGCTCAGCCCTCTACACACATCAAAGTTACATATGAAGTTTTCTGTGTATATGCATTTTTGTCGTTCCCATGCACGAGAGCAGGACACAGTCAGACATGCCCACTTTATTTTTATTATTATTTTTAATCTTCACCCAAGGATATTTTTTCATTGATGTTTAGAGAGAGTGGAAGAGAGAAGGAAAGACAGAGAGAAATATCGATGTGTTAGAAACACATCGATTGGTTGCCTGACCAGGGCCCACACCGGGGAGGAACCTGCAACCTAGGTACGGGCTTTTGACGCAATCAAATCCGGGACTCTTTGGTCCGCAGACTGATGCTCTATCCACTGAGCCAAACCAGCTAGGGCCAGACATGCCCACCTTAAACTTCTAGGAGCTTATTTCTAGGACCTTATTTCAAGCATCAAGTCTTTATTGCCTCTATCCCCCTCCCACCTATCATTTATTCAACTTTTATCATCTTTATTTTTGTTTATATTGTAATCTTTGGGGGGTGGGGCCAGAATTAAACTTACCTAAAATTTCCTTGTCCTACTTCTTTTAACACATACTGTTAATTGCAAAATCTTGTTGACTCTACTTCTGAAATTCTCTTGCTTTTTATCCTTCCCATTTCTACTGTCATCATTCTAGTATTGGCCCCATCACTTCCTCCTTGGACTAGATCAGGGATCTTCCCACCCTAGTCTCTCTCCATAAAATTATCCTGAAAACCATATCTGGATTAACCTTCCAAGTTTGATTATTCTTTATTTTCTCTGTTCAAAAACATTCCCTGTTCTTTAGTGGCTCCCCAGTACCAAAAATAATTTCCAACTAACCCAGTACTGAGTTCCTAATGGCAGAGAATAAAAACTGCATAACATTTAAGATCTAGAGTGATGGTCTGAAGAAATTCCAAACATAAGTTATCTGATGAAGTCTCCTGTTTTATTTTTTTATTTTTTATTTTTTTATTTTTTTTAATATATTTTATTGATTTTTTTACAGAGAGGAAGGGAGAAGGATAGAGAGCTAGAAACATAGATGAGAGAGAATCATCGACCAGCTGCCTCCTGCACACCCTCTACTGGGGATGTGCCCGCAGCCAATGTACATGCCCTTGACCGGAATCGAACCTGGGACCTTTCAGTCCGCAAGTCGACGCTCTATCCATTGAGCCAAACCGGTTTCGGCTGTTTTATTTTTTTAATTTATAAAATGTTTTAAGTTACAAATGTCATTCCACACCAAAAAAATCAAAGTAAAACCAACACTCTAGGAAGCTGTGCCATTTTTACCTTGTGGTTCCTGTATTCTGTGGAGTCCGAGAAACACACACTATGGAGGCCAAAGCAGTGAAGTCTAGATTACTCGACCTGTCATCTGAGGCTGTGTATGGTCTGCCAAGAACCTGCTTTTCCAGATTTCTTCTCTGCATGGCCATGCTTGTCCAATACTAACCTCACTGAACATGTTGAAGCTTTCCAACTTTTTCAGTGGTCAGGAATTGTTATGGGCCTTTTTTTTGGTGGGGGGCGGCGGGCGGGGATCCATGAAACTTCTAAGCCTTCTATTACTTCTGGAGCCAGCATTGGTAATTTATACCTTTTCAGAAAATAATATTCTTCTAGATTTACACATTCATTGGTGTAACTTGTATTTTCAGTTAGCCTGATATTTTAAGGTAGCAGTCATATTTGAGGGGAGGAGCTATTTTGATTTCCTTTCTGTTTGTATACAACATTATAACCAGTGACACAGCTGTTTCATGGGCCCAGGTTAAGAGGAATGGTGTGGTTGCAGCAGAGCATTAGTACAGACAGACCTACTGGCCTTTGGGAATGTCTCTCACCATTATACCCACTCAAACTGATTTATATTTTACAGTCTAAATTGGCAAGAGGCGGGCCTTTGGGATTAAATTAATTTATACCAAGTTAGAAAGCATCAGCTGCAAAATTCAGGGGTGCCTTCTGGAGGTTAGTATGCTCGTTTCTTCATGTAGTCTAAGCCTATACTCCAGGTGTTCTTTCTTGGATAGAAGCTGGGATGATCCTTCAGAGGGCCTGCTTTGCATCTCCTTTATGTAAGTGAGGTTCTGGGTCCTATACAGAAGCCACCCCCATCTTTGACTGAGACACTTGCTACATGACAATTGGTTCTTGTGCAAATTAAAAAGTTTGTAGCCTTATAAAATCAAATACAACATACATTACTTTCTTTATGCCATTTTTTCCTCTCAAGTAAACTTCAAGGAATTATTATGCCTGAATGTCAGTAGTATAAATCTGTCAGCTTTATCCTAACTTGAAAGTTGAAGAAAAGAAAGTTTCTCTCAAACCTCATCTTTAACAAAGGATAAAGAAAATTTCTATAGGAATTAGAAGTGTTTCAAGCAGTATCTATAATAGTATTTAAGAAAAAGTGTTTCCCTTGCCAATGTTTCTCAGTGGTCAAAGTGTTGGCTCACATACTGAAGGGTCACAGATTCTGTTCCCGATCAAGAGCACTTTGCCTGGGTTGCAGGTTTGATCCCCCGGTACAGACAGGGCAGTTGCAGGAGGCAACCAGTTGATGGGTCTCTCTCACATCGTTTCCCTTTCTCCCCCCCCCCCCCCCCAACCCCTCTGATCTCTCTTTAAAAAAAATTAAAAATCAGTGAAAAAAATATCCTTTGGCTAGTGTTTACAATAAATAAGGAAGGAAGGAAAGAAGTAGGGAAAGGGGAAGAGGCAAGAGGAAGGGAAGGGAGAGAAAGAAAGAAAAGGTGTGAAGTGGGTGGTACATTAAAGAAATTAGTGCCTGGCTGGCGTGACTCTGTGGTTTAGCTTCGACCTATGAATTAGGAGGTCATAGTTTGATTTCTGTGCACATGCCGAGGTTGTGGCTGGATCCCCAGGGTGGGGCATGCAGAAGGCAGCCAATCAATGATTCTCTCTCATCACTGATGTGTTTTTTTGTTTGTTTGTTTTTTTAAATATATTTTATTGATTTTTTACAGAGAGGAAGAGAGAGGGATAGAGAGTCAGAAACATCGATGAGAGAGAAACATCGATCAGCTGCCTCTTGCACACCTCCTACTGGGGATGTGCCCGCAACCAAGGTACATGCCCTTGACCGGAATCGAACCCGGGACCCTTGAGTCCGCAGGCCGACGTTCTATCCACTGAGCCAAACCAGTCTCGGCTCATCACTGATATTTTTATCTGTCTTCTCCCTCTTCCTTCCTCTCTGAAATCAATTAAAATCTATTTTTAAAACAAATTAGTAATATTCTATGTGTCATTTGACAGTTTTCAGTCTGGAGACGATCTTCATTTATTAGGCAGTTGGGAATTTTTAAAGTGAAGAATTGTTTTTTTCATGGCATATGCTAAAGGCCCCATTCTCTCCCTCCCTATGACCTGCCAGTTTGGAGTTGTTCCCTTTGCTCAGTCCTGAGTTCTTTTCCCAGCAGCCACTGCTTGTTCTTGAGGATGGAGGGAGGTGGATTGATTTTTAACAGTGTTCTCTAACGAGCTGTGACGCCAGCTGCAGAGGGCAAATTCTGTTACTCCCTCCAGCTACTCTCTAAAGCTGCAGAGCAGCAGTCGACTCCCTTCTCAATAGTGATTTGCTGATTTTTCTGCACACACATACCCCTTCCCAGAACTTCTTGGCAAAGTTCAGGTTTCTGTGCTCTCACAGTGAAAAGGAAATACAAAAAGAGAGGAGAGAAAGTAGGGGAAAGGGGCGGGGGGCGCTTTTTAGGCTTTTTTAAGTCTAAGACTTTAGCTCTGGATGGAAGGCATGAGTATAAGGCTTTGAATAACCTGGGTTTCCAAATAGTTTTTATTGAGTCGTGAACATGGTAGGCCACATACTAAAAGAATATTAATTTTTATTGTTCTGAAACCTCCAAATTTTTGGGGGAAAACACTTTCTATCTCTTTAGTAGTTACTTTTCCCTCCACTCACTATCATTGTGAAGAGGAAGATGAAATAATTGTAATATTAATGTGTTATAGAACATTCACTGTGTGCCAGGCTCCCCTAGCTTTTATAAAGTGTTACCTCATTTAATTATTACAACAACCCTTTGAAGTAGATACTTTTAATATGATTTTTTTTCTAAATTGTGGTAAAAATAAAAAACACATAAAATTTACCATTTTAATCATTTTTAAGTTTACAATTCAGTAGTGTTAAGTATATTTACACTAGAGGCCCGGTGCATGAAAATTCATGCACTGGAGGGGGGGTCCCTCAGCCCAGCCTGCCCCCTCTCACAGTCTGGGAGCCCTCAGGGGCGGGAGGCGACCCAGCGATCAGGGGAAGGCGATGCCCCCATCACATCTCTGCTGCTGCAACTGCCGGCAGCGCAAGCCTCAGCCGGCCCTGGTTACCTGCACCTTGGGCCAGCCCTGGGCGGCTGGGCAGCCACCATCCTAGGCTTGCCTGCGCCTTGGGCCTGCCGCCCCGGCAGGGCTGAGGGCACTGGGTGCCGCCATCTTGTGGCTGTGGGCGCTGCCATCTTTGAGGGCATGGCAGTCAATTAGCATATTTCCTCCTTATTGGCTGTGGGTGCCGCCATCTTTGAGGGTGGGGCATTCAATTAGCATATTCCCTCCTTATTGGCTGTGGGCACCGCCATCTTTGCGACGGTGTGAGGGTCAATTAGCATATTCCCTCTTTATTAGATAGGATTGTTGTGAAACAGATCTCCAGAACCTTTCCATCTCGCAAATCTGACTCCATACCCATTAAAGTAAAAAATGTTTAATAATCCAGTTATTCTGTTCAGCAGGATTAATATTACTTTCCTATTTCTTTTCTTTGCTTTCTTTCTTAACATTCCTAATCTATATTCACTGTACGGTGGTGAAAACAGGCCTGTATTAGTGTGCCTTGGTTTATCCATTCAATACAGACTACTAAGGGTTAACAGTTAACTAAGGGGAAAGAGAAAACCTGGGGAGGGCACATCACCTAGTCCCTTACTCTGATCTTTATTGAATCTGCTAGAGGGGGAAAGTTCACTGATAACTTTGTCACCTCAGAAGTTACCATAGGCCTGCTTATTTTTTGGTTGGTTAACTAGGTAGCTCTGATTTATGAAGCTAAATATTATAGAAATAAGTTTTTAAGAGCAATTTTATATTTTGAGTCCCATTTTCTTACCAATTTAACAGTTTCTTCTGTATTGCATCATTAAAATGGTTAGGCAAGGGCAAGGGGTTAAATTATTGTTTTAAATGACAGAGTTCCTCTCAATACTTTTGAGAGACAATTCAAATCTGCTCAGTTGTCTTTGGAAGAGCTGATCCAGCATCCTGATATTTTACCTTCTGTGTCTTTTCTAGTTGCTAACGCACAGTCAGTTGTTCTGGAAAAAGCCAAACCCAGGTTCACTGGGAAGAAATTTTTACCAATTCCATTTAGCCCGTCCACCACAGGTGATAATATTTTGGGGCAGGTCATTTATAATATTTTTTCAAATTAAGATAGGAATGTTAGCCCCAAGTTTCTGCTGAGAATGTTAAGAAAATTGGTTGAATTGCCAATTAAATCTTGGTACTAAGGCAGGCGGAATATGTAATGAGACAACTTTTTTACTTTTTAAACCTCAGATGCACAGATTTTTGTCAGTCATAATTCTTGGTTCATAATACATTTTCGCCATTGATCTATATGGATATTTCACTTCATTCATTTATAAGTACTATCATCATGTGTGAAAATAGCATCCAAACATAGTCCATCAGTATCATGCTTCTCTCTCATCAAATCTTCTGCCTCCCAGCACCCATGAGAGTTGTTAAAAATCCAGATATGGAGTAAAAAGTTACCTTATATTTAATATAGATTTGTTACAAATTAATCATTCAGTCTGGCCAGCGTGACTCAGTGGTTGAGCGTAGACCTATGAACCGGAAGATCACAGTATGATTCCCAGTCAGGGCACATGCCCGGGTTACGGGCTCGATCCCCAGTGCAGGGGGGTGCAGGAGCTGATCAGTGATTCTCTCTCGTCATTGATGTTTCTTTCTCTCTCTCCCTCTCCTTCTCTCTTCCTCTCTGAAATCAATAAAAATATTTTTTAAGTAATTGAGCAATTAGGCATGCATCTTAACCCTTTGCACTCGCTTGCTTTTTTTCTCAATTCCTTTATTCTACTCGGGATTTAATTTTTTAAATACCCCAGATTTTACAAAGCATGGCAGTAGAATAAAAAACTGGAGTTTCTTTTCATACAAACTTATTTATTTATGTAAGAAAAGCCCAAATAAAGGAGGAGGGATGGAGGGAGGGAGGGAAGGGATGGGCTACCGATGCTAACCGTGTCGAGTCACACTCGACATCCGAGTGCAAAATGTTAAGATAAATATTTCTTAGACTTTGAAAGAATCTATTTATAGATTTGGTTTACTAATTTTGATTTGTCAGCTGCCATAGATTAACAAAATGTCAGTATTTTCAAATGTGAAAATTCATAATTTACATGTAAATAAAATGTGGATTTAAAGACATTTTATCTTTGGCTATGACACTCTTAACCTTTGTAGTCTTAGTTTTTATTTTGTCACTGAAGGTCTTGCTTCCAACTCCAGTTGTCTGTAATTCAACTTGATAACTTGTTGGCAACAATAATGAAGATATTGATTTTACTTATTTACTAGAGGCCCAGTGCATGAAATTTGTGCACGGGGGTGGGGGGGGAGGTGCCTCAGCCCGGCCTGCACCCTCTCCAATCAGGGGCCCCTTGGGGGATGTCAAACTGCCCATTTAGGCCCGATCCCTGTGGGATGGGGCTGAAACCAGCAGTCGGACATCCCTCTCACAATCCGGGACCACTGGCTCCTAACCACTCACCTGCCTGCTGGCCTGATCCCCCTAACTGCTCTCCCCTGCTGGCTTGATGGCCCCTAACCGCTTCTGCCTCAGCCCCTGCCACCATGGCTTTGGAAGGACGTCCGGATAGATGTCTGAAAGATGTCCAGTCTAATTAGCATATTATCCTTTTATTAGTATAGATTTGTTTTAAATATTGTTGAGAGTATTACAGATTTCCCCGTTTTTTCTGCCCATTACCCCCCTCCACCCAAGCCTTCACTACCCTATTGTCTGTGTCCATAAGTAATGCATACATGCATGTAAGTTCTTTGGTTAATCTCTTCTCACCAACCCCTCCTCCCTTCTCTCTGAGATTCATCAATCTGTTCCATGATTCCATATCTCTGGTTCTATTTCATTCATCAGTTTATTTAGCTCATTAGATTCCTTATTTATTTTGATTTTTAGATTCAGTTGTTGATAGATATATATTTATTGTACATATCTTTTATCTTTTCTTGTTAACTGCTTTTCTCATGCTGCTTTTTTAAAAAATATTTTTTTATTGATTTCAGAGAGGAAAGGAGAGGGAGAGACATAGAAACGTCAATGATGAGAGAGAATCATTGATCAGCTGCCTCCTGCACGCCCCCTACTGGGGATTGAGCCTGCAACCCATTCATGTGCCCTTGACCAGAATTGAACCCGGGACCATTCAGTGCCCAGGCCAGTACTCTATCCACTGAGCCAAACCAGCCAGGGCTCTCTTGCTGTGTTTAAGGTTATTTCTTTGTTTTTAACCTTTTGCATTTTAATTATGATGTATCCTGGTGTGGGCCTCTTTGGGTTCCTCTTGTTTGGGACTCTGCACTTCCTGGACTTCTAAGTCTCTTTCTTTCGCCAGGTAGGGGAAGCTTTCTGTCATTATTTCTTCAAATAGGTTTTCAATATCTTGCTCTCTCTGCTCCTTCTGACACTCCCATAATGCAAATATTGGTATGTTTGAAGTTGTCCCAGAGGCTCCTTACACTATCTTCATATTTTTTTATTCTTTTTTCTTTTTGCTCTTCTGATTGGGTGTTTTTTGCTTGCTCATATTCCAAATTGCTGATTTGATTCTCAGTAACCTCTCCTCTACTGGTGGGTCCCTGTAAATTATTCTTTATTTCAGTTAATGTATGCTTAATTTCTGACTGGTCCTTTTTCATGTCTTTGACATTCTCACTAAGATCTTTGAAAGTCTGACTAACTCCCTTGAAACTCTCATTAAGATCCTTGAGCAACCTTATAACCATTGTTTTGAACTCTGTATCTATTCTATTGCTTGCTTCCATTTCATTTACCGTATTTTCCGGCATATAAGACGACTTTTTAACCCAAGAAAATCTTATATATGCCGGAAAATACGGTAGTTTTATTCTGGAGACTTCTTCTGTTCTTTCATTTTTTACATATTTCTTTGTCTCCGCATTTTTACTGCATCCCTGTGTTTGTTTCTATGTATTAGGTAGAGCTGCTGTGTCTCCTGGATTTGGTAGAGTTGCCTTGTGTATTAGGTGTCCTGTAGGGTCCAGTCTCCTGAGCTGGGCACTCTAGGTGCATCCCTGTGTAGGCTGTCTTGTTGTAGTTGAACCTTGATTGCTGTTGGCATCACTGGGATTAGTTGATCTCCAGACTAATTGGCTGTGAGGACCAGCTCTGACTGCAGTGGAAGAGGTATTGTGCAGGAGACACCCCTATAGAACAGGACTTGCTTCTGTGGGGCTTTGGTGCTCCCTGAACCTGCCCCTTGAGTGTGTCACTCCTGGATGTGCAAGATTGTAATCTGGTGTGACCTGAAGCTGTCCCCAGGTGCACTGGTTCTGGGAGGTGCAGAGTCAGCTGCTGTCTTGGACCTCTTATTGATAGATACGGGGCATGCTGTCAACAGCTGCTGCTTATTTGAGAGGTTTTAGGAAACCAAGACAGGCCATTCATATGGAGAAGCCAGGGAATCACCAAGGCAAAGCAAACAGTGTGAGCCAGGCTGATGGAAACTCAGATATGGCTGCCAGTCAGCTCTGTGATGGGAGGAGGTCTTAGCACAGGAACAATTACCCCTGTGAACACCCCTACCTGAGAGAAAGCCACCTGTGAGTTCCTGCCCCAATGCCAGATAGTACAGTTCCTCCCCATATGTCCCTGGATCCCACTGAGCCTTTGACCCCATCCATGCTAGAGCTCAGAGGGAGTGAGCCCCTTAAGAGGGAGTGAGACACCTGGGTCTTCAGCAGCCTTCATGTCAGCCACAGTCTCTGCTAGTTTTTACAGCCTGAAGTTAATGGGAACTTCTCTTCCCAGGTGTTTTGATTTTTTATTTTAAAAAAAACAGGCTTTGGCTTTAGCTGTTCTTAAAATAATCATTTCAGTATACTCGGGATTACAATGTAGGGGTCTAATTCACAGCCCTTATGTCAGAAATGTGGTGTTGGTTTTTTTTTTAGAATTTTCTCACATTTTAGATCTATGACATTATTTCATTTCTGTTCGTAATAATATTTATGTCTTCCAGTTATTGAACCAGCATTTATTCCTCTTCACATGTTCTCAAATCTTTCCCTTCTCTTTTATCACAGATGCTGCTTTGTTTACTGCAGGCTCTTAACTTCTAGAAGAGCACCTCCCTAACTATATATGCATATGAATTATGGGACTCTTGTTAAAATTCATATTCTGGTTTCCATAAGTGTTGTGGGGCCTGAGGTGCTGTGCTTCCAGCAAGCTTCCAGGCGATTCTAAGGCCACTACCTTTGTCCCCATTTCTAGTACCCCTCCCAATCATTCTGCATACTACTCTCAGAACTACTTTTTTGAGACAGATATCTGATCGTTTTACTCTATGCTTTCAGGCTTGATTGCATATGGAAATAAAATCCACATTCTTTAGGGAGAAACCAAGATGGCAACATAGGTAAACATCTGAACTGCTGCCTCGCACAACAATTTCAAAACTACAACTAAAAGACAAAACAGACATCATCCAGAACCACAGGAAGGCTGGCTGAGTGGAAATTCTACAACTAGAAGGGAAGAAAAAAGCACACTGAGACTCAGAGGAGCTGCGGAAGTAAAGGCAGAGGTACGGAGGCATGCGCGTGGAGTGGGCTGGCAACTGAGTACGCGGCTGGCTTTCTCAATCGGGAGGGAGACAAAAGCTCCTGACTGCTCTGAACTCCAGTACCGGGCAAGACTCTGGAGACCCAGACTAATACAGGGAGAAACTGGACTGTCTGGCAGCGGGCAAAACTCCAGGGCAGCTTTCCCTCAGAGGTGCTTTGCAGCGATTACCAGATGACCATGGGACACTGAGACCCAGGGGCCGCTTAGGGCAGGGCTGACAGGAAGCCATAGCTGTTTGCTCTGCCCTGAGATCCCACCCCACGAAGCCATTGCTGTTTGCTTCGCCCTGAGACTCCACCCCATCCAAGCTGAGCACAGAGGCTTTTGCACATGAATGGCCTGGTCCTTTGAATCCTAAACTTACCTAACAAACTGCAGCTGAGTCAGTGACACCCAGAACATCCAAAAGAAGGCCCAAGGCCCCCCCAGCAGCTTGCATTGCTTCACAGCTGGGCCTCATATGGGAACCTCCAAAACCCAAACAAAGAAGAGGAATCTGCAGATCTCTCCGTAGCTCCTGCTGGGTGGCCTCAGGCAGAGGCTAAATTAGCACCTCCTTGGAGATCCAAGAGCCAGTGTACCCAGGGGTCAGAGTAGGACCATCCAGATTACAACTCCTGAGATCCATAAGGGACACACTCAGGGGGCAGACTCAGTGAGCACCAAAGCCCCACTGAAGCAAGTCTTGTCTCATAAGGGTGTCTCCAGCACAGAAGTTCTCCCATCGTAGACACAGCTGATCCTCAGCCAATTGGCCTGGAGGTCAATTCCTCCCAGTGATAGAAACAACAATCAAGGCTTAACTACAACAAGACTGTGCACACAGCCCACAAAGGGGTGCACCAAGAGGGTCCACCTCAGGTAACTGGGGAGACTGAGCAACTGGGCCCTATAGGACACCTCGCACACAAAGCCACTCTATCAACTCAGCGAAGCAGCCAAAATGTGGAGACAAAGAAACAGGTCACAAATGAAAGAAATGGAGGAAAGCAAACAACTGGATATAGAGTTCAAAACCAGGGTTATAAGGTTTTTCAAGAATTTTTTAGAAAAGGCTGATAAATTTAGTGAGACCTTCAAGGATATGAAAAAGGACCAACTAGAAATTAAGCATACACTGACTGAAATGAAGAATAATATACAGAGATCCAACAGCAGACTAGAGGATCGCAAGAATCAAGTCAAAGATTTGAAATACAAAGAAGCAAAAAACACCCAACCAGAAAAACAAAAAGATAAAAGAATCCAAAAATATGAAGATAGTGTAAAGAGCGTCTGGGACAACTTCAAGCGTGCCAACATCCGAATTATGGGGGTGCCAGAAGAAGAGAGAGCAAGATACTGAAAACCTATTTGAAGAAATGACAGGCCCTAGCCGGCTTGGCTCAGTGGATAAAGCGTCAGCCTGCGGACTGAAGGGTCCCAGGTTCGATTCCGGCCAAGGGTATATGCCTGTGTTGCGGGCTCGATCCCCAGTAGGGGGCGTGCAGGAGGCAGCCGATCAATGATTCTCTCTCATCATTGATGTTTCTATCTCTCTCTCCTTCTCCCTTCTCTGAAATCAATAAAGAAATATATATTTTTTTTAAAAAAGAAAAAGAAATGACAGAAAACTCCCCCCACCCCCGATGAAAGAAATAATAAGACTTACAAGTCCAGGAAGCATAGAGAACCCCCAAACAAAAGAAATCCAAAGAGGACCACACCAAGACACATCATAATTAAAATGCCAAGAGCAAAAGACAGAGAATCTTGAAAGCAGCAAGAGAAAAAGTTAATTACCTACAACGGAGCACCCAAACGACTGTCAGCTGATTTCTCAACAGAAACTATGCAGGCCAGAAGGGAGTGGCAAGAAATATTCAAAGTGATGAATAGCAAGAACCTACAACCAAGATTACTCTACCCAGCATAGCTATCATTCAGAATTGAAGGTCAGATAAAGAGCTTCACAGATAAGAAAAAGCTAAAGGAGTTCATCACCGCCAAAACAGTATTATATGAAATGCTGAAAGGTATTCTTTAAGAAGAGGAAAAAGAAGGAAAAGGTAAAGATAAAAATTATGAACAACAAATACATATCTATCAACAAGTGAATCTAAAAATCAAGTGAATAAAAAATCTGATGAACAGAATAAACTGGTGAATATAATAGAATCAGGGGCATAGAAAGGGAGTGGACTGACAATTCTCGGGGCGAAAGGGGTGTGGGGGTTGCGGAAAGAGACTGGAGGAAAATTGTACACCTATGGATCAGGACAGTGGGGGAGGGGGATAAGGGCAGAGGGTGTGGTGGGAACCGGGTAGAGGGGAGCTATGGGGAGAAAAAGAGGAACAATTATAATAATCTGAACAATAAAGATTTATTAAATATTACAAAAAAATTTTTTAAATCCTCATTCTTTAGAGTGGTTTTCAGAGAAGATTCTCAAGAAATAGGCCTGTCTTGCTATCATTTTCTAGTCACCATCTTCACTTTTGGGAGAGCAATGGGTAATTAATACACATGCCATGAAATTTCACTCTTTTTACTCTTCCTCACTGTGCATCTGCCAGGTAAGAGTATCCCCGTCAAAGCACTGTGCAAATCTTACCTCCTTGGCAAAGTTTTATTCCACTATCCTCAGTTTCTCTCGTTTGTCCCATACCACTTTATACATTTAATATAGTATTTATTACATTGTTTCATAATTCTTTTTTATGACTGTCTGACTTATATTTTTTTAAATTACTTTATTGATTAAGGTATCACATATTTGTCATCAAACCCCCCCCCATTCCTATCCCAAACCCCCCTACACGCATGCCCCCATCCCCCTGTTGTCCGTGATCACTGGTTAGGCTCATATGCAAGCACACGAGTCCTTTGGTTGATCTATCTCCCTTGTCCCCACCCTCCCCTACCTTCCCTCTGAGGTCTGACAGTCTGATCAATGCTGTTCTTGTTCTTCAGTCTATGTTGTTCATCTTTTCCATTAGATGAGTGAGCTCATGTGATACTAGGAATACACACTTATAGGAACCGAAAATGGGACAAGCAATAAAGGTTATGCTGAGAGGCAAATGAATCAGTCTATAGTGAGTTTCTTTCTGGGACAACAGTTCTTTTGAGTCCCAATTTCTATGTCCAACAGTTGTTTATGTGTACATAACAGCAATGATATTTCAGTTCTGGATGGTGGACAAATGGTGGTAATGCAGATCCGACCCTCTCTGGTTTGGTCCTGGGCAATCTGCAGTGACGCACATCTGCTGACTGCTAGTATGGCAAGGCATGGTCAGCGTCTTCCATCTCTGGACTGTTTCTCTTCTGACTTCATGGCTGGAATAGTCCTGTCAATTCCTCTCTGTTGCAGGAATCCACATGGTCTCAGAGATGTTTTCTGAAAATATACAAACATATTCTCGACCAAAAGCTAATAAAGGAATATTTCCTATAAATTTGACTTGCGATCCTTTTTCGTTTTTTTGCCCAAACGATTTTCCTTTGGCTTGTTTTGACACCATGTATGTTTTACCTGGGTGTCTTGCTGTTAGCATTACAAATGAAAGTTAATTTTCTAAAGTAAAAATTTTCTAGATGTAATTTACTTACAGGATATTTTTCCTTTCATGATATTCTTCTACTATCCCCCCTTTTTTGGTTTAAATATTGGGAGGCTTTTGGAAATTTTATGCTGTAATCTTGATAGCTTTTAAATTTTACTTTTTTGGACTAAAATGTGACTGCTTTAGGTTCATTATATGTTATGCAATTTTACCATGAGATGAACTACCAATAAAAATTTTAGTTAACACTTTAAGAACAGCTTTTTTGTCCAGTACAATTGATTTTTCTAAAGTATTTGCTTATTTTGATTGGCCAATTTAAATTAGTCTGAAAACTTGACTACTATTTTACTGTCAAATTTAATACTCTAACAACCATCTTGTTTACCCTGTAATTATTAGTGGAGAGGATTATTTGCCTTCTTGAGTAGGCCCTGAGCATTCCTGGTGCTAGGCTGGATTTAGATATCATAGACCCCAGTTCCCCGGATCATGGGTGCAAGACATCTCCATCAAGTCTTGTTGCAGTGAGAGGACATCTGCTGTCGGCCAAGTCTCTGTTACCTGGGTCCCGATTTGAGCTGGGCATGTGAAGCTGAGCAGCCATGGGGACAAGAGACCTCCCTCAGCAGGGGTGAGGGTTCAGGCCCCTGCAAACTTGGGGGAGTGAAGGTCTGTGCCCCACCTCTGTTGACCCCCAAGTTCTCTCCTGTTGGCCCCTATGTGACTGTTCCTGTCTTAGGTTGTTCCTTCCCTGAGGAATCTTACCCGTCTCTGGCTAACCAGCCATCCGCCGGGGCCAAGCAGGGTGATGTGAGGTTCTGTTCTGTCTCCTTGGTCGCCTATGCCCCCATGGCCTCCACGCCCAGCACCTGCCTTGGGATCCCCTCACCTGCTGGCAGGGTCCCAGCACTGATCACATATCTTGGGGAACCCAGGTTTCTTCTCCAGGGAGGGCCCAGCTCTCCCACTGGGCGAGAGACAGATCCATGGTACCAGCCATCACGAGGTTTCAACCTTGGCATGAACAGAAGCTCAGGAAACAGCTGTGGACAATTGGATTGTGAGAAGTGGGTCCCTCTTGGCCAAAAGGGCAAGAGGGGCCAATTTAGAATGCTCAGGTGCCTTCCCAGGAGGCCCTCTACACAGTGGAAGGGATTAAACCCTTTCATGTCCTTTTTAAATTGCTGCCAGACATTCAAAGAATTAGTTTGTAAGTTTGTTTGGGATATGTTTCATAATTCTTTGCTATAAAGTCAAGAAAATATTTAAATGTCTACTCTGCATCATGCACTATTATAGTGGCTGGGGGGATAGCGGTGAACACAATAAAAAGAAATAAGTAAAAATGTCCCATTTGATTTAAATTTTTAGCCCTTCCTCATTCCCTCCTTTTCTTCCTCCATTCCTCCTATTTGTCTGTAACAATAGAGACTTTCTTATTCATCTTTGTATCTCTGTTGTCTGGCATATACTAGAAGAACTGTGTGTGTGTGTGTGTGTGTGTGTGTGTGTGTGTGTGTGTGTGTGGTTAATTTGACCACCTACTGTTTTCTAACTGCTGTGCTAATAATTACATGTAGGGCCTCAGAAGAAAACAGGAATGTTTGTTTCCCATAAGCAGCTATGGAAAAGGAGGTGAATGAAAAATAACACTAAGGTGTTACTTTTAAGGGTCAGAAAAAAGGGCATTCCGTGACACTATTGCTGCAACATTTTATTTTTGCCTCTTCAGAGCGACAATATTATAGGTAGAAACTGAACAACTAGAACTGGCCCCTGGTGAAAGCAATACTGGTAAGAAGGGAATCGTCCTTGTCAAGAATTCCCACCTAAACCAGAAGAGAATGTCTGTGGGTGGGAAGCAGGAGATGGAAAAGGAATTAGTAGTATAGTTTGAATTTGTGCCTATAAGATTGACTATTTTTTTTTTTTAAGGAATCTCAGGTAAAAAAAAAAAAATACGGTAATGTAATTTTGCATTTTGCTCTGCAGTGTGGATTGTTTTGTAAAGTTGATGTTTTAAATTATTTACTACACAATAAAAGTGATCCATATGTGTCCTATGGCTTCTATGAATCGTGGCATACCTCCACGCTGACGTGTGGTAAACTTCTTGCTGTCCCATCCCTGGTTAAGCCATTTAAGTTTTTATCTGTTCAAATGTGGCCTTTATCATAGCTCATTGTGGTACTTCTGTTCTTTAAAAACACTAGGAAACATCAGTTAGTACAAACTACAGTACAGTACCTTTAATCAAGAATGACATTATGCTCTTGATTTACAACGATGGGGAAAAGATCAGAATACCAGTCGAAATGTGAACATATTCACTGCGGAAGGAGTTGCTGGAGGAACCAGCAAAGTGGAATTCAGCGAGGAAGATTTTGTAGATAACAGTTTTTCATGTTAAAGGACTACAGATAGTATGGCTTGGTAGAAGGAAGGAGGAAAGGGATTTCTCTCTATAGCGGGAATGATACCTATGAAGGCTTGGAGAAAAGAGTGGTGAGGTGGTTACTGTAGCTGTTAAAACTATCAGGCTTTTCCAGTGGGAAAAGCACTGGACTGGGTAATCCTGGTTTCACTTGGCTGTGATTTGCTGAGTGCAATTGGAGAAGTCACTTTAATCTTGATAGACCTGGTTTCTTTATCTTTAAACTAGAGGCCCAGTGCACAAAATTCATACATGGGTAGGGTCCCTAGGCCTGGCCGGCAATCAAGGCCAATTGGGGTTTTCCTTCTCCCAGCTGCCAGCTGCCTGCTGGGGCCTTACTTTGTTCTGCGCTGCCCCCTGGTGGTCAGCGCACGTCACAGCGAGTGGTCAAACTCCCAAGGGAACAATTTGCATAGGAGGATTGAGGGAGTTGAAATAATATGATCTGTGATTTACCTTCCAGCTCTAGCATTAAGTAATTCTGGCTTACCTGTCAGATGAGATGGCCTGGAATTTTTTGCTTCAAAGTTCAGTTTCGTTACAATTGCAGTTTTATATTTGCATTTTGAGAGTCTTGCTTGCCTAGCGACCATGCTTAAAATATGAGCCATTCAAATCTTCCCCTTTGCTTCACATTTACTTCAGTTAGATCTTGAATTCATGTTCCTCCCTTTTCCTGCTGTTTCTCTCATTCAGTAAGTCCTTAAGAATCTTTTTCTCTTGGACTGTTGCTGTGTTTAACATTACATCACCTCCCACCCTATGCACTAGAATTTATCTCTTATACATACCAGCTAGATTAATCTCAATGTGCTTTTCCTCTAATTGTGGTGGATCTCCACTGTCTTCCAAAGAAAGGCCAGACTCATTAACTCAGTATTAAGTATTGGCTTTTAGTCTTGGCTCTCATTACTCCCCTCACATAATCTACAGAATAGTTAACCTGAACCTAATATCCTCCCGGTGCTTTTGCTCATGTTGTTCCTATACCTGGTTATGCCCTGCCTCTTCCCCATTGTCAAACACATCACAGGTTTTCCATCTCAGGTGTCACCCACTGTCTTCATGAAATCCCTCAGGCTTCCCACAGCCAGAATTATTCCTTTTCTTCTCAACTCCCATAGCACCTTTGCTGTATCTAATTACTTTCTTTTGTTATCTTTTTTTTTTTTTTACTATCTTATCTCTCCTAACTAAACTAAGCTCCCCTGTGCAAGGTGGATGCTCAATAAAATATTTGTTGAATGAATGAATTATAGTTCAGGTCCTTGTTATCTTTGGTTGGTAGTGTTTCTTATTTTTCTACACAATCACTAAAAAGAATATAGAAAAGAAACCTGCACAAAGGAACTAATAAGCTAATATATAAGAATAATTACTGCTTTAGATGTGTTAATAATTCCCAAGTTTGTACTTAAGGCAAACAAAGTGTTTTCAAGCTTCAGCCTTGTCTTTTGAGTTTCATTCACCTGGGCTTTCAAGGCACTATAGAATCCTTTTCAGTTGAACTACTACCTCAAAGTAGTTTGTGTTTTGTTTATTTATATCAATTATGGTATGCTTAACAATTTTTTGTCCTGTGAAGTTTTTAGGGTGTTTACAAACTTAGGAATTTTTAAAAATAAAGTAATAAATGGAACCATTAAAACAGTTTACAAAAGAAATGTACTGGTTTTATAGTTGAAGCAGACTATCCTCTTTAGTACATACTGCCATGTAATGGGTGTTAACACCTTGCTGACCTGTCACAAGTTAACTTGTATCTTTTTCTCAACCTGTGAGTCAAGTATTTCCAGAGATGTGACAAGCAATACATCCTAATCCTTTCCATCCATCTTACATTACGGCAAAAGGTTTTTAAAAGATGCATCGCAGCAGAGAAGACTGTCATAGCGAATTATGTGCAGACCCTTTGTCTGATTGATCGAGTGACTTTGGTAGTCAGCTGGAAGATAGTAATGAGTCTAACATTAGACCATCAGGAAGGCAAAGGAGAAATGTGATAGTGTCTTGACAGTGGAAGTGATTCTGAAGAATGGGAAGAAAAAAAAACATTTTATCAGCCTTGGGAAATTATACAAATATTTCTGGTGTTAACTGTTCAATTTGAAGATGCACAAAGTATAAGTCAAGTAACCAATTTATTTTTTGACTAGAGGCCCGGTGGACGAAATTCTTGCACGGGGGCAGAGGGGTCCCTCAGCCCAGCCTGTGCCCTCTCACAATCCGGGACCCTTCAAGGGATGTCCAACTGCCGGTTTAGGCCCTATTCTGCAGGGATCCCTGCGGGATGGGGCCTAAACAGGCAGTCAGACATCACTCTCCCAATCTGGGACTGCTGGCTAACCGTTTGCCTGCCTGATCACCCCCTACCCACTCTGCCTGCCTACCTCATCGCCCCTAACCACGCGGGGCCTACCTGATCGCTCCTAACCTCTCTGCCTACCTGCCTGATCACCCCTAACCACTGTCTGTCTGCCTGATAGCTCCTAACCGCCTTGGCCTCAGCCCCTACTGCCGAAGCTTCATGCGGAAGGACATCGGAGGTCATTCGGCTGTCCGATCTAATTAGCATATTATGCTTTTATTATTATAAATGAGAATTTTTTCTATCTCATTACTTCTCAAACCAATTTACACCATCACCAAATGGAAAAATACCACGAAATCTCTGCTAAGACTTCACCATGGATCGACGTTACTTATAAAGAAGTTGCTTGGTTTAATTATCTTGAAGGGACTAACAAAGAAGCCAGAATGGAAAGATTACTGACCAACTGACCCTTTACTTGGATCACACATATTTCCATAAACTATGACTGGAAAACGGTTCAAGCAGATACTTATTACATTCTTTCATCAGAACAATAATTCATAAGCAACATGTAACACAGGCCATCTTTATAAAGTAAGGCCTCTTTTGGATCACTTTATCTCAAAATTTACATCTTTATAGTATATCAAAACAGCAGTTTTTACTCAATGAAACTGATTCCAAGTAGAGGACACATCAGATTGAAGACATATAATTCGGCAAAAATTATAAAATATGGAATTTTAGTAAGGATACTTTGTGAAAGTGAGAGTGACTATATTTGCAACTTCAAGATATACATGGGTGAAAGTTACAACAGACTGTATTACCTGTCTTATGCCCTTTTCTTGATTCTTGGCATCATATTTACCAAGATAATTACTGCAACATTGTGTCTACACCTGAACTATTATTGAAGAACAAAATACTGGTCTGTGGAACAATAAGGGAGACTGAGTTGCCAAAGCTACTAAAAGAAAAGTAGCCAGCCGCATAAGTGAGTTCTGGCTCGAAATAGTCAGCAAGGTTTAAGGTCAGAAATTACATCTTGCACATACCTGTGCTTTCAGAACTATTAATAAGATCCTTGAAAGTTTGGTAAATAAATCTGGATAAAGATCTGGTTATGAGCTAGTCAAACCATAAGCATAGTGGACCCTGTTTAAAAGAAAACTTTGCATGACTCAGAACATACTCCATCACCTCAGAAAATACTGGTTTATTGGGAGACTGAGAAGAGAAAAAGGATGTCCTAATGATCCCCGTCACTTCTTCACCTCGTAGCTTCCGAGCACTCAGCTAATCCTTGTTTAGAATGCTGGGCCAAAACAGGGTTTGGCGCTGTCTGCCGAACTCCAGTGAAAGCAAACACATCTCACCTCGGATTAGACCATTAATACAGACATTACCTCACTTCTCTCCAGGTGATGTAAGATTAATCTCACTTCTGGCAATCTATCATCAGTCTTGTAGGTGTAGTGTACTTAAAGTATAAAAAATGCCATATTACTTACTACCAATGCCTTTTTCAAAATATAGTGGTTCTTTAAGCTGTTGCTAATGGTTTACCTGTTAAAAGTGTTGAGTAAATGAAGAAAAGTTTCTAGCCCTAGCTGGTTTGGCTCAATGGATGGAGCGTTGGCCTGCGGACCGAGGGGTCCCAGGTTCAATTCCGGTCAAGGGCACATGCCCAGGGTTGCGGGCTCAATCCCCAGTGTGGGGCATGCAGGAGGCAGCCAGTCAATTATTCTTATCATTGATGTTTCTATCTGTCTCTCCCTCTCCCTTCCTCTCTGAAATCAATAAAAATATTTTTTTTAAAAAAAGTAAAGTTTCTAATTACATATTTCCTCCTTTAGTCTCTTGCCATTAAAAATAGAAAGCATCCCTAACTGATTTGGCTCAGTAGATAGAGCATCAGCCTGCAGACTGAAAGGTCTCAGGTTCGATTCCAGTCAAGGGCACATGCCCAAGTTGTGGGGTCGATCCCCAGTAGGGGGCGTGCAGGAGGCAGCCATCAATGATTCTCTCTCATTATTAAATGTTTCTATCTCTTTCCTTCCTTCACCTCTAAAATCAATAAAACTATATATTTTTTAAAAAAAATAGAAAGCAGTATAGCATATTTATGTAACGTAAACTCTGATAATTACCTATACTAATAAAAGGGTAATATGTTAATTAGACTGGGAGACCTTCCGGACAAAACCATGGTGGCGGGGCCAAGGCAGAGGTGGTTAGGGGCGATCAGGCCAGCGGGGGCGGGGGGGGGGGCAGTTGGGGGTGAGCAGGCAGTCAGGTGAGTGGTTAGGAGCCAGCAGTCCCGGATTGAGAGAGGGATGTTCCAAATTGGAGAGGGTGCAGGTCGAGCTGAGAGACACCGCCCCCCCCCCCCGCCCAAATTTTGTGCACCAGGCCACTAGTTGATTTATAAAAAGTGGTATATGTGTACGTATTTCTTTTAGTGTGCTGATAAAAGGAATGGAGCTTGGAAATGAGCAAGATGAGAAATAAACCCCATGGAAAAACAGGAAGTTGAACTCGAGTTGCTCCTTTAGCAGTAATTGTGGGGAAGATGGTCAGAGTTGATCCATGACTAGCATTTCTGCTACACTGACCATTAAGTTGCATGGGGGAGGCATCAGGGGGTGGGGAGGCAAGGCAGATGGATTTTGATCTCTCAACTCTCTCTTCCTTCTCAGGAGTTAGAAGCAGCTCTTCACAGAGATGATGCAGAGTTTATTAGTGACCTGATCGCCTGCTTGCTTCAGGGCTGCTATCAACGAAGGGATATCACGTGAGTAATTCTGATCTTAACTAAATTTTTTGCAGAGAAAATCAACCAGTCACCAAGATGTTTCTTGTCTCCTAACAAACCAGTACTGGTCATTAGCCCAAACGACAGAACAGTGTAAACTGAGTATTTACAAATGGATTCCCAAGTCCTATGTTTGGTTCTTTCTGTAGTTGACTTTTTAAAAATGTTTTTACTGGTTTTAGAGAGAGAAGAAGGGAGAGGGGGAGAAAGAGATAAAGAAACATCAAGGTGAGAGAAACATCGATCGGTTGCCTCCTGTATGCATCCTGACCAGGAATTGAACCAGTGACCTCTTGGTTCTTGGGTCTATACTCCACTGCTGAGCCACACCGGCAAGACAACGTTTCTTTTACATCGGTGTTTCTCTCTCTCTAAAATCAATAAAAACATTTTTTTTTTTTTTAGTTGTTTTTGCTGAGCTGGTGTGGCCCGGTGGTTGAGTGTCAACACATGCACCCAGAGATCACCGGTTTGATGCCCGGGTTATGGGCTTGATTCCCAGTAGGGGACATGCAGGAGGCAGCCAATCGATGTTTCTCTCTGATCAATGTTTCTATCTCTCTCTCTCTCCCTTTCTCTCTGTAAAAATCAATGAAAATATTTTGTTTTTAGTTTTCTTTTCTTCTTGAATTTCAGATGTTTTAAAGAAAGGGACACACACACACACACACACACACACACACACACACACACGGCTAAGTGTCTGTCCGACCATTACCTATGTTGCACACTGACCACAAGGGGGCAGACGCTCAACACAGGAGTTGCCATGATGCACACTGGCCATTTAAAAATAAATGGCAACACAGTCCTGGTGCTGACAAACCAACACTCTGTTTCCCCCAAGTGGGACACAGACCCTGCCGCCACCCCGGAGCTACACCCCACCAAATTGAAGCTAATGCTGCCAAGACCCCATGGTGCAAAATGCGGCCTCCAGCCTGTGGGCGCTGGGTAATGACATCACATAGCAATGCCCAGCTTCCTCTCCCTAGTGACTAGCCTTGGAGTTTCTTCAGCCCAGGAACCCGACTTGCTTTATAGCCAGGTGCAAACATTTCACACTTTAACCAAATGTCTGTGAAGCGTTTTCCAGTGCCTCATCTCATTTGATCCTCACAGAAGTCCTGCAGTAGGTAGATAGGAGACTCGGTAGAATCCTATTTTCTTTTTTTTTTTTTTAAATATATATTTTATTGATTTTTTACAGAGAGGAAGAGAGAGGGATAGAGAGTTAGAAACATCGATCAGCTGCCTCTTGCACACCCCCCACTGGGGATGTGCCCGCAACCAAGGTACATGCCCTTGACCGGAACCAAACCCGGGACCCTTGAGTCCGCAGGCCGACGCTCTATCCACTGAGCCAAACCGGTTTCGGCAGAATCCTATTTTCTTTTCATTATCTGGAAAACAGAGATTTAGAAAATTTAGAAACTTGACCTGGCTGAAAAGAAGTAAGAAATGTTGGACCTTGAAAATGACTTCAGGTTTTCTCACTGCGCAGAATATAGTCAAACACTGCTGCAGTTAAATATTTTACCCTTTGTTCTCCCTGCATGATCTACAATAACAACCTGCTTCGTGTTGATATTTACTGCTGTGTTGCTGACAATTACCTGAAAGAGAAGTTGGGGTACTTCACTGGGCTGAAAAAGTTTAGCTAAATCAGAAAGCAGGTCTAATTAAGCAAGTTTATTCTATATCTATAAAAGGCTTAAGTTGACTCGCACATGCATGATACATACAAAGCTATCGCTGGCGCTAGTCGCACGCATGTGTTTCCATCTGTCATTGTCGATTGTGAATTTGGTTGAAACTTCTATTATAGATAAAGGGTGAATAGCGATATTAAAGTATTTCTTCTAATTAATTTCCTTTCGATGTGTACAAATCTGTGCACCAGGACACTAGTAGATTTATATAAGAAGGTATATTTATATACAAGGAGAATGATCGCTTCTTGGCTTTTTGGCTAAGATCAAGTGTGTGTACAAGGAAAATGAATTTTCTTAAATTATAAACTGTCAAGTACCTCGTGGTAAGGTGGTATGGAGATGCCAAGAAAACTGTTAGCAAAAGTGATACAATTGAAACTGAGTAGGATAAAGGTGCTATTGGAAAGGAATATCAAACATGCAATTCTTTGGGACAGGTAGAGGCTTTCAGGCAGATTGTAGGCACAAAGAACAACACTGAACATTTATAGTGTTTGTTGGGTTAGTATGTTTGTGCTTCCATTGCCTCACACTGGAATATGGAAGTTCTCCCTGGCCTGGCCCAGCCTGTCTCCTGCCACATCCTCCAATGAAGCTATCATGCTGGTGAAATGATCTCAATGTCATAGATTCCATATTTTATTTTAGTCTAGGAAAAACATGCCTATTGTTTGAGGTGCTTGGTGTGCATTAGAAATTCTAGAAAGTATGTGGTAGATAAATGAATTTATTACCAAAGAGATAATTGTCTTCTTCATACTCCTCACTACCAAAAAAATACTCCATTTTATTTTCAAATTCATCATTGCCACACTATCAGCTTTTTACCACCAGTTTGAACTGCACTTTGTCCAGCTCCTGCCTCTTGAAGGGGCATCATCAGCTTCACAGGCACTGGAGAGAGAAAGCCAGTCTAAACCACTAAGGTTCAAGCAGTTATGCATATGCCAGTGCCCATGCTATGAATGTGAATGCTGCAATTGAATCAGATTCTGAGAACCTTGATATTTAGAGGGATTACACTGTATTGTGATAAACTAACGCATACACATTTTCCCCGGTTAAGGTGTTTATTGTAAAGAAATCGTTTCTTCTCTCTTTGAAAAAGGAAAATGTTTAATTTATTTTCCTAAGCTCCTTTGCTTTTTGCCAATGAATATTTCCTCTCATTTTTTTCTACTAATATAACTACCATAGATTACAAGTCAACATGGTAGTATGCCTCTATGTTTTTAATTATTTTAGAGAGAGAGAGAGAGGGAAACATTGATTGGCTGCCTCCTGCAAACTCCCTACTGAGGATTGAGCCCACAACCCAGGCATGCGCCCTGACCAGGAATCGAACCGATGACCTTTTGGTACTTGGTATGACACTCAACCAATTGGGCCACACTGGCTAGGGCTGACATATAATTCTTGTAATACATCTTTGCTTAGTGAGAAAAAAATTTTTAAATCAAGCATTGAAGGCTAACCATGTGACAATTAAATACTTTATTAGGTACTTATCAAAATACAGAAAATTGCCAATCAAACTCTAACTGAAAAATTTTAGATTGCTATCAAGCTGCCTTAAATGTTTCCTATTGTATTTCTAAGCCATTTTCAGAATTTAGAATATAGTATTTTATAATATGTCCTAAAATTTATGTATAACAAAATATAAAATTATAGTTGCACATTGGAGTGGATACTTGTATTCTAGAGAAGTTTTTTTCATATTTGCATTTTAACCTGAAATATAATTCATTAGGCTAGGCAGACATTGAGTTTCTTTTTTGTTTGCCATCTAAGTCGTGGATCTAATTTTGAAGTGGCATCCAAACTCTGTAGTCTCTTTATCTGTACAAGCAAAGGTAAGACTGTTGGCCTCAGTTTCACAATCCATACCATTGATTAGTAAACTTTTACCTATTTTACCAGAATGTGCTCTTAGTGGTTTAAAATAAAACAACCTACTCTGTGAGAAACTCTTAACATACTTATTTTCTTTGAAATTTGACAATATAAAGTCCAGATAGATAGTATAATAACATGAGGCTTCAGAGAGGGACTTTCAGACCCTTCCTGTTACTGCCTCTTCATTTTCTGCTTTCCATTTAAGATTTCTCAGCTCTGGAACCACCAGCTCTCTCTCCCCTGCCCCACTCACTCTCTATATTTTATATTAATGTATTTTTGTATCTGGCTAGGCCTCAGACATTCCACAGCTACCTAGAGGACATCATAAACTACCGCTGGGAGCTGGAGGAAGGGAAGCCCAACCCACTGAGAGAAGCCAGTTTCCAAGACCTGCCTCTTCGTACGCGTGTGGAGATCCTACACCGCCTCTGTGATTACCGGCTAGATGCAGATGATGTCTTCGATCTTCTAAAGGTGCTTAACTGGCAAGCCCTTGCCCTAGATCAGCAATTTTCAATCTTTTCATCTCATGGCACACTAAAATTTTGCTGTACACCGAAAAATATATTTTTGTCTGATCTGACCAAAAATAGGTATAATTTTGATAAATTCACATAGAATGGGTATTGTTAGCTGTTGTCATTTTTTTTTTTTTAATGACCTAAGGGGAAAGAGGTCAGTGCCCCTGACTAAATAGTCAGGTATTTCTTGTTTTAAAATTCTTGCAACACCAGTTGAAAATTGCTGCTCTAGAGAAAAAAAAACACCAACATGTTTCCTAAAGTCTGAAATTTGATTTAACGTAATTAAACTATTTATTGAAAGTCAAAGACTTTAACCCGTTTATGCAAGTGAAGTTTGTCCCTTCATGTTTATACACATTATTAAAAAAGTGCTAGCGAAGGAAGGTATAGTTCTTCGCTCCCCCTTATTCTGTTGTTATCTATTTAGAAGTCTGTCTCAGAGTGGGAAGGTGTAGGCTATTGCTTTTCATTCATAGGAAGGTCAACTTCTAATCCTGTTCAGTTAGAAATGATCAAATATATTAATGACTTCTCAGTTCAGCCCTACTCATGTACATGATATAAAAATCATTGTGCAATTTAGCACAGTCTTTACTGAAAACTCAAGGACTTTAATAGCAATGAGAAGGCCAATACTGGTCAGACCCTGGGGTAAAGTGGATACTGTAGCTTATGATAGATCTACAATAGAGGATCATGTGAGACAGTTTTCATATAGCAGATTCTGCTCTGTTGTAATTGTCTTTTCTTTTATGGATGCACACATAAAACAAGTCAAGCCAATGCTAGAGGCCCGATGCACAAAATTCGTGCAAGAGTGGGCCTTCCTTCCCCCAGCTGCCGGGACCCAGGCTTCCCTCCAGCCGCTGGCACCTGGGACCTGGGCTTCCCTCTGGCCACCGGCACCCGGGACCTGGGCTCTCCTCTGGCCGCCGGCACCCTAGACCCTGCCCACCTGCTGCAGCCCACCCATTGGTGGTCTGGGCCTAACCTCTGCAGGGTGATCATGGGGCAATGGCCGGGCCCCCGACCAATTGCATAGCACCGACCTTGGCTGGCCTGGCGCCAGTGAGTGTCATAACATGGACCCGGATGATCATTCTACTGTTCGGTCATTTGGTCGATTTGCGTATTATTATGCTTTTATTATATAGAACTAGAGGCCCGGTGCACAAAATTTATGCACGGGGGGTGTCCCTCAGCCCAGCCTGCACCCTCTACAATCTGGGACCCCTCGAGGGAGGTCCGACTGCCCTCTCACAATCCAGGACTGCTGGCTCCCAAATGCTCGCCTGCCTGACTTCCTGATTGCCCCTAACCACTTCTGCCTGCCAGCCTGATCACCCTCTAACCACTCCCCTGACAGCCTGATTAATCCCTAACTGTTCCCCTGCCAGCTTGATTGCCCCTAACTGCCCTCTCCTGCTGGCTTGATCGCCCCCAACTGCCCTCCCTTGTAGGCCTGGTCCCTCCCAACTGCCCTCCCCTGCTGGCCATCTTGTGGCGGCCATCTTGTGTCTACATGGGGGCAGCCATCTTTGACCACATGGGTGCAGCCATCTTGTATGTTGGAGTGATGGTCAATTTGCATATTACTCTTTTATTAGATAGGATAGGATAGGATGTTCATCAAATTCCTTTTGATTTCTTTTTTCTAGGTGAAATGGGAGCAATGATGGGGATGGCAAGCATTTTATATCTCTTTCATATGCCCTGATTGAATATTATTTAGGTACTTGGGCATTTTTAAATAATAAGGTATATCTGAGTATAAATTTGGAATCCTCATTTTAGTTTTCTCCTCTTTTGTTCCCCATGTCCCCAAATCTCTTTTTCCTGTTCTTGAAACTAGGGCCTAGATGCAGACAGTCTCCGCGTGGAGCCATTAGGTGAAGATAATTCTGGGGCACTATATTGGTATTTCTATGGAACTCGAATGTACAAGGAGGACCCAATACAAGGAAAATCCAACAGAGAACTCTCTTTGAGCAGGTACATTGTTTAAGATCAGAACTGTGGTAGTTACTGTACAGAAATGTCGTTAAAACTAAATGCATCAGCAGCACTATTTTTTTTTCCTTATGAAGGACCTAATTATGACAGCACACCTGCAAAGAGATGGAAAGGGAGTTGTTTCATACAGAAATAAAAGAGGAAGTAAACTGTAGCCAGTAATAGCAAGTGGTTAAAGGTACTATTTTGCTGTGAGGTTTCTGAGGAGCACCACTTCCCTTATCAGAGACTATTCTATACAGCAGCTTCTTAGCAGTACAGTCATTTCACTGCCATTGTTTTCCTCCATTGTACTCAGTGTCTGAACCATAGCCTTACTAACTGCTCTTAAATGAGGAAGAATCCTTTACATAGCATCCTGTAATGATGCTACCATCTTGTTTTATGTAGGTTTTCTTATTGCTGGGAGCATTGCTCACTATTAGGAAAGTGTTAGGTCTTACTCGGATTTTAATATTGTAAAATGTCAGTTTTCCTTGGTTCAACATTCTAATAATAGAAGATAGAATGTTACCCTTTCCCAGTGATAGCTATATTTAATCCATTTCAGTAGCCTCATGGCTAGGAAAGCTGTACTTTTAATACATCAGTACTATGACAAAACATTTCTATTTAATATGCTGTTTCTTAGGGAAAGTGAAGGACAAAAAAATGGCTTAGGCATTCTTGGGAAAACAGGAAAAAGAAGAGGAAGACCCCCCAAACGGAAGAAACTACAGGAGGAGATTATAGTGAGGTAAGACAATCTTGTTAGTCCTTGATGGTTATAGATCCTCTTGCTGAAAGGAACCTATTTTCACTTGTTCCTCATGCCATGGGAAGGACATGGGACCTAGATTATGAAGACCTGGATCAGAATCCTCATGAAATTACAAGTGTGTACTAGAAAATCAGGAAGCCCTAGCTTCATGACCTCTAGCAAGTTACCTATTCTCTCTCTGAGCCTATTGTTTTATTGGACAGTGGACATACTAATAAGATGATTAATGAAATAGACAAAGTGACAGTGTAACAGATTAAAAACCATGCTCACTCAGTATGTATTAACTTCTAAAAAATTTGTTGGGTCACACATTTTTATAGGAACATGGAGCAAGTTAATTCTGTGATTATGTTGATTAATAATCAGCATTTTAATAGACTTATATCTTATACTGGTAGCCTATCGCATGCAGTAGGCTGCTCGCCGCTTCCGTGGGCCCGGCGGGAACCACAGCGCGCCTCCCGGAGTCATGTGTCTTCCATGGGAGCCGGGAGGGAGCTGCGCCGCTTCCGCGGGCCCGGCCGCCTTCTCCTCTCCGGCCTGTGCTCGGCCGGGGGAGCTGCGGGCAGGCCCCGTCTCCAGCGAGGCTGAGGGGGCTGGGCGCCACCATCTTGTGGCAGAGTGATGGTTAATTTGCATATTACCTTTTTATTAAATAGGCTAAGTTTAGGGGTTAGTTCTTTACCATTAGGGAGATTTTAGTAGCAAACATGCTTTGTTTGGTTTAGAATTCAATTTCCTAAAATAAAGAAAAGGCAAGTTATTAAACATGTTTTAGCCCTTTGCATTCTCTTGCTTTTTTCTCGATTCCTTTATTCTAATGCTAACCGTGTCGAGTCACACTCGACATCCGAGTGCAAAAGGTTAAAGTATTTTATATTTAATTTTAGCAAAGAAAAAGAGATTCTGTTACATTTGGGAATTTTTATTTATATGTCATTATCTTTTAGGAAATTGCAGCATGTGAATCTTAGTGAAGGGTTTTCAGAATCTGACCTACATTATGTAAATATACTTAAGGATCATATCTGTTATTATACACCTGTGGGAGTTAGGTCGTATTCTTAAAAACCAATGACAGGTCAATCTGCTCCTTCCCTCTAATTTTAGCACTACTGAATAATCTAAATGCTTGAAGTAAGCCAGATTTTTTACTGTGTTATTTATTAACCACTAAAAAGTATTTTTAGGAATCAGATTATGAATAAACCTATCAGAATTTGATTTGATTTTACATTTAAGAATCAGTATTCTGCTTAACTTTCCAGAAATTAGACCACAGATTGCAGCTTTCCTTCTACAGTGTTTCTGAGAAATGTCCTATAATTATGTTCTGTACACACAACATCTGTTTCTGGATTTTGTTAGCAATCTATATCTCCTTAAGTATTCAAAAAGCTGCTTCATATCTATCTCCATTTCAGTATAAGTGAAATTAAAGTACCTTAGTGTTAAGAATACAGTAAGCCCTCAATTTTGTGCACCTCAATTTAATGGACTTCAGATTTAATGGACAAAATTTCCAATCTGTATGTCATATGTGAAAATTAACACCTTGTTAATTTTAAAATGCTTTTAACCAAGACTTGCTACAGGTTATTTTTGTTGTTAATTCACTAGGTTTTTTTGTGTGTGCTTTTTTAATTGATTTCACAGAGAAGCAGGGAGAGGGGGAGAAAGAGATAGAAACTTCAATGAGAGAGAATCATCAATTGGCTGTGTCCTACATGCCCTTCACTGGGAATACAACCCGAAATCTGGGCATGTGCCCTGGCTTGGAATTGGACTGTGACTCCTGTTTCACAGGTCGAGACTTAATCACTGAGCCAGTGTTTCACTGTTATTTTTAACAGATTTTCACGAATAGGCCATATTTTGAAGGAAAAAAAAAAAACACTTTAGTAATTTTGCCAACATAAATATTACATATCTACAACTATAATCTACATTTAAATCCAAGAGTCACTTCTTATAAACAATGTTCAGCAAATGAATAGCACGTGGTCACACCACATCTCGCGGGTAATTGGTTCTCTTGTCACTTGGTGTGACTTTCTGCAGCAGTTTCCACTTGTACCATAGATGTTCCCACATGCGCTAAGCCATTCCCCAGCCCTGTGCATTTGTTTACTTGCAGAGACTGGTGAATACAGCATTTACTGGATTGCTTCCTTATAAATTTAAAATTACAATAATACATATAGAAAACTGTGAAATTAAACTTTTCATACATAGTTAATTTTAATTATACAGATGTGTCTACATTAGTTAAAACAGGTAAACTAATTTGTCAATTTTTAACATACACATTCAGAAAACCTACTTTATTATATAACGGACTTTTGGCTTTAATGAACAGTCTTCACCCAAATTAGTCCATTATATTGAGTTTTTTACTGTTTAGAATCTTTTATCAAGCATACATAGACTTGTGCCTCTAATGGTGATTTTATTCTTGATAGCTCTGTATTTAAATATTTTTATATGAAGTAAAATTTTAAATTCAGTTCCTCAGTCACATCAGCCACAGCACATTTCAAGTGCTCAATGGCCACATGTGGTTCATGGCTACCAGATTGACAGCAACAATATAGCACATTTTCATTCTCACAGAAAGTTCTGTGGAATAATATGTCTGGTATGATTCAGGGCACAAGTAATTATGATCCTTAACACTCATGCTGAGCATTTTTGTATTTTATTTAATGCCCATCATCCCTGTAAGGTCAGCATTATTAATAACTCCATTTTATAGAAACATTAATTAACTTTTACAAGGTCATTGATTAGTGGCAAGCCTTGTTCTTAACCTATATTCTTAACCTCTACCTTATATGAGGCAAAAAAAAGAGGTTTACAGTTGTTAATACGTGAAACAAAGTTAATTCTTATATTATTATTTATTAGTTATTTATTTGTATTACAGCTGCAAACCTATTTTTGCCCGTCCTTGTATGCCTTATCTTCAGTGTAGCTCTGAGTAAAGGGAGGATAACAGTGGAATGTTTATACTTTTTTTTCTTGGTATTTAACTGTTAACACTCCTCTATTTGATATTTTTTGATGTTTTAAAAGTTAATATTTTCCTGTGATTGATGTTACCATAACAATTGGTTCCTATGTCAGTTTTTTTCCTCTATTCCAATACATTTCCATCTTAGTATTCATTTTTTCAGTAGTCATTTTTTATAACCTTACCCTCTTGATACACACACACTCACACACACACACACACACACACACTCTCTCTCTCTCTCTCTCACACTCACACACACACTCATATTTAGTTGGATCTACCTGATAGGGAAAATAACAGTTTTGAACATGTCTGTGTTTTAATTGTTAATCTCTTTTTCAGTGAGAAGCAGGACAAAAATTCCATGGTATCTGAGCCACAGACAAGAAATGGTAATGACCTCTGCTGGAGTTTTTAGAAGGGATTAAGTAAAGGCAATTGATTTGTATTATGATGGGGATTCTCGTTTTCCAGAGTCATACACCGAAGTTAAGATTGTTGCAGTGCCATCTAACTAGCCTTGTTGCCCTTCAGTTCTCTCTTCCTTGTCCTTTATTCTGTGCCCGTCTCTCCTGAAGGATAACTTTTTATCAGGAGTAGTTCTTTTCACTTTTGCCCTATTACCTGGCCTCAGTGTAATATCTACCCAAACATTTAGATGAATGAGCAACTTCTGAAAGAGCAAGCAATCTTTTTAATGTAAAATGCTTTATTACATAAGAGAGTATACTGGTTTCCTATTGAGATTTCAATTTTGTAATCCAAATCACATAATTTGGAGAATATAAGTTTAGTAGTAGTATCTCAATGTCTGTGAACTGGGGAAGACTGCAAAAGGTCAAATCAAAACTATTTGCACAGAAAAAAATATACATTTAAGCATTTCTACTATATTCACATCTACCCTATGAAGGTCACAAAAGTTATATTATTTTTAGTCAGTATTCACTTTTAGCTGTAAACAGTGATAGTAACAGGAAAATCAAAAGTATACATTATCAACCTTCAAATTAAAAAGGAATAGGTCTTTTTTGCTGATTCCCTGGTTTTGTTCATGAGCCAGAGTAAAAACAAAAGTGAGAGTAAGTAGGAAAAGAGGATTTGTTTAATGAACCCATCCCTTTCTTTTTGGGGTCCCAAGGGCCAGGTCAAGGCACTTGGTGGCTCCTGTGCCAAACAGAAGAAGAATGGAGACAGGTCACTGAGAGTTTTCGAGAGAGGACCTCCCTTCGAGAACGGCAGCTCTACAAGCTCCTCAGCGAGGATTTCCTACCTGAGATCTGCAACATGATTGCCCAGAAGGTATGCAAAGGGAGTATTCCTCCCTTCTGGATTAGTTATAAAGCTTCATTGTTTAAGGATTATTCATTAGAGCTTTTAACCCTTTGCACTTGCTTGCTTTTTTCTTGATTCCTTTATTCTACTCGGGATTTAATTTTTAAATACCCCAGATTTTACAAAGCACGGCAGTAGAATAAAAAACTGGAGTTTCTTTTCATACAAACTTATTTATTTGGATTTTTTTATATTTGAAATTAGTGATACATTCAATACAATTCAACATACGAGCTGCTACCGATGCTAACCGTGTCGAGTCACACTCGACATCCGAGTGCAAAAGGTTAATACATTCCACTGTCTCCTGGATGTGGTGTGACCTTTCTCCTTTCTCCTTTCTCCTCTGGAGTATTGTAATGGGACCTCATGTCACTCATGGGCCTTGACTGTGGGCCACATAATTTAATTCTCCTTATCCAAGAAGTCCTCCATCCCCACCCCTTACCTCATTACTTAGAGTGGCTTTTCACAATCAGGAAACATTCCCTGAACCCTCAGATGTGTCTCATAACACCCTGTGCATAATTCTATATGTATGCATTTTTTCCCCATCATCAGCTTGTTATCTGTTTCCCACCATAAGCAGCAAGCTCTAACAGGTATTTGTCTTTGTATGGCCAGTGCCAGCTCTTTCCCCAGCTCCATCTGAGCTGTGTGCCCTCTCCTCCAACTTCAAGGCAAGTTGTAGTTTCATAAACCATGCAGCCTGTGTTTTCATGTATGCATCCTAATTTGTGACTTTTGCAAACATCTTTTCCCCTCTACTTCCCTACCCATTCAAATACTGTCTCCCCAAAACTCCACTTAAAAGTCATTATTTTCTTGAGCTGTCCATTGCTCCCAGTCTTAGGATTGTCCTCCCTAACATGTTCATTCATCCCTTACTTAATTCCATTGTGAATTTAAGCTTCTTTAGATTAGGGACTATGTCCTACTCATCATTTCAACCCAACAGCACCTAATGTAATGTCTTTCCATGGTGGGGGGTCAGTAATAATTTACTTTGCTTGTTTCATTGCCATAATTCTAATACATGTTAATAGAAGACAGAAAAAATTTGACAACCTGCCAATAAAATATGAAAATATTTATAATTTACTAGGGCCCAGTGCAGGAATTCATGCACCTTAAAAGGAACTGTGGGCTGCGAGGCTGTGGTGGGCACAGGGGTGGGTCTCAGCCCGTCCTCCGCACTCCCGCCGCCTTCACTCCCACGCACTGACAATGCCATCTCCGCTTGCACCCACTGACGGCGCAGAGCAATTGGGGCCAGCGCCAGCAGCGGGTGCAAGCGGCAGCAGGGGGCAGTGGAGAAGCCCTCAGGGATGACCAGGGCCAAAAGCTGCCACTCGCATCCGCTGGCGGCACCAAGCAATCAGGACCGGTACCAGGTGCCGGCAGCAGCTGTGGGTGCAAGCGGGGCAGGCACTGGCAGTGGGTGCAAGCGGCGGCAGCAGGTGCAAGAGGCGGCTGCTAGCTCCAATCGCCCTTCAGGAGCAGGAGGAGGTGAAGCCCTGAGGGTCGATCGGGGCTGGCAGCCACTGCTTGCACCCACTGATGGTGCCAAGCAATTGAGGCTGGTGCTGGCAGCGGGTGCAAGCACTGGGCGGGTCCACGGCACATGGGAGCAAAGAATGTTCAGTAACTCTCAGGGCCTGCCTGACAGGTTGAACCGGGCTGAGGTAGGGAGGTGGGAATTGAGAAAAGAAAGACAGGACAGCGGGATCGGGAGGACTATGAGTCATCGAGAGACTGTAGTGCGTTTATTAACTGTGTAATGCCTTTTATACACAAATACTGAATAGGAGGTCTGTGAAGAGGAATGTATTCTTTGTTCCTCTTAATCTCTAAGGGAGAGACAGAGCAGAAGGACAAATTCTCGGTACAGCAAATCAGGCAGATTCTTAGTATAGTAAATTTCAGTAAATAGTTACAGACTTCTTGGTAAGCCATAAATGGTTGCTCTCGTTCTACTGATAACTACCATCCAAACAAGTGTGGGAAAACTGTGTGGGTAGGGGGCCAAGCTTTGCTAGCCCCTTCAGGTGCAAGGACCGTGTCAGCTTACACCCGGTCTCCAACAAGTAACCACCAGAGGCTTCCCCTGATGACAGCGACCGGCGCCCCGCCTTGGTCTGGCGTCCCCGCTCACCTGCTGCTGATGCCCACCTTGTTCCGTGTGTGCCCCCTGGTGGTCAGCACACATCATAGCTACCGGTTGTTCTGTTGTTCCACCGTTTGGTCTGTTTGCATATTAGGGTTTTATATATATAGATTGCTGCAGTATCTCCAAGAAAGTACAAAATGACAAGTATATTACTTAATTTGTTGTGAATTTAATGCTATTTCTAACCCTAAAGCAGATTGATGCTCTGGGGAAAATTCCATAAAGTTGCCTTTTGCTAATAACAGGAACTAATAGTTTCTCAAGATTTGCAATCTTATGGGTAAACAAACGAATATGCATTTCACTGTCAATATACCTAATTCCATATACTATCATTACACTTGGTTTTTGTGATCTACAACTCACTCTGACAATTGTTTCAGGAACTGAAATACATAGTCTTAATTTCCTTAAAATAGCTATAATGCCGTGACAGTTTTATAACTTTATATCACCTTGAATGTGACTTTATTGATAATGGCTAATGGTGGTACATTAAATCATCTATAAGTCATATACCAATTAGCTTTTATAATTTCTGCTTTTTTACTGCAATATTCAACCTAAGATTTTTGGGAGGATAATCTCCAAACATTTCAAAAATGGAGAAGGAAATGTGGTACTCTGTTTATTCAAATGTAAATATTTTAGATCCCTGTTCCTGATAAAATTAATCAAACATCACTCTCTTCATTCAGTAATGTAAATGTTATCTTTAATACCAACACATAAAAACTATCTCTTCATCAAAAAATAACACATTGTAAACCATCCAGTTTAAGCCTAAATTTGTAATACTGTCTTATACGTCTTGTATAGTATGATATAACAAAAAGAAGAGTAAGAGACAAAAATCTTTAAATGTCTTGCCTGGACGAATATAAATCTACTTATAAAGTCTGTTAATTAGAACTTACTGATAATACTGGGTAACTAGACTTCTTGCATCACAATCACCTGGCATGCTTATAAAAAGACCAGATACCTGCCAGTGTACCATTACCAATCCCCATCAGAATTATTAGAGGTAATTCTTATGCATAGTTAAGTTTAAAAACCACTCAAAATCCACTTACAGTAGCAATAAAACCAATTTTGTTGTGAACCTAATTACAGTTATACATAGCAGTAGGGGGGGGGGACTACAAAATGATTAGTAGATAGGATATTTTTTTAAGTTTTATGTAAATAAAACTTTAAGACCTCTTTATTTCGGAATGGAAAGAGTAATTTTACATGTCAGCATTCACCAATATAAACTGAGATTTATTGTATCCTTAGCCAAATCCTGGCATAGTAAACATTTTTTTTTTCAAAGTAACAGGTGAATGTAAATATTGTAAGGCAGGAGCATGGGTATGTCCTGCCCTGCCATGTATCCTCCTATCTAATAAAAGAGTAATATGCAAATTGACCAGCACTCCAACACACAAGATGGCTGCCCCCATGTAGCCACAAGATGGCCTGCAAGGGAGGGCAGTTGGGAGGGACCAGGCCTGCAAGGGAGGGCAGTTGGGGGTGATTAAGCCTGCAGGGGAGGGCAGTTAGGGGTGACCAGGCTGGCAGAGGAGGGAAGTTGCAGGGAAGGGCAGTTGTGGGGGACCCAGGCCTGCAGGGGAGCAGTTAGGCATCAATCAGTCTGGCAGGGGATTGGTTAGGGGATGATCAGGCTGGGCAGAAGTGGTTAGGGGCAATCAGGAAGGCAGGCAGGCGAGCAGTTGGGAGCCAGCAGTCCTGGATTGTGAGAGGGATGTCCGACTGCCTGTTTAGGCCCGGTAGGATCGGGCCTAGACGGGCAGTCAGACATCCCTTGAGGGGTTCCAGATTGGAGAGGGTGCAAGCTGGGCTGAGGGACACACCCTCCCGTGCATGAATTTCATGCACCGGGCCTCTAGTTATCACATAAATCAGCACATTAGAAGCATTCTCAAGGAGCCTTGATTTCCTAGACCAGCTGTCATAAATTATTTACTCCAGGCAGTACAGATGTATCAGCTCTTCACAATCTTTGTTCAACTTTGGCATTCAGCAGTTGAGTTTCATGTTCATCAATGGTTAATTGTAATATTTTTACCACCCTTTGTTTTCCATTGCACTTTTTATTGAATTTATGCTATTAAATATTAGGAAACCAATAAAATGAGCATAAAAATGTCTGTAAAATTTCTATTAAGAAATCATTCAAGATGAGTTGCTTCTAAAAAGTTGAGTGTCAAAGTAGGGTAAGGTTTCTATATCTGGATTGCAAGTGTCCATAACATTTCACTTAAAACATAAATTAATAACTGGAAGAACAGATAAAGGTTTAAGGGGGTTATATGAAAGAATCATAGAAAACCCTTCTTGATGGGGCCCTGCATCAACTGATTGGTGAATGGCAATACATTTATACATTAAGTGCTTGCAGTACATATATTTTTAAAATTCCTTCCTTTGATCAACTATGTTAAACTACCACTAATTGTATTGGCCAAAAGGGACTTATTATTATAATAAAAAATGCTTATGATTCAAATGTGAAATTGAAACATATATCAGCAAAACAGAATATGATGCTCACAAATAGACATCATTGATTATTAAAGTACTGGAGGCCCGGTGCACAGGTTTGTGCACTGGTGGAGGCCCTCAGCCTGGCCTGCAGGGATCGGGCCAAAACCTGCTCTCCAACATCCCCCGAGGGTTCCCAGGTTGCGAGAGGGCGCAGGCCAGGCTGAGGGACCCCACTGGTATACGATTGGGGCCTGGGAGGGCTCCAGGGCGTGTCTGGCCCGTCTCGCTCATTCCCAATCATCCAGACCCCAGCAGCAAGCTAACCTACCAGTCGAAGTGTCTGCCCCTTGGTGGTCAGTGCACGTCATCTCGACTGGTAGAACCGTCGGACACTTAGCATATTAGGCTTTTATTATGTAGGATAGTGTGTAAAGGAGGTACATGGAACAAGTGGGGCAGTGGACAAAGGATTATTGTAGAATAGTGGAAGTCATAAGCATTTCATTTAAACTTTGAATTATGGTGCTACACTCTTCTAGATATCCCTTTGGATAAATTACTTGATATCTCTGAGTTTCAAATTTCTTATTAGTAAAATGTAGTTATATAACTTTACAGAAGTTTTTGTGCAAATAAAACAAAAGGACCTATAGTGTAGATAGCTAGCATAGTACTTAACAATCAATAGGCTCTTGGTCTCTTTCATTGTTTATGGTGATGGATAACTGATGGGAAATTTTGGTAGAAAACTAAATCCACATTTCTTAACCAAATAAATGCAGATCAGAAGAGAGATAAAGCAGATGGGAAGTATTTTTTGCTAATGTTATAGACAGTGATATTTAGACGACTTATGAAGATTAGGTCTTTAACAAATAAATTGACTAAGGGTATATATAATGCACACAAAAGGTGATAGCAAAATACATAGGGAGCCCTGACCAGGTTACTCAGTTGGTTGGAGCGTTGTCCTGTATACCAAAAAGTGTGGGTTCGATTCCCAGTCAAGGCATTATACCTAGGTTGCAGTTTCGATCCCCAGTTGAGTCGTATATAAGAAGCAACCGATCAGTGTTTCTCTCACATCATCAGTGTTTCTCTGTTTCCCTCTCTCTCAAATCAATAAACATATCTTTGGTAAGGGTTTAAAAAAAAATAGTTTATAGAAAAAACCAGTTCACCTTCTCTTGTTAGTAACTTTTATCTAATTTGGCATCAAACTGGCATTGGCTCTGTTGCTACTATCATGGTAAACTAGCAAAATGCCTTTGAAAGAGAGTTCCATGGTAGGTTTTTACCTGTACATAAAGTTCAAGAGTTCTTCCTATCAAGGTCTTGAAGCCTATAAAGGAGCTGCTCATAGGCATAGTTAAAGAAACTGCTAGGGTAATTTCTGTTGGCAGTTGGGATTGCACTTACTGAGGCGACATAGTCATTCTCCTAACAGAAAAGCTTTGTAAAGCTTCCATCTCATTAAATCTGCTGCCACTGTTTGCATTGTGTTTAAGTTGTATAAACCACCCGTTACTGTCACTGCGTTTATTCTCTCCTGTTCTTTTGCCTTGTTAATTACTTCAGGTCTCAAGATTTTCAATTAAGCCGAAACCGGTTTGGCTCAGTGGATAGAGCGTCAGCCTGCGGACTGAAGGGTCCCAGGTTCAATTCCGGTCAAGGGCATGTACCTTGGTTGCGGGCACATCCCCAGTGGGGGGTGTGCAAGAGGCAGCTGATCGATGTTTCTCTCTCATCGATGTTTCTAACTCTCTATCCCTCTCTCTTCCTCTCTGTAAAAAAAAAAAAAAAAATCAATAAAAAAAAAAGATTTTCAATTAAGTGGTGCTAAAAGCAAACCTGGATAATACTGATAATGAAATTACTGATTTTTGTTTTAGTAAGGGCCTGGCTTATCACCTCTTACTAATATAACAGTGACACTGTGGGGCTCATCCCACAGAAATTCCAAAACTTATGTTCGCCTTCAGAATAATCACCTTGCTTCTAAGTTCTCAAAACTCCTTTGAAATTCTCTGTAGCAGTCACTCTCAAGCCTCTTCAGTTTTCTCCAAGTTCTAATTTTCTCAACGAGCTCTCTGATTCCTAGTCCAAGTCTTTTCCTCACACTGTCTTATTCCTGTGGTTCCAAGCCCGCACAGCTGCTTCTCAGTACTACCACTGAGCTGCTGCCTCAAAGGGGCGGTCTGCCCTCAGCTGTGCATAATGCCCTCTTCAGAGCCAGTCCTGCTAGCTAAAGATGATATAACATGACTTTCCCATCTTAATTTGAAAGAAAACACTTTTTTAAATGTTTTAACAGTTAAGGGAGTTTCTTGCCCATGATAAACATTGACAAAGGAGGCACTTGATATCTGGGGTTTTGTTGTTTTAAGAGAATAAACTGGTTTGGTATCTGGAGTTGAATGGTCTTTTTTACTGACTGCCCTAAAGATACTATTCGTTCTCATCTTAGTAAATCCATCTTGGGTGCCTTAAAGGCCACTCTTCTACTGGCAGCAGCAGCAGTAGCTGAGAACACCCAAAACTATCTTTTCCTCACTCCAGCCTTAGGGAAAACGTCCACAGCACACAAAGGCAGAGTTACAACTTAGGTGGGTGTCTGACCACCTGTCCGTGAAGTCCATCAAGCAGGAGTGAGTGTATGTGAGAGTGGAGAGAAGGAATTTTAAGTGTTCACGAGTATTGTTCCAGCTTATATTCCCTTTTATTCTGAACGCTTCATTTACCTTTACCTCATTTTTTAAAATTTCAAACTTTTATGGAGCATTCTTGATTTTTTAAAAAGTATATTTTATTGATATTTTAGAGAGGGGAAGGGAGAAAGAGAGAAACATTGATGTGAGAAACATCAATCAGATCAAACCCACAATCCAGGCATGCGCCCTGACCAGGAATCAAACCCACCACCCTTCTGGTGTACAGGATGGTGCTCCAACCAACCGAGCCACACTGGCCAGGACTGGGATATTCTTATGCATAAGATACATTTCTAGAAAGAGAAGGACTTAAGAAATAAGACATGAGGTCAGACTCTTGGGTCTTAATAATTTCCTGGCATAAGCACATCCATATTTAATGTAGATGAGAATTAAAATAGATATGTGTGTAATAGAAATTTATGAATACAAAGTTGGAAAAATCAATGCTGGGCAAAGAAGGGAGCATTGGGGCAGGCAGAACTGTTTCTCCTGCAACTTTTAGGTGGCTAATATTTTAATGAAGGACAGTGGGGGTAGAGGAATAATATAAACAAAAGCACAGAGGCAGGATAGTATGTAATATGGCCAAAGAACAGTGTCTGGCATGTAAGATATGTTGTAATATACAATGGGAGCAAAGGTTGGAACAATCAGATTTTTGGAGTCCCCTATCATGCTTATATCTTCAATGGTCAGGCAGTAGGAAGGTTTGTTATCTCATTAGATCTTTGTTTTGAGAAGATACCTCTCGGGTCACACCATGATGAACAATTTTGTAAGGGAGAACTGGAAGGTGAGAAATCAGCTACTGAGAAATACTTCTAGCAGCAAAAAGGAGTAGACTCCCTGCTGTATGTTTGGAAAGAGAAGATGAAAAAACTCTGAGCGGAAGTTTCATTAGAGGTAGTTATGAGAGTCAAGTTGCAAGAGATTGAGTAGTTTGTAAAATATTAATTCTTATTATCATTTGTTTGTTTTGAGACATGATGAAAACAAAGATCATAAAAAAAATAAAAGTAAGCAGGGTTGGGAAGAGCTTATGATAGGTTCCTGTTTGGGGGATTTTTTTAGTTAGAGATGCAGCATGGACGTGAATAAGAGAAATGGATGTAGCTGACTCTCTGAGAAGACAAAATACCTTCAAGACAGGTCTCACCATGGAGTAGAGCTGCTCCCTTCTATCCTAAGTTAAAGAGACAAACTATTGAGGGGGCAGAAAATTGTTAGGAGTTTATGTTAAATGCTTCTCTGTCTCTGAAGACAGGTGAATATCAAGTGCAAGTTAAGACAGAATGTTTGATGAAGAGAGAGAGTTTGGAACAACAACTATGTTTAATGAAAGGGTTTTCCAAGCAGCATTCAGGAGACAACTATGTTTCGGTATTTTCATTTTGTAATATGGTTTAGAGTAGTTAAATGACTTTACCTAGCATCACACTTGTAGGAAGGGACAAAATTGATGTTTTTATTTACTGAGATTTAAAAATTGGCAAGGTGGGAGTAGAATGAGGCCTAAGAAACTTCAATCCCAGATAAAGATATATTTGACGAAGGAGATCAAATAGTGAAAAGGAAGGAGGACTATAGGAATAAGGAGGAAGCGGTGCAAGTGTCCAAAGAGCGATGTCTCCTTACACACTTCTCATTCTGCCCACATCTCCAAGACCACCATCAGTTCACTCATTTCTTTCCCCTAAGGTTCTTCTCCTTTGTCTGCTAATCTATCTCTCAAGTTAGACTAAGGGTTGGCCACTTCTCATGTTCTGTCTACTTTTTAATCATTTATCTCTCCTTTTAGCATAATGTTTCATGGACTATTTAAACAGTTCAGTGGTTATAGAAACTTGTACCTTAGGAGACAGTAGGTTACTTCAGACCCTGTCTTTGGCTGGCCTATTACATTATGGGGGCTTCTTACTGCCTTGACAGTAATGTTTTCATGACTCTAAAATTGAAGTGTGACAACATGATAGAATATTACAGAGATCTTGTCATTAAGTACATTCTACCTTGAGCCCTGAAAGGGAAAAAAAATGTATAAGCTTTTATGTACTTCAGTGTATTTGGATTTATCCTTCACCCTTTGTTTTATTTTCCTAGCTCAAAGATATGTTCTTGCTAGGAGTTAAATTGCCCAACATTTAACTAGCTTTGAGTCAGCAATTCTATGACTGACTTAGCCATAGTACTCAAATGGTTTTCTAGCTCATTTTGCCTTCCTGGGTCCTCTCCACTGCCTTTATTAACTTGACACTTCCTTGAAAGTTCTCTTTCCTATTTTCTGTTCACTGCCCTGGTTTGTGTCCAAATGTCTTCATTTACATTTTATATTGCTTGGTATTACAGACTAATAGCTTCTACATTACTGCAAGCAAAATCTTAACTTCAAATGCTAAAATTTCTTTTAGTTTTTCTTGGCAGTGGGTTGCTTTGTTTTGTTTCATTTTTGAATGTTGCCCTTTAGTTTTAGATACAAGTAACCATGGTATTATAAGCAATTCTGAATATCTATTATGGTACCAAATGTATTGGAGAAAGCTTAATTGTGGCATGAGTTTTGTGCTTCTGTTTAAACAGCAGGAAACTGTTCAGGCCTTTAAAGCCTTACAGGCTGGCTTTATGACCTATATTGGTCACCCAGGAGTCCAATCTTATTGCCTTAAAAAGTCTTTTTAATTTTGACTTCTGGAGAAAATATCAGTAATGGGAAACTTGCTGAACTCTAGGGTTAGTTCTACAAGGGTATTTTTGTCAGGAAACTCTGGACATTGCTGTTGCTAGGGACTCCTTGTTGTGGTCTAGTCTCAAGTGTGCTACTAAAGTTGGCAAGGTTTGCCAGGGAGTCCGATAACCTGCCCTTGGGAATAGGGAGCTCAGAAGGAGAGTCCTGGGCACCACTTAACCAGAGATTCTATTTATAATTCTTCAGCGGATTGCTAAGTGGTGCTTGTAATTAGCTTCTCATTAAAATCCCTTTGCCCTAACCCAGTGGTCGGCAAACTCATTACTCAACAGAGCCAAATATCAACAGTACAACGATTGAAATTTCTTTTGAGAGCCAAATTTTTTAAACTTTAACTTCTGCTAACACCACTTCTTCAAAATAGACTCGCCTAGGCCGTGGTATTTAGTGGAAGAGCCACACTCAAGGGGCCAAAGAGCCGCATGTGGCTCGCGAGCCGCAGTTTGCCAACCACGGCCCTAACCGGTTTGGCTAAGTGGATAGAGCATTGGCCTGCAGATTGAAGGGTCCCAGGTTCGATTCCAGTCAAGGGCACGTGCCTTGGTTGCGGGCACCTTCCCCAGTAGGGGGTATGCAGGAGGCAGCTGATCGATGTTTTTCTCTCATCGATGTTTCTAACTCTCTATCCCTATCCCTTCCTCTCTGTAAAAAATCAATAAAATATACTTTTTAAAAAATCCCTTTAAGCACAACCCTCACCCCATTTGCAAATGACCCCTTTTTAAACTATTCAGTTTTGGTTTTGTCCATTAATTGTACTTGTTTTTAAAATATTAAAGTTAATAATTTTTTAATTTTATTAAATTTATCGGGCTATGTAAAGTTTAAACTATTAAATGTCTAAAGTTTAGAGCACTACCAAAGTATCTTCAGGAAGTGAGTCCTGTCCTTTAGTGATGTTTTCATTAGCATTTGCTTTACTTTAGGGTAGTGTACTGTTGAAAATCAGCACAGAAATTTTAAAACAGAGTGTTGGAACACAGTAGAATTGTTTTTTTCAGATGTATATGCTACAGTTTCTATAAAATAATATTGTTGGGAATTTATCTAGTGGGAACTGCTGAATTATAACACATGATGAAAGAGAAAGAGGCATGAGAAATGTGAGGAAAAGAGGTACCCAACTAAGCAGAGGTGTTTTCAATTGACAGGGCAATGCTGAGTGTGAGGGAGCGTCTGGAAAAGGGACCAGAGAACAGATGGGAGGAAAAATACAGGTAGGGATTAAAACACTAGAAGAAACGGCCACAGTGGGCAAAGGTAGTCAAACCAGTGCCCGTGTAGGTTCTTGACTTTATTACTTGCTCCCTCAACAGTAATGGGCATTCTGGGACCTTTAAGTTGTTGTTTTGTTCTTGTTTGGGATTTTTTAATTCTTTAAATCTTAATTTATTTTTTTTTACGTTTTTGTATAATTAACACATAGCATATTTAGTTTCAGATACACAGCATAATACTTTGATGTTTGTATATATAGTATATTTGTGTATCTACACTAATAAAAGAGTAACATGCAAATTGACCATCACTCCGCTACACCCACCAGCCAATCAGAGTGAGTATGCAAATTAACCCAATCAAGATGGCAGCGGCCACGGAGCTTGAGTGAGCAGGAGGCTTGGGTTGCCCCCGGCGATGGAGAAAGCCAAGCTTCTCGCCCGCTCTGGACGGCCCTGGCCTCCACTCAAGGCTACAGTTTCAATTATAGAAAATAAATAAATCCCAGATACCAGGGCCTCCGCTTGGATCGCCAGTGGCCTGACCACCCTGCAAACCACCACAGGTCCCTCGTCCAGGCTACCCCACGCCCTAAGGGAACCCTCACCCTGATCTGGGACACCCTTCAGGGCAAACCATCTCGCCCCCACCCATGCACCAGGCCTCTATCCTATCTAATAAAACACCATCACTCCAACACACAAGATGGCTGCCCCATGTGGTCAAAGATGGCCAGCCCCATGTGGACACAAGATGGCCATCAGGGGAGGGAAGTTGGGAGGGACCAGACCTGCAAGGGAGGGCAGTTGTGGGCAATCAAGCCTGCACGAGAGGGCAGTTAGGGGTGACCAGGCCTGCAGGGGAGGGCAGTAGGGGCAATCAGGCTGGCAGAGGAGTGGTTAGGGGGTGATCAGGCTGGCAGGCAGAAGCGGTTAGGGGAAATTAGTAAGGCAGGCAGGCGCGCAGTTGGAGCCAGCAGTCCTGGATTTTGAGAGGGATGTCCCAGATTGGAGAGGGTGCAGGCTGGGCTGAGGGACACACCCCCCGTGCACGAATTTTATACACCAGGCCTCTGGGGTATCCTATCTAATAAAATAGTAATATGCAAATTAACCATCATTCCGCTACACTAACAAGCCAAGCCCACCCGCCAATCGAGTGATTATGCAAATTAACCCAACCAAGATGGCTGCAGCCATGGAGAGAGCAGGAGGGAGGCTTGGGTTTCCCCGGCAATGGAGGAAGCCAAACTTACCACACTCCCTGGCCGGCCCAGGCTTCCGCTTAAGGCTACAAAGTTTCAATTATAGAAGATAAATCCTTACAAAAATGGCAGTAGCCACGGAGCTGCAGAGAGCAGGCTAGGGTTGTCCCCAGCGACGGAGGAAGCCAAGCTTTCCACCTGCCTTGGCCAGACTAGGCCTCCACTCCAGGCTACAAAGTTTCAATTATAGAAGGTGAATAAACCCCAACAGAAATGACTGCCGCCACGGAGCTAGCTGAAGGCTTGGCTCCGCTCCAGGCTACAAAGTTTCAATTGTAGAAGATAAATATATCCCAGATACCAGGGTCTCCGCTTGGGTCACTGGAGGGCATGGCCAGCCTGCAAACCACCACAGGCCCCTCGCCCAGGCTGCCCCATGCCCCAAGGGAACCCTAATCCAGGACACCCTTCAGGGCAAACCAGTTGGCCCCCACCTGTGCACCAGGCCTCTAGCCTATCTAATAAAAGAGTAATATGCAGATTGACCATCACTCCAACATACAAGATCAAGATAGCTGCCCCCATGTGGTCAAAGATCCTGCCCCCATGTGGACACAAGATGGCCAGCAGGGGAGGGTATTTGGGAGGGACCAGGCCTGCAAGGGAGCTCAATTGGGGGCGATCAAGCCTCCAGGGGAAGGCAGTTAGGGTTGACCAGGCTGGCCGAGGAGGGAAGTTGGGGGCAAACAGGCTGACAGGGGAGCAGTTAGACATCAATCAGGCTGGCAGGGGAGTGGTTAGGCAGTGATCAGGCTGGCAGGCAGAAGTGGTTAGGGGCATCAGGAAGGCAGGCAGGTGAGCAGTTGGGAGCCAGCAGTCCTGGATTGTGAGAGGGATGAAATGGGCAGTCGGACATCCCTCGAGGGGTCCCAGATTGGAGAGGGTGCAGGCTGGGCTGAGGGACACCCCCCACCCCGTGCACGAATTTTGTGCACCGGGCCTCTAGTATATATATAAATTCTCAACACAAGTAAGTCTTAACATTCGTCGCTGTACAATTACAAGTTTATGGGGGTTTTTATAATGGTAACTTTCAAGATCTCTCATCAACTTTCAATATATAATACCCACCCTTCACCATACGAAGTTATTATAATACTAGAGGCCCAGTGCGTGAAATTCGTGTGTAGGTAGGGTCCCTAGGCCTGGCCAGCAATCAGGGCCATTAAGGGCCTTCAGGCTGCCGACTGGGGTCTACCTTCACTGGCTGCCGGCCAGGGTCTCCCTTTGTTCCGTGCTGCCCCCTGGTGGTCAGCGCACATCATAGCAAGCGATCGAACTTCCGGTCAAGTTCCCAAGGGGGCAGCATATTAAGCTTTTATGTATATAGATTACTAGAGGCCCGGTGCACTGTGCACTGGTGGGATCCCTCGGCATGGCCTGCAGGTATCAGGCCGAAACTGGCAATCCCTGTCACTCCTGCCTGCCGCTCTGCTGATCCTCACCCTGCTGCGCCTGCCACTGCCACTCGGTAGGCTTGCTGGCACTCATCTCCACGCGCCCATCCTAGGGTGATACCGGCGCACCCATGACCTAAAAGTGGCTGCGGGCTCGCACCCAGGCAGTCCCAATGCCGGTCATGATCCCAGTCCCAGTCCTGATGGGGGAGGGGCACACGGGGAGTGTTCGTGGGCAAGGCTCGCGCCACCACAGCTGCACTTGCCATCTGTGAGCCAGTGACTGGCACCCATCAGTCAGCTGAGCAGCGGTCCCGCTGTGGGAGCTCACTGACCACCAGGGGTCAGTGCACGTCAATCTAAAATAACTAAGTAGACATACTGTATGATTCTGTGTTTGTGAAATATCCAGAGTAAGTAAACCCATAGAGGTGCAGAGCACATTGGTGGTTTTCGGGCTAGGGTAGTACAGAATAGAGAGTGGCTGCTTAATGGATACAGGGTTTTCCTTTGGGGTGCTAAAAGTGTTTTGCAACTTAATATAGGTGTTGGCTGCATAACACTGTGAGTGTATTAAACATCACTGAATTGTATACTTTTAAATTATTTTATGTTTAAATTATTTTTACTTCAGTAAAAAATAGAGTAGTTTGTACATATTTTTTCAAATGATGTAGAGCCCCTGATTTAGCAGTAATCATTTACATCTATAATTTTCCTAAGTTGTTTTTTTTTAAGTTAGCACCCAATCCATTTTTTTATATATTTTTATTGATTTCAGAGAGGAAGGGAGAGGGAAAGAGAAACATCAATGATGAGAGAGAAACATTGGTCAGCTGTCTCCTGCATGCCCCCTGCTGGAGATCAAGCCCACAATGTGGGCATGTACCCTTGACTGGAATTGAACCTGGGACCCTTCAGTCCACAGGCTGATGTAACTGGTTAGGGCTCTTTTTTTTTTTTTTTTTCTTCAAAATGTGGTCAAGACTCAACCATACTCACAATGGCCAGGGATTGTTCCTGTGCTTTAAAATTCCTGCTTCGTTGTTGCCAAAATATCTTAAACTGTATATAGTTGATTTTTAATATCTCACCTTAAAAATCTACATATTCTGTCAGACCTGTGTGACTTTGGTCCCATGCACCGAGAAGTCACAGGTTTGATTCCCAGTCAGGGCATATGGGAATTGATCCCCAGTAGGAGGGGGTATACAGGAACAACCAATTTATATTTCTCTCTCTCCCTTTCTGCTCCTCTCTGTAAAATCAACAAAAACATAAAACAATAAAAAGTTAAATAAAAGTTAAACTTATTTTTTAAAATCTTCTATTCTAACTTTTTTGTACTTTAACAATTTACCTTTACAGGGTTCACACACTGGAGGAAGTAAAAAGTAACTAAAAAATAAATCATTTTACATCATGTAATAGTAGTTGGATTTCCCAGTTTATTTGGGAAGTTCTATGTCCAAAATAATATCCATCCCTTTACAAAAAACTTGTGAGACTGCATGTGGAAAACTATAGAAGACATAGTAATCTTACAATTAAGAAATCATCACTGTTAATTTGTTTTCTGTTTTTGGTACTTTTATTTTTTAGTTTTATTTATTTTTTAATCCTTATTGTTAAAAGTATTACATATGTCCCCTTTTTCCCCCCCATTGACCTCTCACACTCTGCCCCACACCACACCCCAGGCCTTCACCACCCCTATTGTCTGTGTCCATATGTTATGGATATATGCATATGAGTTCATTGGATGATCTCTTGCCCCCTCACCCTCACTCTTCCCTGCCTTCCCTCTAAGGTTTGACAGTCTGTTCAATGCTTCTGTGTCTCTGGGTCTATTTTTCTTCAACAGTTTATGTTGTTCATTAGATTCCACAGAATCACTGTTGATATGTCTTTGCTTAAGGCCCCTTCTCAATGCATTTATTACAGAAATGGAATTATCTTACCTAATAATAGACAAACATGTAAATTGACCATACCTCCGCTATGCCCACCAGCCAATCAGGCGTGGTATGCAAATTAACCCAACAAAGATGGCAGTTCATTTGCATACATAAGCGCCGAGCAACTGGGGGTGGGCGGGAAGCAGGCATTCCGCCCCACCCCCTGTCTCTCAGGGCCTCTGGGCAGCGTGGGAAGGCAGCTCCGGAGCGGAAAGAGGTGGCTCCTGGGCTGGGCTGGAGTGGAAAGGCGGTGCCGGCAGCCAGGGAAAGGAAGGCCCATTCTAGCATGAATCTTTGTGCATCAGGCTTCTAGTAGTAAATATTAATCTGTGACCTGTATTTTTCCTTTAACATTGTAAGGAATGTGTTTCATCAAATAATCCTCAGAAATAATTTTATTTATTTGTTTGTTTGTTTGTTTACTAGAGGCCTGGTGTACAAAATTTGTGCACGGCAGGGAAGTCCCTCAGCCTGACCTGCACCCTCTCCAATCTGGGAGCCCTCAGGGGATGTCCTCCTGACGGCGTAGGCCCACTCCCCACAGTCTGGCCTCCCTCTGCAGCGACCGGGCTGATCAGGGGAAGGTGCCACTCCCATCATCCCGCTGCTGCTGCCACTGACAGCCGCCGCAGCCGCCAAGGTGTTTTCATCAACACAGACTCCAGTCCCTTCACCACAAGAAAATTACGTTCTTTAGGCATTTTCAAGATGTCTCTTTCATAGGATATGACCTTTCTTTCTTTCTTTCTCATTTTTTATCCTCACATGAGGATATTTTTCCATTGATTTTTAGAGAGTGTAGAAGAGAAAGGGAAATATGGAGAGAAACATCAATGTGAGACGGACACTTCAATTGGTTGCCTCCTGCATGAGCCCTGACCTAGGGAGGAGCCTTCAACCTAGGTACTTGCCCTTAACCAGAATCGAACCCAGACCCTGCGGTCGGCAGGCCGAGGCTCTATCCACTGAGGCAAACTGGCTAGGGCAGGATATGACATTTCTTAGCCCTCCACCAGCGGACCGTCCATTTTTCTTCCAGGAATGAGGTGGAAAAATCCTAGATCACCTTCTTGGATTCTTATTACCCAAGTTACCAAGAACATTGTAAGTCGCGTACAGGGAACTTAGCCAATGAGCAGTCAGAAAAGGTGTTTCCGCTGCAGCTCATGCGCAGAGGAGGGACTGCCAGCATTCCGTGGCTAGCAGCCCTGTTCTCTGTGGGCCTGCACCATCCGTGGCTTGCCTCACCACACATGCAGTCCCCTCCTGCCCACCTGTGTACGCAGCCTCCTCCTGAGAGGTCATGACATTACGGTGTCCCAGACAATTTGCGTATTATCTCTTTTTAGAGAGAGATCTATTGTTAATCCTCACCAAAGCATATTTTTCCATTAATTTTCTTTTTAAAATCTTTATTGTTGAGTTCTTTGGTTGATCTCTTCTCCCCTTCCCCCCACCTTTCCCTGTTTTCCCTCTAAGATTCCACAGTCTGTTCTATGCTTCTATGTATCTGGATCTATTTTGTTCAACATTTTATTTTGTTCATTACATTCCACATATGAGTGAGATCATGTAATACCTGTCTTTCTCTAACTGGCATATTTCGCTTAGCATAATACTCTCCAGGTCCCTCCATGCTGTCTCAAAATATAAGAGATCCTTCTTTTTTACTGCTGCAAAGTATTCCATGTTGTAAATGTACCACAGCTTTTAATCCATTTACCTACTGATACACTTGGGCTGTTTCCAGATCTTAGCTATTGTAAATTGTGCTGCTATGAACATAGGGGTACATACATTCTTTCTGATTGGTGTTTTGGTTTCTTAGGATATATTCCTAGAAGTGGGGTCACTGTGTCAAATGGCAGTTCCGCATTTAATTTTTTGAGAAAAATCCATACTGTTTTCCATAATGGCTGCACCAGTCTGCATTCGCACCAGCAGTGTACTACAGTTCCCTTTTCTTTACATCCTCACCAGCGCTTGTCCTTTGTTGATTTTTTTAAAATATATTTTTATTGAGAGGAAGGGAGAGGGAAAGAGATAGAAACATCAATGATGAGAGAGAATCATTGATCAGCTGCCTCCTGCACGCCCCCCACTGGGGATCAAGCCTGCAACCGGGGTATGTGCCCTTGACCAGAATCAAACCCTTCAGTCCCCAGGCCAACACTCTATCCACTGACCCAAACCAGCTAGGGCTCATTTGTTGATTTGTTAATGGTAGCCATTCTGACAGGTGTGAGGTGATACCTCATTGTTCTTTTAATTTGCATCTCTGATGATCAGTGACTTTGAGCATTTTTTCATATGTCTCTTGATCATCTGTATGTCCACTTTGGAGAAGTGTCGATTTAGGTCCTTTGCCATTTTTTGATTGGATTGTTTGTCTTCCTTTTGTTAAGTTGCATGAGTTCCTTATATATTTTCCTTTTTTTTTCCATATATATATATTTTTTTTTTTTGTCTTAAAAGTCTACTTTTATTTTGGGTGGAGTAGCAGATGAATGAAACATTCTTTTCTAGAAATAAGATAATTAAAATTGGCATGCTGGTTTTTAAATACAAGTAGCTCAGGTTTTTTCCTAGCCTATGATTTTTTTTTAATTTAATAAATTTTTATTGTTCAGATTATTACAATTGTTTCTCCTTTTTCCCCCCATATCTCTCCTCCACCCAGTTCCCCCCCCCCCTTTACCCATACCTCCCCCCCCCCCCCCGCTGTCCTCATGCATAGGTGTATGATTTTTGTCCAGTCTCTTCCCGTACCCCACACACAGAGACACCCTTTTCCCCCTGAGAATTATCAATCCACTCTGATTCTATGCCCCTGATTCTATTATGTTCACCAGTTTATTCTGTTCCTCACATTTTAATGCACTTGAATTTTAGATTCACTTGTTGATAGATATGTATTTGTTGTTCTTAATTTTTATCTTTACTTTTTTCTTCTTCCGACTATCTTCAACTTTCTGAATTCTCTTCTCTTCTTGCTTCTCTGGAGGAGTGTCCTTTGCCTCATTGTATTCCAAATCTTTGACTTGATTCTTGAGTTCCTTTAGTCTGCTGTTGGGTCTCTGTATAATATTTTTTATTTCAGTCAGTATATGTTTAATTTCTTGTTGGTCCTTTTTCATATCCTCGAGGGTCTCATTAAATTTATCAGCCTTTTCCATGAAATTCTTGAAAAACCTTATAACCGTGGTTTTGAACTCTATGTCCATTCGTTTGTTCTCCTCCATTTCTTTCGTTTGTGATCTGTTTCCTTGTCTCCTCATTTTCGCTGCTTCCCTGAGTTGGTAGGGTAGCTTTGTGTACTAGGTGTCCTATTGGTTCCACGGGTCAGCCTCCCAGTTACCTGAGGTGGACGCTCTTGGTGCTCCCCTTTGTGGACTGTGTGTACAGCCTTGTTGTAGTTAAGTCTTGATTGTTGTTGGTGTCACTGGGAGGAATTGACCTCCAGGCCAATTGGCTGTGAGGACCCGCTGTGTCTATAACAGAAGAATTGCTGTGCTGGAGACACATTTATGTGGCAGGACTTGTTCCAGTAGGGCTTTGGTGCTCACTGAGTCTGCCACTTGAATGTGTCCCTTATGAGAGTGGTTGAAATCTGGTGTCGTCTCACACCGACCACTAGATACCCTAGATTCTGGATCTCCAATGGGGTGCAGGTCAGCTACTGTCTGAGGCCACCCAGCAGGAGTTACAGCAAAAACTACAGTTTTCTCCTCTTTGCTTGGGCTTTGGCAGTTTTGGAGCAGTCTGACTGGAGTTGCAGTTTATTTGGTTAAGCTTCCACAGAACAGACCATTTATATGCAAAAGCCGCTGTGTGGAGCCTGGGCAGGTTTGTAGAATGTGCGGGGCGGGGTCTCAGGATGGGGCGGGGTCTCAGGGCGTCACTAGGCTAGGGCGTGACAAACGGCGATGGCTGCCGTCAGCAGTCTCTGCCTTTCCGCGTTTCCAAGTCCCTGCGTCACGCGCTCCAGCGCAGTAAACAATGATTTCTGGGCGCACCTCTGCAAAAAAGTCACGCTCACTTTCAGACCCGATGGCCGAGAGTCCAGCTTCTCCCCTAGGCGTCAGGGTCCCCCGCGTGTCCCCAGAAACTGGATTTCAGAGTGATCGGGAGCTTGTCTCCCTTTGAGTTGAAAAAGAGCCACGCGCCCAGTCGCCCGCCACCGTTTCACACACCTCCGTACCTCAGCTTTTCAGCGTTTGTGCTCCTTTCTCTTTCCTTCTTAGTTGTAAATCTACCACTCAGCCAGCTTTCCCGTGGTTCTGGGTGGTAGACGTTTTGTCTTTTAGTTGTACTTTTGAAATTGTTGTGCAAGGCGGCAGTTTAGTTGTTTACCTTTGCCGCCATCTTGGTTCCTCCTCCTTATATATTTTAGATATTAACTCTTTATTAGATGTATCATTGCCAAATATATTCTTCCATACCGTGGGCTCCCTTTTTATTTTGTTGATGGTTTCTTTTGCTGTGCAAAAGCTTTTTATTTTGATGTTGTCCTATTTATTTTCTCCTTAGTTTTCTTTGCTTTATGAGATGTATCTGTAAACATATGGCTACAAGAGATGTCTGAGAATTTGTTGCCTATAGTTTCTTCTAGGATTTCTATTGTTTCACAACTTACATTTAAATCTTTTGTCCACTTTTAGTTTATTCTTGTGTATGGTATAATTTGGTGGTCTAGTTGCATTTTTTTGCATGTATCTGTTCAATTTTCTCAATACCATTTATTGAAAAGACTGTCTTGACTCCTTTGTCAAATATTAATTTAACATAATGAGTTCTCCTGTACTGTCCCATTGATCTATATGCCCATTCTTGTGCCAGGCGGTTTTGAGTATAGTGGCTTTGTAAGTATAACTTGACATCTGGTATTGGGATTCCTCAATGTTGTTCTTTCTCAAGATTACTGAGGGTATTCAGGGTCTTTTTGATTCCATATAAATTTTGGAGTATTTGTTCTAGATTTGTGAAATATGTCTTTGGTATTATACTAGGAATTACATTGAATCTGTAGATTGCTTTATGTAGTATGGAAATTTTAATGATGTTAATTTTACCAGTCAATGAACACAGTATTTTCTTCCACTTGTTTGTCTTCCTCTATCTCTTTTTTCAACATCCTGCAGTTTCCCAAGTACCAGCCTTTTACCTACTTGGTTAATTTTATTCGTAAGTTTCCTAATTTTTTTCTGTTGCAGTAGTAAATGGGATTGTTTATTTAGTTTCTCTTTCTGAGAATTCATTATTGGTGTATAAAACTGCCATAGATTCTGCATCTTAATTTGTATCCTGCTATATTGCCAAATTCATTTATTAAATCTAGTAATTTTTTGATGGAGTCTTAATGGTTTTCTATGTACAGAATCAAGTCACCTGCGAATAATGACAGTTTTACTTCCTCCTCTCCAATTTGAATGCCTTTTATGTTTTCCTCTTTTCTGATCATGGTGACTAGGACTTCCAGTACCGTGTTGAATAAGAGTGGTGAAAGTAGACATCCCTGTCTTGTTCCTGTTCTTAGGGGAAAAGATGAAGTTTAGTATGATGTTTGCTGTAAGTTTGTCATATGTTGCCTTTATTATGTTGAGATATAATCCCACTATTCCCATTTTTTTTGGAGAGTTTTTATCAAAACTGGGTGTTGGTTTTTGTTGAATACTTTTTCTGCATCTATTGATATGCTCATGTGATTGTTGTCTTTCAATTTGTTTATGTGATGTATCACATTTATTGATTTAAGGATATTGTACCAGGCTTGCATCCCTGGAATAAACCCCATTTGGTCATGGTGTATGGTCTTTTTAATATATTGCTGGATGTGATTTGCTAATATTTTGTTGAGGATTTTAGCATCTATGTTCATCAGGGATATTGGCCTGTAATCCTCTTTCTTTTTAGTGTCTTTATGTGGTTTTGGAATTAGGATAATGCTGACCTCATAAAAAGAGTTTGGAAGTGTTTCTTGGACTTTTTGGAATAGTTTGAGGAGTATACATGTTAATTCCTTGAATGTTTGGTAAAACTTCTATGAGAAACCATCCTGAACAGGGTTTTTTGTTTGCTGGGAGGTTTTTTTTTTATTATTATTATTATTGCTTCTACTTCATCAGTTGTTATTGGCCTATTCTGTTTTGTTTTTGTTTTTCCTGATTGAGTTTTGGAAAATTATATAGATTCTATTTTTCAGTAATTTGTCCATTTCTCCACATTGTCGAGCTTGTGGGCATGTTCACAGTATTTTCTTACAATTCTTTGTATTTCTGTGTGTTCAGTTTTTACTTCACTGCTTTCATTTCTGATTTTATTTAATTGGGTCCTCTTTGTTTCTTGATTAGTCTGGTTCATGGTTCATCAATCTTGTTTATATTTTCAAAAAAAAGGTCTTGTTTTCATTGATTTTTTTGGTTTGTTTTTTGTCTCTCTGTCACTTATTTCTGCTCTAATCTTTATTATTTCCTTCATTCTACTTACTCTGGTCTTTTCTTGTTGTTCTCTTTCTAATTCTTTACATTGTAAGGTTAAATAATTTATTAATTTTTTTGTGTTTTTTGAGGTATGCTTCTAGGGCTATGAACTTCCTCTCAGAACTGCTTTCACTGTCCCATAAATTTTGGGTTGTTGTATGTTCATTTTCATTTGTTTCCAGGAAGTTTTTTATGTCTTTCTTGACCTCATGGTAACCTATTCATTATTTAATAGCATGCTATTTAGCCTCCATGTGTTTGAATGTTTGGGAATGTTTTTGCTGTCGTTGATTTCTAATTTAATTCCATTGTGATCTAAGAAGATGCTTGATATGATTTCAATCTTCTTGAGAGACTTGATTTGTGTCTTAACATGTGGTCTATCTTTGAGAATGACCCATGTTCACTTGATTTATATTCTGTAGCTTTGGAGTGAAATGTCCTATAAATATCTTTTAAATCATCATTTAGAGTCTCTGTTTTCCTGTTATTTTTTTGTCTGGAAGATCTATTCAGTGATGTCAGTGGGGTGTTAAGGCCCCCTACTATATCTGTATTGCTGTTGACCTCTTCCTTAAAGCCCTCTAGATTTTTTTTTTTTTTAGATATTTAGGTGCTCCCGTATTGGGTGCATATGTTTACCAGGGTTATATCCTCTTATTCAGTTGGTCCCTTAAGTATTATGTAGTGACCTTTATAGTCTCTTGTGATGGCCTTCATTTTATAGTCTTATTTTGTCACTTATGAGTATTACTACCCCAGCTTTTTTTTTTTTCATGTCTATTTACATGAAAAAACTTTTTACCATGCCTTCACATCCTGTGTGAGTCTTTTATTCTGAGGTGGGTCTCTTATAGACAGCATATAAATGGGTCATGTGTGTGTTTTTTATCCATTCACCTACCCTGTGTCTTTTGATTGCAGTATTTAATGTTACTATTGATAGGTACTTATTTATTGCCACTTTAATCCTTCATGCCTGTGTTTCTATTTCTTCTCCTCATTACAGCTGTCCCTTTTGCATTTCTTGCAGTGCTGGTTTAGTGGTGATAAACTCCTTAAGCTTTTTTTGTCTGGGAATCTCTTTATTTCACTATCTGTTTTGAATGATAGCATTGCTGAGTATAATAATCTTCATTTCAGATCCTTGCTTTTCATTACCTTGAATATTTCATGCCATTCCCTTATGGTCTATAGAGTTTCTGATGAGAAATCAGCTGACAGTCTTATGGAGTTCCTTGGTAAGTAACAAATTGCTTTTCTCTTACTGCCTTTAAGATTCTCTCATTGTCTTTATTTTTTGGCATTTTAATTATGATATGTCTCGCCAAGAGCCTGTTTAGGTTCTTCTTGCTTGGGACTCTCTGTGCCTCCTGAACTTGTGTGACTTTTTCCTTCACCAGGGTAGAGAAGTTTTCTGCCATTATTTTTTCAGACACATTCTCTATTCCTCACTCATTTTTTTCCCCTTCTGGGTCTTCTATGATGTGAATATTGTTGCATTTCATGTTGTTCCACAGCTCCCTTAAGCTGTCCTCCTATGGTTTTGTTTTGTTTTGTTAATCCTCAAACGAGGATTTTTTCCATTGACTTTTAGGAAGAGTGGAAGGAAGAGGGAAAGACAGAGAGAATCATCGATGTGAGAGAAACACATCGATTGGTTGCCTCCTGTACAAGCCTGGGCCAGGGCCTAGGCCAGGGAGGAGCCTGCAACCAACTGAAGTACGTGCCCTTGACTGGAATTGAACCCGGGACCCTTTGTTCCTCAGGCCAATGCTCTGTCCACTGAGCCAAATCAGCTAGGGCTGATTTTAGTTGTTTTTAGTTGTTTTTCTTTTTGGTTCTCTGATTGAGTGATTTTATTCATCCTATCCTCAGCTTCCCCTAATCTGTTTTGTATTCTTTCCACTATTTTCTTTATTAGTGCTATGTTATTCTTCATAGTTACTATATATTTTCTAATGCTGTTGACCATCCTTGCCATCATTATTCTGATAAATTTCTTATCTCCATTTTGTTTAGCTCTTATGGAGAATTCTCTTGTTCTTTGGTTTGGTGGTTGTTGTTTTTGTCTCCCCATTATGGTTGCTTCTTTGGGTTTGTGTCTATATATTAGTTAGGTCTGCTATGACTCCCAATCTCTAGTGCAGGACAATCTCAGATGCTGTTTGTGACTCACCCTGAATACCCTCTTTGTGGATAACAGCAATCCACAGCTTGTGGCTCCCTCTGCTGGGGCTAGGTCTTTTTGGCAAGGACCAAGATGTGCACCAGAGTCTGCTTTTCCTAGTCCTGGGTCTAGAAGGAGATCAGGCAAAGACTCTTAGCCTCTAGAGATCCTCCTCTGCCTGAAGTCCAATGGACACTCAGTTTTGATTAGCCTCAGGCTATAGACCATAGGTGGGGTGAGAGTCTTCCAACAGGGTGGGGCAACTGCCTTGCCCTCAGACAAAACCACCTGGATAGCAAAGGTCCACCAACAAAGGAAACATGGGTGGCTGCTCTCCAATCTCCAACCCTAGGTCCCCAATAATGGAGTCTCTTCAGAGAGCTCCAGTCTTTTCTGCCAGAACCCAAGGTGAATGGCTGCACATGAAATTTTTTGCGTTGACCCTTTAAGAAGGTGCCTGCATTTCCACCAGTTTCTCACTGGCAGACAGCAGTCCTGCTGCTTTTCACAGCCAGATGTTAGGTGGTCACCTTTCTCAGTTTTGGTGCTTTGGGCTGGGGTTTAGACCACAGAGTTTTCTGTGGGAGCTCTTCTAACCCTTCCGTGCCTCTGCACTTCCTACCAGTCTGTGCTTTCTCCACTTTCCCTCCTTGGTTATCAGGGTTCTCTCCAGCTAGTCTTCAATTCATTTCCAGGGTGGTTTTCCTGTATTTTAGTTGTATTTCCAGTTTAGTCCTGAGAAAGTATCAGTGTAGTTTCCACTTACTACCACCATTTTTTAATCCTCCATTGATTATTAGAGAGTGGAAGGGAGAGAGACAGAAACATCGATGTGAGAGAGACACATCAATTGGTTGCCTCCTGCACTTGCCCCTACAGGGCCAGGGATCAAGCCTGCAACCCAGGTATTTGCCCTTGACTGGGAATTGAACCCATGACCCTTCCATGCATGGGCAGACACTAACTCTTGAACCACCATTGGCCAGGGCAGAAATGAAATTTTTGTTGGCTGTGTTGAGTATATAATATCAACTATTAATCTACCACAAAAACATTTTTGCCTATCTCATTTTTAAGAAGTGTAAGTAGTACTCTTTATAGGTTCCTGATACATATCTCCAGATTGTTCTCCAGAAGACATGTTTACCAGTCTTTACAATGTGTCACTTTGTATCATTTTTAACAACTTTATAAGTGAAAAAGCTATTGTATTGTGCTCTCCCTTTTGATCATTGGTGTGGATGGCTTAGTTATCTTCTATATGTTTTGTATTTGTGTTCTGTTTGTTTTGGGGATGGCTTCTGTTTGTAAGACATCGTTACATACTAAGAATAATAAATCATATTTGTTATAAAAAATATTTATATATTGTAAAGACTTATGTAACTAACTATTCTTTCCTTTTTTCCCCTTCAATTGACTTAATGCTTGAAATGTATTCATGTTGTTTTCCAGGTGACTCTTGTGGTTTAATTATATCTATTCATGAGTCATTGGCTTGCATCTCTTTAGTCCTTATTAAAATTCTTGGTCCTATTAATATCCTGTTGTACTCTTTGAATGAAGAATATGTTTTTACCATCTGTCCTTTTGTCATAGAGGCACAGAATGCACACACATTATTGTTACATGTAAATATGTGCCCATTTTTCTTTTTATGTGTCTCATTTATAGAAAGTAGTACAGTTTTCTTTGAATGAAATAATTCCTTTGACATGACTTAGTTTTCCTCTGTCATCTCCTTTTCCCCCCAACATATGAATTTATATATTAACTAGAAGCCCTGTGCATGAAATTCATGCACGGGGGTTGGGGGTCCCCTCAGCCCAGCCTGCACCCTCTCCAATCTGGTACCTCTCAGGTGATGTCCAACTGCCAATTTAGGCCCAATCCTGGGGGTTGGGCCTAAACCGGCAGTCGGACATCCCTCTCACAGTCCTGGACTGCTGGCTCCTAATCGCTCACCTGCCTGCCTGGTCACCCTTAACTGCCCCCCCTGCCAGCCTAATCGCCCCTAACTGTCCCCCTGCCAGCCTGGTCACCCCTAACTGCCACCCCTGCTGGCCTGGTACCCCCAACTGCCCCCCCTGCCTGCCTGGTCACCCCTCATAGCCTCCCCGCCGACCTGGTCGCCCCACGCAGCCTGCTGTTTGTTCGTCCCTCACTAACCCCCCTGCCAGCTTGGTTGTAGGCAGCTACCTTGTGAGGGCGTGAGGGTTAATTTGCATATTACCTCTTTATTATATAGGAAGGTAGTATCAGCTTGGAGTCTCTATATGACTGAAAGAAGCAAAAGTAATTATTTTGGTTTGCTTTGGTTTATTAACTATAATTCCATCATAACTTCTCAGCTGAGGAAAGATGTTGCCTAAAAGTTGGACTAAATAAGGACCTGGAGAGATGGGGTAAAGGGAATGGTTCTCATGCATTGGTTATAGGATAAAGATTTTGGGGAACTTTAATTCTATTTATGTTTTGAGGTTCCTTATGAGTACAGTATTATGTATGCAGTAATAATGGTTAATTTTTGTTTGTTTCATTTTTATCTCTCCTCTCATTTCAGATTTTACCTTTGGATAGCAAATTCCTTTTAAGTCAGGCTTACAAAATTTAAATGATAAAAATGACTTTATCAAAGGCTATCTAATCATGACAACTTCAAAATCTGAATCAAATGGAGAATCAAAACTAGTTTTAAGGCCTATAAAGAAAATGATACAAAATTTTAATCAGCAGTTTTAGTGTTTAATTATGACATATGTAAATGGAGATCTATATTCACTTTTTTTCCCCACATTAAAATCACTTGAACAGTTTCCATAGCATGAAACTTTTAAATATTTATCTGCATAAAGAGTCTTACATCTGCTTCCTATTGAAAAGATCTTTAAAAAAAAAAAAAAAGCTTCACAGTGCTCTCCCTCCCAGGAGCATGCCTGCCTTTCCCTCCCCTCATTTCCCCCCCAGTTATGCACCTCCTAAACTTGAGACACCCAGGAGGCTTACAACCAGGGAGCAGTGGACAGCAGCATCTGGTCCCCAGTTAAACCCCTGACCCTGTCCCCTAGACCCCTTTTCTCTGACTTAGTGAGCCAAAGCAGATTATTTATTTTGGGGAATATACAGAGTAAATGTTCAATAAAGTATAGTTGTCCTGTTTTTTTGTGTGTGTGTTTGTTTACCTTTTCTTTTATTGGATTCTTTAGGCAAATTCTCAGTGTATTTAAGGCAAAACAGTGGTCCTTACTACCATCCCCCTAATTTTATTTTGTCTTACTACTAAAGAAAAGTATAAAAGTTAAGGGTTCAGAGTGATGCACATTGTTGAAATTGTGAGTCTGTTTTCTGTCTAGTGAATATTTCTCATCCTTTTACTTAGATGACGGTACTTATTAAGGTTTCACTTTTGTCAAATATTAAAGCTGTAAGAAAGGTCTCTGAACTGCCTCAATTTGTTGTTCTCCAGTTCCGTATATTCTTTATAGTATTACCTCCCAAAGACTACAAAATTACGTAAACCATTGGGCCCAAAATTTGTACCCTTTTTAAAATCTCCAGTGTGTTTTAATGTTAGTGTGTTTACATATATATTATATATATTCTTTAGGTGATAAAAACGAATTTGTAAGTATGCTATACATTCTCTAACTACCTAATATTATTTATTGAATAGATTGAGAAATTCAGAATAGAGAACTGATCTTACATTGTTGTATATTGACTCTACACTTACTGGCTCCTCACAGGAGACTCCTATGATTACCAGGATAGAAAAACAGAAGCGCAAAGAGGAGGAAGAAGAACGTCAACTTCTTATAGCAGTGCAGAAGAAGGAGCAAGAGCAGATGCTAAAGGAAGAGAAGAAAAGAGAGTTGGAGGAAAAGGTCAAGGCAGTGGAAGGTATGTGGACTTTCTGTGTAGTCTGGAAGGAACATGTGGCATGGTGATAGCAATCCTATAGCCAACACCACATCATACTGGGTTCTGTCATTTAAGCTGTTTCTGGCAACTTCTAACTTGTAAATTCTATTCTGTCTTCTTTATTCATCTAGATCCTGTCTCATTGCCATTGCATTCCTGCTAAAACACTGGTATTTTTTCATTATGTGTCTTCCTTTCATTCTCTTGCCTGTTCTCATTTCTGCTAAGTTCCTTATATAGAATAGAGAAAAACTTAAAGTATTTTTTTTAATATTTTTTATTGATTTTTTACAGAGAGGAAGGAAGAGGGATAGAGAGTTAGAAACATCGATGAGAGAGAAACATCGATCAGCTGCCTCCTGCACACACCCCCACTGGGGATGTGCCCGCAACCCAGGTACATGCCCTTGACCGGAATCGAACCTGGGGCCCTTCAGTCCGCAGGCCGACGCTCTATCCACTGAGCCAAACCAGTTAGGGCAAAACTTAAAGTATTGATGACAACTATTTTCACAGAAATTATTTTGAACACAAATGAAATGTGCTCAGGAAAAGCCTTGGAGATTTTTTTTTTTTTTTTTAGCTTATGAAACTATACACATCTAGAATATTATGAAGGCAAAGCGTTTTCTCAAGCTTGGGTTCTAGTCATAGGTTTGTAAATTATAGCAACAGATAACAACTGTCTTTAGATATGTTATGTAGCAGTTATATTTATAAGCTGAGCCTGTTGTGTCATGTGATAACATCATTTGGCTTGTTTGAATACTGACCAATATTTATATTCTTTTAAATAAATGTATTTTTAAAGCTTTCTTATTTTTTTTAAATCTTTCTTTTAAATATCTTTTTATTGATTTCAGAAAGGAAGGGAGAAGATAGAAACATCAATGATGAGAGAGAATCATTGACCAGCTGCCTCCTGCACACACACTAGGGATCGAGCCCACAACCTGGGCATTTGCCCTGACAGGGAACCGAACTGTGCTCTCCTGGTTTATGGGTCGACACTCAACCACTGAGGCACACTGGCTGGGCCCAATGTGCATGTTTACCCCCATTCCTTCTATTTCTTAAAAGGTTAACCCAGCCGAAACCGGTTTGGCTCAGTGGATAGAGCGTCAGCCTGCAGACTGAAAGGTCCCGGATTCGATTCCGGTTAAGGGCATGTACCTTGGTTGCAGGCACATCCCCAGTGCGGGGTGTGCAGGAGGCAGCTGATTGATGTTTCTCTCTCATTGATGTTTCTAACTTGCTATCCCTCTCCCTTCTTTTCTGTAAAAAAACAATAAAATATATATTTTTTTAAAAATCCATACTATCTAAAGCAATCTATAGACTCAATGCAATCCCTATCAGAATGCCAATGGCCTATTTCACAGATCTAAAACAAATAATCCTAAAATGAATATGGAACCAACAAAGACTCTGAGGTGATGCAGTAATCTTGAGAAAGAAGAATAAAGTTGAATGAATCACAATATCAAGTTATACTACAAAGCCACCGTAATCAAAACTGTGTGGTACTGGCATAAGGACGGGCATATAGATCAAATGGGACAGAACAGAGAACCCAGAAATTGACCCAAGCCATTAAATTTGATTAATATTTGACAAAGGAGGCAAGAGCATACAATGGACTCAAGGTAGTCTCTTCAATAAATGGTGTTGGGAGAAAACCAAGATGGCAGCATAGGTAAACACCTAAACTGCTGCCTCGCACAACAATTTCAAAACTACAACTAAAAGACAAAACGTACATCAGAACCACAGGAAGGCTGGCTGAGTGGAAATTCTACAACTAGAAGGAAAGAAAAGCACACTGAGACTCAGAGGAGCTGCAGAAGGCAGAGATACAGAGGCGTGTGCGCAGAAAGGGCAGGCAACTGAGTACGCGGCTGGCTTTTTCAATCGGGAGGGAGACAAAAGCTCCCAACTGCTCTGAACTCCAGTTCCAGGTGAGACTCTGGGGACCCAAACTCATACGGGGAGAAACTGGACTGTCTGGCAGCGGGCGGAACTTGAGGGCGGCTTTCTCTCAGAGGTGCTTGCAGCGATTACCACAGGACACTGAGACATAGGGGCCTATTAGGGCAGGGCTGATGGGAAACCAATGCTGTCTGCTCCACCCTGAGACTCCGCCCCATCCAAGCTGAGCACAAAGGCTTTTGCAAGTCTTGTGTCATAAGGGTGTATCCAGCATAGAAGTTCTCCCAGCATAGACACAGCTGATCCTCACAGCCAATTGGCCTGGAGGTCAATTCCTCCCAGTGATACCAACAACAATCAAGGCTTAACTACAGCAAGACTGTGCACACAGCCCACAAAGGGGTGCACAAAGAGTGTCCACCTCAGGTAACTGGGGAGGCTGAGCCACTGGGCCATATAGGACACCTAGCACACAAAGCCACTCTATCAACTCAGGGAAGCAGCGAAAATGCGGAGACAAAGAAACAGATCACAAATGAAAGAAATGGAGGAAAACAAACAACTAGATATAGATATAGAGTTCAAAACCACGGTTATAAGGTTAGTCAAGAATTTTCTAGAAAAGGCCGATAAATTTAGCGAGACCTTCGCGGATATGAAAAAGGACCAACTAGAAATTAAGCATACACTGACTGAAATAAAGAATAATATACAGAGATCCAAAAGCAGACTAGAGGATCGCAAGAATCAAGTCAATGATTTGAAATACAAAGAAGCAAAAAACAACTGAAAAAGCAAAAAGAAAAAATAATCCAAAAATATGAAGATAGTGTGTAAGGAGCCTCTGGGACAACTTCAAGCGTACCAGCATCCAAATTATGGGGGTGCCAGAAGAAGAGAGAGAGAAAGATACTGAAAACCTATTTGAAGAAATAATGACAGAAAACTTCCCCCACCTGGTGAAAGAAATAGACTTACAAGTCCAGGAAGCGTAGAAAACCCCAAACTAAAGGAATCCAAAGAGGACCACACCAAGACACATCATAATTAAAATGCCAAGGGCAAAAGATAAAGTGAGAGTATTAAAAGCAGCAAGAGAAAAACAGTTACCTACAAGGGAGCACCCATATGACTGTCAGCTGACTTCTCAACAGAAACTATGCAGGCCAGAAGGGAGTGGCAAGAAATATTCAAAGTGATGAATAGCAAGAACCTACAACCAAGATTACTCTACCCAGCAAAGCTATCATTCAGAATTGAAGGTCAGATAAAGAGCTTCACAGATAAGAAAAAGCTAAAGGAGTTCATCACCACCAAACCAGTATTATGTGAAATGCTGAAAGGTGTTCTTAGAGGAAGAAGAAGAAAAAGGTAAAGATAAAAATTATGAACAACAAATACATATCTCTCAACAAGTGAATCTAAAAATCAAGTGAATAAAAAAATCTGATGAACAGAATAAACTGGTGAATATAATAGAATCAGGGGCCTAGAAAGGGAATGGACTGGCATTTCTCGGGGGGAAACGGGTGTGGGGGGTGGGGACAGACTGGACAAAAATCATACACCTATGGATGAGGACAGTGCTGGGGGGGGGGTGGGGGTTAAGGGGTGATGGTGGGGTGGGAACCAGGTGGAAGGGATCTATGGGTGGAAAAATTGTAATAATGAACAATAAAGATGAACAATTGTAATAATCTGAACAATAAAGATTTATTTTTTAAAAATGGTGTTGGGAATATTGGACAGGTACATGCAAAAAAAATGAAATTAGACCACCAACATACACCATACATAAGAGTAAACTAAAAATGGATAAGAGACTTAAATGTAAGCCGGGAAACCATAAAAATCCCAGAAGAAACCATACGCAGCAAAATCTCAGACATCTCTCATGGCAATATGTTTACAGATACATCTCCAAAGGCAATGGAAACTTACGAGAAAATAAACAAATGGGACTACATCGAAATAAAAGGCTTCTGCACAGCAAAAGAAACCATCAACAAAATGAAAAGGTAGCCCACTGTATGGGAGAACATATTTGACAATGTCACATCTGATAAAGGGTTAATATCCAAATATATAAGAAACTCATAAACCATAACAAAAGAAAGACAAACAATCCAATCAAAAAATGGACAAAGGACCTAAACAGACACTTATTCAAAGTGGACATACAGATGGCCAGGGGACGCATCAAAAAATGCTCAAAGATCATTAGAGAGATGCAAATTAAAATGACAATGCGGTATCACCTCACATCTGTCAGAATGGCTACCATCAACATATCAACAAATGACAAGTCCTGACAACAATGTGAAGGAAAGGGAACCCTAGTACACTGCTGGTGGGAATGCACACTGGTGCAGACATGATGGAAAACAGTATGAAGTTTCCTCGAAAAATTAAATATGGATCTGCCATTTAACCCAGTGATCCCACTTCTAGGAATATAGTCTAAGAAACCCGAAATACAAATCCGAAAGAATGAATGTCCCCCTTTGTTCATAGCAGCCCAATTTACAATAGCTAAGATGTGGAAATAGCCCATGTGCCCATCAGTAGACGAGTGGATAAAAAAGCTGTGGTACATTTACACCGTGGAATACTTTGCAGCCGTAATAAAGAAGAATCTTTTACCCTTTGAGACAGCGTGGAGGGATCTGAATGGTATCATGCTAAGTGAGTTAAGTCAGTCAGAGAAAGACAATTATCACATGATCACACTCATGTGGATTCTATAATAATAAAAGCATAATATGCAAATCGACTGAACAGCAGGACAACCTGGATGACCGCACTATGACACCCACTGGCACCAGGCCAGCCAAGGCAGGTGTGATGCGATTCGTCGGGGGCCCAGCCATTGCTCCACAATCACCCCCAAGAGGGAGGCCCAGGCCACCGACTGGCGGTGTGTGGTGGGTGGGCGGGGCCTCCCTCTCTGGGGCACAATTGATTGCATGATTGCCCTGTAGATGGAGGCCCTGGCCATCAGCCAGCCAGGCTATCAATAATTCTGGGTGTTCCACAATCACCCCAAAGAGGGAGGCCCAGGCCACCAACCAGTGGGCTGCAGTGGATGGGCGGGGCCTCCCTCTCCGGGGGGCAATCCATTGTAAAGCCCTGGCTAGGTGGGTGGGGCTTATCTCTTTGGGGCGATCAATTGCCTCAAAGAGGGAGGCCCAGTCTACCTGTCGGTGATGCTACAGCGGGTATGCATGGCCTCCCTCTGCAGGGCAATCCATCGAGGAGCCCCGGCTGGGTGGGCGGGGCCTACCTCTTTGGGGCAGTTGATCCCAGGGCTCCCGGACTGTGAGAGGGCACAGGCGGGGCTGAGGGACCCACTTTCCCCCACCCACCCAGTGCACAAATATTGTGCACCAAGCCTCTAGTCTAAGTAATAAAATAAACTGATGAATGGAGTGGATCCAGAGAAATGGAAATATGGAAAAGACTGGGGAATCTCAGAGGGAAGTTGGGGGAGGGTTGGTGTGTGGGAGGTAATCAACCAAGGAGCTTGTATGCATATATACATGGCCTATGGACACAGACAATGGGGCAGTGAGGGCCTGGGTGGGGGGGAGCTGGCTGGAAGGGGAAGTGGGGGGGCAATAGGGACATATGTAATACTCTCAACAATAAATAATTTATTTTTTTTAATAACTGTGGTACATTTACACAATGGAATACTACGCAGCTGTAAAAAAGAAAGAACTCTTACCATTTGCAACAGCATGGATGGACCTGAAGAGTATTATGCTAAGCAAAATAAGCCAGTCAGAGAAAGATAATTATCACATGATCTCACTCATCAATGTGGAATCTAATGAGCAAAATAAACTGGTGAATAAAATAGAACCAACGACATAGACACATGGAACAGGCTGATGTATTCTAGAGGGAAGGCAGTGTGAAGGGCTGCTAAGGCCGCTCAACCACTCGCTATGACGTGCACTGACCATCAGGGCGCAGATGCTTCATCCGGTAGGTTAGCTTGATGCTGGGGTTCGGCTGATCGGGCCTGACTAACATGGGCCCGACATGCCCTGGAGTTCTCCTGCAGTCTCTCCCCAGCTGGTCAACCTCCTGCAACCCTCCCCGGTCCTGATCGTGTACCAGTGGGGTCCTCGACCTGACTTGTGCCCTCTCCCAATCCAGGACTCCTCGGGATATTGGAGAGCCACTTTCAGCCTGATCCCAAAGGCCAGGCTGAGGGACCCCACTGGTGCACGAATTCGTGCACCGGGCCTCTAATCCTATCTAATAATAGACAAATATGCAAATTGACCATACCTTCAACACACCCACAAGCCACACCCACCATCCAATCAGAGCGAGTATGCAAATTAACCCAAACCAAGATGGCTACAGCCACAGAGAGCAAGGTTTCCTAGGTAACAGAGGAAGCCAAGCTTTCTGCCAGCCGTTGCAGGCCTAAGCCTCCACTCAAGCTACAAAGTTTCAATTATAGAAGGTAAACAAATTCAAACAAATGGCGGCAGAATGGAGCTTGAGAGAGCAGGCCAGGGTTGCCACCGGCAACGGGGAAAGCAAAGCTTTCCACACACCCTGGCCGGGCCCACCCGCTTAAGGCAACAAAGTTTCAATTATAACCCCAACACAAATGGCCTCGGAGGGAGCCCCAGGCTTGGCTCTGCTCCAGGCTACAAAGTTCCAATTGTAGAAGAAAAATAAATTCCAGATACCAGGGCCTCTGCTTGGGTTGCCAGGGGGCGTGGCCGGCCTGCAAACCACCACAGGCCCCTCGCTCAGGCTGCCCCACGCCCCAAGGGAACCCCACCCTGATCAGGGACACCCTTCAGGGCAAACCAGCTGGCCCCCACCCCTGTACCAGGCCTCTATCCTATCTAATAAAAGAGTACTATGCAGATTGATCATCACTGCAACACACAATATAGCTGCCCCCATGTGATCAAAGATCCTGCCCCCATGTGGACACAAGATGGCCAGCAGGAGAGGGCAGTTGGGAGGCACCCGGCCTACAAGGGAGGGCAGTTGAGAGGGACCAGGCCTGAGGTGATCAACCCTGCAGGAGAGGGCAGTTAGGGGTAACCAGGCCGGCAGAGGAGGGAAGTTTGGGGCAAACAGGCTGGCAGCAATGTGGTTAGGGGGTGATCAGGCTGGCAGGCAGAAGCGGTTAGGGGCAATCAGGAAGGCAGGCAGGCAAGCAGTTGGGAGCCAGCAGTCCTGGATTGTGAGAGGAATGTCCGACTGCCCGTTTAGGCCTTATCCCAGGGATCAGGCCTAAACGGGCAGTCGAACATCCCTTGAGGGGTCCCAGATTGGAGAGGGTATAGGCTGGGCTGAGGGACAACCCCCCTCTGTGCACGAATTTCGTGCACCAGGCCTCTAGTTGATTTATAAAAGAACTGTAGATATCCATGTATTAATTTTATATCCTGCTACATTGCCAAATTCATTTATTAAACCTAGTAGTTTTTTTATGGAGTCTATAGGGTTTTCTATGTACAATATCATGTCATCTGCAAATAGTGACAGTTTTACTTCTTTTCCAATTTGGATGCCTTTTATTTCTTCTTGTCTGGATTAGGTTCTGATTGGTCAGTTTCTATGCCATTCAACGTCAAAAGCTCCGCCTCCTAGGCAGCCATTAGCTCCTCAGAGTTCACCCAGATTTGGTTCTGATTGGTCCGTTTCTATGCCAGTCAGAGTCTACGGGCCTATCACCAGTCCTGATCAGAGAGGCGAGGCTGATCAGCAGCCACCTTGGAGGCCTGGAGAGAAAGAGGCTTACTGCTGGCCAGGCCTGGAGAGAAAGAGAGGCAAGGGCTGATTAACAGCTGCCACGGAGGCTGTTGATCAGACTCTGCTCCTCTCTCCAGGCCTCTCTCCGAGCCTGATCTGCAGCCCCCTCAGCAGTCAGTGCTGGGTCACCACAGCAACCCAGCCCTAACTACAGAACTGACTTCCAGTGTTCAGTCGAGCCTTTGGTTGTTACGGTCACTGCCTTTTTATATATATAGATTAGAAATCTTACCTAAGGAAAGAAATTTTTCAGGAACTGTTTTTAGGGGAAATAAAGAATAGCAGTAAATTAGTGGGCATGCTATTAGGTTGAATTGTGGGTATGGAGTAATCAGTTTAGAGAACCTCTATTTCTCTCCAGGGAGAATAACCACAGCTAAAATCCCTATAAAAGATGAATAGAAATTAGATTTTGAAAGCACAATGGGCAACATCACTGTGAATACTATTTGGTACATGCAATAGACAAAAAATATATATATTTAGCATTATCCTATATAATAAAAAGGTGATATGCAAATTGACTGTCACTCCAACGCACAAGATGGCCACCCCCATGTTGACATGAGGGCCGACAGAGGATGGCAGTTGGGGGTGATCAGGCCAGCAGGGAAGGGCAGTTAGGGATGACCAGGACGGCAGGGGAGGGCAGTTAGGGGCAATCGGTCCAGCAGGAGAGGGCAGTTAGGGGCGACCAGCCTGGCAAGGGAGGGCAGTTGGGGAAAACCAGGCCTGAAGTGGAGGGGAGTTAGGGGCAATCGGGCCAGCAGGGGAGCAATTTGGCGTCGATATGGCTGGCAGTGGAGTGGTTAGGGGGTGATCAGGCAGGCAGGCAGGCGAGCGGTTGGGAGCCAGCAGTCCTGGATTGTGAGAGGGATGTCTGACTGCCCTCAAGGGGTCTCAGATTGGAGAGGGTGCAGGCTGGGCTGAGGGACACACACACACACACACACACACACACACACACACGAATTTCGTGTACCCGGCCTGTAGTCAAATATAAAAAGGGATTGTAAATATAAGGGGCAAATAATCTTGATGAAAATATAGGCAGATTCAAAGGAAACAAATAGAACTCTTACAAATGTAAAATATGATTATTGGAATAATAACTTAAAACCAGGTTACAGTTTAGGTACACATCAATAAGAATCAGCAGACTGGGGGATGGGAACAACCAAGGAGAGGTCAATGGGGTAAAAAGGAGACATGTAATACTTTAAACAATAAAGAATTTAAATTATTTTTTTTTAAATCAGCAGGCTGGAATATGTATCCAGGGAATTAGATGAACTCCAGCACTGAGCATTCAGTCATGGAAACTATAGGGGGATAGAGATTGATATATTAATTGTATAAAACTTTCATATGGCAGAAACACCATAAACAAAGAGAAAAGACTAACCATGGAGTAGAAAAAGAAAATTTTCATGCATAATCAAAAAGATTATTTAAAGCACTTATCCAAATCAGTAAGAATTCCAAAATCCACCCAAGACAGGCTCAGTGGATAGAACATCAGTATGTGCGCTGAAGGGTCCAGAGTTCGATTCTGATCAAGGGCACATGCCCAGTTGTTGGGCTCAATCCCCAGTGGGGGCTTGCAGGAGGCAGCCGATCATTGATTCTCATCATTGATGTTTCTATCTCTGTCCCTCTCCCTTCCTCTCTGAAGCAATAAAAATATGTTTAAAAAATTCCAAAATCCACAGGGGAAAAAAGGTCAAAGTATGCAAGCAGGAAATTTCACAGGAGAGGGTTGCTTTAGTGGCCAATAAACTGAAAATTTGTTCATTGTCATTTGAATCAGAAAAATGAAAATGAGCCCTTGCCAGTTTGGCTTAGTAGATAGAATGTCAGCCCACACTGTAGGGTCCCAGGCTCGATTCTGGTCAAGGGCACAGATCTCGGTTACAGGCTCAATCCCAGTGCAAGAGGTGGACAATCGATGTGTCTCTCACTTCACTATTTTTCTCTCTGTCCCTCCCCCTCTCTTCCACTTTCTAAAAACGAATGGGAAAATATCCTCAGGTGAGGATTCACCAAAAAATAATGAAACCATCAAAATTCCATGTCATACCCATTAGTTTGGCAAAATGCTAACTTTTATCATACCAACTGAGGGTGAGGTAACTAAAATCAATATTGATAAAATAGTTATAACCCTTAATAGCTATAGCACTTTGACAATGCCTAATAAAGTTATCCTCTGTACTTCTCTATCTAGCGATTGCACTGCTGGATTTGTATCATAGAGGGCTTTCATGCATATGCATAAGAGGAGTTTTTAAAAGAATGGTCATTATAACCTACTAGAGGCCCGGTGCATGAAATTCGTGCACGGGGGTGGGGGGTGTCCCTCAGCCCAGCCTGCACCCTCTTTAATCTGGGACCCCTCGAGGGATCGGGCCTAAACGGGCAGTCGGACATCCCTCTCACAATCCAGGACTGCTGGCTCCCAACTGCTCACCTGCCTGCCTTCCTGATTGCCCCTAACCGCTTCTGCCTGCCAGCCTGATCACCCCCTAACCACTCCCATGCCAGCCTGATTGATGTCTAACTGCTCCCCTGCCAGCCTGTTTGCCCCCAACTTCCCTCCTCTGCCGGCTTGGTCACCCCTAACTGCCCTCCCCTGCAGGGTTGATCGCCTCCAACTGCTCTCCCTTGCAGGCCTGGTGCCTCCCAACTGCCCTCCCCTGCTGGCCATCTTGCGGTGGCAATCTTGTGTCCACTTGGGGGCAGGATCTTTGACCACATGGGGGCAGCTATATTGTGTGTTGGAGTGATGGTCAATCTGCATATTACTCTTTTATTAGATAGGATAGAGGCCTGGTGCAGGGTTGGGGGCCAGCTGGTTTGCACTGAAGGGTATCCCGGATCAGGGTGGGGGTTCCCTTGGGGCATGGGGCGGCCTGAGCGAGGAGCCTGTGGTGGTTTGCAGGCCAGCCACGCCCCCTGGCGACCCAAATGGAGGCCCTGGTATCTGGAATTTGTTTACCTTCTACAATTGAAACTTTTTATCCTGGAGCAGAGCCAAGCCTCCTGCTCGCTCCATGGCCGGCAGCCATTTCTGTTTGGATTTGTTTACCTTCTATAATTGAAACTTTGTAGCCTTGAGTGGAGGCTTAGGCCGGCCAGGGCAGGTGAAAGCTTGGCTTCTATCGCCTTGGAAACCCAAGCCTCCCTCTTACTTTCTCCATGGCTGTAGCCATCTTGGGTAGGTTAATTTGCATACTCTGATTGGCTGGTGGGCGTAGCGGAGTTAGGGTCAATTTACATATTACTCTTTTATTAGGTAAGATAATAATAAAAGCGTAATATGCTAATTAGACCAGACGTCCTTCCTGATGACCTCCCGGACAAAGCCACGGGGGCCGAAGCAGAAGTGGCAGATGGGAGCCAAGACCCTTGCATGAATTTCATGCATTGGGCCTCTAGTCCTACATAATAAATGCCTAATATGCTGTGTCCAGTTGTCCGTTCAACCAGTCAAAGCGTAATATGCTGCTGATGTACTATGCCATGCACTGACCACCAGAGGCCAGACGCTGCTAGGGTCCGGCCTATCGGAACTGAGCAAGATGGGCCAGACACGCCCTGGAGCCCTCCCGTGGTCCCTCCCTGGCTGGCCAACCTCCCGTATCCCTCCCCAGCCCTGATCATGCACTGGCGGGGATGCACCGGCGGGGTCCCTCAACCTGGCCTGGCCCTCTTGCAATCCGGGCTGAGGGAAAGACACACACACACACACACACACACACACACACACACACACGTGCACAAATTTCGTGCACCGGGCTCTACTATTGTTATAAATTGCAAAAAAAGTTGCAGTCAACTAGAAAAGGATTATTATTAAGTTGAGAAATACTTTATTAAAGTTAAAGTGGAAATGTTAAGCTCTGAGAGTTTGGTAGATGCATGGGTAATTCATTAGTGTACTTATACTTTAAGCTTGAAGTCATTCTCTTTTTTTAAAAAAAATACCAACAACAGTTTTTAAAGTTGATAGCAAAGTGCCATTGATTAATCAAAGTAGATACGCTAAGTTTATAAATAAAAATAATGTAGGAACAGAAACACAAGTCAAATGGAACTTAACAAGGAAAACACTTTGCGGAATCATGTCACCCTGATAGCAATGGAAGACATGGGGCCTATCCCTTAGGGAAGAAAACAAGATCTATCCTGGCTTCTCCCTTCCGTTTTTGTGTCTGAAATTGTTCTTCATCCCTTTGCGTTTCTCTTTCTCCTGACCTTCCGATTCCCTACTGGCATTGAGTGCCCGATGGACATATCTATGAGCCAGAAAAAAAATCATTCCTGCCTCATACCTGCCTTCCAGTTCTATGCCAATTCCAGCTGGCATCTTTTCCATTGTTCCCAGCCAGATGTGGTAAGGGTCAGCTGTTAGGATTGGTTGAAGAGCATAGACAATGGATGTGCATGGATGCCTTTATAAGCCTTGAGAATTTGTAGATACTTATAAAATCCTGTATATGTTTGATTTGAGAGTCTGGCCCTACAAATGTATGTTACTTTTTTTGTTTTTAGTATGTTTTTATAGATTTTTAAAAAGAGAAAGGAACAGGGGGGAGAGACATCAATGAGAGAGAACCATCAATTGGCTGCTTCGTGTACACCCCGTATTGGGCATGTGCCCTGACTAGGAATTGAACTGGCATCCTCTCGGTGCATGTGACCGCGCTCAACCAACTGAGCCACACCAAGCCAGCACTGTGTGTTGCTTTTTAGAGAGAAAAAGGAAAGACCTCTGGTAGTGACAAGGATAATCCCTCATTCAGTCTTCTGTTTTTTTCTTTTTTTCTAATTTCATTATTCTTCAGCCTTGCTCTTTTCCCTTCCCACATTCAAGTGCTTGCCTTACCACCCTCATCACTCAACTTGAACTCAGTATGACTAAGATGAAACAGTATTCCATCTATAGAATCATCATAATTACCAAAAAGAGACTGGCAAAGGAAGCACAGGTGACTTCATGATACTACTTTGTGATCTTTATTTCTTCCTTCTCTTACAATGATAAGGATATTTAATCAACATCTTAAATAGAGAGTGCTTACTTAACTCACTTGTACCATGATGCTTTGTGTCCATTGTAGACCGAGCTAAAAGGAGAAAGCTCAGGGAAGAAAGGGCATGGCTGCTGGCTCAAGGCAAGGAGCTCCCCCCAGAGCTTTCCCACCTGGACCCTAATTCCCCCATGAGGGAAGAAAAAAAGACTAAAGACCTGTGAGTATTTAATGATACTAACAGTAGCAACCTGTAACATTTATTAAGCACTTGGGCATTGTGCTAAGTACTCTCTCATTTAATCCTTAAAACAACACTCTTTGGTAGGTAATATTACATCTTCATGAGCTTCTCATTCTATTTTATGCTTTTTTGGATTATTCTTTATATCACAAATATTCATTAGAGTAAAGTAAGACCTAGGAAAGAATGTGCTATTAAATAACTAACATAATGATAATAAAGTAAGTTTTGTGTCATCTATGCTAACCCTCATCTTCTTCATAATTATTTTCTGGAGTGTTATCACTGTTATAAACTTACCATTAATAAAAATTATTGGATCTATTCCAAAACTTGGTGCAACCAACTATGTCTGTGTTTGAATTAAGAGAGTTAAAGAGAGATCAGAGTTACTATTAATTTTTTATTTATGATTTACAGCTTTGAGTTGGATGATGATTTCACTGCCATGTATAAAGGTCAGTTCCATTCTCAACTATTGTGTTTCTGATAAAAATACTCCTATGTGAGTTTATTAAGCTCTCTTCTTTGGCTCTCAGTTCTAGATGTGGTAAAGGCTCACAAGGATTCCTGGCCCTTTTTAGAACCTGTGGATGAATCATATGCCCCAAATTATTATCAAATTATTAAGGTAGCTAAACCTACTGTGCAATTACACCTATCGCGATGTTTGTTTTTTGCTCTTGCTTTTTGTTGTTGTGTTTTGCTTGAGTTTATTTATTGTTCCTTGAGGGTCAGGGTTGCTGATCGTATACACCAGGCTTTTGAGCAACTCAAAACAGCACGATCCCTTTGCCTTATATTGGTTATGAGATATTTTCTCCAGCATATTGTAATTAAATGTGTCCTGTTTTAGGTCCCAATGGATATTTCAAGCATGGAAAAGAAACTAAATGGAGGCTTATACTGTACCAAGGAGGAATTTGTAAATGACATGAAGACAATGTTCAGGAATTGTCGAAAATATAATGGGGAAAGTAGTGGTAAGTGGGGCAGGGGTTTGCTCTGGGTGCACATTGGCTGAATTATTGTAACCAAGAATAAAATGCCTTTTAGAAATATACATTCTGGCCCTAGCTGGTTTGGCTCAGTGGATAGAGCATCAGCCTGCGACTGAGGGGTCCCGGATTTGATTTGGTCAAGGGCACATGCCCAGGTTGTGGGCTCGATCCCTAGTATGGGGCGTACAAAAGGCAGCCAATCAATGATTCTCTCTCATCATTGATGTTTCTATCTCTCTCCCTCTCCTTTCCTCTCTGAAATCAATAAAATATATTTTTTTAAAAAGAGAGAGAGCCCTAGCTGGTTTGGCTCAGTGGATAGAGCGTCAGCCTGTGGACTGAAGGGTCCCAGGTTCAATTCCAGTCAAGAGCACATGCCTGCCCTAACTGGTTTGGCTCAGTGGATAGAGCATTGGCCTGCGGACTGAAAGGTCCCAGGTTCAATTCCAGTCAAGGGTATGTACCTTTGTTGCGGTCACGTCCCCAGTAGGAGGTGTGCAGGAGGCAGCTGATCGATGTTTCTCTCTCATTGATGTTTCTAGCTCTCTATCCTTCTCCCTTCCTCTCTGTAAAAAATCAAAAGAATATATTTTAAAAATAAATAAATAAAAGTGCTGGGATTGGTCATTCTAACCACTTACATAGTATGTGTTAGGAATTCTCTCCTATCTCACACAATAGGAGTGCAGCTGGTGGCAACTAGGCTCAGGTTATTTCTCGTTCTCCTACAGGCCAGTCTAGGTCCAGTTTGTATTTGCCTCCTTAACACAGTGTACCACTGAGGATAACTCTACCTAGATAGAGCTGATTCTTAAATCATCTTGAGAAGCATACTTGATTAGCTGTCTGTGGGTATATATGGGTCAGGTATAGAAACGTGGAGTCATTTGTGCAGTGGCTCAGAGTGCCTTAGTTTAAAACCTAAACAGATTCAGTGATTATATTTAGTATTTTTACTGGCTTAGTCTAATGGTTTCTAGAGTCACTATTAGCCATGCAGCCTAGAGCCTCTTAAGACAGAAACTCAGTTTGCCCCAATAGCATCTTTTGTTTATCAGTAGGACATTTGTCTTTGTGGCCTATAAAAACTGTAGCTAGAGGGCAATTCTTGTATCTTCCTGTAGAGTATACCAAGATGTCGGATAATTTAGAGAGGTGTTTCCATCGGGCAATGATGAAGCATTTTCCTGGCGAAGATGGAGACACAGATGAAGAATTTTGGATCAGAGAGGATGAAAAGCGGGAGAAGAGACGGAGTCGGTCTGGGCGAAGTGGTGGAAGCCACATTTGCACCCGCTCCAGGGACTCCGAAGGGCCCAGCAGGAAACAGCAGCCTGTGGAGAATGGAGGAAAATCATTGCCACCTGCACGCAGAGCTCCCTCCTCTGGGGCTGGTCAGAGTGTCAGCTCTACACAGCTCCCTCCGAAGGTGGGCACACCAAGTAACCAAGGCCTTCCTCGTCCCCTGCATTATGGTGGGATGCCCAACCAGGCACCCCTTTTAAACCAGATGGTAAGAAATAGCAGAAATTCTGCTGAGGTTTCTCCTAATTGGTGAATTCAGAGGAAAGTAAACCCTTTTCAGTTGGCTCCTCTTCCATGATAATTTTGCTGTATATGGGTGCTTTTTCCCCCCTCATCTGTCCTTCCTTTATTCTTCCTTTATTTTAAACTAGAGGCCTGGTGCATGAAAATTCATGCACTGGAGGGGGGGTGTCCTTCAGCCCAGCCTGCCCCCTCTCACTGTCCAGGAGCCCTCAGAGGTGGGAGGCGACCCGGCAATCAGGGGAAGGTGCAAGCCTCAGCCGGCCCTGGTTACCTGAGCCTCAGGCGGCCCTAGGCAGCTGGGCAGCCACCATCCGAGGCATGCCTGCGCCTGGGGCGTCGGCTGGGCAGCTGCCATCCAAGGCTTGCCTGCCCCTCAGGCCAGCCCTGGGGGGCTGAGGGGACTGGGGGACTCGAGGTAGGCGTGCAGAGCGGCTGGACCCACCTGGGGGCGGGCCCGGCCGTGCCGCACTCCGCCACCTCGGCAGGGCTGAGGGGCCTGGGCGCCGCCATCTTGTGGCTGAGGGCGTTGCCATCTTTGAGGGCATGGCAGTCAGCATATTCCCTCCTTATTGGCTTAGGCACCATCTTTGTGAGGGTGTGACGGTCAATTAGCATATTCCCTCTTTATTAGATAGGATCCTGTTTCTTAATCATTTGAACCACACATTATGAACATGGAGGGGAAACTGAATAAAAATGTCTCGAGTCTTATTATAAATAAAGCACAGAGGTACAGCCCCAACGCTGTACACCAACAAAAGGTCATGTGTTCAATTCCCAGTCAGGGCACATACCTGGTAGGTTGTGGGTTCGATCCTTAGGGTATATACAGGAGGCAACCAATCAATGTTTTTCCCCCTACCTCTCCCTCTCTAAAATCAACAAATACATCCTTGGGTGAGGATTTATTTAAAAAAAAAAAAAAGCACAGAGCAACATAAAATACATAGGATATACAGCCTATCTGTGATATTAAAATTTCATGGTGGAGGACAATTAGGGGGGGATAGTAGCTAAAAAGGCTCTTGGCAGTGAGGGGCCAATAATGGAAAAGATAAACACAAGTTTGTCTCTCCTAGAGAGAAAGTGCTTTGGGCTCTGGAACTAGTCCTACTCTGGGTGAGCCCATGTGCCACCATTCCTCCCTTCCTTGGTTCTCTGTGCTGGGTCTATTATGTTCGTCTTCAGGAAAGTCCTTACTTTCTTTCTAATGTCTATGCTTCCTTTCCCCACCCCCACTCCTTGCCTTTACTCAATACCCTCCAGAGGCCAGCAGTACCAGGAACATTTGGCCATCTTCGAGGGTCAGATCCTGCCAGTGTATATGTCTCCTCCAGAGTCCCAGAACCACACCCTGGGGAGCCTGCGCAGCAGCATCCACCTTTTGCCTTGCAGGTAAGCAACCTACTCATTACCTGGAGGTATGGAGAGTCTCCAAGGTAACTTTTAGAAATGCAGTGTCTAACCAGGTTAAATTTAATTATCTCCTATTCTTATAGAGTCTATAGATGAAGCACATTACAAGGGATACCTTATTCTATGGGTCTGGTGAATGCCGCTGTCTTCTCTTTTCTTGTTGCCAGCCTCCAGTTGGAATTAACAAGCATCGAGGACCCAGGCTGGGCACGCCTGAAGAGAAGCAAATGTGTGGGGGGTTGAGACACCTTTCTAACATGGGATCACATCCTGGTTCCTTGCCTCTTGGCCAGATGAGTGGCCCCAGTCAGGATAGAAATATGTATCCCCCAACTCAATTCCAGCCAGGATTTATTCCTCCCAGGCCTGGAGGGGTTCCAGCTCGACCCCCAGACTTTCCTGAAAGTTCAGAAATTCCTCCTAGCCACATGTACCGATCATACAAATACCTGAATCGAGTATACCCTGCTGTCTGGAATGGGAACCACAGTGCTGCAAACCCAAGACCCTTAGGGCCAGATGAAAAGCCCCTCATGGGGCCAGGACCGTCCCACCTGCCTCACACTCTTGGTCACATGATGGATTCCCGAGTGATGAGACCACCTCTTCCTCCAAACCAGTGGACTGAACAATCAAGCTTTCTACCTCATGGCGTTGCTTCTTCAGGGTACATGCGACCACACTGTAAATCTGGTGGGCATCGGGTACAGCCACCTCTAGCACCCAGTCCCCTGTTTGGAGCACCCTCCCAGGTTCTGAGAGGGGTGCAAGGAGGGGACTCCATGATGGACAGCCCAGAGATGATCGCCATGCAGCAGCTTTCCTCACGCGTTTGCCTGCCCGGTGTGCCTTACCACCCCCGACAGCCTGCTCCCCCACATTTACCTGGCCCTTTTCCACAGGGAGCTCACTCAGCATCAGTTAGTGTGTCAGCCCCCAAGCCTGCCTTGGGGAACCCTGGGAGGACACAGGATAACAGTGAAATAGAAGAGCCTGAAAATGACCGAGGTAATTTAGTCACTTTTATCCTACTTCTGGCCCTCTAAGCTATTCATTCATGAATAACCTTTTTACACAATATCAAGCCAAATATAAACTGATTTTCAGCCTCTTTTTCTTGAACTACTCATGGTTGGGCCAATCGTGGTATTGTTTTTGATCCAAAGATCCAAAAAGATTTCTGGCAATAGTGATCACTACACAAATGAGTGCCAGGCACTCTTTTTGAGGCTTTTAGATAATATTAACTCATTTCATTCTCAGAACAAGCCTTCCAGATAGCTGCTATTATTAGTCTTGTTTTTACAGATGGGAAATCCAAGATACAAAGATAGTGGATGATTTGTTCTGATCTACCTAGTAAGTGGTGGAACTGAGATTTGAACCCAGACAGACTGGATCCAGCATCCACAATTTTGTTGTTGTTGTTGTTGTTATTGAATGTATTTTTATTGATTTCAGAGAGGAAGGGTGAGGGAGAGAGAGAGAAACATCAATGATGAAAGAGAATCATTGATTGGCTGCCTCAAGCACGCCCATTACTGGGGATCAAGTCCACAACCCGGGCTTGTGCCCTTGATCAGAATGGAACCCGGGACCCTTCAGTCCCCAAACCGACTCTCTATCCACTGAGCCAAACCAGCTAGGGCTGCATCCACGTTTTGAATCATGACATCAAACTGCCTTTAAATTTTCTTGTCCTGGAAGTTTATCATTATATGAAATAAGTTTTCAATATTTTACTTAAGGTCTAATTATTTCTATTCTTTATTCCCTGGACACATACCAATATCTACTCAGAATGAAGAATAGTGAGATTTCCCCTGGCCAGAGTGGCTTAGCTGGTTGAGTATTTTCTCGTGCACCGAAAGGCCTGCGGGGTTTGATCCCCAGTCGGGGTATGTGGAGGAGGCAAACGATCAATGTTTCTCTCTCACATTGATGTTCCTCTCTCTCCCTCTCCCTTCCTCTCTTTAATGTTTTTTAATAAGATATTTTCATTTCATTCAATAAATATTGATTCCCGTTTTGTGCAGATACTGAGGGTATGTTGGGGAACAAAATAAAGTCACTGTGGAGCTTATGCTCTGATAGGCCACAAGTTGGGGACTGGCCTCCTGTGAGCCATCATTCCCTGGTCTTCTCACTGTGTCAAGTTTTAGAGCTTCCCAGCCTGGTCTACAATTCTTCTAGTAACAACCATACCCTCCTGCCGTACTCCACATGCATCTAGTTGGAGTCCATGAGCCATGAGTCATCTCACACCCATCCACTAATCTGTCGGTGACCACACAGGAAGAGGAAGAACATCTTGGCAAACCTTTTGAGTAGCTGTAGAGTTGCTAGATCTTGCCTCCTGGTCTACGAAAGGGAGTGTATAAGGGTCTCAACATCGTGACTCCTTTCAGGGATTCTCAAATTTTCTAGCTGAGGCTTGAATGACCACACATCCACCTCAACCCTGACTCCCCTTATCTGACTGCTTATTATGTTCTTTTCATTATTACCTCCATTGGTATTGTCATTTCAGCGATTGAATTGTTCTTTTGTTCTCCATTTTCTTATGCAGATCCCTTACCTGGGCTTGAGAAGCCACCAACCATTGGTGCCTCAGAGGGGGTGTACCTCAAACAACTACCTCACACTACACCGCCCTTACCGACCAACTGTACCAGGCAGAGTTCGCCACAAGAAAGGGAAGCAGAAGGCCCAGAGCTCAAAAATGACTCCTCAGCATCTGAAAACAACTGTCAGGCAACAAAGGGCAAAAATACCTGGCCCTCGGAGAGTGGCTACATCAGCCCCGCAGCCCAGGGATGTATGGGGGACCTCTCCACTCTGGCAGATAGAGGAGCTCTGCCTGAAAACGGAGTGGTGGTTGAAGTCCCCACTTGCGGATCAGAAGGGAGGGGCCTTGGTGGTAGTGGTACAGAGAAGCCACTCTGCCCCAGAGGAAAAACATCGCAGGAAACCATTGTGTGTTCAGGACAGAACCCAGCTACACCTCCCAATGCAGACCCCAATTTGATGGAAAGCACTGTCAGTCAGTTTTCTCCCTTGTACATGCCTGGCCTGGAATACCCAAATTCAGCAACACATTATCACATCAGTTCAGGCCTGCAAGGTCTTGGCCCTGTGATGGGAGGTAAACCCTCAGTATCACATCTTCAGCATTTTCCCCCTAGGGGCTTTCATACTAACAACCCTCATTCTGGAGTCTTTCCCCATTATCGCCCCCACCAAGGAATGAGGTATTCCTACCAGCCACCACCTCAGCCTTCCTACCATCACTATCCGCGGACTCCTTATTACACATGTCCACAGGGCTTTTCTGATTGGCAGAGACACCTCCATTCCCCGGGAAGCCCAAGTGGGCTCCCACCTAGCCAGCCTCCCCCTCCTAGACCCCTCTTCTCAGATAAGAATGCCATGGTTAATCTACAAGGCTGTGAGACACTGAATGCTGCCTTAACTTCCCCAACCTGCATGGATGCAGTGGCTGCTAAGGTCATTGCAACTGATGGGCAGAATCCTGGTCCAGAGGAAGAGAAGCCAGATGAATCCATGGAGAGGCCAGAGAGTCCCAAAGAATTTTTAGACCTGGACAACCATAATGCATCTACCAAGCAACAGAGTTCGTTGTCAGCCAGCGAGTATCTTTATGGGACTCCTCCTTCACCTCTGAGTTCAGGGATGGGGTTTGGTTCATCTGCTTTTCCACCTCAGGGTATGATGCTACAAACAAGGCCTTCCTATACACCTCACCGGCCAGCCAGTCATCTCCAGCCCAGGGCATATTCTTCCCCTGTGGCTGCTCACCCACCTCACCATCCAGTGGCTGCCCAGCCCAATGGCCTCTCTCAGGAGGGCCCCATCTACCACTGTCAGGAAGAGGGCCTGGGCCACTTTCAGGCTGTAATGATGGAACAAATAGGCACTGGAAGTGGAGTAAGGGGACCTTTTCAAGAAACGTACAAACCATCAGGGTAAGATTGCATTTGATTTATTTTCCCTGAAAAAAAAAGTAGATGATAGTTTTTAAAAGAAAAATGGCCTTAGGAATGAAGATAAACTTTAGTGGTCTTCTGGGACCAAGAAGAGCATGTGAATTGTTGATATGGAGACTTAATGGAAATGTATTAGCCATGAAGTTTAATTTTTATCTTTGACATTTTTTCCCCCTCATGAAAATGAATCGGCATTTAAATGACTGTTTAGTTAGATTTTAATACTGGAAACATGGTGGCCACAGTTTGTGAGCTGTAAGCAAGGGCTTCAGCGTTGTTTCTGAGTTCATATACTCTGACTAAGGCAAAAGAGGTCCCTCAAACCCTGCAGGGCGACAGGACATCCTATTCAGGTTTTACTCCTCATATCAGTTAAAGTTATGAGGCCTAATCATAAAACCAATGTTATCCAACTTAAAAACCTACATTCCCCTCCCTAGCGCCAACCTAAGAAAACCTTACCTTCAAACCCTCCTGCATTTACCAGTTTGTCATATTTGTTTTCTACCTCTCTAAATATGTTTGGGGGTTTTTTTATGTTTTGTTTTGTTTTTTGCCTTTTTTCTAAACCATCCTAAAGTAAGTTTTAGATATCATGATCCTTTATCCCTAAATATTTCCACATGCATATCCTAAGAATAAGGATCATTGTCCTGGACCACAATCTTAAACTATTCATCACACCCAAGGAAAAGGATATTAATAGTATCTAATATAGAGTCCTAATTGCTCTGGTTGTTCCCAAAATGTCTTTTATAGCTATGTTTCTTTGTTTTGATTTTTTTTTTCATTCAAGATCCAATCAAGGTTTATGTACTTACATTTGGTTATAATGTCTATTTAGTCTCTTTTACAGCATTCATCCTATCATTGTATTGTTTTCTTTTGTCTTCAAAGAGCCGTGGCAAGTTCTCATGTAGTGTCCCAAATTCTGAATTCTTACTGTTTGTGTTTATAGTCTAGTTAAACACTAAATAAGTGGTCATGTACTTACTACATCATACCCTAGATGCACATAATGCCATTTTTGTCCCAGTATTGATGATTTCCAGTTTAATCACCTTGATAATTAAGGCAGTAGCTGGCTGAGATTTTCATGATTAAAGAATCTTTTTTCCTTCAATTCTTAACTGTTCCTCTCTCATGGCTATAGAATGCAAATGCATCCAGTCCAGTCACAGTCCTCTTTCCCAAAGACCCCAGCACCAGCAACATTGCAGAAAGAGCTGCCGCCACATAAGCCCCAAACACTCTCTCTTGATCAGGTAAGAGGCGCCAAAAATCAGAGCTTTCTTTATTCCTGCAGGTGGTAGTAGGAGAGAAGTGCATAGTCCCCATCCGCATTGGGAATCCACTGATGCGGAGAGCTGACTTAAGTTATACGTGGATTTTCAACTGCACGGTGGGTCGGCACCTCTAACCCCACATTTTTCATGACTTCATTGCTATTCTGAAAAAATACATATTTTAAGGTGTCCTGTTGATACAGACACTTTCCCAGAAAGTGCCGCAGGCCCTGTGCCCGAGGCGGACTCAGCAGTGGGAAGATGGAGAAGGCCTCTGAAGTAGCTTCTCTACTGTGGCCACGTGTTCCCTTTCCTTACGTCGGTAACCAGCTGTTTGGAGATGGTGTAAACTTTATTTTCCAAACTGGCCGCCAGCATTATTTTGATATAATCCCTTGCCTATTTTATCCTTTCTACCTATTTGATTTTTGAGGGACGAGGCAATCAGATTTTTAAATAATAGTAGCTACTTTTGAGTGCTGCTTCGGTACCTGGCACTGTGCTAAGAGCTTCTACGTGCAGTCTTCTCTCACTCATAGTCTCTCCCTCGGCCTCCGCAAAGTAGTTGTCAGTAGCAGCAGCATTGTCATTGCTGGTGTACAAGAAGTCTATAGATACTGGTAGGGTTTGAGTGGGAGGTCCAGCACTTCTGAGCCCCCTCTGGAAGTAAAATGGATGGGGAAACAAAATCCAGCCATTTTCCCAGATTACAAGAACAGGTCTTTGGCTTATTTAATTTTTTTTTTTTAACAATTAACACAAATGTAAATTTTGTTTAAAACATCCTTGTTTTGCTTTTCCCAGAGCTAGTCCAAGGAGGAAATAATCCCTAAGAAAACAGAAAGCTGCACATGAATACTGGAACATGGAGAATTTCGGGGAACAATCCTCGCCCATCTTTATTCTTGTCGCCCTGTCGTGCCCCCTCACAGTGTACCACCTCATGCCATCCAGGAGCTGGAGCCATGCCCACAGCCCTAGAACCACTCTGCTCAAATAATTTAACACAGCTTGCAAGAGTCCTGGTCAGGGATCTCTTGCATGGCTGGTAGTCAAGAACAAATGAATGGTAGTTAGTGATGGCTTCCAGGTCCTGAGACTTGTTCAGGAAAATCATCTAAAACTTGGGAGGGGCATACATAAGCATGGAATGGAGTGGTGCTTGTAAACTTTCATGAGCAGCTAAACTCAGGTATATATTTGGGGAAGGAACTACTCATGGTATTGTCTTTGGAGCTGGGTCCAGTTTACAGAATTTTCACGTTGCCTTTTAAAATAATTTTTGTTGGTGGTGGTGAATGTATGTACATAAACTGGGAAGGTGGGTAGGAATCTGGAAAAAATGAAAGTCCTAACTATGGTGGGCACACCACACTGGAGTGATCCTTATCTGTTTACAGTCACATCACACTGAATATATCAGCCCAAGAGAGTTTTATTCCACTGCCCCCTAACTGTTCAGTTTCTCAGTTCAGAGGCAGAGTCTCTCACGGCCTTCCCAAAGTTTCCGTCCAGAAGGGAAGACAGGCTGCCCTTTTGTCTGGTGGCCCAGGTCTTAGACTGGGAGATCAGTGCCCTTCCTAGTTTGCCACCAGCTCGACCAGAGCTGTAAACCGATTTCTGGAATTGGGATCACTGGAGTATTTTCTTCTTAGAAGAGACAATGATTTATCCTCTTCATAGGCCTGCTGGGACTATGATCTGGAAGGCATCACACAAAGCTTTCTGGCACAAATCACATTTTGTGGAAGTGACTACTCAGGTTTGTTTATGTTAGTATCAATAAAGAAATTGCACAGTTTTGAATAGGGAAAATGTATTTTATAGGTTTACAGTTAGAATTTAGTAATATTTCACTATAGTCCTTATTTTAAATGTAAAATAAGTCATGGTGGTTTAAAATAGCTATCAAGAACAAGTTCTTGGGAATATTTGTTGTATATGTGATAGGAAACAATTTTACAGTATTACTTTATTACAGTTTTAGAAGTGAATTACACTGGATTCTCCCTGTTTAGCATTCTGTATTTGATTTTAGTTGAGATGCCACCAAAGTTAGGGCTTATATAAATATCCCACAAAGAAAGAACTAAGGAAAATGCCCTGAAATTAATAGATTTTTTTTTAAAGAATAGCATATTTTTAAGCATGCCTTTGGGATAATGGAAAAGCTACCGAGGTATAGTAATCTGTCCTATTTACTTATAAATTTATCTGTGTGAAGTGCCAATAGAACCTTTCACTCCAACATCCTTGATGAAATGTGAAACTATCATATTTAAAGTTTGCTAAACATATGCTATCCTTAGGAAAAGAAACAGATTGAAAACATTTATGTCATACAAATGGACCCCAAGACACAGCTCCAGTATAAGGGAAATTCATAAACATAAAGGCATTCTTGTTGACCTGGCAGTGTGGCTCATGGCTCAGGCAGGACTGAATTGAGTAGAGAACACAGGTGCCTGCCTCTAAGATACAGGACAACAACATGAATTTTTCTCTAACAGATTTTAATTTTAAATTTGGTGTGCTTTTAAGTGGAATGAGTCTGGAGGCTTTGTCCTCATTTTATCCTAATTTTTGTCAGAAACATATTGTGGGCATAATCTGGTTTAGAGGAATACAGAGGTCAGCATTCTCTGCAGGAAGAGCAGATTAGGTTTGGGGGCGGGTCTCAGCCAGCCCTTCAGCTAGTTGGTGTGGAAGACAGCATGGTGGAAGCATTACCACTTCTGTTTCTGTGTGTGTGCCAAAGCAGGAAGGGAAGACCAATGGTCTGTACAGCTAGCATAGGTCTGGCTAGACCTGGCCGTGGCCCAGAGCATTCTGTCACTGACAGCCTTTCTCTTTTCACATTTGAGAGGCCTTTTCTCCTTCCTGAACTAGGAACACACTAACCATAGGTCCTCTTCCCTGATGCTAATGCTGTAGGGATTGTTTTGTGCTGAACTCCCTAGAGCATGGGTAGGAGAAGAGTGGAAGCAATGGTTGGCTGATATGTGCCCTTGCTTTCCGCCCTGGTTGCATTTGAGCAGCTGTGTACACACTGCTTAAGGTAACTGTAACCCTTCCTTCTCACTCCCAGTCCTTTATCTATCCCCTATTGTTAGAAGCTGTGAACAGTATAGGGAAAAAATCAGTGAATTCTTTTATCCTTAATCTTCCTTGGTATGTATAGAGGTGAGGAAAGAATTAAGGCAGATGATAGGAAATTGAACTACTGTATTATATTATCACACTGTGAAAAGGAGCAACAGAAACACGTCAGCTTGCTGCATCCTGTGTGGAAATTTGGTTGTGTGTTACAGGTACTTCATCCCTGTCTGGCATATCCTGAGCTTTAACTGGCCTTTCAAGTGCAGATATTCTAGAAGCCATCAAGAGCTGTAGGATTGCAGGAGTGCCCATGAAAAACTGCTATAGGCTGCTCGTCCACACATTCCCCTAGCAGGCTCTTTTTTTCTCACCTGTCCTTTCTCCTTTGGCACTCTTTCCAAGTGTCTTAAGCAGATGCATTTGCCATCTTCTCCATTAGGGAATGAATGGTGATAATGTAACATGCATACTAGACAGTAAAGTATAAGGAGGTCCTAAGAAGTCCTGCTCTCAGGCGAGGACTTACACACCAGATCACTGCAGACTTGTCAGGGTGCTGGCGCTCAGTGGTCCCTCAGAAGGTCAGCTGCACTCTGAAGGATGAGTCTCTACACCTATTTGATTTTACATTAATGGCTAACCTTTATTGGAGTTGATAATATTTCCCCAAGACCCAAGAGAAATAAAACATCCAGAACGAAAAGGAGAGCCTTTTTTTTAAGATTTCTGGTTTGGATTTTTTTTCCCCCCTCAGAGTCTGTTCATTAAAAAAATTAGCTATTGGCTAAAATTTATTATGGTAAGCATTTGGAGAATACGGAAGGACAAAATATGCAGATTCTTGTTCATATAATTTTCCCATCCCCGTTTTTAAAAATAAAATGTGAAGTCACTCCATCTCTCCTTAGGTTGGTTAGTTCTTCTGATCATTTATATGAGCTTATTATTAACAGTGAGCCCAACAGCTCTCAAAAGGCAAACTTTTCCATGCTCATCTTCATTTTTTGTGGTTATTTTTGTGGCAGTTTGTACCTTTTAGTCCAGTCAAACCTCAGCTTGTGAGTGTCAACTTGCCCTAGCCTAGTCCTCAGACCTTTGGAAGTGCTTGTCCTGACTAACCGTTTGGTGTCTGTGGCACTTACTGCTGTACCGTTACTTATACTAACCGCTACTGTCCGAAACACAAAATCCCTTTGTTGGTTGAACTTTTTCTTGCTTTTTTTTAATGGACTTTCAAATCTACACATAAAATACTGCTCTTAAGACCTGCTTTGAAACTTCACAGGAAGTCTTAATCCAGCAGTCCCAAAGCAAGGACAGTTACATAGTGTCAGAGTCCAGACATGCTTTCAGAGAAACTTATTAAGGAAATGAAAGGCTTTGTGTTCTAGCATTATTGCTCCCCTTTGTGTCTGTCAGTCCATTTGCTCTTCCCTCCCCCTACCGGATTCTGCATGGAGTCCAGTTGTAAGAATTGGTTCTGTGTATGAGAGTGAAGGACTGTTCAACCCTGGGTCTTTCTGGGATGCAGTATTCCTGCAGACAGCACTCTGTTCAACACTACAGTGAGAAGATACTTAGAATTTTGGTTGAGCATGCAGGGGCTCACATCACTGTTTCGGAAGCAAGACTGTGATTGAGGCTTTCTGTGTGAGCAGAAACCAGACCCCCTTTTTCCTTTTTGGTGGGTTGGAATCTACCATGCATCCTTAGACACTGAGCCATGTCTTCTCTCGTATGAATCTGTGCACAAGCTTTGTCTGCAGGATGAGTGTTTATCCTTCTCTGCTTTGTAGGACCTTTGTTAAACAGACTTTGGAGAAGCTGTCTCCTGGCTAGTCTCTTTAATTCTGCACCAGGGATTTACTGAACCTTTATGTAGAGATGCCTGATAACCAACTAATTTTCCTGTGCATTGGGGTTGGAAACGGGTATGGATATTTAATAAGTTACTGAAAATGCTGAGCCCCTGTTCAGACACTTGTGGGACCCCTTTTCCATAGCTGGGATCAGGCACCTCACCGTCCTGCCTTGCACACAGCTCCTGGGAGCCCAGGCCAGTGTCCACTAGCCTGTGGCACACAGGGTCAGGGATTGTTTGTGCCTGCTGCAAAGGCTCTGTGAACTTTGCTGGCCAATACTGGAAAGGGGAATGGTATTTATTTTTATATTGTGTATATTTTGTCGTGCTCTGCTGATTCCCTGTTTAAGAGCGACACTTACCTCAATAGTTCAATATTGTGTGTTGGATAATTTTTTGAAAGAACTTTTTAAAAAGCTTTTTGATCTTTGGAGGTCTGTAGATTTATTTCCGTATGAACTGGTTATTTTGTATAAAGTACATTCTTAAAATAGCAAGTCTCTGATATGTGTGAGTTGTGTGTGTCCGTGTGTCACTTTCATTATCAGGGCAAACTCCCATCAAAACAGGTTTATTCTAGGTCCCAAATGCCATTACTTCAAAAATTCCATCCCAGTCCTGGCTGGTGTGGTTCAGTGGTTAGAGTGTCAGCCCTTGCACCAAGGGGTCATGTGTTCAGTTTCCAGTCAAGGACACATACCTGGGTTACAGGTTTGATCCACAGCCCACAGTCAGGGCATGTGTGGAAAGCAACCAATCAATGTCTGTCTCTGTCTTTTCCCCTTCTTCCTGCCTCCCTCCCACTCTTTCTAAAAATCAATGGAAAAAATATCCTCCAGTGAGGATTAACAAAAAAGAAAATGTCATCCCAGCCCTGGCTGCTGTTGTTCATTTGATTGGAGCATAGTCCTGTGTACCAAAGGGTCACAAATTCGATTCCTGGTCAGGGCCCATACCCTGGTTGTAGGTTTGATTCTCGATCAGAGTGTGTATGGAAGGCAATTGGTTGATGTTTCTCACATCAGTCTTTCTCTCTCTGAAATCAATAAGAACAAATCCTCAGGCCCAGCCACCATGGCTCAGTGGTTGAGCATCGACCTATGAACCAGGAGGTCACGGTTCAAGTACTGGTCTGGGCACATATCACAGGTTGTAGGTTCGATCCCCAGTGTAGGGCATGCAGGAAGCAGCTGATCAATTATTCTCTCTCATCATTGATGTTTCTCTCTCTCCCTCTTCCTTCTGCTCTGAAATCAATAAAAATATTTAAAAAAAAAAAAAAGAAAGAAAGAAAGAAAGAAAGAACATATCCTCGGGTAAGAATTTTTTTAAAAGGTCAAGCCAAGATGGTGGCATAGGCAAATGTTGGTACTCCATCGCCTCCCACAACCACATCAAAATTATAACTAAAATACAGAAGAACCATCATTCAGAACCACCTGAAATCTGACTTAATGGAAGTCCCACAACTAGAGAAGTAAAGGAGAAAGCACATTGAGACTGGTAGGAGAGATGGAATGGGCTGGTCCAACACCCCCATGTGGCTTCCTCCTCCCCCTCTCCTCAGGAGGGATATCTTGGCTGCAGAGGCCTCCTGTGAGGAATAAGGGGTTCCAGTCCCACACCAGACTCCCAGCCAAAGTTTCCAGAGCTCAGAAGAGACGTTTCCGTAAATTGGGGCTGTGAAAACCAATAGGAATTGTGGCTGTGTGACAAGGAGACTGCTGGAGACCCAGACAGTTCCTCTTAAAGGACCAGCACACACGGACCCCCTGGCAGCAGCTTGGGGAAATCAGGGACATGGAGGAATTGGATTGTCTGGCATCAGGGCAAGAACTAGGGGGCAGCTTTCTCCCAGACAGGTGTTTTCAGGAGTCATTGTTCCTGTGCTGGCCACCACCTCCCCTCACAGAGCTGTCTGGCAGCCATATCTGGCTCACACATTCTCTTGCCCTGGTGATTCCATGAGGTCATCTCCCCATCTAATTTGCAGTCCAATCCAAACTGTTTGCAGCTGCTTTTCCATATGAATAGCCTGTCCTGGCTTAGATTTAAGACTTTCCTAAAATCTCTCAAGCAGTAGCTGGTGTCAGCAAGACCTGGCACTAGCAGCAGCCTGTCTTCATAGCTCTGGCCTGGTGGCCCCAGGCATTGACTAACTGCACCTCCCAGGATGCCCCGAAGCCAGTGCACCTGGTGAACAGCTTCAGACCATACCAGGTTACAACTCTACACATCCACAAGCAACACACTCAAGGGGCAGACTCTGTGAGCACCAAAGCCCCACTGAAACAAGTCCTGCTCAGAGGAGTTTCCTGCACAGCACCTCTTCCATTGTAGTCGCAGCTGGTCCTCACAGCCAAAGGGCCTGGAGGTCAAATTCTCCCAGTGAAGCCAACAGAAATCAAGGCTCAACTATAACACTGCTACACAGCCCACATAGAGGTGAACCTAGAATGCCATCTGAGGTGATTGGGGAGATCCACTGGGCCCTACAGGACACCTACTACACAAGGCCACTCTACCAATTCCAGGAGACAGCAGGTCTCCCTAATACATAGAAACAAACACAGGGAAGCAGCCAAAGTGCAGAGACAAACATTTCACCAATGAAAGAACAGCCTGGCCAACCCAGTTGAGCATCCACCTATGAACCCGGAGGTCTTGGTTTGATTCCTGGTCAGGGTACGTGCCCGGGTTGTGGGCTCAATCCCCAGTGGGGGACATGCAGAGGCAGCCAACCAATGATTCTCATTATTCATGTTTCTACCTCTCCCCCTCTCAAATCAATACACACACACACACACCAGAGGGGCCCAGTGCATGAAATTCGTGCACGGGGGAAGGGGGGTCCCTCAACCCGGCCTGCACCCTCTCCAATCCGGGATCCCTCTCACAATCTGGGACCACTGGCTCCTAACTGCTCACCTGCTGGCCTGATTGCCCCTAACTGCCCTCCCCTGCTGGCCTGATTGCCCCTAACTGCCCTCCCCTGCCGGCCTGGTCACTCCTAACTGCCTCGGCCCCCGCCACCGTGGCTTTGTCTGGAAGGATGTCCAGAATATGTCTGGTCTAATTAGCATATTACCCTTTTATTAGTGTGTGTGTGTGTGTGTGTGTGTATAAAATTAAATTCCCAGGGGGGAAACTAAAATGGAAGAAAACTATTAAGATACAGAGTTCAAAACAATGATTATAAGGATGCTCAAGGATCTTACTGAGAGAGCTTCAAGGGACTTAGACTTTCAAGGATCTTAGAATTTCAAAGTCAGAAAATAAACATACATTAACTGCAATAATAATTTACAGGGATTCAACAATAGAGAGAGGATTCTGAGAAATCAATCATTTGGAATATGAGGAAGCAAAAAAACACCCAAGTAGAAAAGCAAAAAAATCCAAAAATATGAAAGTAGTGGGACAACTTCAAGCCTACCATATTATGGGTTGCCAGAGTAGAAGAAAGAACAAGATATTAAAAATCTATTTGAAGAAATAATGACAGAAAGCTTCCCCTAACTGATAAAGAAGTAGACTGGTGGAAGCACAGAGTCCCAAACAAGAGGAACCCAAAGTGGCACACATCATAATTAAAATGCCAAGGCTTAAAGACAGAATCTTAAAAGCAGCAAGAGAAAAGCAATTAGTTACCTACAAGGGAGCACCCATATGACTGTCGGCTGATCTCTCAACAAAAACTTTGTAGGCTGGAAGGGAATGGCAAGAAATACTCAAAAGTGATGAAGGACCTACAACCAAGATTACCCAGTGTGGGAACCCCTTTCATATCCCACGTGGTTCAGAGTTCGGGTTCTGGAGAAGGGCCGAACACAAATGAAAAGAGACTAGAAGAAATTTAAATTGTCGATATGGGGGGCCAGGCGGGAGCCCACCACTACCGCTAGGCTCTGGCCTTGCTAAGCCTTTTATTGAGACTATGGGATACACACATTACCCTTAAGCAGGTTTGGGATACACCCATAGCCCTTAGGCAAGTAATAAGCAGATTATCATATCAGTAAGGATTTACATGATTACAAGATGGGGAAGCTGCCTCAGTTACCATTGTCTCAATTAGATAGGGAGTGGTTGGCTCTGACCTTTCAGAGCTTCAAGGTTGACCAGCCTTTTACATCTTTTGTATTAGTGAGACAATGGTCGGTTTCCAGCAACCCAGCAAAGCTCTCATTTAGAATTGAAGGTCAGCCCGGCCAGCGTGGCTCAGCAGTTCAGCATTGACCTATGAACCAGGAGGTCAATGGTTCAGGGCACATACCTGGGTTTCTGGCTCGGTCCCCATTGGGGAGTGTGCAGGAGGCAGCCAATCAATGATTCTGTCTCATCATTGATTTTTCTATCTACTCTTTCCCTTCCTCTGAAATCAATAAAAAAATTTTTTTTTAAATTGAAGGTCAGATAAAGATCTTCATATACAAGAAAAAGCTAAAGGAGTTCACCACCAAACCAGTATTATTTGAAATGTTGAAAGGTATTCTTTAAGAAGAAGGTGGGTGGGTGAGGGGAGGAAGAAGAAAGATCAAAAATCCTATCTAATAAAACAGTAATATGCAAATTGACCGCACCTTCGCTACACCCATAAGCCACGCCCACCCGCCACGCCCACCAGCCAACCAGGAGCAAATATACACGTTAAACCAGCAAAGATGGCGGGGGAAAGGGCAGCACCCATGCCAGTGAGATCCAAGCCATGATGGTGGACTGGGGCAGGCGGTTAGCGCCGGCAGCCGGCTGACCAGGTCCGCCATCACCGATCATGGACCAGGGCAGTTGGCATGGGTTAATGCCCGCAGCCGGCTGCCCAGGCCCGCCATCACCGATCTCGGAGCAGGGCAGGCGGCGTGGGTTAACGCCCGCAGCCGGCTGCCCAGGTCCACGATCACGGACGAGGACACCTGCCTGCCCAGGTCCATCACTGATCTCAGAGCTGGGCAGGCGGCGTGGGTTAATTCCCGCAACTGGCTGCCCAGGTCCGCCATCACCGATCGGGGAGCAGGGCAGGCATCAGGGCAGGCGGCATGGGTTAACGCCCGCAGCCGCCTGCCCAGGTCCGCCATCACCGATCGCGGAGCAGGGCAGGCGGCGTGGGTTAACGCCCGCAGCCGCCTGCCCAGGTCCACGATCACAGATCACGGACCAGGACAGCTGCCTGCCCAGGTCCATCACTGATCTCAGAGCAGGGCAGGCGGCGTGGGTTAACGCCCGCAGCCGCCTGCCCAGGTCTTCCATCACCGATCGCGGAGCAGGGCAGGCGGCGTGGGTTAACACCCGCAGCCGGCTGCCCAGGTCCGCCATCACCGATCTCGGAGCAGGGCAGGCGGCGTGGGTTAACGCCCGTAGCTGCCTGCCCAGGTCCGCCATCACCTATCGCGGAGCAGGGCAGGCGGCGTGGGTTAACGCCCGCAGCTGGCTGCCCAGGTCCGCCATCACCTATCGCGGAGCAGGGCAGGCGGCGTGGGTTAACGCCCGTAGCTGCCTGCCCAGGTCCGCCATCACCGATCACGGAGCAGGGCAGGCGGCGTGGGTTAACGCCCGCAGCTGGCTGCCCAGGTCCGCCATCACCTATCGCGGAGCAGGGCAGGCGGCGTGGGTTAACGCCCGCAGCCGGCTGCCCAGGTCCACGATCAGGGATCACGGACCAGGGCAGGCGGCGTGGGTTAGCGCCCGTAGCTGCCTGCCCAGGTCCGCCATCACCGATCTCGGACGAGGGCAGGCGGTGTGGGTTAGCGCCCACAGCCGCCTCCAGGTCCTGGATAAGGGCTTCGAGTCAGCCATCACCAGTGGCAGCTGACTCAAAGCCCCTATCAGGGATCATGGACCAGGTCAGGCAGCGTGGGTTAAAGCCCACAGCCGGCTGCCCAGGTCCGTGATCACCGATCTCAGAGCAGGGCAGGCGGCGTGGGTTAATGCCTGCAGCAGGCTGCCCAGGTCCACGATCATGGATCAGGGACCATGGCAGGCGGCATGGGTTAGCACCCCCAGACGCCTGCCCAGGTCCCGGATCACGGATCCAGGTGGCGTGGGTTAGCACCCACAGCCGCCTGACCAAGTCCCCGATAGGGACTTGGAGTCTAGCATAACGAAAAGAATAGTCAGCAAAAGCAGGAGACAAGGTTTCATAAGTTCTCCCCCAGGTCACCACTGTTCTCTTATACATTTTAATTATCCCAGACTTTGCATGATGGGATTTGATTTGAATTATGCCTGATAGAGATTACATGACATGAATTGTAGGCTCATTCTTTCTTTTTGTGGTTGCCTGACTGAGAAAGGCCTTGGAATGAGAGAAGGCACTTTTATTTTCCTTTTTCATTCTTTAGAGGCTGAGGAATTACAGTTATATGAAGAACTTAGTGAGAGAATGAAAGTCTCATGCTGTATTATTCTGTAAGTTTTATCATGTGGACTATCAAAAACTTGGTGGGATCCTTTTCAAGAGGTGTTACAAAAATTATGTTGAAATTAACATTCAAGAGTAAAAGGAGAGAAGTGAGTGGTGGGTAAAGGAATGAACTTTGTCCTAGAAACCAAATAGAAGCCACATAAACCTTCAGATTCTTACTCATTGTGCTTTGGAGGTATCCTATCTAATAAAAGAGTAATATACAGATTGATCATCACTGCAACACACAATATAGCTGCCCCCATGTGGTAAAAGGTCCTGCCCCCATGTGGACACAAGATGGCCACCACAAGATGGCCAGCAGGAGAGGGCAGTTGGGAGGACTAGGCAAGGGAGGGCAGTTGAGAAGGACTAGGCCTGCAAGGGAGGGCAGTTGGAGGTGATCAACCCTGCAGGAGAGGGCAGTTAGGGGTGACCAGGCCAGCAGAGGAGGGAAGTTGGGGGCAAACAGGCTGGCAGCAGAGTGGTTAGGGGCAATCAGGAAGGCAGGCAGGCAAGCAGTTGGGAGCCAGCAGTCCTGGATTGTAAGAGGGATGTTCGACTGCCCGTTTAGGCCCATCGGGCCTAAACGGGCAGTCGGACATCCCTTGAGGGGTCCCATATTGGAGAGGGTACAGGCTGGGCTGAGGGACAACCCCCCTCCGTGCACGAATTTCGTGCACCGGGCCTCTAGTATGAACAATAAAATGTCAATGAATACATATCAACAACTCAATCTAAAAATCAAAATAAATGAACAAAAAAAATAAAAATATAAATAAATAAATGAACAAGGAATCTAATGAACAAAATAAATAAAATAAAACCAGATGCAAGGGAACATGGAACAGACCTGAATCTCAGAGGGAAGGGGAGGGGGGGGGAAGAGATCAACCAAAAAACATTTGTGTTCTGCCCTTCTGCATCACCTATGGTCACAATAGGGTGATGAAGGCCTGCGTTGGGGCAGGGACTGGGTGGAGGGGGGGAAGGGGATATCTGTAATACTCTCAACAATAAAGTTTTTTTTAAGTCATCCCATCCTAGCCTCACTTAGTCAAGGTAAGTGGTGTTGGTTGGCATGGGAGCTGTGGACCCTGTGCAATTTGATAGTTCTGTGTGCTGCAGAGAACTTAAGAACAGTAATAAAACGCTGGCAATTCTACACAATGGCATACATTCACCACCACCCCTCGCCCCCATACTACTACCCACCCATGCCCAGCCCTTGATACATCATCTTAAACACACCTGTAATGCACTAATTTTGATCTCCTTCCAAAATCTAGGGCCTGGTAAGTAAAGTTGATAATGGGGTAATAGTGAGCAGCTCTAGCCTGGAGCCATCTGAATTACAAATGGCCAGAGTGGGAGCTACAAGTTAAGTAAGCAGGTACTTTTCTACCTACCTATTTTATTTATTTATTATTTCAATGGGAGGGTGTTAATTGGGGGAGGAAGACAATAGCTATAGCCTTGAGACACCAAAATTTCCTGGCCTTGTTTAGCCTTAAATAATTCACCTTGCAAAATAGTTGCATTCAGTAAAAAGTCTATCATAGGCAATGCCAATTTCTTAATCTATTGTTCACTCCTAGGGCAATGGCAGATCTTTCCATCTTGACCTCCAGTTGTTTGGTATCAAATTATCCCACATTATTTTTCAGATTTTTCTCCTTTTGCTATTTTTAAAACTGTGTTCCATTTCATTCTCCCCTGAAAAACATATTTCCTATAAAATATTATGTCTATCTCATTTCCTAGTTTTGTAGTTATATTGCCATATAATTTTCAAAGCAAGAGAAAATTTAAAGTAAAAAATCATTAGTAAACCCCAGATTTGAAATGGTACTGGTCAGATTGTTTATCTCACTTGACCGTCCCTCTTTTCTCCGGATGGAGCAAGGTGGGTGGGGCACTGCTTTGGCCTGGCTTTCTTTGCTATGCTGACACTGGCATGGTCAGCATCAATTCCTCTCTCTGCATAATAGTACCGCACCCTTAAAATTTATGTAAAGTTAATTTCTAACTTGGGTTCCCAACTGAAACCTCTTCTACAACATGAATTCCTTATCAAAAGCTAAATTTTGACAGTTTTAGCTAATAGTAAGGCTTGACTTTTAATAGGAATTTAGCTCTTAGCAGAGTGCCTGGGTATTGCCAGAAATATCTGCTCAGTACCAAAACTGTTACAGAAAACCAGAGAAGAACCAAGCAATGCTTAGAGAGATGGAGTTACATTTATTATGATGATGATGATGATGATGATGATGATGATGCGCGGGCGCAGAGGAAAATGTCTCTCAAATTCTAGGCCCTGTCACACAGAAAGTTTCCTGTATTTATACCTTTTTACCCTCTTTGTCTCCCAAATATGGGGGTTTTCCGGTCCCCTTTGCAAGTTCTTAAAGAGCCCCTATGTGTTGGGGCTTTGAGACCTCAACCAAAGGCTTGGCCTAGCGCCAGCACTGATAACTTCATCTGGGGAAGGTTTAATGGCCTCTCTGAAATGGGAGTAGTCCTATTTTCCTTATTATTTAAGCAAGCAAGCATTTACAGAAGCCAAAATGGCAGGGTTTACATTTTAAACAGCATCATATCTAATAATAGAGTAGTATGCAAATCATCACTCCGCTACACTCACAAAGCCACCTCCACCAGCCACGCCCAGCCATGCCCACCATCCAATCAGCGTGAGTATGCAATTAAACTGAAAACATGGCGGCAGCCCCGCCCCCCAGCATCTCAGGTCTCCGGGATTCGGAGAAGTCAGGCGCCAGCGCCTGAGGCTGGCTGCAGCCACGGAGACCAAGAAGCCGCCTGCCCCATGATCCCAGGCTGCAGCCAGTCTCAGAAGCCTCAGGTCCGCCTGCCCAACGTCCTGAGGAGACGGAGAAACCAGGCCCTGCGCCTGAGGCTGGATGCGGCAGGGAGACGAAGAAGCCGCCAGCCCCATGATTTCAGACTGCAGCCAGCCTCAGAAGCCTCAGGTCTGCCCACCCCACGTCCTGGGGAGACGGAAAAACCGGGCCCCAGCGCCTGAGGCTGGCCGCAGCCACGGAGACCAAGAAGCTGCCTGCCCCGTGATCTCAGGCCTCAGCCAGCTGGAGAAGTGGTTCACCCCATGTCCTGGGGGAGACAAGAAACCAGGTGCCAGTGCCTGAGGCTGGCTGCAGCCCGGGAGATGAAGAAGCCGCCTGCCCTGTGATCCCAGGCTGCAGCCAGTAGCAGAAACCTCAGGTCCGCCTGCCCCACCTCCTGGGGGAGACTGAGAAACCCGGCCTCAGCGCCTGAGGCTGGCTGCGACCTGGAAGATGAAGAAGCCGCCTGCCCGGTGATCCCAGCTAGAGAAGCCACCCTCCCCACATCCTGGGGGAGACAAGAAACTGGGTGCCAGCACCTGAGGGTGGATTCAATCTAGGAGACAAAGAAGCCACCTGCCCCGTGATCCCAAGCCGAAGTCAGCTGGAGAAGCTGCCCACCCCATGTCCACCCGCCCCACGTCCTGGGGGAGATGGAGAAACCGGGCCCCAGTACCTGAGGCTGGCTGCAGCCCGGGAGATGGAGAAGCCGCCCACACTGCGGTCCTGGGCACCAGTACCTGCAGCTGGCTGTGGCCTGGGAGACAGAGAAGCCACCCACCCTGTGGTCCTGGGCACCAGTACCTGCGGCTGGCTGTGGCCTGGGAGACAGAGAAGCCACCCACCCTGCAGTCCTGGGCACCAGTACCTGCGGCTGGCTGTGGCCTGGGAGACAGAGAAGCCGCCCACCCTGCGGTCCTGGGCACCAGTACCTGCGGCTGGCTGTGGCCTGGGAGACAGAGAAGCCACCCACCCTGCAGTCCTGGGCACCAGTACCTGCGGCTGGCTGTGGCCTGGGAGACAGAGAAGCCGCCCACCCTGCGGTCCTGGGCACCAGCACCTGCGGCTGGCTGTGGCCTGGGAGACAGAGAAGCCGCCCACCCTGCGGTCCTGGGCACCAGTACCTGCGGCTGGCTGTGGCCTGGGAGACAGAGAAGCCGCCCACCCTGCGGTCCTGGGCACCAGCACCTGCGGCTGGCTGTGGCCTGGGAGATAGTGAAGCTGCCCACCCTGCGGTCCTGGGGGCCAGCACTTGCAGCTGCAGCACAGGCGAAGCCCCCTGTCCACCATCCCCTGAGGCTGCAGCCAGCCTGGGTGCCTATGGCTGACCAAAGGGAGGGAAGCCCAGATCCTGGGTGCCTGTGGTCAGCTGGAGGAGGGAATCCTGGGTACCAGGTGCGGGCCGAGGCAGAGGTGGTTAGGGGCAATCAAGCCAGCAGGGGAGCAGTTAGGGACAATCAGGCTGGTAGGCAGAAGCAATTAGGGGCAATCAGGCAGGCAGGTGAGCGGTTAGGAGCCAGCAGTTCTGAATTGTGAGAGGGATGTCCAACTGCTGGTTATCCCATGAGGGGTCCCAGATTGGAGAGGGTGCAGGCCAGGCTGAGGGACACCCTCCCCGCTGCCCCCGTGCACGAATTTCGTGCACTGGGCCTCTAGTTTTTTATATAAGATGGATGCTTCAAAACAAAGCATTTTCCACTGGTCAACTCTGTTTCAAAACTGGGTACAGTTTGGAAGCCAACCTTCACCCTGAAATCTCTTCCTAAGATAGGTGAATGACCTCTCTCATTAAACTGTTAGGCAAGAGTTGCCTTTGGAAGGAATGCCATTGGACCTTTCCTCCTGAGTGTCCAGTCTATTGATCACTTTCACTGTCCCCTCCCTCACTGGGTTCTCTGTAAATGGGCCAGCAGATGTTTCCCTGGCGTCATGATTTTCCCTTGGGTGTTTTTAAAGGAGAATATCTGTGCATATATTGTAGTCCCCTCTCTGTTACCAAGGCTCAGTCTAATTTTAGCTAAAACCTTTAGTGTATAATGGATTCTGAAATGCTAGCTAAGAAGGCAGCTGGAAAATCCCCAGATTGAGTGGAATCATAAAATATTTATCCTTCTGTGACTGGCTTATTTCACTTAGCATAATGTTTTCAAGGTTTCTCCATGTTGTAGTGTGTATCAGAATATCCTTTTTTTTAAATATATTTTTTATTGATTTTAGAGAGGAAGGGAGAGAGAGATAGAAACATCAATGATGAGAGAGAATCATTGAGTGGCTGTCTCCTGCACACCCCGCACTAGTGATCAAGCCCACAACCCAGGCATGTGTCCTGACCAGGAATCAAACTGTGACCTCCTGGTTCATGGGTCGATGAATAGTCTTACTTTTTGAGGCTGAATAATGCATTGTATAGATATACTATACCACCTTTTATTTATCTTTTGATCAATCAATGAACTGAAAGGTTTGTGACGCAGGAAACAAGACACAGAGTCCAGGTGATGAAAAAAGGGGGGGAGGTTTTAATCTTGCGCTCCCGGGCGAAACTCACCGGGTCCAAGAGTGGGCCAGGGAAGTTCGCGCCAAAACGGGGGCTTAGGTACTTCCTTGATACAGCTGTTTAGTGAGGGGAGGGTGGAGGGCATGAGAGTGTGGAATTCCTGCCTCGGGCCAGGATCTGGGAAGGCTGGCAAGGGTCTGGGAAGGCGCCAGTTATCTTTGTCACCATCTACCTTGCGGATGCTTGCAGGGCTGTGGACTTCCCCCCTGCCTCAACCTAACATCCCAGCCTTTTGGTGGTAGGGGGCGCCAAAATCGTCCTGGCTACTTCCTGCTGACCAGGGGCGAAGAGGGTGGGGGATGTTAAAGGCCAGGGTCAGGCAGAGGCTGGTTGAGGGTGAGGGGCAGCCGAGTGTAGGGATGAAGCAGGATCTGGTTTACAGTCACCCGAGACATTTCCGCGATCCGGGAGCGGATGAATTTGAGGAGGCAGGGAGCTAGGGGAAAAAAGACACAGATGAGAATTAGGGGCCCTATCAGGGGTAGGGTCCAGGTAGCTCTAAAGAAAGTTGTTCCGGGAGTGTCTTGTACGTAATTCTTCACTCAGCGTAGTCAGGGTCTGCACGTTCTGTTCCACGACTCCGGACTCGTTGATGTAGTAGCAGCATTTTTTTTAATTACTTTATTGATTAAGGTATCACATATTTGTCATCAACCCCCCCCCATTCCCTTCCCAAACCCCGCCACACGCATGCCCCCCCTCCCCCTGTTGTCCGTGATCACTGGTTAGGCTCATATGCAAGCACACAAGTCCTTTGGTTGATCTAGCAGCAGCATTCTTCTTGAAGGAACATGCAGGTTCCTCCTCTTTCCGCAGTAAGAAGGTCTAGGGCCCGTCGGTTCTGCAGGGCTATTTGGGCTACCCATGTTACTTGCCGCTGCAGGGAGGCTAAGGAGGCGGTAGTAGACTCCAGGGCTATCTGGAGTCTGTCATTGAAATCCTGAGCAGAGATTATGCTGTTCCCGAGGCCCCCCACCCCCCACCCCCACCCCACCCCACGAGGCCTAGCGAGGCAGCGATACTTACCCCCAACATGACAGGGAGGAAGGCGGCCCTGTGGGCCCGGGGGTGGGATGAAGGGAGCAACCAGGCAAGCTCTGACTCTCCATACAGGAGTTGATGCAGTTGCTTAAGATGCCGTTGCACCAAAAGAAGGTACCCGGGCTGGCCTTGGTGAGACTGGCTGCAGTGTGGTTTTGGGTACAGTTCCAAGTGACCCGTCCCACAGTTACCGGGTTGCTGGTCTGGTAGCATATGCGCGGGGGCAAAGTGTGTTCTGGAGTTTCGGGTTCCCAGAGGGAATGCCAGTCAGGGAAGGCTGACATTCACCATGTCCTTGGGTTCCTGGAGGAGTCATGAGTGGGACGGCAGCCAACAAAGGTCTTTGGAGAGAGACACATAAAAAGCAGTGTGAGACATTGGGCAGGGTGCGGGTCTTGTTAAGGAATAGTAGAGTGTGTTGGATAAGTTGGAGCCAAGAAGACAGGACTTCTACCCAGGAGGAATCAGGCAGCTTCCCTTTAAGGGAATGTTCGGCCTGTAGGATGCTTTTGGAGACCTGGATTTGGGCCTCCTGGGCCATGACATATTCCCGGGAGATGTAGATGGTCCCTGAAGGGGTTGAGCTCCAACCACCCCCATATAGTTTTCCCATAACGCCCGCAACCCATCGCTGGTCCCAGGGGTCCCGGACCCTGATGTTGAAGGTCCCGTCCTTCCAGAAAAAGGAACCAGACCTGACCTCATTGTAGGCATCATGGATGACACAGTTTGACCAGCGGCAACCCCCATAGGTGTTGACATCTCGATTACACCTGTCTGGGTTCCGCTGGTCGTAAGCAAAGCAGGCATATGGTCGGCCCCCGTTGGACACTGACCGGAGGTCGACAGCAATCAGGATCTCCGCCTGGCATCCGACCAGAGGGCAGTCCTGAGATCCTACCTGCCGGGTGACTTGTGTGCTGTCCTGGTCGCAGGTTTCACGGACCTTGAACCTCTACACATAAGCAGGTGGGGGTGGGTGTAGGTTGCCCAGGGATGGGAGGAGAAGGAGGAGGGGGAGGGCGGCTAAGGCGGACCTTAGGGGGGCCCAACACCTCACATTCATAGAAGTCATGCTGCTCCGGGGTCCTCTTGAGTCTGGAGAGGTGGTGCCACGATGGATCTCCCAGTAGTTTGGCCGCAGTGGGGGTTGTGAGGATTACTGTGTGCAGTCCCGTCCACCTGTCAGCCTGTTCCCGGAGCAGCTGCCTGCCAGTCCTGCCCTAGGAGGTGTCCCCTCATTTGATGGGTAGGAAAGTTGGGGCGCATTCCTCCCTGGGGTGAGCAGGAGGAGCAGGCACTTGTGACTGCCTCTCGCAGTGTGGGCGAGGTGAAGAGGGATGAAGGCCGTCTCCAGGGTCCGCTCAAGTGTTACTATCGCGTAGGAGGCTTTCTGACATCCCTGGGGGTCTAGACACAAGCTTCCATCCACAAACAGAGTTAAGTCAGGATTAGAGAGAGAGGAAGATCTGAGAGTCCCACCCGAGGTTGAGTGAGGGCCTCTGATGACCTCGGGGCAGGAGTGCTTTGCTGCAGTTTGGGTGGAGGCAGCGAAAAGGAGAGTGGCTGGGTTCACTGGAGACTGAGTTAGGGAGATGTCAAGATTCTCAAGGAACAGGAGATGGAGTTCCTGCCTTTGAGAGGGGGCAAGGAGAGATAAGGATCGGTGTGACAGAAGATCCTGGAGAAAACCTGTAAGGGTTGCTGGAGGCAAATCTTCTGGGCCTCCTTGGTGAGAGCAGCGGCTGCAGCCAGAGCCCAGAGGCAGGGCTGCAATCTCGGAACCATGGGATCAAGCTGTCTGGACAGGTAGGCTACAGGGGTGAAGGCAGGCCCTAGGGGCTGGGTGAGAACACCCATAGCTATTCCCTGTCTCTCATCAGTAAATAGTTGGAGAGGGTTAGAGATGTCCTGAAGAGAGAGAGAGAGACCAGAAGGGTATCCCGGAGTTAGAAAAAGATTGGCAAATGAGGGAGGGTGAGGAAACCTGGTATAAGGGCTTAGCTAGGAGAGCAAAATTTGGGACCCAATGATGGAAGAATCCTACCAGTGGAGGCCAGCTGTATGCCTCTGAGACATGTCCATGGAGGGGCTGCAGAGAAGGAGATCATCTACATACTGGAGAAGAGTGCTGGGTTCTAATGAGCATTGTTGGAGGTCTCTGTTAAGGCCTGGCCAAACAGATGAGGGCTGTCTCTGAATCCCTGGGGAAGGACTGTCCAGGTGAGTGGGTCCTTTTAAAATCCTTGTCAACAGTTAACTTTAAAACTTCTTGGAACAGGCCTCTAACTGCTTGAATTCAGAACTGAGTTTCTGATAAGCCTGTGCCAGCAAGAAAGTTGTTCTCTAGGGAGGGAGGAGAGGGGGAGAAGGCGGGGTGAGAAGGCGCTGAGGCCAGAGCATGTTTGCCGTCAATACCCATGACCGAGATCGTGGAAGGGGCAATGGCCTGGAAAAGGAGGGCAAGAACAGAGACGTAGCCCCCATATGATCAGGAAGGAGATCTGCTTACCCATTACCTTGAGCATTTACCTGGGGCCCGGCGAGGGTGATGGGTCGTCGAGTCCTGGCATCTTCAGCCTTCAGCCAGTTCCAGCATGGCCAGCGGCGGGTCATGACCTGGAAGGACGTCCCCTCTACGTTGAGATGCAGCGGGCCGCCCGTCGCTTTTGCAGGGGCAGTCAGTTTTCCAGTGGCCGCTTTGACCGTACGCCAGGCAGGGCTGGGCTGGAGCCCGGGGTGGTGGGCATTGTTTAGCCCAGTGGCCTTCGTTTCCACACTTGAAGCATTCTCCAGGTGGCGCTTGTCCTTTCGTTGCACCCCCACCACGCACAGTCCCCCTTGGACCATGCGTGGCTGCCGGCCTTAGGGCTCCTACCAAGGCTTGAGTTTGCAGACTCATCTCCTGTCGAAGGCAGGCTTACTCTGCCTGCTCCTCATGGGCATTAAAACCTTAAATGCCATGTATGGATCTCGGACCTGGGTCTGAGAAGGCGTCAGGAGTGGGGGGGCTGGTGGAGCAGGAGGCGGGCCGTGGGCCAGAGGAGGAGGAGGAGGAGGAGGAGGAGGGGCACGGTGGTGGTGGGTGGCCACACCAGGCTGGGCCTTCGGAGGTGGGACTTACTGGTTCAAAATGGTGGCCACCACGTGGTCAGAGAAGGGTGGGGCTTGTCGCGCCAAGATGGCGGCGGCCCCGTGGCAACCGGAGATCATGTGATTGGAGAGAGGCGGGACTTGCCATGCCATGATAGCGGCGGCCCCATGCGGCCAACATGGTGGCAGGCTCATAGTACACAATGGAAGCGCAATCCAAAACAGAAATCACACTTAGCTGTTTGGAGCGGCTTGCGGGATGGCAGGCGGGTGGCTCTCGGGCTGTGCGGCGGCCTGAGGCGGCGATGGTGGCAGCCGCGGGGAAGAAGGCGAGGAGGGAGGGAGCAGAACGTGGTCGCGGTGGTGGTATCCGCAGCCACGGAAGCCGCGGGCGGGCAGGTGGGGGGCGGCCGGGAAAGCAGCCGCCATGGGGAAGAAAAGGAGCCACGGTGAAGGAGGAGGAGGAGGGGGCTGAAAGGGGTCGGCGGGAGCAAGAGGGGTGGAAGTGAGAGAGTGGCTGGGTCCAAAGAGTCAGAGAGAACAGAAGGAGCAGAGGAGGGATGGGAGCGCAGATTGAAAAAGGCCTGGACATATGGAACCTCCAGCCACTTCCCAGCTCGTTGGCAGAAATTGTTAAGGTCGGTCAGAATGTTAAAATCGAAAGTCCCATGTTCAGGCCATTTTGACCTGTTGTCCAATTCATACTGAGGCCATGCCACGGTACAGAAGTAAATGAGGCGTTTAGGACGCAGATCCTGGGACAGGCCCAGCTTAGCCAAATTGGTGAGCAGACACCCAAGTGGCACCTGAGAGTCAACTTTGGATTTCTGATTGCCCATCTTGAAACCTAGGGTCAGTAGCAGAGGCCCAAGGATCAGCGTCCCAATCGTTGAGCCAAGGCTACGGACGGACGGGAATCCGAGGGATGGTGGGAGACGTCTCTCGCCGACCCCCTGGGATCTGAGTGAGACCAAAAGGCCGGAGACCAAGGCGGGGTAGGAACGTCTTCACTACCCCCCAGGGTCAGAACCTTTCCTGGAAAGGCCCGGAGGGCTATGCCCGGAAAGCAATCTCTGACGCGGACCGCGATTTACGGACAGAGACACGGACGGAGGACCCTAGGAGTCAATAGGGACTGGGACTCACCAACTGACGCTGCCCAGCTGGAAAGAAGCCTGAGTGGGGAGGGGGTACCCCAAATGGGATACACACTCAATCCCCACCCGGGTTCGGCACCAGATGAAAGGTTTGCGACGCAGGAAACAAGACACAGAGTCCAGGCGATGAAAATGGGGGAAGTTTTAATCTTGTGCTCCCGGGTGAAACTCACCGGTCCGAGAGTGGGCCAGGGAAGTTCGTGCCAAAACGGGGCTTAGGTACTTCCTTTATACAGCTGTTTAGTGAGGGGAGGGTGGAGGGCATGAGAGGTGTGGAATTCCTGCCTCGGGCAGGGGTCTGGGAAGGCTGGCAAGGGTCTGGAAGGCGCCAGTTATCTTTGTCACCATCTACCTTGCGGATGCTTGCATGGCTGTGGACTTCCCCCCTGCCTCGACCTAACATGAACATTTGGGTTGTTTCCCTCTTTGGGCTATCTTCAATAATGTTAATGAACATTGTGTAAAATGTCTGTGTAAGACCCTCCTTTCAATTCTGGGTATATGCCCTAAAGTGGAGTTGCTGGATTGTAGTGTAATCCTATTTTTTAATTTTTAATTTATTTATTTATTTATTTTTTTAGGAACTGCCATGCCACTGTACCTTTCATTCCACAGTAGCTGCACTGTTGTACGTTCCCATCAACAATGCACAGAGTTCCAGTTTTTCCACATCCTCCACAGCATGTGTTCTGTTTTTTTTATTGTACCACCCTCGCTGGTGTGAGGTGATAGCACTCTAGGACCCTTTCTTGTACACATTGCTATTCCCTCTTTTGCAGCTGCCGCTTTAAAATCATGTCAACAGCCAAACTTGTCTTTCCTCCTCTCTCCTCACCCAATACCAATACCAGTGCTCCTGCTGATCCATGTCTCATCCCTGGTAATTGTCCTTGGCATGTTCAACCAGCTGCCAGGCCCTATTGATTCTTCACAGAAATCTTGTCTCTTCCCTCCTGCATGCAGGTTCTCAGTTTTATGTCTTGCTTAAATTATTGTAATAACCCTGGCCTGTCCAAACCACTTTGCTGCCATAAACCTGAACTGTGCCCTCTAATTCCCTACTCTCCATCCCATAGTAGCATCCCATTGCCCACAGGAAAGGGAGGGGAAAAATTAGTGAACACCTTTTATGTGTGGGTACTGTACTAAGTGCTCTACATCTAAGTGTAAATCTCATTTCACATATAAGGAAGCAGGCTAAAAGAAGTAACTTGTTTAACGTTATACAGATTGTAAATTGTATACGAATTCAAATCAGCTCAAAAGCAGTCTTACCCCAAAGCCTATGAGCCACTCTGCTCTCCTGCCTTGTCAACCCCCTTGTGATGTAGAAAAACACTAAATTAAGTAGCTTGCCTAAAGTGAGGTCATTATTATTAACTTGGGAGCTAGAATTTGAACCTGGGTTTCTGACACCAAAGTTTCTCTCCCAAATCCTTGGCCAGGCAACAAGGTCCTATACTATACAACATGGCTTGCCATGTTTATTCTCCCAGTACTGCCTTATCCCTTGCCCCAAATTAGACAATTTGTCTCTAAAGAAAAGCTGGGTTTCAATTTTACCTCTCTAGCTTAGAGCTGAAATGCAGAGCTGTGCTCACAGCTCAGATATAACTTTCTGCTTGCAGCCCTCCCACTGCTGAGCACAGGCCCTTGAGAAAGCCATGTCCCTGAAGAGCGCCTTGAAACTACTGGAACCTGATGCCTCTATTGCGGGAGTCAGATGCCTACAATTAGAAAAGTGCTTGCGTCTGAGAAGCAGAGATTAGGCTCTGGCACTAAATATCTGGCAGAGTGTTTGCATTGCATTGATTTTCTGTTGTTTGTTCTCCTCCCTGACCTCCAGGTCTCTGAGTGGGTGGTGAGTCTCCCATCACCACCACCACCCCCTCAGGCTACACACACACACACACACACACACACACACACACACACACACTGCCTTGAGCAAATCTCAGCCAGAATTTTTGTACCAGTCATACCAGCAACCAAGTCAACAGCCACCTGGAGAGACAGGGCTGACTAGACCTCTTTGGGGTTTCATTCAAACCCAACCTGTTTGAAGGTGAAAGGGCTGCTGTGGGTGTGAAGAGGCAGGGCCACAAACAAAATAAGGATTCAGCAGTAATCTGGCCTATATCTTGGCATCCAGAAAAGTCAGAAGGTTCTTACTGAAAACAGGTAAGTTTTTGTGTTGTCTGACTGTATCAAGCTTAGAATCGGCAGGCAAATAAACAGGAGGAATAAATCAGACCAATCAGCAGGAAAGGGTCTCATCTCTCCTCTGCTGCTTTGAGTAGGAAGGTAGTAGGCAAGAGGAGGTGGCTCCCTAACTCGGGCAACATCTAAGTCGGGAAGCAGATAATTCCTGGCACTGCTTGTGTAAGGGACTCATACCTGGAGAGCTCTCCTTGCTCTGCTTATTAGAGGAAGGGAGAGATGATGGTCATTGGCCTTGCGTGCCTCCTCACAATGTGGAGAAATTATGGCCGCTGAAGAGCAAGTCTGTCTCGGGATAAGACTGACTGCAAAGTTGGATGCAGTGTCACCCTCCAGTTCGCTGATTCAAACATTTGTATTGAATGCCTCTGTATTGGACTCCAGGATACAGTCCTGAGACTCTCCTCTCACGTGACCTCATTTTGATGGGGGTACAGGTCCGTCAGACAACATGGGAAGAGCTAAAACTAAGTGCTAAATGAGGGTCACAGATAACATCTGAGGGACTTGGGAGGAAGCTAAAGCCCAAAGAACAATTTGTAATTCATCAGGTAGAGATGGGGAAAGAGTCAAGAGCACAGTATGAAAATAAAAATAAATAAAATAAAGAGAGAAAAAAAATAAAAATAATTACTCAGCCCTAACAAACAAACAAACAAAAAAGCACAGTATGTGCAAGGCTCAGATGCAAGGGACTGCCCTGTTCCCAGGAGTGAAAGTTCAGAGTGGCTGGCAGGGAGAGGAGGTGGAGTGATTTGGGAGATGCAGCCAGCAGGAATGTAGGGGCCAGGCCAGGGTGAGGAATTGAGAAACTGTCCTAAAGTGGTATTGAGGGGAGGGGGTGGCGGCTGTAGGGAAGGGAAGGGGAGGGATTGCCAACACGTAAGACAGGGAAGTGCTTAAATAGCAGGCTGAAAATGGAGCCCAGACATGCTCTTTTGCTCACTTGGCCATGCTATAGAGAACAATTTGAGGGGAGCCAGGCTGAAGGCAGAGAGCACACCATGAGGCAGTGAATGATACCCATGGAATCTAGCATGGCTAGTGGCTATGAGAGTCTTATGACAGTATTTTTTTACTCATGATAAAGGATCTGCTTTTCTCCCAGTCCATTATGAAACAATAGGTTTTGTTTTCAGTTTTTAAAAATATTTTTTTATTGATTTCAGAGGGGAAGGGAGAGGAAGAGAAAGAGAGATAGAATCATTGATTAGCTGCCTCCTGCATGCCCCCTACTGGGGATTAAGCCCACAACCCGGGCATGACACTCAACCATTGAGCCACACACTCATACTGGACCAATATTGTTTTGTAAAATAAAATAAAAATAGATTACAGATAAATAGAATTTAAGAATAAAATAAAAGCCTACGTTTTTTTATTAATAGACTAGAGGCCCAGTGCACGAAATTTGTGCACTCGGGGGGGTGGGGAGGGGTCCCTCAGCCCAGCCTGCACCCTCTCCAATCTGGGACCCGGTGAGGAATTTCTGACTGCTGGTTTAGGCCCGAAGGTATCGGGCCTAAACCGGCAGTCGGACATCCTTCTCACAATCCGGGACTGCTGGCTCCCAACCACTCACCTGCCTGCCAGCTTGATCACCCCCTAACCACTCCCCTGCCAGCCTTATCGACGCCTAACTGCTCCCCTGCTGGCCTGATTGCCCCCAACTTCCCTTCACTTCTGGCCCAGTAACCCCCAACTGCCCTCCCCTGCCAACCTGGTTGCCCCTAACTGCCCTCCCCTGTTGGCCTGGTTGCCCCAACTGCCCTCCCCTGCAGGCCTGGTCCCTCACAACTGCCCTCCCCTACAGGCCTGGTTGCCCTTAACTGCCCTACCCTGCAGACCTGGTCGCCCCCAACTGCCCTCCCCTGCCGGCCCCGTCACCCCCAACTGCCCTCCCCTGCAGGTCTGGTCCCCCCCAACTGCCCTCCTCTGCTGGGCTGGTCACCCCTAACTGCCCTCCCCTGTTGGCCTGATTGCCCACAACTACCCTCCCCAGCCAGGCCATCTTGTGCAAGGGCGTGAGGGTTAATTTGCATATTACCTATTTATTATGTAGGATTCTAAAATATGATATTACTCATGTTGCCATAAAATTTCCTAAACATTTACCTCGGTTTGGTTTCTGTACTTTTCACAGTCCAGCAATGAACCATATGCCCTTGAAAAGTACTGGCTTAGGAAGGATGAACTAGATGACTGACTAGTATGTGTGTGTGTGTGTGTGTGTGTGTGTGTGTGTGTGTGTGTGTGTGGTGGTGGTGGAGGGGAGTAGAAAGGAGAAAGGATGAGTCAATGATGATATGCAGATTTGACCTGGATAACTGAATGGCTACTGTGCTGTTCTCAGAGCCCAGGAACCAGGAGGAGAAGCAGCAGGTGTGGCAGGGCAGGTGTGAGTTGGAAGAGGGAGGGCTCATGGCTGAACCGGTGGGTGGGAATGACCAGAGGCGGTTCAAATGGAGGTGTGAGGTTCAGCAGGCAGCCTGAGCTGAACAGACTTGGGAATCATGAGCAAGTAGACCATAACCAAAGCCCAGAAGAAGACAGGCTGGCTCTGCCTGGCTGTGTGGAGGGAAAGGAGTCAGGAACCTTGGCCAGGATTCTGTGGGTACCAGTGACCAAGTGACATTGGTCACAGGAGGCTGAGGAGCCACAGGACTTGAGGGGATAAAGTGTTTTACGTGGAGGGTGAAAAGTGGTGCTGAGGAGCTCAAAAACCTTGGCCTGCTCTGGTCCCTGTAGCTCACCACCTAGAACCAGTTCTCTAAATAGATTTGTCTTTGAGTAGCCTTTTTCAAAATATGGGCCTGGGAAGCAATGTGTTAAAAATTACTTAACAGTTTTCTCCGCTCTCCGAATTTTCTAATTTTTTTTCCTTTACTCTAAATACTTTAAGAAATAAAACAATGTTAATTATTAACAAAAAAGAATGGACCATCACCTAAGCATCTGTTAATTAGCTATCTCCTAAGGAAGCAGACAGGGTGGGTTACAGAGTAGTTTTGATGTTGGGGGTATGGGCCCCTGGAAATGTGCCGTTTGTGAGGAGTTCGAGGATAAGATGGCTGGGCAGTCACCAAGTACAGGCTCTTTTTTCCTTTAAAAAGTTGCCATCCCCCCCACTCCCCTAGAAATAAAAAAACAACAACAACCTTCTGTCCCACCCATTTGGTGTGGCTCAATTGGTTGATCATCAACCCATGCACCAAGAGGTCATTGGATCCATTCCTGATCAGGGCACATGCTTGGCTTGCAGTATCAATCCCCACTAGGGGATGTGCAGGAGGTAACCAATCAATGTTTCTCTCTCATTGATGTTTCTATCTCTCCCTCTCCCGTCCTCTCTCTCTAAAATCAATAAAAACATTTTTTTAAAAAAAGTTATGGTCCATCTAACCCTTGACTTGGCACCCATTCTACCACCCTAATCCTTCTTTCTTCACTTCATTGGCCTTTCACCCAAAATTTACCTTTCTCAACCCATTCTTTCAGAATTATTGTCCTTATACTACATTCAGCATGGCAGTATTCTTCTTAAAAGCATTCAGTGTATTTTTTTCTTTTTTTCATATTAACATGTTTATAAAACCTTTGAAGTTACCCTTTCTTTCCAAATCTTCTCTGGAAAATAATATGTTCTTCAGCTTAGACTTAGAACTTATTTTTTTTAAATCTTTATTACTGAAAGTATTACATATGACCCCTTCTAACCCACCCCTGTCCCCCACCCCAGGCCTTCACCACCCTATTGTCTGTGTCCATGGGTTATGCATATATGCATACAAGTTCTTTAGTTGATCTCTTCCCAACTACCCACTCTCTCCCCCTTTCCCTCTGCAATTCTACAGTCTGTTCCATTCTTCTATGTCTCTGGATCTATTTTGTTCATCAGTTTATTTTGATCATTAGATTCCACATATGAGTTAGATCATGTGCCGGGGTTCTTGTCCCAGCATTACAAAGGGTTCAGCAATCTGGAGAAAGGCTGTGTGTAGATTAAGAAAGAGTCCAGAGCCAAAAGATAGTTTTGAAAGGCATTGGGGGTCAGAGGAGCTTCAGCTCAAGGAGCTAAAGACTCGCCTCATCTCAGGACCCCTTGCTTTTTATTAACACAATTTGTCCTGAGGCAAGGTGGAGATAATACACTTCAAAGGGTAGGGTTTCAAAGGGTAGGGTTTACAGAAGCATTGTCAGATTGGGGAATAGCCTACAGCTGTTCAGGTGTTCGGCCAACAGGAGGCAATAACATATAGATTAAGAATGGCAGTAAACAATCACCCTATTCAGGTTTGGGGGAAGTGCCTTTTCAGCTGTTCTAACAGGTAATTACATATGTGACTCAGCCCTTGTTGAGCCCCCAAGTTTCATCAATCTTTTGATAAAACTCTTGTAATTATGACATGCTGGAATTGGCTCCCGGCAATCCTATGATACTTATCTTTCTCTGACTGGCTTATTTTGCTTAGCATAATACTCTTTAGGTCCATCTGTGCTGTTGCAAATGTAAGAGTTCTTTTTTTTTTAGAGCTGTGTAGTATTCCATTGTGTAAATGTACTACGCCCTTTTAATCCACTCACCTGCTGATGGGACCTTGGGCTGTTTTTAAATCTTAGCTATTGTAAATTGCACTGCTATGAACACAGGGGTGCATATATTCTTTATGGTTGGTGTTTTAAGATTCTTAGGACATATTCCTAGAAGTGGGATCACAGGGTCAAATGGGAGTTCCAGTTTTTATTTTTTGAGGAAACTCCATACTGCTTTCCACAGTGGCTGCACCAGTTTTCATTCCCACCAGCAGTGTACTAGGGTTCCCTTCTCTCCATATCCTTGCCAACACCTGGCCGTTTGTTGATTTGTTGACGATAGCCATTCTGACAGGTATCCATGAAGTGATACTTCATACTTGTTTTAATTTGCATCTCACTGATGATTAGTGACTTTGAGCATTTTTTCATATGTCTCTTAGTCTTCTGTAATAATCCACAGTGAACATACAGAATCAATTTAGGTCCTTTGCCCATTTTTAATTGGATTATCTTCTCTTTGTTAAGTTGCATGAGTTCCGTATATATTTTGGAAATTAACCCTGTATAGGATGAATCATTGGCAAATATGTTCTCCCATGCAGTGGGCTGTCTTTTCATTTTGCTGATGGTTTCTTTTGCTGTGCAGAAGCTCTTTATTTTGATGTAGTCCTACTTATATATTTTCTCCTTAGTTTCCTTTGCCCTAAGAAATGTATCGATAAACATATCACTATGAGAGATGTCTGAGGTTTTGGTGCCTATGCTTTCTTCTAGGATTTTGATTGTTTAACAACTTACATGTAAGTCTTTTATCCATTTTGAGGGTGTTTTTTTTTTTGTGTGTGTGTGGTGTAAGTTGGTGGCCTAGTTTCATTTTTATTTTTTGCATGTATCAGTCCAATTTTCCCAACACCATTTATTGAAGTCTGTCTTTATTCCATTGTATGCTCTTGCCTCCTTTGTCAAATATTGAGTATAATGGCTTGGGTCAATTTCTGGGTTCTCTATTCTGTTCCATTGATCTAGATGTTTGTTCTTGTGCCAATACTAGGCTTTTTAAAAAATATTTTTTTATTTATTTCATAGAGAAAGAGAGAGGGAGAGAGAGATTCAGTGCTAGTAAATTGAGGTATAGGTACCTTAAATCTATCAGTTATACTTCTGTCTACATTCCTGTGAGAAAAAAATCTTATATAACAGGTTGTAAACAAAAATGTTCATAATAGCCTTGTTTGTAGTAGCCAATATTTAGAAACAGACTGTTTATCAGTGGTAGAATGGATAAATAAATGGTAGTTTCCAAAAGTTAAAATAATTTTTTAAAAAGTTAATCTTAATTCCTATGATAACCTCACTTGGTCATAGTGTATTATCCTTTTTATATTTAATATTTTGTTAGGAATTTCAGGATATTTCTTCATGAGGGATGTAGTCCAGTACACCAAAAGGTGGTGGGTTCTATTCCCATTCAGGGCACACACCCAGGTTGCAGGGTCCATACCCAGTTGGGGCACATGCAGAAGGCAATCGATTGATGTTTCCCACATCGATGTCTGTCTGGTCTGTCTCTTCTCCCCCCGCCCCCACCCCCCACCCCATTGATGTTTCTCCTGCACGCGCTACACCGGGGATTGAGCCCACAACCCAGGCATGTGCCTTGACCGGGAATTGAATCGTGACCTCCTGGTTCATAGGTCAATGCTCAACCACTGAGCTATGCTGGCCGGGCAGTACTAGGCTGTTTTGAGTACATTAACTTTGTAGTATAACTTGATATCTGCTATTGTGATTCCTACAACTTTGTTCTTCTTTCTCAAGATTGCTGCGGCTACTTGGGGTCTTTTTGGTTTCATATAAATTTTTGGAGTGTTTGTTCTAGATCTGTGAAATATGATGTTGGTATTTTAATAGGGATTGCATTGAATCTATGGATTGTTTTGGGTAGTATATACATTTTAATGATGTTGATTCTAACACAGTATTTTCTTCCACTTGTTTATATCTTCCTCTATCTCTATTTTCAACATCCTGTAGTTTTCCAAGTACAGGTCTTTTACTTCCTTGGATAAGTTTATCCCTAACTATCTTTTTTGTTGTTGTTGCAATGGTAAATGGGATTTAAAAAAATTTTTCTCTGAGAGTTCATTATTGGTGTATAAAAATGCCATAGATTTCTGGGTGTTCATTTTGTATACTGCTACATTGCCGAATTCATTTATTAAATCAAGTAGTTTGGTTTTTTTTTGGAGTCTTTAGGGTTTTCTATGTACAATATCATGTCACCTGTGAATAATGAGAATTTTACTTCCTCCTTTCCAATTTTGATGCCTTTTACTTTTTTTTTCTTGTCTGATCACTATGGCTAGGACTCCCAGTACTATGTTGAACAAGAGTGGTGAAAGTGGGCATCCCTGTCTTATTCCTGCTCTTAGGGGAAATGGTTTTAGTTTTTGCCCATTGAGTATGATGTTGGCTGTATGTTTGCCATATATGGCTTTTATTCTGTTGAGGTATGTTCCCTCTATTCCCACTTTGCTGAGAGTTTTTATAAAAAATGGGTGTTGGATTTTGTGGAATTTTCTTTCTGTATCAATTGATATGATCATGTGATTTTTGTCTCTCAATTTGTTTATGTGATGTATCACATTTATTGATTTGCAAATATTGTACCAGCCTTGCATCCCTGGAATAAATCCCACTTGGTCGTGGTATATGATCTTTTTAATTTATTGCTGGATCCAATTTGCTAATATGTTGTTGAGGATTTTAGCATCTATGTTCATCAGGAATATTGAACTGTAATTCTCTTTCTTTGTAGCATCATTATCTGGTTTGGGAATTAGGATAAGCTGGCCTCATAAAAAGAGCTTGGAAGTGTTCCTTCCTCTTGAATTTTTTGGAATAGTTTGAGGAGGACAAGTGTTAATTTTTCTTTGAATGCTTTGTAAAACTCCCCTATGAAGCCTCTGGACCAGGGCTTTTGTTTGCTGGAAGGTTTTTTTAAATTACTGCTTCAATTTCATCAGTAGTTATTGGCCTATTCAGGTTTTTGAGTCTTCCTGATTGAGTTTGGGAAGATTGTATATTTCTAGGAATATGTCCATTTCATCCAGGTTGCCCAATTTGTTGGAATAAAGTCACTCATAATATTTTTTTACAATCCTTTGTATTTCTATGGGGTCAGTTGCTACTTCAACTCTTTCATTTCTGATTTTATTGATTTGGGTCCTCTTTATTTCTTGATGAGTCTGCCCACTATCACCACTCTTGTTCAACATAGTACTGGGAGTCCTAGCCATAGTGATCAGACAGGTAGAAAAAATAAAAGACATCCAAATTGGAAAGGAGGAAGTAAAACTCTCATTATTCACAGATGACATAATATTGTACATAGAAAACCTTAAAGACTCCATCAAAAAACTGCTTGATTTAAGAAATGAAATTCAGCAATGTTGCAGGATACAAAATTAACACCCAGAAATCTATGACATTTTTATACACCAATAATAAACTCTCAGAGAAAACAAAAAACAATCCTTTTTACTATTGCAACAACAACAAAAAAGATACTTAGGAATTAACTTAACCAAGGAAGTAAATCAATCTTGTTTATCTTTTCAAAGAACCAAAGAACCAGCTCTTCGTTTTATTGATATATACAATTTACTTCTGCTCTGACCTTTATTATTTCCTTCCTTCTACTTACTCTGGGCTTTTCTTGTTGCTCCCTTTCTAGTTCTTTAAGTTGTAGGATTAGATAACTTATTAATAGTTTTTGGGGTGTTTTTAGGTAAACCTGTAATGCAGTGAATTTCCCTCTCAGGACTGTTTTTCCTGTGTCCCATAGATTTTGGGTTGTTCAGTGTTCATTTTCATTTGCTTCCAGGGTGTTTTTTATTTCTTCTTTGATCTCATTGGTAACCCATTCATTGTTTAATAACATGCTATTTAGCTTCCATGTGTTTGAATGTTTTTATTATAGTTGATTTCTAATTTCATGCCATTGTGATCTGAGAAGATGCTTGATATGATTTCAGTCTTCTTGAACTTGTAGAGACTTAGTTTGTGTCCTATCATGTGATCTATCTTTGAAAATGTCCCATGTGGACTTGAGAAGAATGTATATTCTGTAGCTTTGAGGTGAAATGTTCTGAAGATGTCAATTAATTCCATCTGATCTAGTGTGTCATTAGGATGACTGTTTCCTTGTTGAATTTATGTCTAGAAGATCTATCCAGTGATGCCAGTGGGGTGTTAAACTCCCCTACTATGATTGTATTTCTGTTGATCTCTTCATTAAAATCCTCCAGAAGTTTTTTTTTTAAATATATTTAGATGCTCCTGTATTGGGTGCATATATGTTTACCAGAGTTATATCCTCTTGTTGTATCAATTCCTTTAATATTATGACATGGCCTTCATTATCTCTTGTTATGGACTTCTCTTGGAAATCTATTTAGTCAGATATGAGTATTGCTACACTAGCTCTTTTTTTTATTTCCATTTGCCTGGAAAATTTTTTCCATCTCTTAATTTTCATTCTGTGTGAGTCCTTTGTGCTAAGGTGATTCCCTTGTAGGCAGCATATATATGGGTCATGCTTTAAATCCATTCATTTACCCTGTGTCTTTTCATTGGAGCATTTAAGCCATTTACTTTTTTTAAGACTTTTAAAATATATTTTTGTTGATTGCAGAGAGGAGGAGAGAGGGAGAGAGAGATAAAAACATCAATGATGAGAGAGAACCATTGATCAGCTGCCTCTTGCATGCCCCCTAATGGGGATTGAGCCCCAACCTGGGCATGTGCCATTAATATTTACATTTACATTTATGGTTATTATGGATAGGTACTTATTTATTGCCATTTTTATTCTTTTTTAAAAATATATTTTATTGATTTTTTTTTTACAGAGAGGAAGGGAGAGGGATAGAGAGCTAGAAACATCGATGAGAGAGAAACTTCGACCAGCTGCCTCCTGCACACCCCTCACTAGGGATATGCCCGAAACCATTGTACATGCCCTTGACCGGAATCGAACCTGGGACCCTTCAGTCTGCAGGCCGACGCTCTATCCACTGAGCCAAACCCAAACCGGTTTCAGCCCATTTTTATTCTTTTTTTAAAAATATATTTTATTGATTTTTTTACAGAGAAGAAGAGAGAGGGATAGAGAGTTAGAAACATCGATGAGAGAGAAACATCGACCAGCTGCCTCCTGCACACCCCCTACTGGGGATGTGCCCGCAACCAATGTACATGCCCTTGACCGCAATCAAACCTGGGACCTTCCAGTCCACAGACCGACGCTCTATCCACTGAGCCAAACCGGTTTCGGCCCATTTTTATTCTTGATGCCTGTGTTCTCTTTCTATTTCTTCTTCTCATTACAGCAGTCCCTTTAGCATTTCTTGCAGTGCTTGTTTGTAATAATAAATTCTTTTAGCCTTTTTGTGTCTGCAAAACTCCTAATTTCATCTTTGATTTTGAATGATAGCCTTGCTGGATAGAGTAGTCTTGGGTTCAGTCCCTTGGTTTTCATTACCTTGTATACTTCATGCCATTCCTTTCTGGCCTGAAGTATTTCTATTGAGAAGTCAGGTGACAGTCTAATGGCAGCTACCTTGAAGGTAACTTTCTGACTCTCTCTTGCAGCCAGTAAGATTCTTTCTTTGCCTTTAATGTTTGCCATTTTAATTATCATGTGCCTGGGTTTGGGTCTTTTGGGGTCTATATTTATTGGAACTCTCTGTGTTTCCTGAACTTGAGTGACTTTTTCCTTCAGGTTAGGGAAATTTTCTTCCATTATTTCTTCAAACAGATTCTCTATTCCTTTCTCAGATTCTGCTCCTTCTAGTACTCCTATAATGTGAATGTTGTTATGTTTCACATTGTCCCAAAGCTCCCTTAGACTCTCCTCCTGCTTTTTAATTTTTTTTTTTTCATTTGCTGCTTTGAATGTGTGTGTTTTTTTCTATCTTGTCTTCTAATTCACTGATTCAATCCTCAGCTTCTTCTAGTCTACCTTTGAATCCTTCAGAGGTGTTCTTTATTTCAGCTGTCAGTCCTCATTTCCAATGGATTCTTATTTATTGTTTCAAACTATTTTTTTTTATTTTCCTAAGTGGTTACATTTGCTTCTTTTTCTTTTCTTTCTTTATTGATTAAGGTATTACATATGTGTCTTTATTCCACCATTTCCCCCCACCCCCTCTCACTCATGCCCTTACCCCCTGGTGTCTGTGTCCATTGGTTATGCTTATATGCATGCATACAAGTCCTTTGGTTGATCTCTCTCCTTACCCCAACCCTTCCCTACCTTCCCTCTGAGGTTTGAGCATCTGATCGATGCTTCTCTGTCTCTGGATCTGTTTTTGTTCATCAGTTTATGTTGTTCATTATATTCTACAAATGAGTGAGATCATGTGATATTTATCTTTCTCTGGCTTATTTTGCTTAGCATAATGCTCTCCAGGTCCATCCATGCTGTTGCAAATGGTAGGAGTTCCTTACTTTTTACAGCAGCATAGTATTCATTGTGTAGATATACCACAGTTTTTTAATCCACTCATCTGCTGATGGGCACTTAGGCTGATTCCAAATCTTAGCTATTGTATATTGTGCTACTATGAACACAGAGGTACATATATCCTTTCTGATTGGTGTAACCTAGTGTCTTGGGATATATTCCTAGAAGTGTGATCACTGGGTCAAATGGGAGTTCCATTTTTATTTTTTTGAGGGAATTCCAAACTGTTCTCTGCAGTGGCTGCACCAGTCTGCATTCCCACCAGCAGTGCACGAAGGTTCCCTTTTCTCCGCATTCTCGCCAGCACTTGAAATTTGTTGATGATAGCCATTCTGACAGGTGTGAGATGGTACCTCATTGTCGTTTTGATTTGCATCTCTTGGATGATTAGTGACTTTGAGCATGTTTTCATATGTCTCTTGGCCTTCCTTATGTCTTCTTTTGAAAATTATCTATTTAGGTCCATTGCCCATTTTTTTATTGGGTTGTTTATCTTCCTTTGGTTAAATTGTATGTCAAGCTGTCTTTTCATGTTGGTGTAGCTCTCATTAAAACCTGCATAATTCTTATAGTTTGTAGTTCTCACTGAATTGTTTGAGCACCCTTACTCTGAATTCATTATTCTGAATTCTTTATCTTACAAATTGTTTACCTCCATTTCACTTAGTTCATTTTTGGTGATTCTTCCTTTTCTTTCACTTGGATTTTTTTTCTCATCTCCCTATTTTTGCTGTCCCTTTGTTTTTGTTTCTTTATATTAGACTAGAGGCCCAGTGCATGAATTTCATGCACAGGAGGGTTCCCTCAGCCCAGCCTGCACCCTCTCCAATCAGGGACCCCTTGGGGGATGTCCGACTGCCGGTTTAGGCCCGATCCCACAGGATCGGACCGACAGTTGGACATCCCTCTCGCAATCTGGGACCACTGGCTCCTAACCGCTCACCTGCCTGCCTGCCTGCCTGCCTGATCTCCCCTAACCCTTCTGCCTGCCTTCCTGATCACCCCTAACCTCTCTGCCTGCCTGCCTGATCACTCCTAAGTGCCTCTGCCTGCCTGCCTGATTGCCCCTAACCACCACTGCCTGCCTGCCTGATCACCCCTAACTGCTCCCCTGCTGGCCTGATTGCCCTCAACTGCTCTCCCTGCGGGCCTGATCGCCCCTAACTGCCTCTGCCTCGGCCCTCACCACCATGGCTTTGTTCGGAAGGAAGTCGGATGTCCAGAACATGGCTGGTCAACCCAGTCTAATTAGCATATTACCCTTTTATTAGTATAGACTAGCATTCCTGTTGCAGGAAAAATCCTGCAATAGGGTTTCCTGCTGCACTCTACCCCGCCCTGCCTGCTCTCCTCCCTTGTCCCCCGGCCCGCCTTCTCCGCCAGCCCGCCTGCTTTTCCCTTCTCCCCCGGTCCCACCTCCACTCCTCCCTTCTCCTCCCCCCGGCTTCCTTGCTTCTCCGCAGCTTTGCTCCCTTCTGCAGCTCTTGGCTTCTTTCTACGCTGTCTTGATATGCAAATTAGCCGCCATATTTGTTGGGGTAATTTGCATACTCGTCCTGATTGGTTGGTGGGCATGGCTTGGCTGGTGGGTGTGGCTTGGGCATAGCGAAGGTGCGGTCAATTTGCATATTTGTCTATTATTAGGTAGGATAAAACTTCTATGCCTCCCAGATTTTGTGGGGTGGTTTTATGTAGTAGGTGTTTTGTGGGACCCAGTGGTGCAGTCTCTTACATTTCCTGAGCTTGGTGTTCTAGAAAAGCCCCTTAATCGAGTTATTTGTGTTCTGTTGTAGTTGGGTCTTTTATTTTTTTACATTTTTATTGATTTCAGAGAGGAAGGAAGAGGGGGAGAGAGAGATAGAAACATCCATGATGAGAGAGAATCATGGATTGGCTGTCTCCTGCAAGTTCCCCACTGGGGATTGAGCCCACAACCCAGGCATGTGCCCTTGACCAGAATCGAACCTGGGACCTTTTGGTTCGCAGGCCAACGCTCTATCCACTGAGCCAAACTGGCTAGGGCTGTAGTTGGATCTTGAATGTTATTGTCCCGTTCATGGATGAAGTCTCCTCTCAGGCTGACTGAGTATGTGCTCACCCACAACCACATCATGCGAGCTGTTGTGAAAGTGCTGACTGAACAGGACAAAATACAACACAACAAACCAGATGAAACAAAACAAACCTACACAAGGCCACTACAGCACCAACAAAAGCAACCACCAGAGAAGAGAGAATCAGGAAAGAGGAAAGAGAGTAAGAATAGCAGAAAAAGAGAAAGAAAAAATATGAAGAGAAAACAAAGCAAACAAGAAACAAAAAAAGGCAGGGTGGGGGGCAGAATATATAGATGCAGAGCTAAAACAAAGAAAATAAGCCCTAGCCAGTTTGGCTCAGTGGATAGAGCATTGGCCTGCAGACTCAAGGGTCCCAGGTTCGATTCCAGTCAAGGGCATGTACCTTGGTTGCGGGCACATCCCCAGTAGGGGGCGTGCAGAAGGCAGCTGATTGATGTTTCTCTCTCTTCGATGTTTCTAACTCTCTATCCCTCTCCCTTCCTCTCTGTAAAAAATCAATAAAATATATTTTAAAAAATAAATAAGTATAGCTGAACGGTGTGGCTCAGTAGGTAAGCATCAACCTGTGAACCAGGAGGTCAACTGTTTGATTTCCAGTGAAGGCACATGCTTAGCTTGCGGGCTTGATCCCCATTGGGGGCTTGCAGGAGGCAGCTGATCAAAGATTCTCTCTCATTGATATTCCTATCTCTCTCCCCCTCTCCCTTCCTCTCTGAAATCAAAATATATATAGCATTTAGATCTTTGCGGTTTTTTTTAAAATATATTTTATTGATTTTTTACAGAGAGGAAGAGAGAGGGATAGAGAGTCAGAAACATCGATGAGAGAGAAACATCGATCAGCTGCCTCTTGCACACCCCCGACTGGGGACGCGCCCGCAACCAAGGTACATGCCCTTGACCAGAATCGAACCTGGGACCCTTGAGTCCGCAGGCCGACACTCTATCCACTGAGCCAAACCGGTTTCGTCTAGCATTTAGATCTTAAAAAAAGAAAATAAGATAAAGAATTAAAGGAATAGGGGAAGGAAAATGGTTTAAAATGAAGGAGGGAAAAAAGAAATGAAAAGACAAGAAAAAAAAAAACTTGGAAGGGAAAATAGAGGAGAAATAGACCTAAAGTAAGAAAAAGAAAAAAATGAGAAAGCAGGAGAAAAAGAAAAGAGAAAGAGTGGAAAAAATGAGTAGTGAAAAAAATGAGTAGGAAAAGGGAAGAGGAAAATTAGGTATATGAACGAAACAACAGAGACTAGAATAATAACAAATCAATAAAGCAGATAGATAAAGATGGTAAATTTTAAAAGGGAAAAAAGAAAGGAAAGAGAAAAACTTTTAAAAAAGAGAAAATTGGGGGGAAAAAGTTAAAAAAAACACCTGAAGTGACATTTGTTTTTCAACCAAGTTTATTGCCCCTGGGAGCTCGCTTTGGATCCCACTCTTCTGTTCTGTCTGCCAATTCTGGGCTTCCTCTTAGGTACTTAGGAGCTAACCACTATCAGGCACTGTCTTTTGACTTTCAGCAACCTGCTTGAAGCTCTAAGCGATCCACCAGTCCATGGCTTGTGTCTGTCTCCACAGGCCTTGGCTGCAAACAGGAGTGGCCAATCTGACCCCTAAAGTAGGTTTGTTAGCAGCTAAGGACCAGGGCTGGGTCATAAAACTTCCCCTGACTCCCCGGGCTCTGCCTTTATCTATCCTAGCCAGGTGTCAATCTTAATCACTCAAAGGTCTGTTTCTGAAAGGTCTTCTTTAGGCAGGGGAGGCGCTGTTTGGCTTTCAGGGAATATGGTGGGTGTGTTTCCCTGTCCCAGACCTACTTCACAAGTGGCCCAAGATATTACTCTGCCCTTGGCTGGACAGAGATTCTTGTATGGAGACCAATGGGGTTGGCTGGCAACCTGGAGATTTTATCAGTTCGCCCATGAGGGGAAATTACTGATCTGGTTTCCAGGATAGTGGGGCGGACAGCCCCTCCCCCAACCCAGTCACTGAAGCTCCTGAGACTGTTCAAACCCGTAGGCTTGGCCTCTGTTTTTTTTTCTTCTGAAAAGCTCAAAATGCAGGGTGTGGCATGCATGGCACCTGAGAGTGTAGTGGGCTGTATCACCTAAGGCCAGGTTTTTCCCTTTCCCTGCCCGGGGCTGCAGTAGAGGCTAGCTCCTCTCTGGGAAAATGGCCCTTTCTGTTTGGGGTGGCGACCAAATGCTCCTGGCTGCTGTTTTTCCAAGTCTCCCCTCTCAATGCTTCCCACCCAGCCTCTCCTGAGGCCCTCCTCCGCGTCTCGCTCCCTGCACCAAAACCTCGGGTGAGTAGCTGCAACTGAAAACTCCTGTGCTCTGGGTAAAACAAACGAACAAAACACACTGCGCCTTTCTCTCCTATGGGCTCCAGCTCTGGTCTACCAGCTCCAGACTCCGCTGTAGCCAGCAGCCCTGCCACCTTTCACCACTGGATGTCATTGGCCTTGGGTCTTGGCTCTGGTGCTCTGGGCTGAAAGATGAGACAGAGGGCCGGAGACCAGGAGACCAGGACACAGGCTTTATTGAACGAGAAGGAACCCTGCCAGGCTACCTTCCAAGGAGAAAGAGCACATGTGCAGGGGTGAAGGCGCCTTTTGAGGGGAGGAAAGGGAAGGGACGGGGCTTAGGGTACTCAGCACACGCTGATTGGTGGCTTCATATAAGGCACATGATTAGGCACATAATTAGGGACTTAGGAATCGGGGGCTTAGGGTATTTGGCAGGTGCTCATTGGTGGTTCAACGCACAGTCCATATAAGGTGCCTGGTTAGGTGCTCAGGAATGTTCGGGCTGCAGGTAGAGTTTACGTCCTTCTCCGTCCATCAGTTGGGGGAAGGGAGGATCTATCCTGGGCTGTGGAGCCCAGCCTGGGTTCCAGGCCTCCATCTTCTGAGGGAACAGACCCTCCCTCCTCAGCCTTGGCCTGCCGCCGTGGGAGCTGGGTCAGCTCCTCTCACAGCCTCTTTCTTCCTACCGATCTCTGAGTGTTTCCTGTGCTTCCTTGATATGAGTCTTCTCCTCAGCTGGACTTCAGTTGGTAATTCCAGGTGAATGTTCTCCAGTTTAGTTGTATTTCAGTATCATTCTGGAACAAAGTGCACAACAGGTCTGCCTATTGGGCCGCCATTTTTCCCCCCCATTGCATTTAGTGTTTTCTTACTGCCTTCAGGATCAAATTTGCCAAAAATTACCTATTGCTGGGGGGTGGGGGTTCCACACCCTATATGTGGGAATCCCTGGACTAACCTACCTATGCTGCTCTGCTGAGCCAACAAGGTGGTGTACGGTGCCCTCAGCCCTTTCTATTTATTTTTTATTTTTTTAAATTTAATAAATCTTTATTGTTCAGATTATTACAATTGTTCCTCTTTTTCCCCCCCCATAGCTCCCCTCCACCCGGTTCCCACCCCACCCTCTTCCCTTACCCCCCCCTCCACTGTCCTCATCCATAGGTGTATGATTTTTGTTCAGTCTCTTCCCGCACCCCCCACACTCCTTTCCCCCTGAGAATTGTCAGTCCACTCCCTTTCTATGCCCCTGATTCTATTATATTCACCAGTTTATGCTGTTCCTCAGATTTTTAATTCACTTGATTTTTAGATTCACTTGTTGATAGATATGTATTTGTTGTTCATAATTTTTATCTTTACTTTTTTCTTCTTCCTCTTCTTAAAGAATACCTTTCAGCATTTCATATAATACTGGGGTTTGGTGTTGATGAACTCCTTTAGCTTTTTCTTATCTGTGAAGCTCTTTAGCTGGCCTTCAATTCTGAATGTCAGCTTGGCTGGGTAGAGTAATCTTGGTTGTAGGTTCTTGCTATTCATCACTTTGAATATTTCTTGCCACTCCCTTCTGGCCTGCATAGTTTCTGTTGAGAAATCAATTGACAATCATATGGGTGCTCCCTTGTAGGTAATTAACTGTTTTTCTCTTGCTGTTTTTAATATTCTCTCTTTGTCTTTTGCCCTTGGCATTTTAATTATGATGTGTCTTGGTGTGGTCCTCTTTGGATTCCTTTTGTTTGGGGTTCTGTGCACTTCCTGGACTTGTAAGTCTATTTCTTTCACCAGGTGGGGGAAGTTTTCTGTCATTATTTCTTCAAATAGGTTTTCAGTATCTTGCTCACTCTCTTCTTCTGGCACCCCCATAATTCTGATGTTGGTACGCTTGAAGTTGTCCCAGAGGCTTCTTACACTGTCTTCAAATTTTTGGATTCTTTTTTCTTTTTGCTTTTTCAGTTGAGTGTTTTTTGCTTCTTTGTATTTCAAATCTTTGACTTGATTCTTGCGTTTCTCTAGTCTGCTGTTGGGTCTCTGTATAATATTTTTTATTTCAGTCAGTGTATGTTTAATTTCTAGTTGGTCCTTTTTCATATCCTCGAGGGTCTCGCTAAATTTATCGGCCTTTTCTAGGAAATTCTTGAAAAACCTTATAACCGTGGTTTTGAACTCTATATCTAGTTGTTTGTTTTCCTCCATTTCTTTCATTTGTGATCTGTTTCTTTGTCTCCGCATTTTCGCTGCTTCCCTGAGTTGGTAGGGTAGCTTTGTGTGCTAGGTGTCCTACATGGCCCAGTGGCTCGGCCTCCCCAGTTACCTGAGGTGGACACTCTTGGTGCTCCCCTTTGTGGACTGTGTGTACAGCCTTGTTGTAGTTAAGTCTTGATTGTTGTTGGTATCACTGGAAGGAATTGACCTCCAGGCCAATTGGCTGTGAGGATCAGCTGTGTCTACGCCGGGAGAACTTCTGTGATGGAGACAGCCTTATGAGACAAGACTTGCAAAATTGCAAAAGCCTCTGTGCTCAGCTTGGATGGGGTGGAGTCTCAGGGCTGAGCAGACAGTCTTGGCTTCCCATCAGCCTTACCCTATGATAAGACCCTGGGTCTCAGTATCCCTCAGTAATCGCTGCAAGCACCTCTAAGAGTAAGCCGCCCTTGAGTTTTGCCCGCTGCCAGACAGTCCAGTTTCTCCCCCAATGAATCTGGATTCCCAGATTCTCACCCGGAACCGGAGTTCAGCATAGTGGGGGTGTTTCTGTTTAACACCCGCTAGAGAGAGCCAGCCACATTCAGCAGTCAGTCCTCTCTTCGCACACTCGCACGCGCGCGCCTCCAGACCTCTGCCTTTCGCAGCTCCCCTGAGTTTCCACTTGACCGTCCAGATTCCCCCCGTATAAGCCTGGGTCCCCAGGGTCTCGTCCGGATCTGGGGTTCAGTGCAGTCAGAACTGGGGTTCAGCGCAGTTGGGAGCTTTTGTCTCCTTCCCGCTAGAGAAAGCCAGCCAGGCACTCAGCCGCCTGCGCGGATGTCTCCATACCTCAGCCCTTTGCAGCTCCTCTGATTCTCCGTGTGCTTTCCTCTTTCCTTCTAGTTGTAGAATTTCCACTCAGCCAGCTTTCCTGTGGTTCTGGATAATTCTAGTTTTGTCTTTTGGTTGTAGTTTTGAGATTGTTGTGCGAGGCAGCAGTTTAGGTGTTTACCTATGCCGCCATCTTGGTTTCTCTCGCCACTAATAATAAGTCCCTCAACCCTTTCTTAACACAGGACTAACATTGCTCTTCTACTTGTAAATTTTCCTTTATTCTTTAAGGCCCCTGTAGCTCCTCCAAGCCAACCCATAATGACCTCACATCTGTGAAACCTTACGGCACTCATTGTCTAAGCAGCTCAATTACTATTAACTGGAAGATGAGGGTCTTTTAAAATTTTTTGTTTATTACTTAAGGACTCTGGTTACCATGTTACAAAAACTAACTTGCTTAAGACAATATGTCAATTTATTTGAAAGAGAGCGGAATATTGATACCTAAGATCAGGAATGAAGCGGGTAATTTCATCAGGGTTTCAAATACCATCAGTACACTTTCTTATCTCTCGTTATCTCTGTGGTACTGCTTTATTTACCTATCTTTTTCCCAAACCATATGACATTAAACACAACTGCTTACTGGGTACTAAGTTTTTCTACAGAAAAAAAAGGCTCCTTGAAAGAGACTATACAATCTCTCTATTAAAATTCCTATGGAAAAATAAAAAATAAAAAATCCCTATGGAAGAGACTGAATAACCTAGCTTAAGTTAGGCGCTCATCCTCAGACAGTCAACATTACTCAGGGGATAGCATCAGGTTTTAGGAATATGGCAGTTCCCACTGCACCCAGGTGGAATGCTGAGAGGGATAAAGGGAATTCCTGGGAATGGGGTAATGAAGAGATATGTTATCCTCTACATGCTTCCCTTTCATGCCTTGGGATATGCAAACATACTATTTCCCATACATCCAAACTTGTTCCTCCTAATACGGTTCAATTATCACCTGTAAAATTGTAAGTACACTTGTCTTTCCAATGTGAGATACCTCAGTGTCATGACCAGAGACTGCATCCAGAAGCAATGACATGGAGCCTCTGGTATCCCGTCCTTGTCTCCCTTGGTCCCAAAGAGTTTCAGATGTAGCTCCTCATAATTCTGCATTTAGAGCTTAAGTGATTAGTTTTACTACCCAAGTACTCCCAAAACTGTTTTTCCTAAATTCCATTAGGAAAGAAAGTAGGGTAAATCTACACATATAAAGAGGTAATATGCTAATTTGTCCATAATGGTGTCCCTGTAACAACCTATTTGCATATTGATGCGTGAGCAGCAGGGGGCGGGCAGCCCAAGCCAAGTTCTGGGGGTCTGAGGAGAGCGCCTGACAGGAGCCCGGACTGCAAAGAAGGAAGAGGAAGCGGCCACGGGGATCTCTTCCAATCCCCCCACCCCCCATCACGGACACCCTACCCCCACCCCCGCACCCCCGGGGGACAGGGAGGCTGACCGGATGGGAGAAGACCCAGCCTCAGGGGTAGCTGCAGCCCACACCTCCGACTCCCGATCTCCTTCCCCGCCACCCCCGCCAGCGGCGCCCACAACAGCACGCTGGCGACCACCCGTCAGCGCCCCTGGGGCCCCCTTTGCTGGGGCCGGGCACACCCCTCCTCCCTACAACTCCAGACCGGGTGGAGGCCGGCCTGAGGGCCCCCCAGGGTCAGACCTCCCCCCCACAGCAGCAGCACCGTCTTTGCAGTGGAATCACGCTGAACCTCGCTGGGGCCCGGCTAAACCCGCCCTCCTAGCCCGCCTGGCTCCGCCCTGGCCCGGGCCCCACCGGCTCCAGGAGATTGGAGCCCCGCCCTGAGCAGGTACAGCTGCAATGGCGCCAAGCAAGAAGGTTTGACAGTTACTTTTCCTTCGGCCTCACCGCCCCCTAATGCCCTGCCCTTCCCCCCCCGCCGCCAGCATCTCCAGGGACGACCACCGCTACAGGGCTGCTGGCCAGAGCCCGCCCCTCCGAGGCCTGCGGAACCCTCTGCAAAGCCTCCATAGCTACAGTCCCGGGAAACAATCATGCCCTCCTCCCCCATCAGCACCTGCTACCGGCGAGGGTACCTGTGGGCTTAAAAATAACAATCCCTTCCGGTTTAGACATCACTTATTTGATGAAACATTTCTAGGTGTATTAGCTCAGAACCTCCTAGGGACAACCCAGAAGAGATTACAGTTCCCATGGTACATGCGTGTGTATTCAGAAATGAAGCTCAGAGAGGAAAAGTGTCAAGCCCACTGGTTCCCAAGGTGTAGCACACGCCCCACAGGGGTGGGGGGCAATTTGATTTTAAGTGGGGGTAATTTAAGAATGAGTTAACAGTGAATTTTTTGCATTTCTTATGGTGCTAGGGGGCCTCATCTACAGTGTATCCTACATAATAAAAGGCTAATATGCAAATGGCCCAATGGTGGAATGACCGGTCACTATGATGCGCGCTGACCACCAGGGGGCAGACACTCAACGTAGGAGCTGCCCCTTGGTGGTCAGTGAGCTCTCACAGTCGGAGCGCCACTCAGCCAGAAGCTGGGCTCACGGCTGGCGAGCACAGGAGCAATGGTGGAAGCCTCTCCCGCCTCCGTGGCAATGCTAAGGTTGTCCGACTGACAGCTTAGGCCCACTAAGCCGTCAGTCGGACATCCCCCCAGGGCTCCTGGACTGCAAGAGGGCACAGGCTAGGCTGAGGGACGCCCCCCCCCCAAGTGCACGAATTTCATGCACTGGGCATCTAGTATTAAATATTGGCCCTAAAACATGGAGCACACCTTTGTAAAAAAGTACCAAGACTTGCCCTGCTGGAGTGGCTCAGCAGATTGCAGGCTCAATCCCTAGTGGGGGGATGTGCAGGAGGCAGTCAATCAATGATTCTCTCTCATCATTGATGTTTCTAGCTCTCTCTTCCTCTCCCTTCCTCTCTGAAATCAATACAAATATGTATTTTTTTAAAATGCCAAGACTTGCCCTGGCTGGTGTTGTGCAGTAGTTGGAGTGTTGGCATGCACACCAAGGAGTCACAGGTTCAATTCCTGGTCAAGGGCACGTACCTGGGTTGCAGGTTTGAACCCTGGCCCCAGTTGGGATGTGTGCACAAGGCAACCATTCGATGTGTCCCTCTCACATCAGTGTTTCTCTCTCATCCCCCCACTCCCTTCCACTCTTTCTAAAAAGGAAAAAATATCCTCAGGTGAGGTTTTTTAAAAAAGTCCTGACTAGATAATTTAATGAGTGTCCATTTGTTTACTAAATTTTTGGCAATGAGCTCCTTGGTCAGGCAATATGGCTGCCTCAGGGCCTACTTGCTGGAAGAATTTTCCTTGCCCTGGATCTTTCAGAACATATATATATATATATATATATATATATATATATATATATAATTTTTAAAAGTTGATTTCAGAGAGGAAAGAAGAGAGCAAGAGATAGAAACATCAATGATGAGAATCATCAATTGGCTGCCTCCTGCACGCCCCCTACTGGGGACTGAGCCCGCAACCCGGGCATGAGCCCTTGACAGGAATCAAACTTGGGACCCTTCAGTCTGCAGGCACTCTATCCACTGAGCCAAACCGGCTAGGGCTCAGAACTTATATTGAGAGAACAGTGGAGGAGTGCCTGGTGGGAGGGTGGACTGTGTCACTTTAGAAGTCAAGTCCTATTAGTGCTGGAACCAGTAGAATTTAAACTCTGTGAAGGCAAAGACCTTGTTCTTGTTCTTGTTCTCAGCTATATCCCTGTTGCCTAGAATGGCTGGCATTCAAAAAATATTTGTAGAATGACTAACACTAGGGCCTGTAGATTGCCTCAGGGATTGATCAGTTACAGGCTCTGTTGCCAAGTTTTGGATTTTTATGGTTGATATGACTCCTTTAAAATCTTGGCTGGCGCAACCCTGGGTCTGGGAGAGGCCATGCGCCCCTGGGTCCGGGTGAGGCCACGTGCCCCTGGGTCCGGGGGAAGCTAGATCCCGGGTCCGGGCGAGGCCGTGTGCCCCTGGATCCGGGTGAGGCTGGGTCCCAGGCCCGGGAGAGGCCACGCGCCCCTGGGTCCGGGTGAGGCCATGCGCCCCTGGGTCCAGGTAAAGCTGAATCCTGGGTCTGGGCGAGGCCGTGGGCCCCTGGATCCGGGTGAGCCTGGGTCCCGGGTCTGGGTGAGGCCATGGGCTCCTAGATCCGGGTGAGCCTGGGTCCCGGATCCGGGTGAGGCTGTGGGCCCCTGGATCCGGGTGAGGCCACGCGACCCTGGGTCTGGGAGAGGCCACGCGCCCCTGGGTCCGGGTGAGGCCACGTGCCCCTTGGTCCGGGGGAAGCTAGATCCCGGGTCCGGGCGAGGCCGTGTGCCCCTGGATCTGGGTGAGGCTGGGTCCCAGGCCCGGGAGAGGCCACGCGCCCCTGGGTCCGGGTGAGGCCATGCGCCCCTGGGTCCAGGTAAAGCTGAATCCTGGGTCTGGGCGAGGCCGTGTGCCCCTGGATCCGGGTGAGGCTGGGTCCCGGGTCCAGGTGAGGCCGTGGGCCCCTGGATCCGGGTGAGCCTGGGTCCCGGGTCCAGGTGAGGCCGTGGGCCCCTGGATCCGGGTGAGGCTGGGTCCCGGGTCCGGGTGAGGCCGTGGGCCCCTGGATCCGGGTGAGGCCACGCGACCCTGGGTCTGGGAGAGGCCACGCGCCCCTGGGTCCGGGTGAGGCCATGCGCCCCTGGGTCCAGGTGAAGCTGAATCCTGGGTCTGGGCGAGGCCGTGTGCCCCTGCATCCGGGTGAAGCCGTGCCCCTGGGTCCGGCCGAGACCAAACCAGAGGGAGTCGGACCTGCATTACCACCATTTGTCCACCATCCAGAGCTGAGGGGTCAGTGCCGACATGTACTCATAAGGAACTGGTGGACATTGATATTGGGTCTCAAAAGAACTGTTGGTCCAGAAAGAAACTCACTACAGACTGATTCATTTGCCTGTCAGCATAACTATTATTGCTCGTCTCACATTCAGTTCTTATAAGTATATCTCTAGTGACACATGATTTCGCTCATCTAGGGGAAATGATGAACAACATAGACTGATGAACAAGAACAGAACCAGAAACAAGGAGGCATCGATCGGACTATCGGGCCTCAGAGGGAGGATAGGGGAGGGTGGGGGGAGGGGGGAGAGATCAACCAAAGGTCTTGTGTGCATGCATATGAGCCTAACCAATGGTTAAGTTCAACAGGGGGTTGGGGCATCCGTGGGGAGGGGTGTGGGATGGGAATGGGGGGATGAGGACAAATATGTGACACCTTAATCAATAAAGAAATTAAAAAATAAATAAATAAATAAATAAATAAAAATAAATAAATAAAATCTTGGCTGGCTGCCCTGGCCAGGTAGCTCAGTCGGTTGGAGCGTCATCCCAATACACCATGTTTTCGGGTTCAATCTCTGGTCAGGACACATACAACAAGCAACCAATGAATGCATAAATAAGTAGAATAACAAATCTATCTATCATCTATCTATCTCCCTTTCTCTCTCTAAAATCAATCAATCAATCAAAATCTTGGCTGGCTAGAAATTGACTGTATTTCCTTATTACCAGTTCAAAAAATCTTGTCAAGTCATAATCTTCGAATACTAACTCTGCTAAAGAGAACTGACAGGCCTGGGACTAAGCACAGGCTCAGGATGGCGAGGCTGGTGCCCTGAGATGCACACCCCCCACTAGCCATTGCTCACCCACCTGGTGGAGGACCTAGGGAGTGACCCGGGGATGAGGTGTCCCTAATTTCTTTGGCTTCTCTTAAATACCCCTATTCCAATAGCCAGCAAACCACAATTTAGAAAATAGTAATTTAGTTGTAGAAATAGGAATGTGGCTACAAGATTCTCAATTATTTGAATCTTTGGCTTCAGACAGAAAGGGTTTCTTACATGTTGTGTTGTTTTCTATCAAGTTTTTTAAGGCGACTACCTTGAATTACAGTGTGTCTATCATAACAATTTATTAAATGTCTCAAAGAACAGCCAACACACTTTAATTTCCTGACATTTTGCCACTAAGTCTCCTAAATCTCCAGCTTTCGTAGGCAATTGGTTGGAGCCTAAAGAGATGACAGATGATACTGTACAGACCTGCCAGCTTAATTAACACAACATGGGGGTTCTTCAAGCCTATGCCTCATTTCTCTCAGCCCATCCATCCTTTTTGGTCTGTAGTGTGGAAATTCTCCCTTCCTGTGCTATTTTTGAAGATAATTAAGACTTCTTTGAGAAACCAAATTCTAGCAAGTTAAGCAATAATGACCTAATTTATTAACAGGACTGAATCCAAGGACAGGAATGCAACTGGCATTCAGGAACAAGCTGGAAGCAGGGATTTAAACATTAGTAATATCTCTATCTTTTGTTTCTCCTGCATATGTGCTTGCTTCACTTTTTGCTTCTTTTTCCAACAGAGCCAAGCTTTACATGTTCTAGTGCCAAACACCATGTTATAAGCCCATTCTTCAAGTTCTTACTCAACACTTTGGTGGCCCCTTAACTACTCAGTTCCTCTCTCACAGCTGAACCATCAACCTTCAACATATATCCATTATTAGACCACTTCTCACCCCCCCCACACCCCCGACAGGCAAGCAATCGCCTCCTGCCTAGAATACTGCAACAATTTAATTGGTTTTTCTACTTTTGTCTTTGATCCTCTGCTGTCTATTCTCAACACAGCAGCCAAAGAGTCCTGTCTAGAGCATGTCACTTCTATACTGACAACTCTCACATTGTTTCTCTTTTTATTCAGAATAAAAGCCAAAGATCTTATGAGGCCTCGCCTTCACCCCATTATCTCTATGACTGTCTCCACATTCATCCATGTTCACTCTTCATTGGCCACTGTTGTTCCTCCAGTTCACTAGTCTCACTGCTCTCTGGGCCTTTGCTCAGCCTTGAATGCTCTTCTCCCAGACCCTCACTCCCTTCGTCCCTTTGGATTCTCAAGTCACCTCAGTGAATTCTTTCTTGGTCAATCCACCATCATCCCCACTCCGCTGACATTTTCTATCTTCCTTTCCTTCTGATTTTTTTTTCTTGAGTATTTATCACCATCTGGCATCCTTAGGATTTATTTATTTCATTTATTATCTGTCTTCGCTTTTAAAATTTAAGTCCCTGCCCTGGTCGGTGTTGCTCAGTGGTTAGAGTGTCTGCCCACACACCAAAGGGTCATGGGTTCAATTCCCTGGCAAGGGCATGCACATACCTGGATTGTAGGTTCACTCCCCACACCCTGGTTGGGCCACATTTGGGAGGCAACCAGTTGATGTTGTCTCTCACATCAATGTTTCTCTCTTTCTCTCCCTTCCACTCTCTGAAAAGCAATGAAAAAAATATCCTGTGGTGAGGATTACCAACAAAAATTTAAATCCCTAAAAACAACGATTTTCAGTCTTTTGTTCACTACTGTATACCCAGACCTGGAATACTCAGTGCCTGGCACTCAGATTTTTCTCTGACTGGATCAATATCAACAGGGGAAACTGATCTGTCTTTTCTTCCTCAAAACAAAATACGGAGAGGGCAGAGGATTTCTGATAGCCTAGGGCAGTGATGGCGAACCTATGACACGCGTGTCAGCACTGACACACGTAGCCATTTCTGATGACACGCGGCCGCTGAGGCAGCCGCATGCCGAGGATGAAACATTTGCGAAATAATGTTTTTTCCTCAAAGTGACACACTGCCCGAGTTATGCTCAGTTTTTTGGCGAAGTCTGACACACCAAGCTCAAAAGGTTGCCCATCACTGGTCTAGGGAGTAATGAGGAGCATGGCGGAGGAAGGAGTGTTTACACAGTGTGAAGGGAGCCTGGAGAGAAGAGACTGCTCGGAACACAAGCCAGCCTCCAGGACCTCTCAGGAGCTATAACAACTATCGTAACGGTGTTTGTGACTCCCTGGCACTGTCCCTGGTGCTTTCCGTGTGCATCAGGTACACATCCATAGTCTTCATGCAGCTCAGTCTCCCAGTGGGTCACAGGAAGTTCAGAAAACACATTTTAAGAGCCAAAGTGTGACTTCACAATATCTCAAGTGTTTTGGGGTTATTATTTTTATTTTTTTATCTCAAGTGTTTTATTGTAGTTGTTGAACACTATGAGAGGGATTCCGAAACCACAGCAACTCTCCTTAAAATGCCTGTTTCAGATCCCATCAGCTTCCCTCACCATTGCTCCACGCCGCCCTCCTAAATGCCCCAGAACTCCTCTCCCCAGCCGTGGTCTGGGCCCATTCTTCTCTCTCATCATCTTCTGATCTTAATCCCCAAAGTTCAAAAGGTGTAGGAAAGGATCAACTTGACAGTATTAATACATGAATAATGTTCTGTCCTACGACAGATGTGGCTCTCAAACCATGAGGTGAGTGTCAGTCTGATCCCTTTATAGAGGAGGCAGCTGAACCCAAGGAGCTTGTGCCTTGCTGGAAGGGTAGCTTCAGCACTCTCCACCAACACCCCGTTCTGCCAAGGTGAGTTAGAGTCAAGGATACGGACACCACTTCTTCCACATCAGCCAACCATCTGCCCTGAGAAGTGAACAAGCAGCCTCTGTTCCGGGACCCACCGGAGTCCTCAGCCCCCTGAAGAATGTCCAAGCAGGATTTGAGGTAAAATCTGGCTCATACAGCCCTCACCTCTGGGCTGGGATCAGGGAGAGAGCTGCTGTGGGGATAACACATCACTAAGCTTCCCTCCATATTTCTGAAGTATTAGCTGAGTCCTAGCAGCAAAAGGGACCCATTTCCTATATACAAAAAATTTACTTATTTATAGATACGTATATTTAAATATAATTTGTAATTATTTGGACTGCATCTCTTCAGCCTGCAAAATTTAAATCTATTATCTGCTCTTACCACTTCCAGGTAATCTACCTACAAATATTTTGCTCACATCTGCCTCTGGCCAGAAAGATAAGGAAATGCTACTAGGCTCCATTTTCTATTTTCAGACTTAAAAAAAAGATGAGAGGGACTTTTCTTTACTTTTTAAAAATATATTTTATTGATTTTTGACAGAGAGGAAGGGAGAGGGATAGAGAGTTAGAAACATCGATGAGAGAGAAACATCCACCAGCTGCCTCCTGCACACCCCCCACCAGGGATGTGCCCGCAACCAAGGTACATGCCCTTGACCGGAATCGAACCTGGGACCTTTCAATCCACAGATCGACGCTCTATCCACTGAGCCAAACCGGTTTCGGCAGGACTTTTCTTTACTTTTGACTAGATAATATAAATTAACCCAGGTTATCTCATGCTGACTAGAAACTCTCATATCAGAAAATTGTGTTCTCTTATCAACAATAGCTCTCATGTACCAAACGCATGAGCCAGTTGTACAGAGGGGGAAACAAAGGGTCAGTGGAGTAAGGTAATTTGCTTAACTAACAAACAGGATTCAAAATCCGTTCTGATGACCTTAAGTCTGAAATGAAAGTTCAGTGTCTGAAAATGTGTCCACAGCGGCCCCGTGGATGTGGATGAGCCAGAGAACAGGCCTTGGGCGGAAACTCTGAGGCCCAGCTAAGAACCTCCGGCACCCTCGTGGGGCCCCAGGGGCAGAGTTGGCACTCTGGCATCCTTCCCAGAAGCCCTGGCAGTGTCCTAGCTTTATGAACATCTCCCTGTGGGGTTAGGCCAAGATGCTTCAGCCCTGGTGAGGGTAGTGCCCCTAAAGGAAGTGGCCAGGCCCTCCGGGTCCTGGCCCCTAACTTGTGTCTGGAACTGGACCAGGTGAGGGAGGCATGACAAGTCGACCAGAAGGGATGCTGGAGTAGGAGGCTGTGGAGAGGGATCCACGGATGCCTGTGGGGCTGAAGTCAATGGTGCTGCCATTCCTACGCTTGCTCTGCTCTGTTACTGCTTTCCTGCCGGCCTCCCTCCATTTCCCCATCCAGTCCTGGCTGTGGGTAGCTCTCTGCAGCCAGCCTCCTTCCACGCTCCTATGCCTGTGCTTCCCTCACTCACTCTGTGCCTCCCTCCTTCCCATGGCCCAGTGTCACAGCAAAAGTCATCAATGGAGGCATGGCAGGGTTCCTGGGGGTGACCTGTGTGTTCCCCATTGACTTGGCCAAGACTCGACTTCAGAACCAGCATGGAAAAGATATCTACAAAGGAATGTAGGTATTGGTGAAGAAGGGGGAAGAAGAGGGGGCTCCCAGAGGAGGGATGTGGGGCTTCACTCTCCATAGTCTCTTTAGGGAGTAAGATTAGGGTGTGGGGGAGGGAGGTGGAGGTGGTCAACTGGGGTGAGCCCAACAGGATTAGAGCATTGGGTGAAGGCAAGGGGGTTGTGGTACAGCCTCCTGTTCACTACTAATTTCCTTTTCTGGCCTCTGCTTCTAGGATAGATTGCCTGATGAAGACGGCGAGGGTAGAGGGCTTTTTGGGCATGTACCGAGGTAGGCTCATTAGGCGTCCTGGGGGAGGCCTGGCTTGTGAGGCCAAGTGAGGACAGAGGGTATGGCACAGGGGAATCAGATTTTTGTGAATTTATAAGACATTGGAAAGCAGCATTCTTTCTGCCCAGGGAACTCCTAGGATGGGCCTGGTCTACCAGGTGCTTTTGGACCACATTGCTTTCATAAGCCCTCTTGTGCCTTGGTAGACACAGTAGTTACGGTGAGGTTTGGGGGATGCCAGTGAATACACTGAGGAGCCCAGGAGCTCTAGGTTCATCCTGGCACAACCACTGCCTCACTGTGTGATGCTGGAGGCAAGTGAACCCCCAAACACCCCTTCTCCCCCCCCCACCCCTCTCTCAGGCTGTCAAGGCATCCAACCACCAATAGCAGAAGAGGTAGAGGCTGACAAGGACAGAGAATGGAAAGGGTTTTGAGCTCTTGGAAGGGAGTTACTGAGTGGCTCTTCCTTGACACGGCCAGTGCAGTGTCCCTATCCAAGGTGGCACAACCATGATTATGCCTTGGAAAATGGATACAAAGCTGGGGTTGAGAAGGAACTGATATGATAGTACCCCTTAGGAACAAAGTAAAAAAGCCTCTATGACCCACAGAGCTGCCAGTGGGCCTGGCAAACACAGCACAGAAATTGAAACCAATCCCTGTCCCCCAGGGCCTTTTTATTGGGGATTAACTTGGGGAACTGCTTATTTAGCATCAGAGACAGGCATCATTAGCAAGGACAGATTTCCTAATAACTGCACCAATGAGTCCATAAAGGAAGTAAATACATTGAAAAAGGAAAATGTGGTGGGAGGCTAGTGGAAGTAGGGAGATGAAAGGAAATTTATTTCAATAAGATAAGCAGACGAATCCTCCTTGACCCCAGAGACCCTGTTTACTCCAGAAACAACTTCTGAGAGGAGGTTATCTACATGAGTGGCATGTTCCGGGCACTGGTACATCGGAGATGGCCTTACCTCTTCATCTTCGTTGTTTACTTCCAGGAGCTGCAGTGAACCTCACCTTGGTCACTCCAGAGAAGGCCATTAAGCTGGCAGCCAATGACTTCTTCCGACAGTTGCTCATGGAAGATGGGTACGGCCAGGTGGGGGTGGGGATGGAAATCCTTCACTGCATGTCTACTTTTTTTGGAAGATAGCAGGCAGAGGATTGCAACTCTGCCTCAGTTTACTTGTGTGCATTTTTATAAATATGTATACACAAATGGCTGAGGGTTAGTATGTTTTAGCAAATGGAAAGTAAAGGGAGAAAATGAGCTGGTGTAATTTGGAAGTTCCAGATAGATAGATAATAGATATACCATATAGAATATATATGCATCAACTAGCTGATGAATATTTTTTCAGTTTTGAGATCTAAATGGCATACAACACTGTATAAGTTTAAAGTGTACAGCATAATAACTTGACACACATATATTATGAAATGACTAGAGGCCCAGTGCACAAAATTCGTGCATGAGGGTGTGTGTCCCTCAGCCCAGCCTGCACCCTCTCCAATCTGGGACCCCTTGAGGGATGTCCGACTGCCCGTTTAGGCCTGATCCTGGTAGGATCGGGCCTAACGGGCAGTCGGACATCCCTCTCACAATCCAGGACTGCTGGCTCCCAACTGCTTGCCTGCCTGCCTTCCTGATTGCCCCCTAACCACTCCCCTGCCAGCCTGATTGATGCCTAACTGCTCCCCTGCCAACCTGATTGCCCCTAACTGCCCTCCCCTGCAGGCCTGGTCACCCCTAACTGCCCTCCCCTGCAGGCCTGATCTCCCCAACTGCCTTCCCCTGCAGGCCTGGTCACCCCCAACTGCCCTTCCCTGCAGGCTTGATTGCCCCCAACTGCCCTCCCTTGCAGGCCTGGTCTCTCCCAACTGTCCTCCCCTGCTGGCCATCTTGTGGTGGCCATCTTGTGTCCACATGGGGGCAGCCATCTTTGACCACATGGGGGCAGCCATCTTGTGTGTTGGAGTGACAGTCAATTTGCATATTACTCTTTTATTAGATAGGATTAGTGCAATGTTAACATCTAACCCCTCATAAAGTTACAAAATTTTCCCCCTTGTGATTAGAACTTTTAGGATCTACTCTCTTAGCAACCATAGAGCAGTGTTTAACTATAGTCATCATGTTGTATATTACATTCCAAGTACTTATTATAACTGAAAGTTTGTACCTTTTGATCACCTTCATCCAATTCCTTTTCCCTCACTTTCATAACCAAAACTTTGATCTCTTTTGCTATGAGTTTGTTTCCAAGTCTTGGTTCTTGTAAATAATGCTGCAATGAACATGGGGGAACAGAGGTCTTAACAGTGATTTTTGTCCTCTTTGGATATATACCTAGAAGTGGGATTGCTGGGTCATATGGTAGTTCTATTTTTAATTTTTTGAGGAAACTCCACACTGTTTCCCATAGTGGCTGCACCAGGCAATCCCACCAATACTGAGTGCACAGGGTTCCCTTTTCTCCACATCTCGCCAACATTTATCATCTCATCTTTGTTATGATATTCTAACAGGTGTGAGGTGATCTCATTATGGCTTTGATTTACATTTTTCTGATGATTAGTGATGTTGAACATCTTTTCATGTACCTGCTGGCCACTTAAATATATTCTTTGGGAAAATGTCTATCCAGGTTCTTTGCTCATTTCTAATTGGATTTTTTAAAAATAATTGAGTTGTATAAGTTCTTTAAATATTTTGAATATTAACCCATCAGATATATGATTAGAAAATATTTCCTGCCATTCCATAGATTGGTTTTTCATGTTGTTGCTATTTCCTTTGCTGTGCAGCTTTTTAGTTTGATATAGTCCCATTTATTAATTTTTGCTTTTGTTGCTTGTGCTTTAGGTTGACCTATGTCAAGGAGCTTTTTCCCTCTTTCCTTCTAGTTTTATGATTTCAGATCTTACATTTAAGTCTTTAATCCATTTCAAATTAAATTTTGTTTTGTAAGATAGGACTCTTATTTCATTCTTTTACATGTGAATATCCAGCTCTCCAAGCACCATTTATTGAAGAGACTGTCTTTTCTTCATTGAATGTTCTCGGCTCCCTTGTCAGATATTAGTAGAGTGTATATGCAGGGGCTCTGATTCTGGGCTCTCTGTTCTGTTCCATTGATTATGAGTCTTTTTTATGCTTATGAATTTTTTAAAAAAATTATTTTTAGAGAAAAGGGGAGAGGGGAAAAAAAACCATTGATTTGTTGTTCCACTTATTTATGCATTCATTGGTTGATTCTTATATGTACCCTGACTGGGGTTCAAACCCACAACCTGGTGTATGAGGAAAACACTCTAACCAACTGAACTACCTGGCCAGGGCTATGCTAATGATTTTTAAGTTCTCCTTGTGCCTCCCATCACCTTAGTGATATTGCTTAAGGGATCAGGAACAATCAGGTTCCTGCAATGGGCATTTCCACTGTACTAGTTTCAACTTCTATGCAGGTGCTACCTCCCTGGCAGCCTGTTTAAAAATTAGTGTCATATCTTTAAGGAGACTGAGCCTGATGGCCAGGTAATTATTTACTCAGCTGGGTAAGTGGCAGTCAATGGGAACAAGGCTAAATACCATGCATGGAAAGTTCCAACCACCAAGGGAGAGTAGATGGCTAGGGTGGGATAGGAGGGCTGGCCTGTGACTGAAGGATGCCAACTCCTGGTCCCATAGGATGCAGCGGAATCTGAAAATGGAGATGCTAGCTGGATGTGGAGCTGGAATGTGCCAGGTGGTGGTTACCTGCCCCATGGAAATGCTCAAGATTCAGCTGCAGGATGCTGGGCGCTTGGGTGAGCCCTATCCCAACTTCACATGGCATCAATAAAGGCTATGATCAGAATAGATTTTTACACATCTGCACTCATTTGCTAGTCTGGGTGACCCAATCAGATTTCTAGGTTAGTACAAGTCTTACTTTTATGGTTACCATTCTAGATTTTAACACTTCCAGCTCTAGAACAAAGAGCAGAAATGAGAATATTGATTTGGGAAGGACAGAAGTCTCACCCTACTACCTCTATTTTATTGCTTTAACATTTAGGCTTGATTTCCTAAATATCTTAAGAAATGTCAATGGCTTGCTCATGAACACTTCAGTAAATAGAAGCTCTATTATGATATATTATGCTATAGATGGTGCTTTAGTGGGAATGCATAAAAAGAACCATCTCTATCCTTTTGGTTTTCTCTGGAAGAGAAGTTTGGCCCTTTGCTAAATCCTGGTCCTCTCAAAAATGTAGAGTGGAATAGGTACCAAAGCATATATTAAAAGCAATGATTGGCTGTAATAGAAGGGGCTAACCCTGGTGGGGTGGGACAGAGGGTTTCTCCTCAGAGCTAACCCACAATGTCTGCATTTAATAAGCCAACATGTCATGTGCCCAACAGAGCACCTGACAAGGTCTTCAATAAATGTGTGTTCCCTTTCCCTCCTCAATCCAACTATGTACATGTGCTGTGCTTTTCAGGTGGAACAGACCAGACTAAAGCAAACAAAACTGCAGAAAGAATACAGTTCAGGCACTGGAAAGCCCTCACTGTTTTGCTTTGCAGAGTGAAAAGCTTTGTAACGTTTTGTTTTTCAACTCGGATAAGAAGTTTTAGTATTCCTAAAACATTTTAAAAGAAGAGAAAGCTAGTATATGGGTGAATTAATTATGTGCACCTAAAGGAGACATGGAGAAAATAATGTTCATTGATTAGAACTGTCCGAGGCCTGCAGCCCTAGATTATTAGCATAAGACAATATGCTGTCAGTAGCTTCTTAGTATGAAATGCTGCCCTGATGTATATCAAACAAAACTGGGACATTAAATTGCTTTCTTTCAGCAAAAACTTATAATCTATGCAAAGCTTCTCAAACACTGAGAATTAATCAATATTCACACAATTTCAGTGCATTGAATCTTGTGGTCATTAATGGGACTCAACCACATTTGAAATGCTTGTATTTAATATGCTCAAGAAAAAAAGAATTCCATTCTATTTACTAGATGTTTAACTCATTGTATTATGAGCTCTGAATTATTCAACTAAAATGGGTTGACATCTTGAGAATCAAATTCTATAAAATGATGCAGAAAATAAAGGACATGATCACCTAATCTTAGAATGGTAGAGAGAGGAGGCTCTGATGAAGTCTGAATTTTTTTTTCCTGTTGTATTTTTGAGAGAGAGAGAGGAAGAGAGAAACATCAATGGTTGCCTCCCACATTCACCCCAACTGGGGCTCGAACCCACAGCCTGGGTATGTACTCTGACCAGGAATTGAATCTGTGATGCGATCTTTCGTTGGATGGGATTACGCTCCAACCAACGGAAGGAGATAGCGTTTTTTAAATCCTCATCCAAGGAGTGAGGATACTTTTTACCATTGATTTTTAGAGAGAGAGAGAGAGAGAGAGAGAGAGAGAGAGAGAGAGAGAGAGTGTGTGTGTGTGTGTGTGTGGAGGGGGGTGTGGAAGAAGAGAAAGAGAGAGAAATACCACATTGATTGGTTGCCTCCTACATGCTCCCTCACTGGGGGCAGGTACATGCCCTTGAACAGTAATCAAATTCTTGACCCTCTGGTGCGCAGGCCGATGCTCTAACACAGAGCACATGGGCCAGAGTTGAAGGAGAATTTTCAAACAAACAAAAAAATTTGCTGCTTTGCATCAGGCAGAAGACATATGG